>NC_136867.1:8481232-9681232 GCF_951799975.1 Gobius niger
CTGCGGTCGCAGATTGGCAGCCACACTTCAGCCAGTTTGTCCCAGGGCAGCTGTGGAGTAGCGTGTGAGACCCAGCAGTCATGCAAGTTCAAGTGTGTAGGAAATCGATCAGGGGCTAGTTTAATGTAATTTCAGAGATGGTCAGTTATGAAGTAAATTTAGTTTAGTACTGTACTTACGTCGAGGTTTTGAGAAGCTTTACTTACTTGAGTAGTATTTTTGTTGAACGCACTACTTTTACTCCAGTAGATTTCAAAGACAGATATAATACTTTCTACTCCAGTACATTTCTGTAAAGGCTCCAAAGTATGAAGTTAATTTGGCTGCTTGGTTTGTTCATACAATGAACTCTCCAGAACAGTAGGTGGCGATGTGCAGATGTTCTATAAATGCCACTGACGCACAACAAGGAAGAAGATTTGTCCACGTCATGTTGCCGTACGAGTTCAGGCCAAATGTTGGTGTCACAAAGTTAGTCCTAGCACTTACTTAAACTGATTTGTACTTTCTACTTTGATTCATCAGTACTTTGACTTAAGTAAAAATGTGACTGAGCAACTTCGACTGTTGGCGTAATATTTGCCCAGTATCTGCACTTTCTCAGCTCTGATTTCAATGGGTCACACTCACATAGTGGGTAATATATCGATGTCAAAACACATATTTACATGGAGCTATCATTTGAGCTTTTGTGTCCATAGCGGCGTACCTGCTCCCCGCTCGTATCTGCGCATGGCCCGAGCGCAGGTTCACTGAATCAACAATGCCGTCTGGCGGGATTAGGTGCGGCTCGAGCTGATTTGATATTTGTGTCTGATAGTGCTTGTAAGTACGCCTTTGTTCCCCCCTCCATTGTGACCAAGATTAAGGCCAGGCTCCTCTTCATCGTCCCGCGCTATAGTGTATAATAACCAAGATAAAGCAGCCACTCACTGATTGAATCATTCGTGCCTTCCCTTAGCATCACCTAGCGCGAATTCTCCCTTTGCTTCTAATACCCGTCAATCACAATCTTATGCGCTAATGAGAAATAGTTGTTTTTAATTTCTACTAATGATGTTTTTTTTCTTAACGGCATCAACAAACAACTTGGATGGAAACTTTTAATGAAGTCGAATAATTGCATCAAATTGCAGATAGGTTTGTTTTTGGGGCCGCACGGATCTGCTGACGATGCGACAGACGGCAACTTATTTAAATAGTGGCACTCGGAGCCTGAGAGTGTGTAAATAGCGGATTATTGTGCGGTAATGGGGACAGAGGAGGTACTGTGAGGGATTTCAATAGCTGTATATGTTCTTATGTGCACAGTGGCTTCAGAAAAATCAACCCTGATATCCCAACACAATTTATTCGCATGACTTAATAGCTAAGCGTTTGTAGAAATGAAGAAAGCCTTTGAGGACCTACTTGGAGATAAACAGAACTTTTTCCTGTATCAGACATAGGAATACATAGACGGGTATGAATGCTTCTTGAATGCACTGTATGTACTTGTGCGCACATACCGCGTTGTCCGTGGGTGTTGAGGTTTAGTAGGTGCCAGTTGCATATATTTATCCCTTGACTTTGATATTGAAATTTGGTTGCAGCGAAAATGAACGCGATTGTAAATGGAGATGTTGCTTTCTTTACGCTCTAAACACCAATGGAGAGGTTTTCCAAATTCTCCTAAAAGCTTGATTGTCCAGGATATTGCTCCTTCTCCGAGCTTCAGTCTCAGAAGTTGAGAAGTGTGCACTTCCTGTTGGCCAGTGTTGCGTAAAGACTACTTCCTGTCACCATTTTGACGTAAATTAAAAGTAAAAGAAGATTATATATAACAGAATAAAACTTAAAAAATAAACGTCAAGCCTAATTAGTGTGTTTCACAAAATCGTGTTCAGCTGGTGGGGCTATTTTACCATTTGTTAGCGTTAAATTAACGTTAGCCTTTAGCTTCAAGGCTAAAACACTTTCCGTTAGAAACACAGAAGTCTCCTGATGAAGTATTTACATCTTGAGTAAACTTTTGAACTTGAGTAAGTAGCAATTATCAAATATCCTGCCATGTGCTCTTTAAATATGTATTTACTTCAACAAAAGGCAGTGTTCGATCTAATGTAGTTGGACAGTTAGCAAGCTAGCTACACCAGTCCATTAGTCTGTTCAATGTATTTTTCCTATAGCTGCTAGCCTTTAGCCATCAAGCTCTAATTATGAACGATCCAGATGATTGAGGTATTTTATCCATCTGACACATAGAGTTGCCAACAGCGTCCTTGAAAGTATTGAATACGTATGAATTTGGTCATGTTTGGGAGATGCTGAGCAGTTCACCCTCTGACACTCTCAAAGTCATTGTAGTGGAGCTACAATAAGGCAGGCTTCCTGTTTGCCGGGGTCTAGAGGGAGCCGCACTTTACAAAAGCGTCCCAGAGTCATTGATATGATTGTGTACGCTCGCTCTCTCTCCCCCTAATCTCTACAGGTATTTCTCCTTGGCTCTTGTTATTAGAATGCACCCAATGCTCTCTATTGATGCATGTCAGAGGCTCATTCTTTCATCTCCAACATTTAATTTACCGTCCTGTTGTGCCACTAATCCTGTGTCGTGCCATTTCCTGCGCTCCTCAGATTGCTCTCTCAAAGCCCCTTCTCTGCCAGATAAAGAGGAAGGTAATCGCCATTGTCTGGCTACAGATACACCAGTGGCAGCCCCTTCTCCGAGCAGGCCCCCAAATTAAAGAGCCGTCCTGCCCCTGTGCCCTCGTAATCACCGGGCCGGGCTGGCTGCGCGAGTGGACCCCAGGGCTGGTGCACTTTTATCACAAATAGGCTTTGAGTGAGACCCACCCGCGGCTGCAGCAGTGCTCCTATAGACCCCCATATTCTCCTCCGATACACACACAGCCCATTTCTAACCACTACCTCCACTTCCCCTCTCTGCTCCTCAAACTTCAAAGTGCTTTATATTATGTACTGTCATTCTGGAAAGTTTAGGTGAAAATGTATAGTAGCCATTAATATCCAATAGTAAACGTTGTTCCATTCAGAGTTAAGAAGCAAACTAGCGAACAATTGTCCATAGAATAACATCAGTTACAAACAACATAAACTCAATTGTAGTCGCTGAATGCTTTTATTTGAGCAATTACTCCAGAATTACACATTTTTAAATCTCCTTTGGTTTGGTTTGTGTGTACCCCTTTTCCCAGAATATCTTTGTAATGACACAATCCTGAGCCCTATAGAAGGAGGAGTCAGATGGCTTGTCCAAAATGATTGTTGCCAACCAATTTAAAAAAATCTCCTTTTAGGCCCAAACCAGTCTTGCATTCATGTTACTTTTCAAATTTGGTATTGCCATTTTCATCTGTCTTTCTATAATGTTCCATCAAAGACCAAGAAGCCAACCATAATCCTGTTGAGCTCGGCTGTTAAAGTGTTCCAAACAAAAGCACTTTTTAGATGAAATTGTTGACGGACAAAGCCTAACCTCTTCATTATGTGGGAGTGCACCTAAGTGACTGGTGGTGCTGGTGCTGAGCACTGAAGTGTAATTGATTGTAATGTGTGAGGTGGAGAGGGTCACTGCCCTCATACACAAACACTCAATAGTGTTGAGCTAATTTTCTGTTAATTGTGGCTGTGGCTTCCCTCGGCTGAATTGACATAACGGCGCAGGGCTGAGCCAAATCATCACCATTATGACATTAGCGCGGCTTATCCACTGCTAAGAGCCTGAGCTGATACCAACACTAAGGAGTTTAGGATGCTAAGAGGAGACCATGCAATCGCACTAGCGCCGTAATACTGATGGACAACAATGAAAGTTTACAATACGGATCAAAGATCTGCCCGGGTTAAGGAAGAGATCCAATTAAGAGAGCCTTTAAACACAAAGTTTGATCCTTACGGGCAAGTTAAAGGGATGCTGCTACGGCTAAACCCACTCATAACAAGACATTTAGCTTGACTGACTGCTGCTCGTACAAAGGAACCACTGCTCTTTTAGCGCACTTAGCCTCTGCACTCTGGACTTATTCTCTGACTGGAGTGAAGGGCCTGTTTAATATACAATGTGAATGAATTAGCGGGGAAATGGCGATGTGCGTCTCATAGAAAAGGTGAGGGAGGGGCCAAGGGTGTGTGTGGTGTGGTGTGGTGTGGTGTGGGGGGGTGAGAGGGAGATGATTACCCGTGATGTATCCCAGGTTGTAATCCGCACACTGGAGATTGGGCCGTTCCTTTGAGCCAGCAGAGGGGCAGTGGCTCGGGAGAGGCGCTGGGAGTAATTAGACTTGTCTGAAGAGAAGATGGGCTTTAGGTGCCGCTAATTAAGATCATAGCAGTGGCTGAAATGGTTTTAACTGGTCGGCCACGGCGGCGGACTCTCTGAGGAGCTGAGCAAATGTCTGCGGGGTGCAATTTAGCTTGTAATGTTTTTTATAGCGGGTGAACGCAACATCAGTAAGTGCTAATGGCATGTTTTGGAATACCTTGTTTGTATAGGCAGCAGAAGTAAAAATTTGAATTATTTCTCAGCGAACTGTAGAGAAGTCTGTGGTTTATGTGTGTTTTTGATGTAAACCAACAAACGAAAAGACTTGGATATTTCCATTCAATACATCATGGATAAATAGTCCAAAAAGAGCAATTTTTTGAAAAGGCTTATAAAAAACAAAAACAAACAGAAGGCATGATGGTTAAATGGTTGGTGCTCCAGGGTTTAAATCAGGGGGGCTGGTATGGTAGGTAAATACTGTAGATTTACAAGGCTCCCCTTCTTGACTGACAGGAATAGGAATAGCATTGGTTATTCCTTACATCTTTGTTGCAACAGACCTTTCTAGCTGTCGCCCGGGGGTTACAGGGGGACGCCCGCGCTCCCTCTCCCCTCTGACCAGGCGTCACCTTTAAATCTGCCTTTTCATATTCCTCTCAAAGAGCCCTGCCCGCAGAATAGGTGCCTGCCACACCGGATCTCTGGACAAACAAGAGCGGCGGTGGCAGGGGCGAGATGGAACTCTAGCGGGGGTCAATTATTTAACACGGGGAAGGATTTCCCTCTCTCCCAGCATGGCTCCGTGATAAAAAAGAAAGCAAATAATAATACTGGTGAATGAAATAGGAAGGAGTTTGATTGAATATGTTCAGCTTAAGTTACGCTATAGAATGTGAGGGACAAATGTAGGCTGGCGACCTACCTGGGTGGTGGGGCAAAGCGTATGACGGACAGGCCTCCAGTGGCTGCCGACAGTGTTAAAGAGGCAATATTCACATGGTAATCGCACAGGCTGAGGCGCATTAGGCCAAGGTAAGCTCCATAATGCTGGTAAGACAGTGAGTAGTGCTTTATTGGTGAAGAGAGAAAATCCTATCTGCCATTTAGCCAAAGAATCACAACAGTAATGCCATTAGCTTAGCGCCCCGATCTCCAAATAGCATTTAATTGCCAAAAGCGGCCCATTGTTGGTGGAGTTTGTGTGCGAGGGTGAGCCGGGGGGTAGAAGTGGATGGGTTTCTGTGGCAGGGGGGTATTTGGGTGTCATAGTTTAAGATCTAGGAAGAATGATGGCCCCTCACACACGCACGATCATTCACAAGCGAGCAATGTCGAGCTAAAGCTCCGCAGTAACTAGCTTAACTAAGGTCTTTAGGGAAAGTAAATTCGGACCAACTCCTCTCTCCTTAATACCTGATTTGTTCAACAACATGATTTGCGAAGCATCTATTCAAAGCCCTTTTGGGTCTTAAGGCTCAAGCCTTGTACCTCGCGGTTATTGTGGCCTGTTTAGGGTTTGGCTGTGTGGACGCTGCTAATGCAGGCTAATGGGCTTCGGCAGAGGAACGCTCTCCCAGCTCCCATTGAAGACCCCATGGAAGGCAGCATAAGCTCCATCAAATAAAGCCTCTGGACAGACCTTTCTTTGAGTTTTTATTAGTGAGGGAGGCCACCCCCGTCTCACCCCAAATCTCCTGTCTATTCTCCTGCTCTGTCCCGCTCCAAACCTGCGACACCAGCGCTCCCTTCAGAGCCGAGATTCAGCCCCCCGGACCTCCACTCCCGCCCTTCTCATCGCACCAGGCTGACCCTGACAGCCGTGTCCCATGAAGGGATAAATGAATGTGAAATGCATAGTGGGTCCTCACAGACTCCTTTGTGCAGAAGGGGGGTCAGAGGCGCGTCACTGCTCCTCAGCGCTGATGCAGTTTGACAGCAGCGCGGGAGGAGGCAGGACTGTTCTCCAGCTTGCACCGCACTCTCAGAGGGCCTTTTTCACAGGGCCTCCTCTTCCTCATTTCTCTCTTGTGCTGTGGGATAAATCTTCTATGAGATATAAGATATACTCTACTGAACACGTCTGAACTCTATGCTCCAGCTGAACTTGACCTTGTGCCCCTGATCATCACCTGTGTGTGGTCATTGGTTTTTGCTTAGGTCCAACGTGTAGACAGGGGTCTGTGTGTGTGTGGTGTCATAGCACAGACCCTCTCCTCCTGCACCAAACACCTCATTTCATGCAAATGACACTCATCTAGAATCCAGAGCACCTCTGGTGGCTGCACATTGCCTAATCAATGTGAAGTGCTGTGTAAAAAATACATTGCCTCCCTGTAACTGTTGTTTTTGACCGAGTCAAGTGCACATCCTAGAATGAATCCCGACCTGAGATTCAATTATGGGCGCATGGCTAGGCAGAGGGATAGCGCTGTGATGGCACGGCGCTGCAGCCTTGTTCTGTTTGATGTGAATGTGTGAATGTGCTGGACCTGTGAGGGTGAGATCCAGCTCTATAATGTGCTATTGGCCCGCTCTGCTGTGGTTCACTGCAGGGCCAAAAGCTCCTTCATATCTGAGAGAGAGGCTTTACACTCAGCCCACGTCAGCTCTGCAGAGCGCAGGGAGATGTGGAAAATTGGCTGCTGGAAACCTCATTGTCACCTTTTTTCTAATGAATTCCCTGATTGTCACATGTGCTGTCAGCTCTGACACAGTGAAGGAGCATACGCAGACCTCCAGCTCCGCTCTGGGAGGAGAACGGGAGCCACACGGGGGCTTCATCAGTGTGCATGGAAGTCAGCTCTGCGGAAATGTGTTTCTGTGCCACATAAGCACGTTTCTGAGCATGTTTGTGGAGGAGAGGCACACTTCATTATAAGGTGTTAGTGTAGCGTTTGTACTTTTCACTCAAATTTACATGGCTCGCTTTTGGGATCTATCAACACCTCAATTGTGTATAATGACCAGTTTGAAGATATTACATTAGAAATATGTTGGGTAAAAGATATCACAGTGTCTGATGTTGATCGGCCTCTTGGATATTGACTGAATCCTCATCATTAAATTAACCTTTGGTCGTTACTTACTTTCCCTGACATTCAAATCCTTACAGACAAACCCCGCCAAAGAACTAACCTTTCTTGAAACGCCATGAGCCATGATAGCTGAGCGCCACCGCTCTACAGAAGGAGCTTTCACTTTGTAAAAAGTTGATCTTGCATCCTACCCAAGGACACCACGACTGTCCCCCCTTCTTGCCGTCTCCACAGCGGCCCAATGACAACATAAACACTGAAAAGGCAATTTAGCGTCCTCTTTCAGAACTACTTTGAAAATAAAGGATTTTTAATTACGGACACAATGAAAAAGAAAAAAGGGACTAAAAAGGGAGAAAACATTGACGCACAGTAAACAAAGCTGAAACAATTATCTTCTGGTGACCAGTCGTGTTTTTAGAAGACTCATTTAATCTTTTATTTACTGCACAGAGAGAGGAGCGAGGCGGAGGGAAGAGGCTGAGGAGGTGGTGGAGGGGGGTGCATATATTTACTATATCCCCGCCCTTGCAATCAAAAGATGCATTTTTTTTTTATTAGAGAAACAATTTTACCACACGCCCGAGTGGAGGAGGGGCTATTTTGTCATTTTTGTACTTGGAAAATTGCTGGCTGTCAACACCCCAAAAGACAACAATGCGTTTTGAGATCCATCAGCGGGGTGACATTGTGAGAAAGGCGAGTCGACACAATGTGAGATGCAGAATGGTTTGTGCCCAGACATAATTGAACCTGCTAGTCATGTATTGTTGACTTCTGCACCGACACAAAGTCAGAGGTGGAAGGTAATTGACATTTAAATGCCGATTGTCTGGCCATAGCCCGGCCCTAGCGGCTTTTTAATGCACCTAATCATCGCAGTCTTTGGGATCTGCTAATTGCTTCTTATTGCATTTGATCGCTGACCAGCTGGTCTTGTGAGCAGAAGGTCAGCGGTTCAAATCCCGCAGGTGCGCACTGTTGTTGTATCTTTGGGCAAGACACTTCCCCCAACTTACCTCAAGTGTCTGACACTGGTGTGAAAATGAGTGAGTGGTGAGTGCCTCATGTGACCGTTTGATTCCCTATTTATTCAGTCGATATTAAATGTGCCGGCCTGTGATGGAGGATGGACCGCTCACTGGCCTTTGTAATTGGTTAAGGCGGCTTCAATGTGTAAATGAAATATAATGAATCTATCAAATCTTTCCCAAATGAGCCACTGACGCGTAGCCTTTGAAGAGTGGATGTAGATGTGTATCTGCGGTGTCTGGCCCCTGGGCGCCGCACACACTGACTGCTCTCTCTCCAGCGGATGCTCTGATCCTCCATTGACAGACACTGACGTGTTTTGTGGGATCGGCTGCGATAGCAAGGCCAAAGCTATACAAATCTCCATTCGCAATGAGGAGAAAATTCCATAGGATTAATTTTGTGCCGAAGACCCCCGCTCGGGCCCCCATCCCCCCCTCGCACGCTCGCTCCCGGTGCACAACTTCAGCTGCGCAGCCCCCGTTAAAAGACCCAGAGGAATACCGTCTTTGTCATCCCGCCGGTCGGGGCCGAAGAATAAGAGAAGTTTTAATCCCCATTGTCCGCGAGTCTGGGGGGGGTCGGCGCTGTAAGATGATCCAACCGGCCACACTAATCCCTCCGTAGCACTTTCGCCACATCAAAAACACCCCCCACCCGCGCACAAAGCAGCGGCCTTGTGCGTCGGACCCCAATGTGCAAATTCTAAAGAGCAAAATGGAGCAAAGAAAAAAGTAGCGACAACGGGGCAGAATGGACTTAGAGACAGTTGCACAGAGATAGGGCTGCGGGGTGAGGGCGGGGGCGCCGCTCACAGCCCAAGTGTGGCCTGGTGCTACTGCTACGGCTGCTCTTTTACAGGTCGCCCAGGCAACCACTATGTTTCCCCCTCGGTCCATCCATATCCCGGGACAGCATGGGGGAAGGGGACAGGTGCCACTCAGCCAAATGCACATGGACTTATGTTGTTGTGATACACCATATTGTTTCTCCCCAAATCCTCCTTGTGTGCTGGTAAAATGGGATTGTAGCAAGGACTCCTTTTGCTTATGGATCAAAAGTGATGAAGATCAAATGAACCAGGCTGATGAGAGCAGTGGCCAACCCTCTAGAGACTGTATTTCATCATAAATTGTCAGGAAATGGCTTAAGTAGAGTAGTGTGCAGCAAATGTTTGTGATAAGATCCTGCCTGACTGTTTGGTGATGATGGCGCTTGAATAGGAAATGAGTGGAGCCTATAAGCACAGGGCCGTAGAGCATGAGAGATGATCACTGCTCTGTCTGCGGCTCTGGCCTGTGTCACAGCGGAGCTGTGAGATGAAGTTGACTGTAGAGAGTGAGGAGTCAGGCTGGGGGCAGTGAAGACGCGGGGGGTAGTGTGTGTTAGTGTGTGTGTCTGAGGGAGCCAGGAGACAGCCGTTTAAAATTCTGTTTCCTGCAAGTGAGGAGGCTAATCCTGCCCCATAATTCCCTGCTGCCGAGCGCCCCCCTCGCCGCTCCGCGCTCCACATCACCACTCCCTTCTTGTGCGTGCTCCGGCTGGATCTGGCTCTTTCTCTGCCGCTCATAGTGCACTCTCAGTGAGTGACAGCACAATGCCCAGGCCCTCGCACGCTTATCTAACTCCAGCAGATGGTGGACTTGGATCAATGCACACACGCCACGATCAATGGCCCTGATAAAGAGGCTCTCTTCCCTCTGCCTCGCTCGCACCGGCCCGATTGTTTCTCGGGTCTGGTTCATCTGCATCTGCCCCGGCACCGCACGCCGCCGGGCCTGGGCCGCCGGTGTCCTGCGAGCGCACCACACGCCGCTGGGCCACTGGTGTGAAGGTCCCTGAAGGCAGCACATCCATCGGCAGAGCTGCTCTGGGGGACAGGGCTCAGCCTCCTCCTATCAGCCTTGTGATCAGATCACAGCCCACCCTCCTCAACTTATCTCTCTCTCTTTCTCTCCAACACTTGCTCTGCTTGTATCGGCAGCACTAATCTCACACACTGATTCTGTGCAGCCATACACAGAGCATTCTGCCGCTGACCTCTGCTGCACCCCCCCCACCCCCTCGAGTGCCCCATCTTTCCATCCAACTCAAGCCACAGCAATAAGACTCCCAGTAGATGAGCGGGCAGTTTAGAATTGTTGAACTCGAGCTGATCTGCGCTGATTTTCTAATGGGGCAGATCAAAGTGGGTCAGAGACAGAAGTGCGAGCTGAAAGTAGAGCACAAGTCTGACTGAGTGATTACTGCAGAGACTGGTGGTGGAAGTGGGCCAGGGAGCATGCTGCTAAACAAATCTAAACACCCAAAGCTAAGATTTGCGATGCACATATGCATTTGGAGATCTGATAATGCAACACAGTCAAAACACAAGGGTGGTGCCATCTGCTCGATCTCACATTACTTTGATAAGGTCAAACTGTTGGAATACTGACACCAAAAATATATTTTCTGTTCATACATTTTTATCAAAGCCTTTTCAATCTTCAGTAGTTTTTAAGAAAGTTACCTCAATAACGACCTCTTTCTTAACCAAGTACAGACGAATTAATGAAATGCACACCTATAGACCCTATACGACGTCTAACTTTGCCTGGAGTAACTTCCTTCTGCCGCCCCTAAGGCATTTGTAATTGGCCGTTGGTGATGTAATGCCCTTCGATAATAAGCCCATTAAAGCCTTTCTCTGTGCTGATGGAAAACGCACTGGCAATATGGACACCTCCGCTATTTATACCTCCCAAATCCTCATGCATATTCAGACGGCGAGCAGGAGACGGCGAGCGGCAGACACCCTGACAAATAAGTGGCTGCGTTTCATTTCTTTTGGTTAGACGCTGCTATTTCAGTGCACTGGGGCCTCCTCCAGCCCGCTGAAGGGCCCGCACATTCACCAGCAGCCCGCAAACATTCAGGCCAGAGGAACGGGGTGGGGGAATGTAGATGGAGAGAGCCTGGAAATGGATGTTTTTGGAAGCGTTTCTGCAGTATAGTTGAGGGAAACGTTCTTCGGAGTTCTGGACAAATGCCGAGATCTTGGATATGGTGTCTACATTCAGAGTATCAAAGTGAAAAGGGGAAAGTCAAGCCCATGAGTTCTCTGAAAGTAACAACGCAGAGCACTAAGCAGAAACTTGTGGAGCAGCCTCCGTCCGTGGCTCCTTTGGTGGCTCACGGTGGGCCAGCACTTGACGTGAGTTTGACAATAACCTGCTCACCCGTATGTGTGCGTCTTTGTGGTAGGTTGTCTCCGGGGTCAGATGGCCCCTCGGACCACACCGGGCATTGTCACATGAGGCGCGGTGTGCTCCCCCCCCCCCCCCCCCCCCCACACACACTCCCCCACTCCCTGCCTCCCTCACTCTCTAATCCTGCTTAATTTGACTGCTCAGAAATTCACATGCGCCGCTAAGAACATTTACAGAGTACACTGGCTCCATTTTCCTCCCTAAAATGCAACGCACATTAAGCTCTAAGCTTTATTGATCTTACAACTTGATAGTGATTAAGAGGAGAGACGCTGCCCTGGCAAAACTGCACGCTTTTACACCGAGGGCCGGGCGCAGGCCTTTGAATACGTGATCCATTAGTGTGGCACCAGACAGGACTAGCATGTTCTTAAAGCTGAAAGTGTCCTATATACCTGAGCAAAAAAAGTCCCCACTTGGATGTAACTACATAGCAATATGTGCCCAAAGGATGAGATCAGCGGACAACCTCGACATCCTGAATGACCAGGTTAGTCCACGGATGGATTTCTTCTTCCCTGATGGCACGGGCGTATTCCAAGATGACAATGCCAGGATACATTGGGGCTCACACTGTGAAAGAGTGGAGCATGAGGTGGATCGGCCGCCACAGAATCCAGATCTCAACCCCATGGAGAATCTTTGGGATGTGCTGGAGAAGGCTTTGGGAAGTGGTCGCACTCTCCCATCATCAATACGAAATCTTGGTAGAAAAATAAATGCACCATCGCAGACATCGCAGAAGCTTCTTGAAATAATGCCACGGCGAATGTGGTGTCATCAATGCTAAAGGCGCTACAGCCAAATAATAAATCGTGTGACCTTTTATTGACTTGTTTCATATTCAAAATGAACTTAAAATATTGTCAATTTTAAATAATATTGACATGAGTAAAATGCCATAGGTAAATACTTAGAATGACATCAAAGCAATGACTAATAAGTTGTCCGTTTTTATTAAGTTTTATTTAGACCGTGTGGCCACAATGACTTTATCTCTTTTACATGGGTGTGATGTATGGCTCCAGATGATTTGTTTTTAGTGGTTTGGGAAATTTGAACACCTGGAGGAAACTACAGACACATGGAGAGCAAAGTCCACATAGTCAACAACAGACCAGGAAATTTAACTTGCTTTTTCCCCCCCACTGGAATACTCTGCATTAGAATCTTAAGAAAAAGAGACAAATGAATGCCAAAATAGATAGCCAAGTAGTACTGATATTTTTTGCCAAGCTCTCTCCCAAAGCGATACATGAAAGGAATTATACATCGTTTCTCATTTTATTCTCCTCTGCAAAACCTCAAAAGAGCAAATAGATCTTTTTGCATAGAAACGAAAAGGGGAGAGTAAAAGAGAGCCATGCAGATTTCTCCCATTGAAGATTTAAACACCTCAGTCCATCGTGCGTGTGGGCCGAGGGGCTCTGACCACCCTGTAGGACCAACGCTGCATTAGTTCAGCCCCACTTCTCCAGCTCACCATCACCAACACCACCACCACACTCGCACCACACACACGAGGAGACCAGAAAGAACCGCTTTGATCAGCAGCAGTTATGACAAGAGTCCATCTATAACTGACGTTTGCCCAAAATCTAATTTATTTCCTTCTGTCATATAGTAAAGTAGGTTAAACGGGAAAGTGTTGTGCAGAGGTGGAAGAACCAAAATTTGTTACTGAGTGAGTTTCTGGTCAGTAAAAAAAAAAAAAAAAAAGTCTCAAAGGAAAAGAGTTTATTATTTTTTCTCGAAGTTTTGTAAGCAAATAACTTGGAAAAAAATATTACAACAACAGCTAAATCTCTAAGTGAACTTTTATGGCAACAGAAACAAATATATTTCGCAAGCGGCGATAGAGGTCGTTGCCCCATTGCACACATGTTGGTCACACTCACATTATTTGAAATATAATATATGTAGCAGTCATTAGTTCTGTTTGGCTTCATAGGTATTACGTGTGTGGCAAATGGATGCTCTTTATCAGATTATTTGTTATATTTGTTCTCTCTACGGTGGCGAAAAAGTACATGAGTGCAAAAGTAGCTGAAACCTAAACAGACACATGAAGACAATTGGTTAACACACTGGCCTATCACCTGATTGAACACCACGAGTATGTATCAGAGTCATAGATAGGTATTTTAATGATGTATACATGTCACCTGGCAACTGTATGCCCATGGGACTGTGACCGTGTTTCCTTCCCTGAACGATCCTGATGCCGAAGAAAACAATGGAATGGAATGTGCCATTTCAATACTAGAAATATGATACAGGATATCATCATCTTTCTTTAGGGAGCACTTCGACGATGCTGCGAGTGGAAAAAGGTACATGACATTGCAGCTGAAATCCATTGGAAGGAAGGCATTGGAGGAAAACCACCAGACAGCCCTGCTGACTCATCTCCAGGTCGACCTGCAGTTGGATGGAGATGTACATCAAGACGCCCTGTCTTTGCTCAACCACATTATGGGCAACAGATGCTTTTCCAGAAGATGAGAAAGACGTTTCAGCGCCTTCAGAAGCTTGTGAAGGACACTCTTTAGAGAGGTGACATTCTTTCCATCTTTCTGAGGATTCTGGATACAAAAGGCTTGGTATGAAATGTTTTTTACGTTCCTTAGTTAAAAGAAAAGAATCTCCTGCACCCTGAGATTTATTTACAGGTGCAACCATAGGTGTGGCTTTATGTTCTTCCCAGTGGTTGCCCAGTCAAAAAATAAATAAATAAAAAGTCAGGGTTGTGATCGATCTGCCAGTCTCGGTTGGGCGCCCGGCACTCTACCTATGGAGCTAAACGAGCGGAGCGAAACGGCACTGCTGCACGTACATTAAAGGTATGAACCCCTCCACCACATGAGCCCACTGACTACAACTGTCATGAGCTATTTTTAGTTAACTTGATGGATGTTCATATAAAAGCTCAGTTTGAGGTGACCATAGTTCAGCGGTAGAGCACTTGGTAAGAAGACTTGTGTAGCCCATAATCTTAAGTTCAAATCTCGCTCACATATACAGTATGCTTACTAAGCCAACAGAATGACATAACGTTACAGTATAATCTTAAATAAGTCATAAAGATGTTGAGTCATATAGGACCTTATTAAGAAGGAAACATCATGGAGACACTAAGCAGAGCACCAGATGTGAGAATGTCTTTGAATGTCCTGCAACTGTCCACTGGACCAACCACACCACAGCACACTCCTCTATCATGTTAGGGTTCATTTGTGTGAAATCTGAGGATGTTCATAGTTACTTTAGTGTGACTAATGCCATATGAAAGCTGCTGGTGGTGGCAGGTTAGCTCAGAGTGTGCATGGTTCTTTACTGGTATGGTGTCAGGACCCATAAAATCACAAGCCATGACCCACACATAATACATTATACAAATGTAAAATAGAGCATTTTCCTTCATCAGTCATTTAAAATAGATATTTTTGAAAGCAACCCATTTTTGGTACAATAAAATTTGCCCTGTATTATGATATCTTGTTTATTTATTTGCAACATTTATTGGGGATGATGATCACAGGACAACTAAC
Source organism: Gobius niger (assembly GCF_951799975.1). Classification (NCBI taxonomy): domain Eukaryota; kingdom Metazoa; phylum Chordata; class Actinopteri; order Gobiiformes; family Gobiidae; genus Gobius; species Gobius niger. The sequence continues at coordinate 8,496,366 of NC_136867.1, forward strand.
ATCATTAAAAATTACCCAACTTTCCAACAGCATAATCTCAACACACCATCATTCTTCTTTTTCATGTCTAATTTCAAGACCTACCCTCATGCAAACAATGTAGTCCAGGATGGGTTTCCATGTTCTAGAAAAGCTGCTGGAATTAATCTTTTAGGAAAAGCCTCATGGGACATTGCAGTGATAAGTACCTGCATTTGTTTTACATTTGACACATGAGTATTGAGGATCATGTGTGTTGTAGTCTGTATAGAACTCCAACTTCCACTATGGCCACTTCACCAATTCCTTCTACTACTCCTACTTCGACTTGAACATTTACAAAACTGATATACTTGACTGTATTAAATGAAAAATGTATGCAGAGATCCTTTTATTGTGAAGCAATAAAGCTCCCACCTTGTTGGGATTCTAAAATAGCAGCATTGTTCTTCGTATCTTCAGATAGGGGGAAACACAATGGCCCGTTTATGCACATATTAGATGTAGTGACAAAGCCATGCCAAGAATCCGCGGACCAAATATGAGTCATCTCTTATACACATGAAGCCAAAAGGTACGAGGCACAAAAGTCCCCTGTTACAATGGTGCGCGGCATTGTTCGCCCGAGTGAATGTCATTTTGCACATCTCCTTGGCATCTTCCTCTGGCAGCCTCGCTTTTCGCCGCCGTTTTTTTTTTTTTTTTGTATTTTTATTGTGGATTGTTGTTTACCAGCTTCAGTGTGTTTATATCAGTGCCTCTCTTTCCTCAAAAACACCTACTCATTTGCGCTGTGATTCATTGCGGGCTAATTCATCTTCCCCAGGGATTAGAGACACGTCTAATTTGGTGATATTTCTCTCGTGTGTTCACTTTGGATGGAGGATTCAAACAATCTCCCCCTTCCTCCCCCCTCGCCACCAATACAGGGAAACAATCAGTACATCAAAGCTGTGTGCTGAGCCAAAGTAGCGAAGAGGGAAAGTGGAGTTCATGTTTGGACTTTGGGTTCATGGTGTGTCACATACAGTGGGTTCCAAAAAATATTCATGTGCTATGGTAATATCACAAGTTTTAACACTGAAAATATAACTACATTTAAATGCACGCCATAGAAGACAGTGAGTAGGAATTAAGTAATGTTTCCAATCTTGGTTTCTTGCATCAATGGAGGATATAAACATTGCTGGTCTTACTTCCTGCTGCATTTCTGTAATGAAAGGGGTGCCACAAGGATCAGTTTTAGGCCCACTGTTATTTTCCAGTTAAATTCCATAAAGGAACTCTTTTGGTCATGTACTGTCTATCTTTTATACATTTAGCACAATTGAGGAGTGAGGAGAGAAAACAACTATCCACCGTCTACAGAATTTCAGTTACTATGTGACTTTTTGTCAAGTAAAAACACACTTGTCTAAATCTTGAAAAGCCCTAAATAACATTTTTGGAAAAAATCCAAATGTACACTGCCCACATTGCTTATATGCATATTGGTAGCCACTCTACAAGCAGTCTGCCCCAGAAATTCTAAAGTGAATTCATCTAATTTGGAAGCTAAGTATCCCCACCAAGCATTTTGTTTGTAGATGAGCTTTTAATTAGTTTGCAGACATGTTTTTACACAGGCATCATAAGGAGGTTGTCAGCCTGCAGACAGTGTGCTCCTGACACGCCGACACAGAACACCATGTTTGCTATGGGGCTGCAGACAGTGATGGATGGCTGTATCAATAAGTCCCTCAGGAGAGCCCTAAATGAACTCCCCCATGGCATGCCCTCCGTGCATGTACCGCTCACCTCTCCAGCAGCCTCTCGTCTGCCCCACTTTTGTCCGACCCCGACAAAAACCTTCCCCTCCTTAATTAGTTCAACAAAATGTCAAGCTTTGAAGCTTGTAATAAAGAGTGAGCAGAAAAGGGTGCTCCGGCGTGTAGCGCTGGAGGTTATTATAGCTCTTTCAATCGCTCAGTGATGTTGGACGGCAGGACACATGTTGTTCAGCTGGGAGCCTAATAATGGACTTGGCAACAGGTCCACATCTTCCACACACTCAGCACTTAATGTGGAAATTTGTGGAAAAAAAAATGTTTTCCTTTAGTGGTGTTTATAAAGAATAAAGCAGCAGGAGCTAAACAATCTTTTCTTGCAAGTTAAATTAATTTTAGTCCCAAAGAAAAGCCATTAAAGGAACCGAGACAGACTGATATAGTGATAACAATACTTTCATACTACCGTAAAGTCTAGAGTCAGGGTAATGATGTTTTTAGCATTGGTTTGATAAATGTATTAAAACAAGGGAGCAGTGGCTAAAAGTGTGGAGAGGGATTGTATTGCTGCATAAAGTGTATGTGTGTTTTTTAGATGTGTTTTTAGCCAGGGCAATATACTGACTACTTCCTTTGAGCCTTGGCTTTGTTTTATGCCGGTTTGGTCAGTTTGTTGGACAATTTGTAAAAGTAATCCTTAATTATTTAAGGACATTTTCATGAGGTCACATGGATTTGCAGCCACCGAACTCCAATATTGTGGGTTTTGAAAGCAAATTTGTTAAAAAGGGATTTGTGGGTTAGTGAAGAGCATTTACCCCTTAACTAAGAGCTCACTTGATGCAGAGCTTAGGTCTCGGCAGAAGTGGCTGCTGTCTGAGAGCCATGAAGTTGTTTACTCTCTTTGCATTTTATGTAGAGGTCATCATGAGCTCCGTGGAGGCTGCTGTCTCACATCCACACGGCTGTAGACATGAGGCGTGTGCTGGGTGTGGTCCGAGGATGTCTCATGGTGTGTCAAAGGAGAGAAAACTCTGTTAAGCTCCTGTCTTTGAACTATGATGTTGTGTCAGACAGCCACAGCAGATATTTGCCCAGCAAATATTTTAATCCCCAACTAATCACTTGGTTGAGTTCAGTGGGTGGGGGTGAGGGGGTGCGGGGGTTGCTTACTGCTGCTGCGGCGGTGGCCGGGGCACTATTTTCCAAAGGGATTGTGGGTAGAGTCCAGCGGGGCGACCTCCGCAGTGAGCAGAGCGTGCAGTCTTCAGGTATAATGCGTGGAATTGATGAGGGATATGAATTGAATGGCGGCTGATGCGAGTTTAATATGAGTGAATATTGTGGGGGCATGCAGCTCTTTCATGTGCTCTATAAAGCCCTGCAGAATCTTCCTCACTCTGAATTACATTTCCTTTGAGTGAAAACGCTGTGCATGCATGGCTCGCTCCAAATATTCCCCGCACTAAATGCACAGCAACACAAGTGTGCCACCGCCACATCCGCGCGGCGACTCCTGGCATCTGCTTATTATCAGAATATTCTTAATCATAGTGAGACAGTGCCAGTGGAGGGAGCGAGCCGCCAGAGAGGCACGTCAAAACATCTCCAACCGTAAAGGAGCAGACAGCCAGCGTGATGGGCAAATTAGTCAGAGGCACTGCCTAAATGGATGGCGAGGGCACAGGGGGAGAGATAGTGAGCGCGCCAGTGTGTGTGCAAATGAGCAGGCAGCACAAAACGCTCTGAAAGGAGAGGAACCTTCTCCGTTTCACTATTGAAACTCCCATTCCCCCAGCGCCTCGCCAGATCACAACCCACTAACTGATAGAGAAATAAATTAAGGAAAAGGCTGCTCAAATAGATATGATTCTGAGGCAGATTTAAAGAGTGGAACTGATTGTGCATGTCTGATGCGCGTGCTTCCGAGTCCTCACCCGGGGGGCTTGGCTTTCAAAGCCGAGTGACTTGCACCGAGAAACACTCCATTAACAAAGTTCAGCTCTCCTCGCACCCCCCACGGCCCCGCCCCACACCGCACAGGCCTCTCAGGCACCAGTGCGTCTCCTAATGGCGTTCCAGGGAGCACTGCTTTAATAAACACACTGTGTGTGCAAATGGTTAAAGTGAGGCTTCAGGCATCACTGCAAACTGAAAATACATTTGTGTTTTTATAGCACCACTGTTGGTTAAAGGGAGTTCAATTACACTACAGTAAAAGGAATTGAATTTGAGCGATATTATTGTGTAACAACAATGTTTTTCTATTGGTAAGGATTTGGAACAAAGTAAATGATCAACGTGAATGTCTGTTGTTGTTATCATTGTTACTTATTAGGCCTGTATAATCAAATTTCAATTTGAGTGAGGCAGTATTTAGGCACTGCAATATCCTTTGCAAACAACAGAATATGTCTTATAGAACCTGCTAACCCAGTTTAGACTTAGACTAGAGGCACCTTCTCTCAAATATTCATACTTCTGGGCATGTTTAAACTAAAACTTAATATTAAAACATAAAAGGCAAATCTGAATGCAATGGCAATACTGTTTGAGAAGATTCAGTCAGATAAATCGTGCAGTGCTATTAAGCATGTTTTGTTTGTCGTCCCCCCTGAGTTTGACTAAAGAGAAGGGGGAAAAGATAGTCAGTTAGTTGTGTTAGTATAATTGGAGCTTGACAGTGACCCGAATCTTCTCTGAACCGTCTTTAATCACTCAGGTGTCCCAGTGAAGGAGCTTCCATTTGATAAAGCCGCGCCCCCTCTCTAGAGCTTTATGGTACAGTTAAAAGTGACTGGGTTAGTTCGATAGTCAGAGCTAAAGGGTTAATATTGTAGGACTGATGGACAGAGGGCCATTGAGTTAGTGGAGCAGCAGTCCCAGGATTAGAGTCACAAGACTGGGGTAGAGGCAGGACCATTACCCCCTCCCACACCACAGGGACAAGTGCACTATAGGCTGTTCAATACGGCAAACTTCTGTGCATTATGTTACATGAAGACCCTATGCGAGGAGGGAAGAGAAGCCAAAGTAATTACTTCAATTAAAAAGTACTTGATGTAATAGGACAGATCGCGTGAAAATACTGATATTTGCAAAGAGCAAGTTATGGATCATGTTTTTGAATAAAATAAATCATTTATAAGATACAGAAATAACCCAGTGTTTTACGCTAGTATTGATACTTCAAAATGACATCACTCAAGAAGTAAACGTACGGTGTGTGTAACAATACAACTACAAAGAAATGCATTTTTCAATTTGTACTTCAGTAAATGTGCGATTACTAAAACCACTAGGGCTTCACTTGTTACTTGGGCTTCTTCAGGTGAGGCCATAGACTGTAAATAAGAAAAAACTAATTGTGGCCAATTCCTTCCTGAAGCCGCGGGGAAATGGGGGCAGGCTCTGGAAGTTCCTGGCTCTTATGGACTTTCCAATGAAACTTTTTTGCTTTTTTGCTTGAAATAGCATTTGCTCCATTCTAAATAACAATAATAAAACCCAGCCACACAGCTAGAAGGCGCTTCAGTTAGCCCGCGCTGACTTAGTCCAGTCTTAATTTACAATCTCGAGGTGGGGCTCAGAATCATCTGCAATCAATCACTTTATTCATTCATTTGAGTTTGAATTTCAGTCATGCCTTAGAAATGCATATAAGTTATGTGGTTTTTTTTCTGGTTTAGAAATGATTTACATCCAAGGAAGACATTATTTAGTCCACTCTCGCATTATTTTAGACCTGTTTTCATCCTGATTCGATCTTGATCCAGGGTTGATGCTACTTGGAAGGATGAATATTTCATGAGGTGATTTGAAAAGTTTGAACCACTGGCACGGCAGCTTGCTATGGATTGGCTTCACATATTATCACCACCGAAGCACCGAGAAAGACTTTGGCAAAGAGGCCAATTTCCAATTTCCCTTTTAGAAAAAAAAATACACTTTTAGCGTCATCTGATCTGACCTGCTCCTAAATCCTCGTATTATTCCACTTGAACGTGTGGCGGCTTTATCACAGCGCTCATATGTGTGGCTGCCTTGTCAATATAGCGAATGGGAATGCTTCTTCCTTTTGGGGGGGGGGCTGTAGGTGAATATCCGGGCTACGCGCAGGTATGGAGTCTGGAGATAAGTGACCGACTGGGGTACTTTTTTTTTTGGGTGGGGGGTAGAAAAGAAAGAAGAGAAGCAGCGAGATATGGTTGGTAGGTAAAGCAATTACTAAGAGCCTAGTAGAGCCAAGAGCAGGGGAGAAAGGTGCAGAGGAGAGGAGAGGGGGCTGAGATGTTGGGGGGCCCCCGCTGACTGGTGCACAGGCAGATCACAGGCTCATCGTGTCAGCTCTGTTTGACGATATCCTCCTTCATCAAACGACAAATTTGCTACACGTTTACCTTTATCAGATGAGAGAGGAGAGGCTGTGTGTGCGCGAGTGTGCAGGGGGATGAATGTGTCTACGCCGGAACCGTCATGGGGCCAATTACTTGCTCCTCTGAGGCCGTCGACAAGGCGACTCTGCCGCGCCATCCCGGGCCCCGGAAACATCTGTCCCCTGAATATGCAATGAGTGTGAGACAGCGAGCTAATATTTGCGAACACAGGACCTGTCTGTTGTAACTCTAGAGCGCAGGGGGGGGGGGGGGACTGACTGACGGGCCGCCTCTTCTTCCATCCTTCCCCGCTGTAGGACTACTTCATCGCGTCTTGTTGACCGAGTGTGGCACGTCAGCGAGGCAACTGTATGGATCAGTGGTAATGAGAGTGTTTAACTGGTCATTAGCGACTGCCTTAAAGGGCTGCGTCAGAGTCAGGAGATGCTCACACTGAGGTAAAGGATTTCCATCGCACTTCCATGACAATAATCATAGTTCTCGCTCAGTATAGAGACTGCACATTATCAAACACATGCATATGTTTACTTGGTTATAATATGGAGACATTATCCCATGCTTTTTCAATCCTATTACCATGTTACTACTGTGCTGTTTATGTTAAATGTGGCCGGTACCACTTTCCAGGTCCATTTCCTTATCCACAAGAAGAAGAAAAAACACCTGCTGCAAACGACTCTACACTGTTACAATGTCCCATTTCCATGATAGACTGTACTTGGTAAGCAGTGTTGCCAGTAAATAAATTACTTTTTTAGGTGATGGGATTACAATTGCAAAACTGGTGATTAGATTATTAACTACTTTTATTAAGCACTTCAGAGTAGCCATTAAAGGAAAAAGAAAGAACATTAAAAAAAGCATCCATTCAGATGTATACAGCAGCATGTGCATGGGAGAGGTAGAAGCCAATAGGTTTATGAAACCACCACTCCCAAGGAAATAATTAAATAAGAAACAAAGTAAGTTTAAGCTATGCCAGGTCACCACATAGTCAAAATATCAAGTAGGGCTGCAACTAACGATTATTTTGTAATCGATTAATCTATCGATTATTTTTACTATTAATCGATAAATCGCTTGGCTGTGAATGGTGTAGGAAAATTTTATTTTTTCAATTTTTTTATCACATTATAGCTTAAGTGGCGCTGTTTGAGGATGTGTTGATGGAGTAAACTAAAGGGACATGTTTTTTGAAGGCTCTATTAATGAAATTTACAATGTACAAAACACGACAGACCCTAAATATAAAATCAAAGTAGGTTTTCATCAAAAATACTACATTTTGTATGTCATTTTTGCTCCATTTTAGTCTGTGTGAACCAGAAAATGATTAATCGATTACCAAAATAGTTGTCGACTATTTCAATAATCGATTAGTCGTTTCAGCCCTAATATCAAGACAAATACAAGTGTCAAATATACAATACTCATATACTCACTTGCTACTTGGTGCAAATACTCATCCATTCATTTATGTTTTAGTTAGTTTTTTGTACTTTATCAAGTAACTATCGAATACTCTTTGTAATATTGTCTTATTTCTCATAAAAAACTTAAAGAACAACTGAAAACTACAAAGTCTGACATTATGAATAAATGCATAGAACCTGCCACGAGTGAGACATTTACAACTTAAGACACACAATACATTTTGCACATTTTGATTAAGCCTGTCTGAAAAGGAGTGGGGGGAGTTATTTAATGCCACCCCCCTTTATGTACTTTAACTAGTATCCTGTTACTTTTACTTATTAGGCTTCCTTTTGATGATTGAGCACTACACACTAAATCCAACTTCAGGGATGTCAATGCTTCCTACGAATTCACATCTGGTTTACAACATGTCAGCTGAAGTCATATGGAGTCATATACTTTCATCAGATACACAGTATATCCTTTCTTTATACGATACTTGAACTGTCTGATATTTGGACATTGTTTGATGTCTACATGTAGTTAAGGGCCCAAAACGGACACACAGAAACATTTTCTGGTTGAGATTTCAGAATTTTTAAAGGTAGTTATATACAAGTGGAGCAGACCTAAATGACCTGGCGTGAATCTTTTTTAAAACTAAAGTAATCAGTTATCAGATTATTTTTGAAACAAAGTAGTCAAAGAAGTAGCTAGAGTACTTTTAGAAGGAGTAGTCAGTAGTTGGATAACTTTTGTGAAGTAATTCCAACAACACTATTGGGAAGGCCCTCTCCCGGTATCGACAATTTGCTGAATTTCTCTCCCAGCTCTTTTCCCACTTTAGTCATAAAAAAAAACAAAAGAAACAAAAGTAAGAAAAAAGAGCAATTTACCTTAATTCAGACAGGGAAATCCAAGTGAGATTTTAGATGGGACCCCACTGCACATGTTTTAATGGCTGGGAAACCCCGAACACCTGCACAGGAGAGCATGCTTTCAAAAGATATAAGACAGCATTATGTTTGCATAGACATTAGTGCGATTCTACTATACTGCGACATAATCCTCACGCAGCTATAGCTTTTATTCCTGATTGCTGCAATAACATCCACACCCCTTTGATACCGGGCTGTCCCCCTGTACTTGACCTGTGCTCTGCTTTCCTCAGTGTCAGGAGGCGCTCTTGATGTCTGACTCGACTGATGCAGATAAAAGAACAGAGATAGGAGCGAGGAGAATCAGCGCAGGCGAGAGGAGAGAGAGCATTAGCATAATGTCCTCCACCACAGAAAGTCCCTTAGGCCATAGCCACGCTGGATAGGATAACACGCCACCAATACTTTTAATTCAATCTCTTTATTTTTCTAATACTTCATAAATTAATAATTGGCCCTCTACTCCCCCACGCGTACCCCCACTTTACCAAAAAAAGAAGAAAAAAAAACACAGAGAGCGCCGCGCTGAATGAGCCGCCCATAACTTTGTGACTCTAACCCAGGAAATTGATGTGAGCGGGCCTGGAGGCAGACCTGCTAATGAATGGTAGGCCCAGAAATAAGAAACTTAAAAGATGGTCGTTTATAAAGTAATTTAAGAAAATCCTGTTAGCTGGATCAAGTACAAGAGTATAATTTCTCCAAACGGGACGGCAGAGAGCTTCCCCTCGCCTCGCTTAATAACAAAATGAAGGAGGTGGAGAGATAATAATAAAGAGGGGAATCAATTAGGACAGGGCTGTAAACAGAGCCGGAGGAGGAGGAGGAGGAGAGAGGGGGGACAAGGACATGTCCTCGGGGGGAGACAGTCCCAAACCACAGCCCACAGGAGAATGCTGATTGAAAGGTGCGCACTGGACTCCCAAAGCGATGAAAAAAAACATGTGGCGTCAGTGAGGGCACCTGCCACATGAGCGTGAAAACATCAGGTAACTCCCAAAATCAATGCAGTGGACGCCAAAGGGGAGACGCTTTGCTGAGGCTTCCCATAAAGGCAGATTTAAAGCTACTCAGCGGATTTTTATTTTGGGTCGTTTGTCGCCAACGGTGGTAAAAGTTAAAACAAACATCCCGGTGATCCTAAACGTGGCCCAGTCAACGTTTTCAGGCCGACAGAAGAAAAAAAATCTTGTTTTTGGTGCGTAATCCTAATGTTATTGCAAACTGTTATTGTGTTGCTCGCTGTAAATAATCGAGACGTGTACTGCAGTTTGAAACACAATTTTTAAATGTTATTTGCAGTGGAAATAGTGGTGCTCTTGGGGGGCCCCCTTGCCGGTTCAGGGGGCCCTAAGCAGCTGTACTTGGTTTGCTTATAGGCAGGGCCGGCCCTGGCTGGCAGCGTCCATTTAACGCAAAACAGAAAATATTCGTTGGTGAGGTAACGTAGATCATTTGTAACATTTTAAAGTGTTTTTTTGTAAAATTACTGATGTTTTTACACACGTTTAAATAGATGAAGTCATGCTCCAATTTTGTTAAGCCACTACAAAAATACTCTATTATCGATTCAAAGATCCCATGCACAAATAATAATAACTCTCTATTGTAACGTTTAACATACAGCCAAAAAATAACAAATAGTAATGGCTAAATCCAATTTTGGCAAATGCATTTTTTATTCATTCATTTGATTGAATGTTTTGTTTGTATTTTGGCCTCGTGCCCCTGTTTGGGAACCACCGGCATATGGGCTAAAGCGTTTGAAGAATGAGCACAGCTTTTATTAACGAAAAAAAAATGATGATTGTAAACAAAAAATATGAACTGTGTATTTTTCCAGAGCCGCGTCATTTAAACTGATATTCTTTATCGCATTTTTCCATCTCCTGCGGTCAATAAAAACGTGACAGAGGCTGTAGCGGTGACACAGAACAAACAGACCTAAGTGAATTGACCTGTCTATGTGAGTATGTTAACCTTGTGCACATCTCTGACCTCTCTGACCCCCCCCTCCTCCTCGCAGATAACAGCCCGGATGAGCGCTCTCTCCTCCGGGGCCCGCCGCGCACTGATGCCGCCTCTCCAGGGCCTTCTGACTGCGGGGCGAGAGAGGGAGAGAGAGAGAAATAATGCCACGTATTTCTATTTGTTTCTTTCTGCTGTGCTGTGCTCTGGGTAATTCTTAATGCCTTCTAGAGATTATACGGCAACTCCCAAACTCCCATGATTATAATTAAGCCCGACTTGGTTATAAAAATGAGCAAATAGCAATTTAGCCGCGCGTCGTGTGAGGGAGCGGGGCGTCATTGCGCGCGTATCCTGCATCTCCCGTACATCTGCGCGTTTCTCTGTTTGTGGCATTGTGAGTGCTGAGGAAAAAGAAGAAAAAAAAAGTGGTGCAGTGGAAAGGCGTATTTGCAGGGCTCAGTTAGGCACCAAGACGGCTATCATCTTCCTCCTGGCAAAAAGAGAAAAAGAAAGAAGAAGAAAAAAAAAAGCACAAACATTCCCCTCCATTCTGTGGCTCCTGATTATTCTCCGCTGCACTCACTCCCTGAGCCTCCTCTCTCTTTCTGTATCACTTACAAAGGCAGCGTTCCTCCAAAACGAGGCCACGTACGGAAGGTATGCAAATGAAATCATGGCTCGTGGATTAGAATGGGACACCATATACCCTAAATCATGATTGTCAATCATAGCCAAGGATTAAGGGATATGGGCTCACAGACCTAAAAAAGCAACATTTCCCCCTCCGGCACTTCCCCATTGTGAGGCGCTCAGAGGAACGCGCGCGACACTTGGAGCGCCAGTGCCCCCTTCTGGCGCGCTCCGACACTGCCGCGCGGCGTCCCAAAACCCCGTGCCACAGAAGCGCGCACAGAAATAGATGCTGGCACACGAGGCCCGTTCATTTACATGGAGCGTGGCCCGAGGCGAAAGCTTGATTAGACAAACGCACATGCTTTGGTGATGCACTGTTTCATCTGGAGTGGAGGGGAGAGACCTCGTTGTGTCTCTGGCAACACATGCACGCACACGCCCGGTTCGACATCAGTGGGCGCGCGGGGCCACGGGCCGTACAGCTTCGACAGATGTGGGTTTGCCCCGAGAGCCCCCTCTCTCCATCTGAATCAATTAGTTCTTTAAAGTGCCTGTGATGTGAACATGGACTCCCGTGTAGGCCGTTTGATGTGCATTTGGACTGGCTTTGCATGTGCCACATTCGTCACCATACTGTACGTGACATGCGTGTGCGCCGCCTAATGACACGTACATGTGGAGAGGCTGGAGCTGAAGGACGTCACTGACATGTTGGGTAGTTTTCAAACATGCAAGAAAATACTCTTTACATGCTTTCATGTAACGAATGTAACTCTTATGGCGTATCTAAATAGCTTTTTTTAGTCACTTTTGTATTTTATGTATTTATTTGCACTGTTATGGAATGATGTTTATTTTTTTTAAAGATATTTAAAGTGGCTTGTCTTTCCACTCAGTTTGTTGCCAAGTCGTAAATCAGTATATTAAAAAGGCTGCATGATTTGGATGCACATTCTCACCATGTCCAGGAGCTTTGATATTTGAGAGAAGACTGAAATATGAACTGATTCAACAAATACAAGAATAATATGCATATCTGAAAATGTTTGTAAAGGTCTGAACTATAGGGCTAGCTGTTTTGGTACACAAAGAATCCTTAGGAGGATTTCTTTTATTGCAATCTTTGGGATTTGCTAATAGAAATCACTGAAATTTTGACCTCAATTCTCAAAATTGTGGGTACCCTGCAATCTAATGGCACATTGTCCTTTAAAAATACACGCAGCCTGACAAATCTCCCACAAAACCTCATTAGAATAAGCACAAGACTGAATCTATATAAGCACAGATTGTTTACCTTTTCTTAGCTCCAACCATCTTCCTTGAAAAGCATTAGAATTGGACATGTTTAGTCGAATGAATGTGTGGCAAATGTGGAGTGGCGCGCATATGAGCCTCACAGACACGTTTGGTGTTGTTGCAGACCCCGGAGCCCTCAGCTAGAGTGCCAGTCTGTTCCTGTGGCGCTCTGAACCAGTCCGACCAGCCAAGAGAGAGGGAGAGAGAGTGGGGCACAGGCACGGCGCCAGAACCGAGCGCTGGAAATGCTCCTCCACGCCTCGCAATTAATACAGCTTCTAAAGGCGACATGGCACGACGCAGAGAGGCACAAACAAGAGCGCCCTGTTCCACTCGCGCTCTTAAAGGGAGGCGGTAGACAGTGTGCTCGGGCGCAGGGGCTGAGGAGGTGAGCTGGCAGCGCTCGCATCCTGAACAGCTCCTACCGCTCTGAAGGTGGCCCCGTCACCTGTCACCTTGGACAGAGCATCCTCTTCTGGGCACCGGGTCAGAGCCAGGGCAACATCTGCAGCACCTGAGAGCTCCTGGAAGAAAGCCCACTGCAGGACAGAATCACAGTTTAGCAGAAGTTATTGATAACATGAAGCCGATGGATATATAAAAGGGTGCAAATATTCCGGAACATTTCACATTAATAAACTTGTTTTCATTTTTCATTGAATAAACAATTAGTTACCCATTAATTATGTTTTTGAACCATAAAACATAACTTTTTAGTAATGTCACACCTGGACCCATAAAAGAAGAGTGAAACTCCATCTCATCATGTCAATGTTTATTCTTGTATTTTATTCTGCTTTTACCGGTAGCAATTTGGGATGTGTTGTTTCATATGTAAAGCGCAGTACAAAAAAATCCATTATGATTATTAGTATTATTATTAAACCACACACAACGTGATTCTGAACTTATATCATCTATGAGGGCTGGGAGACACACTTGACTGTGGTTGGTTAATTCACCTTTCACTCACTCAGATAATGTCAGACGCTGACCAAAAAAATTGTAGAACCATCTCTATGGACTGACTGACTCTTAAAATAATAATAATATAGCACAGTTTGAGAACATACATGATGAAGGAGCCAATTCCATTTCCAAAAGCCCTGCTTCGACGGTACATAATATTATTGGTAGTATTTTGCCTACGTGGGTGCTACAATTTTCTGAGATACTTTTAATCTCCTGTTAAACATTTTGAAATCTATTACTAATAATTAAAATATTTATGCTGCCGTATATGTTTGTATAGAAGAAACTTTCAGCTGCGTTAATTAATTCCCCTTTTATTTCTATTAATTCCCATATATTCCTATTAATTCCCATGGAAAATTTCAGACTTGCAATCCTAGGTATACTGTACATGACACCAGTGGCTCAACTGGTGCGGCGCAACGGCTCGCCAATACCCTCGGATGACAAGCAGCGACACAGATCAGAAAGGAAACCTACTCTAACCCATTAAACACACAGACTCAGGTAGAGTTTCCATTGTCTTAGTGGATGAATGTTTAAAGAAAGGCTCACAACCAACTGAAAATGGTACGGCGACCCACCAGTTGAGAACCACTGCATTACGACACACTTACGTATAGAGGTCTCTCCTGTAAAGGGTGACTCTCATGGGACATGATTAAAACACATTAAGAGTTCTATTTTCTGGGAGTTTTATCTAAAGCTGTGGTTCTCAACTGGAGAGTCCTTAGAGTTTTTTTTATAGCTTTTGATCAACAGCACTTTTCATGTTTTTTTTAGAGTTATCATAAATTTCACTATATTTACATTTTATCTGGGTTGCGGCTTAGGAATAAAGGTGAATCATAAAGTGATACAAGTTTAGAGCTACTTTTTTAACCTGTTTTTCATTCAAATCATTTCAATTACACTACAATTATTTGCATATCAAAAGCTTGAGTACTGTCTGCTACACGTTTAAATACCCTGCTCAGTGAACTGTGCTGTGTGTGTATAGTCTCAGTTACCTGGCTCACCTCAGTCTCCTCGTTGTCGTCCCAGCGAGCCACACCTGAGCCGCCTCTTCAACGGCGGCGGGGGGGGGGGGAATCGAGAGCGCAAATGGATCCAAGCCGGCGGCGCGCTAAAGAGCACATCATTCTGCATCATTAGGTGAAGACTTAGTCGAAAGCGTGTTTAGCAGGCATTAACCAAAGCTGTTGTTGACATGGATTGACTGCTGTAATGCTTTATTGTCAGCGCTCCAGGAGGCAGAGGCAGGCTGGAGGACCGCTGCACTCACACGCACAGAGCAAGGCATTATGGGAGGACGGCAGGACGCAGCCGGGTGTGAAGCGGGAGCGGACAAACACGGAGCAGGCACATGTGCTGAATGGCAAAGGCCTGGTAGTGGAAGGAGCAGACCGGAGTGCTATAGACTTAAGTTTGGAAATGTATTGCACAGTTCAGATTAGTGTGGGGAAACTTTTAGCGCCGGTTGAAAGCGTGCTGCCTTTGCCCCGGCGCTCCCCTGCCAAATGTGTATGTGTAAGTGCGGCTCACAGTGACGCATACGAGAGGACAGTCTTATCCTGCTCTCCAGTGTTGACAGCATCACTAATCCCCTCCACCTGCTCAAACAGCCACCCCAAAAAGCAGTGCCCCCTCCCTCTGGTGTCCGTGTGCGGGGGGAGTCCCCAGGGCCACGCTGCGCCGCCGCCGCCGTCTACACTCCGGTTATCAAGCTTGGCCCGGCTCCTCTCCCCCAGCCCCGTCCTGCACGGCACACAGTAATCGCTGCAAAAACAAATAGTTTTCAAATGTTTGGAATGGGCCCACTGTTTGCATCAGAGCCTAACAAAATAATTTTTACAAGCTATCCAGTTGTGATTAGGGCTGGGAGAATTGAATTTATGTGGCATTGATAATATTAATATTAGCCTAATTAATTATGTTGTTTGAACTTGGCCCGCTCTGTGTACCTTCTACACAACACTAACCAGCTGGAGCTGCAGCTGAGCTCAGGCGTCTCTATCTGCCCGCTCTTCCCAGTCCATGACGACGGCACACAATTCATCAACTGGCAGATATCTAATCCCCTCTGGCTCCACACTTCCTCAAGTCAAAGAAAGAACTTTACTCTGGTGGCAAGAATTCCCATGAATACTTGATGACTTTCATAGAAAGGCAGACTGTTTCATCTCCCTTTCAAAGTCACATTCGCACTCAGTAACTTTCAATTCATAACAGAGGCGCCCTGATTGCACCATCTTTGAAAGGAGTTGCTAATTGAGGTAAACCGCAGCTGTAAGTCGCAGAGTTTGTCCCGATGTGACCGTCAGCCTCCAAGCAGAGACACATTAGCACGTGGTTTAGTTTGATTCTGAAATCACTGAGGTCACAGCAGTCTCTGACCCAGAAACCCTGTGGAGGAGATGCTGCTGCTGCTGCTGCAGTGTGAGCAGAGACCACCCACTCCTCTGGACACTCTGAGGTCCTCTCCACAGGTCACAGGTGGTCATGTGACTGTGGGACATGTGACCAGAGCCCTACACCTCATTACACAGAGGGACTGACAGTTTTGACCGCAGCTTTAGGTTTATTCCCGTGCAGCCACAATCATACATATATTTGGCACAATCAAAGTCTTTCATATACGCAACAGAATTCAGTGTTATCCGTTTTACATAATATACTTTCAACCATGAGGACATGATGAATTAGTATTTAAAAACAATTGAAATGAAAGTCCCTACACGTCGCTCAAAACGACTGAAAGTAAAATGCACATATCCCTTGGTTTCCCGTGGTCTGAGGCGGGGACGAGCGTCTGCAAGGTGCATGATTGGTGTCGAAGCGTCGGGGCGGGGCGCTGCTGGACGGAAAGAGGTGGGGCGGGTCAGTCACTAGCTGAAGTGGCGTCCCAGCCTGGCCGAGCGATAGTCCACGCGCAGCTGTACGAAGGCGTGCAGCAGGTTACGGTCCAGGTTGGTGAGCTGCTCTCCCGAACACACCTGCTTCAGGTTGTCGGGGGCGACCACCAGGAGGTTGCACAGAGCGTGGAGCGTGTCGAAGAGCTGCAGCACCAAGGCCACCTGCAAACAACAAGGGAAAAGGATTAGCTGCTGTATTCTGTTTGCTACAGGGAGGATTCGTCACATTGCATATATATCAAGACATGAATACAGTATGTACGTGGCTAATGTGCTGTAATATAATCAAATGTGCAATGTATTCAAACCATGACCAAACTCATGGGGCTTTTAATGGAGTGGAAGTGGGAAGCCCTTACGCCAACGTTGTATTGTTGAAAAGTATACTCTGATCCATCTTTGGATCTCAAGTGGTGAAAAAGTTTCGACATAGCAACAAATAATTCCAAACATCTTTGGAATGGCCCAAAGTCAGATGATACGTTTGTTAAAGGGACTAGATGCAAGTTGGTAATGTTTATACTCACTACTGCCACCTCAGGTCTTACACGTAACTGCAGGTTCTATATTAAGCTCGTGCACGACGGCACTTCGGACCCGAATTAACACCTTTCTGAGTGACAGTGCAGGATTTTAGAGGCAGTTGTGGTGAACAGGTCTGGGCTCATTCTACACATTAGGACATTGCTGGAACATGTAGAGGGAAAATGCTTAATTTTAACATTTTCAAACTCTGTATAGTCCCTTAAGTGTGACGTCACACGCAATAATAAGCTACGTTTGGGTCCAAATTGTTGAGAGTTCCATAAACAAACACAGTAAAAACACAACTTTATCTGAATCTCCTGATGAAGTAACAACAGATAAAAGGCCAAAAAACGGTTTTACACCTAATTAGAATAATGTATCTCACCAGGCAAAATAAAGATATTTCTATATTTAAAATAAGCCTTCATTGTGTATGGGAAAATTAATGCCAGAGAAGCATTTCTAAAGAAACTCCAGAGCAAATGTGATATTTCTGTGTGAACACATACTTTCTATAACCAATTACTTTAGTCCAGTAATCCACACAAAATCACACAAACTGCAATCATTGAAAAGTGCAGCTCTAATTCAGTCACACATTTGGATTTCCCCAGCGCTCGCTCATCAGACGGACTCACCCGGAAGTTCTTGGCGCAGCGTCGGTACTCAGCCACGTCGCAGATGGCCAGCATGCCGCCCATGGAGCTGTAGCTGTACTGCTGCAGGTGCTCATGGATCAGCCGGTGGAAGCGGATCCCCAGCTCCGTCAGCACCGTGTCCACGTTCTTCCCGTCCATGGACTTCCTCACGTGCTCCACCTGCCGACCCACGTACGCGCACACTTTGGAGCAGGCCTGCGAAAAGGACGAAAAAAGCAATCGAAAATAGAAATGTAATGACTTTTTACGACTTATCCAAAAACGCCAGTCTATTAGCAGAGGTCTGGAGTCTTACTGTAGTGTACTGGATCATCACGTTGTTCTCGTCTTCTGGCTTAAAGTCAGTCTTCTTCTGTTCTGTCGCCAAAATGTGCTTCATCTGCCCCACCATGCAGTTTAGTGTTCTGTTTACAGACGGAAAATCTCTTTAGACATCACGGAACACAACGGAAATCCGCCCCATCTCCCACCTACCTGTCGATCCCAGTGTCCAGCTTGACTTCCATTTGTTCGATCACCTCCTTCTTCTTGTGCAGGCACTCGGTTAACTTTGGTGAAGAGCTGGGGGTGGAAATTTAAAATGTGAGCGCTTCATGTGGGAAACAAAATGGCGGTGAAAATGAAGAAGCGGTGAGGACCTTATGAGAGGCATCAGCTGGTCATTGAACTGCTTATCGAACAGATGGAAGATGGAGTTCGCCTGCTGTACCACGTCGAGGAAGTACAAGTTTGCATTTTTGGCGTCTGACGAGGGGATAGCTGCAGGAAACAAACACCTCGACATTAAAACACCAGTGATTACAGCTGACAGTTTGAGATTATTTATTTTTTGCGTGGACTTTTTTAATTCATTGTGACACCTAGTGCTAGTTACCATGATGTGAACACACTTACCTGCCAGGCCAATCTCGAGGGCGTAATCGATGTGGTCCACACAAAGATGCTCGACTAACAACAGGAAGATTGAGAAAGCGTTTCTGGGCAGGTCGGCAGGATCGGAAAGCTTGATCGTAGAAAGAAGCAGCATTTAGATTAGGACAAAACTAATTAGGGAAGAAACTCTTTATTTCCGATTACCACATCCGAAAACATTGTTCTACACCAACCATTTCCATTCTTATTATTGCATGAAGACCTACACATTTTAAATTTACTTTTACATGTCTGGAAAGCTATTGCAGGTGGAAGTAAATCCTCACCCGGTGGCATCTCTCAAAAGCATGTCGGGTTTCCTGCAGGAGGTTGACCACCAGCTCAGGGGACAGAAAGGTCTCTCCGTGGGTGTCGATGCTCGGGCCTAGGGGCAGATTGGTGCGCTGTCTGATCCTCTCCTTTAACTCCTGGATACTGTGGCGGGACATGAAGAGATCAGTGTAAAACCAGCCACACCGACACAAGGCTTGAGCTTAAAAAACATAAATAAATAAAATGCTCCAACCTCCCGGTGCCGATGGGCCGCTTCTGGTGGTTCTTGGAGTCGTAGTAGCGCTGCAGGATCATGGCCCCCCGAGTACGCAGGTACTCCCTCTCCATGTCCATGTAGCTCTCCAGGTACACGGAGAAGATGCTCTTTATGAGTTTGGACAGGAAGGTGTGCTTGTCCGAGCCCAGGTTGAACTCTGAGAGCTTAGTGGCTAGTGTTGTGGTGCTGTGAAGGAGTTGGTTTAAGATTACAGTGGGGAAGGAGAGGTTGTAGCGCTTTACATATATAACAGTTATTAATTATTCATCCAGAACGACTGCTTTATATAATCCGTGCACACAAGTTGGAGGCGAACAGCCGACCGTTCATATCCATGGATGAAACCTCTAACTACAGTTAACCAATGCTGCTTCAAGCTTACAGCACATTACAGCCCCTAACCCTAACCCACATCGTCTCCCATCTTGGTACTAACTACGTAGAAGAATGTAAACCACAAACAGGTGAACTCATGTATTACCGCGTATAAAGGTCGTAGAGGTTCTTGAGGTACTGTTCCACATCAGAGTGCCGCGTGCTGTCTAGTTTTTCCTTCACATGAGCCTGAGCAAGAGACATTTATAAAACATAACAATCTGGCTTTTGCCAAACCACTGTTTATCAGAGGAAGACGCACCTGTAGTTTGTTTTCAAAGATGTTCTGAATGAGTTTGGCCATGACAGTCTCTGGGCTGCTGAACACCTCTCCGACCTGCTTATTGACCCTCTGACAGAGGGCTGCTGTGTCTTCAAACACATCGTTTCTCAGGTAGGCTCCCTGTCATACAAAACCATGTTAAGTCGCATGACGGCAAGCAGGAAAGTCCTACAAAGGTCTTCAATATGCTCACTTCTTGGCATTGCTTGATGTAGACATCCACGCAATGTGCATAGCCCTGAAAGACAGTAACTGTGAGTACGAGTGCAATGGATTTAAATATAAACACAAAGAATAAATAACAAAGAATCACCTTGAAATGTAATAGAACTGCAGCCACTTCCCTCATTCTGCCAATCTCACCCCTGCGCTGGGCAGTAGTGAACTCCTGGATTAACTGTCTCTCCAGGTCATGATATTTACCTTTTCAACCATAAAATTATATGTTATTTGTTTGTTATTAAATGATATTGTAAAAATAAAGAACGTGTCAGACGTACTTGCAATTTTGGCCTTGACTTCAGAAAATCTGACAAAAACAACACAGTAAAATCATTGAGGCTTCAAAACAATCTGGATAAAGAACTCAAATGTGCCCTGCCTCTATAATGAAACAGCACATAGAATATTAGAACAGAATGAGTGAAAAATGCTGAAGACAACACAATGTTTAACAGCGTCATATTTGTCAGACCATTGCTACAGTGACAGTGAGCTCATGACTCACCTGTCAAACGGCAGCTCCTGGGCAATGAGGTGCAACTTCTGAATGATATCTGCCGCCTCCTTAATCTGCAGCACGAGAGAGAGGGAGGAAGAGAGAGAGAGAGAGGACAGAGTTACTTGGAGCCGGGAGAGTGAGTGTGTGTGGAGCGTATGAGAGAGTGAAGAGAGGAATATGCAGAGTCCGTTCAGTGTAGATCCAGACGGGAGCCACAGGCCGCGGGCGATGCTGGTGTTGGAGCAGCCCTCCTGCCCCTCTCTGTGTTCAACAGGAGCTGATAACAGGCCCCTCACCTGGCCATCAGCAGCTACAGCAGCAGCCTGACTTAGCAGCACATCCGACTCTTTATTGGCATGCTTTTTCTGAATGGGCTGTAATCCCACAGGAGCCTAAATCGCCTTCAATAATCTGTCCGGCCAGGGATATCTGTGTAAGGGGCCTGTAGACCCCCTCCCTTCGTGCCTCCTGACATACACGCTGCAGAAAAAGCTCTGTCCTAGCAAAGACCCGCCGTTACCAACTCCTCTGTTCGCGCAGATGCCTGCCTCAGCTAACATCATTACTGTGCTCCCGTGAGGAGGATCCAGCCTTTCTGCTCGGCGAAGGTTTTCTAAGTATCTGTCCCCCAGCTAAGATTAGCTAAATCCCATGTAAGTAATGTAGCCGTCTCCCTGCAGTCAGGGTTTAGCAGCACTTGTCTCCACGCTGGCGGCCCAGCCCTCCCTTTCAGAAGGATTAGCAAAGCCATACCCCTTCAGCTATTCACTCGCAGCTTTGCTCTTTCTCCTCATCTGGAGGTGTGCTCAGGAAGTGTGTGGACAGATATTTCAGTACAACGCTCTGGAAAAACAGGCTCCATCTGCAGTGTGCGTCTGTGGG
Source organism: Gobius niger (assembly GCF_951799975.1). Taxonomy (NCBI): domain Eukaryota; kingdom Metazoa; phylum Chordata; class Actinopteri; order Gobiiformes; family Gobiidae; genus Gobius; species Gobius niger. Next base: position 8,517,562 of record NC_136867.1, read on the forward strand.
ATTGACCCCACACGCACAGCGCAGCACCCACTAATGATGTTTCTGCTGACAGGAATTAGTCTAAAGCAGGCCCATCTCTACTGGAACTTACTGCTACATCAAACTTTCAGGAGTCAGCGTTTATTTATCTGACAATAATGTCTTCCTGTAGACAAAGAGAGTGATTTGTCTTTCCTGAGTGCTTGTTATCATGTGCCCCTACATGAATACTGCGGTAATGCGACACAAAGCTGAGGCCCAAGCACATTTCCACTCCTCCACAGCCCACTGAAGGCAATTAAGTTTGACATGAACATGTTGACATCCATGTTAGTCAATCAGTCAGCTATTGTACACACAAATGACAGTTTATTAATCCAAATTAGCCCAGGGATCCAACTAAAGGGATAAATGTGACAAATTGATATGGGTGGTTTACTTCTAATCCTGTTGGCTCTCACCTCCAGCGATGTCTCAGCTGGGTACTTGTCAGTGCCTACTCTCTGCATTACAGCACACCTGCAGGGCTCTCACCTTGTCCGGGTTATGAAACACATCACTGCGGAGGTCTCCATCCAGGAACTCATTGAAGTAGGTCATAAGCCGCTGTGCCTCCACTGCCCTCTGCCGAGGCGTGTTCACCCCTTCCAACTGGTCACCCAGGTGACACACCTTAGTCGCCACATAACTGATGTGTTCATCAAGCTCCTGGAAGTGCTGAAAGGCCACCTGCATCGATACGGTGCATAATAAACTCCTTTAGAGCACAGTGTTGTGATGGAAAATCAAGACATGTGACAATAGAACCAAGTGCACACCTGGTTACTCCTCTGGAGGTCCTGCACTTTGTGAGCAAACTCCTTGGCTTCTCGATGACACTGATGTTCAAGCTTCTCCACTTTCCGCTGGATTTTCTCATCCAACTGCTTCAGCTCCTCAATGTGGTTCTCAAATTCTTCTAATAGTCTGTAGAAAACATCATCAGATCAGAGAAAGCGATACACAGCCCATCAGACTCGTGTTGTCTGCTGCAGTGGTTTGGATTGGGGGGTTAAATCTGTCCCACTGACCTCACACTCTTTACATTTACTGATTACAGAATAATGCTGCTGCTTAATTCCTGGGCCTAGACTTAAGAAGCTCTGAGAGGCACAGCTTCGTCAGCTGCGTTTTAAGTGTCATCAGGAAATGTTCGAAGTCAGCAGCACATTTCACAGAGCAGGAAACATCCCAAAATGATGAGTGTATAATCTCCTGACTAATTCCCTGGCACTGGTTGGAGCTTAAAGACATCTCCCATCCTTCCCATAGACACTCGTTCTGTGCTGGTGACGTACAGAGCGGTGGCCTCCTCTGATATGTGGGCTCCGGGAGCTTCTGAGGTGGTGGCACAGTTTTATGGAGGAAACAGATAAGGCAGCAGGCTGCAGCATAGTTAAAGTGGTGTGGCATTTGTGCTTAAGAGGAGAAACTGCACCAGAGCATAAACATCACAACAACCACTACTTCTATCAGCTACAACACAAAACTCAAGCACGGCCGCTGTAGTTTGATTTAACATAAACCTTCATTACAGCTGTCACTGTAATAACGCACAGAAAGGACAGAAAATAAACATGAATCCATGAATCTACCACTACAGTCCATCGTCCCATATTAAAAGCATAAACCCATATAAAGCCTGAGTCAAATAAGCTGTGTGTAAACCACACTTCGTGATTGTGTCTCTTGCTCTAAATGATCTAACAGTGACCAGAGCACGTGACTGGCTCCTTCTGTACCTTTTGGGGTCAAAGGCTTCTGCCCCTCCTTTAGACCCCCCTCCCGGGGTCCTCCAGGCCAGCCGCTCTATGTACTCATCCGCATCGAAGGGCTCCTGCAGGAGGACAGGAGTCATGTGTAAGGAGCCGACACATCAGCAAAACCACAATGACAGAGACATAAGCGCTTCTGCACATCTATTATATAAATAACACCAAACAAGCCCCATGTCAGTATGTGCTGCTGCATAAGACACGGTGGCATCTGCTCCGTTCACACACTTTGGTTGCGGTAATATTTAGCATATGAGGAGGGCAGGATTGTATCTTACCAGGAAGTAAATCGTATAGATAAAATGACAGTACTATTTCATTGATCATCTTTAGCTGCTGAGCTAACAAGGAGCTAACCCCGGTCCGGAACTGTTCCTACCTCGAACAGCTGAGCAGTGGTCGCCATCGTCCACCAAAGAGTGGCGCCGCAGTCAAATGTAGTGCAGGATTAGGATCCTCCACATTGATTTACTGAGAGCTGCAGAAATGTCCTTTGTTGACAGTTAGCCGTTAGCATCAGCCTCTTCCTGTTTGAGGGTGGGACAGCTGCGGGGTTTGCGCATGCGCGGCATCAGCTGAGAGTTGTCACGTGAAAAAGGAGGAAGTAGTGCCTCTGCAGTTTGTTGTGATGAAATTATCTGCAGAGCAGACGATTAAAGGTTTCTTTTCTCGTGTTGATAATGATTTCTGAAAGTTGATGAAGCTGGAATCATGAGCATTCGGGCTCTTTGGATAATTTCCCTGGACAAGGGCGACCATGTGTCATTACGCTTCTCCAAGTAAGTCTGCAAACAGAGAAAACACTGCAGTCTGTGCTTTATATATTAACCCAGAAGCCAGGCAGCAGCAGCTCTCTGATCCCTGGGCTTCTGAAATAGTTTTTGTTGTTTTACGCATGTATTTGAATGAAATTTTGATCAACATCAACATGTAAATATATGTAAATGTAATACGTTCCGAAATGTTTTTTCTTCTTCATTAGTGTACTCGGGTGTTACTTTTGTCCTAAAGCTGATGTCTCTCTCACAGGAGGTTTTCCACTGTGGAGCACCGGGCCAAGCTCCTGGCCGGCTCTGGCTACGTCCCTGTCCCAGATGAGGACGTGGTGCTGCAGCACTTGTTGACTGAGTTGGGACTTTCGGACCCAGACAAGCTGTTTGTGTCTGCACGGGACAACTGCTCTCACTGCCCTCGCTCCCCGGCCCTGGAGTTTCGCTTACATGGGAGTGAGCAAGACACGCTTTGGCCTGTGCTGGCTATTCCTCAGAGACCGCTTATACTGGCCTGTTTGCCTTTAGTAGATGTGCCCATTAAACCACGTCCACCCCTGGCCAGCCTCCTCTCAGTATCCAAAGGCCTTACGCTTCTTACAGGCCTACAGACATTTCTCCTCAGCTCAGGGGGCAAATCAGACCCTGAAGGACTGGCCTCTCGACTGGCTATGTTGCCTTCGGTGCTGCTACAGATCTGTCCACTGGGAACTCCTCTGGATGTGCCAGCCCTGGGACCCCCTGTGTCACCCACTGGACCCATAGGTGCAGGGAACCAGAAGATCCCAGCCTGGAAAACGGGGCTCCACAAAGGAAGGGCCGTGGTGAACGTGGCTCTCACCGAAGTGGTGCGCTCGATGCAGTATGGGAACCCGAGTCGACAAGACCTGTGGGATGTCTACGGCACAGTGACATGCAAAGTAAGGCTGATTTTCCTCTGAAGAGGCCCACATACTAAATAACAGATGTTTTATTCTCCAACAGTGTGAAGTAGAGGGAGTCCTGCCGAATGTGACCGTGACCCTGACACTGCCTGCCAATGGCTCTCCACTGCAGGACATCTTGGTCCATCCCTGTGTCACCTCTCTGGACTCCAGCATCCTCACAGCCACCAGTGTGGACAGTGACAGCTCCGCCTTCTCCGGGCCGTACAAGTTTCCTTTCTCCCCTCCTCTCGAGCACTTCAGACTGTGCAGCTACACTTCTCAGGTAGACAGGACATTAACAGAACATTTTCAGGATAGGAAGGAAGACAAGCTTCATTTTAGGCCTCGAGAAAAATTTACGTAAGGATTAAAAATGTTCTTTGGACATGGATGTTACGTTGTTCATTGACACAGTGGCCAATTTTCCTGCCTCACTGCAAGACAATTCTAAACTCAATTCTGGACCAAGTTGGGCCTTTCTGTGGGGCATGTTTCCTCTTCTTTGAAAAACATACAATACAATAGTACAATAGTGTTCTCTCCCCTCTTGAAAAGATTGATTTAACCAGGAAAGGCCTTCTTCCTTTTTTTCCTTTAAGATGAAATATTTCAATGATTATGTGGTATATCATGCTGCCCTATCTCACATGGATAACAGTAGAGGCCTGATTGTTCCAGGTCCCTGTGCCTCCCATCCTCGGTTCCTATCAGCTAAAGACTGAAGACGGCCAGCTGCACATATCAGCGACTCTAAAGCTTCATGAGAGCGTCAAGAACAGCTTTGAGTACTGCGAAGCGCACCTGCCTTTTTTCAACAGGTAGATACTTACAGTAGTAGAGACACAGCAAGTATTTGAACATCACCAAACAAAGATGACAGTTACTAATACTTTGTGCTGTAGTTAAATTTCATACTATTTCTTTGTTTTGAGGGATCAGATGAGTGCTGTGGACGTCAGAGTGAGCCATGGGCAGTTGGACGTCTCTAAGGAAAAGAACTTGCTAGTGTGGATTATTGGTAAGAGATGGGGGGGAAAAAAACGTAATAAACACATTTCCACAAATGAAATGTAACCCCTGCTTTTATTTTTAGGGCAAAAGTTTTCAAAGTCTCGAGAGGTTTCGCTGGAGGGAAAGATCAGCTTTGGTGGACCAGTGCCGGGACCCACTGACCCTCTGTGCAGCGGACTGACGGCTTATATTAAGGTGAGGGCATTGCTCGATACGTATGATGATGATGATGAATATTGCTATGAAACTCATGTATATTTCTGTAAAAACGGAGCACATTCTCTCAGGTTGGTTAAATACTATGTCCTCTCTTACTACAGTTTACTACAAACTTAAACTACTATTGTCTACAGTACCACAAATAGTCCAGCTGGTATTTATAGAACTTACATGACTGACTAACTATATTCTACTACTGGAAATGATAATAATCATAATAATAATAATAACTAGAAATGGCTGCGCCATTGCGATTGACTGCGGAATTGCGGGAAGCGAATGCATAAATTGCATAAACTGTTCAAATTGCATAAATTGCTTAATTTGCATAATTTAATTTGCATAAACTGGTAAAATGCATTTATGCATTTGCATAAATTATTAATGTTACATAAACTTTTAAATTCCATAAACTGGTCAAACTGTTGAAATGGCCTCAGTGCTTGATTGGCAGAAGCTGCACAAATGGCTGAAAGGCCTGGAGTCTCCCCATTGGCTGGATTCCCCCATACACACCAATGCAAAAATGTCAAACTCCCGTATAAAAAAACTGGAAAACCGCAGAAGGACAATTTTTTCTCAAAACCCACAAGTTGCAGAAGCTGAACATGCACAAAGTGCAGAAATTGCATAAAATTCAGAAAAAAGTGCAGAAAAGCATGGATTTGCGGCAGCCCCATTATAAATCAATGGGAAAAATCTCAGACATTTCGGCCGATTGCGGAAAAAACGTAAGTTGCAGAAGTCCCAAAAGTAATAGCACCCTTCTCCTCAACATGCGGAACATTTTGATGCATAACTTGCATAAATTGCACAAAGCATGAAGGTGCTGAAAGCTGGAGAAAATTGGGAAAAAGATGGAAGAGGAATAATAATAAAGAACATGAAAACCAATAATTGACTGCGGAAGAATTCCGCAGTCAATCAATAATAATGGCTGACACATCAACGTTTTTCACCACTCACACACTGTATTCACTCAGGCAAGGCAGGTGAAGTGCCTTCCCCATGGAAACAGTGGCTAATAATCTGCTGGAGGTTGGATTCTCAGCTCCTGCTAGAGGGGACTGCCATTGTCACCCTACTGCTAACATATATTAGTTAAATACTACTAAGATACAGGAATCTCTCATTCAGTGAAATACTTTCATACAAAAACCCTCAGTTCAGTTTTAGTACAGAGATGTTTCCTTTTTCATGTACGTCCCAAAATAACCCTGCTCGTCTCATTGCAGTTGTATTTCAAAGTGCCCGATCTGACGTTGTCGGGCTGCAGCGTGGACCAGCACTCAGTCCAGGTCTACTCCACTGCCAAGGCCAAGATCTTCACCGGTAAGTTCAGCAAACCAAGCACTATTTCCATCTTAACCGGTTCACTTTTTTTTTTTTCAAACAAACCTTTTGTTGTTGTTTTTTTAGCTCGAGAACTTCAATCAAAGGAGTATTTCATTTGGAACTGCACCGGCTCCGCTCCCGTCTCCTCCGGACAGATGATGCTGTAACAGTTTTTCCACGTATAGTTTAATTATGGACCGATTATGCCTATTCCGCCCTAGTGATGGGATTAACTTATTGTCTGGGTTTCAGATGACAATTCCTAAGCCCAGTTACTGATACAGAAGCACAAAATAGCTACTGTTATGAGAGGCTACTTCACTAGAACACAATTATTTAAGAGTTTGCTAAAAATCTTCAATGGTTGTAGCTGTTTTTCCTTGCTAGACTAGGGCAGGATGTGAAATAAGAAGTAGTAACGATCCATAACCGTAGCCGTGCAACCATACTGTACATAGGGGCCATGATCGAGTCCCAGTTCAGTCCTTGGAATATGGAGTCTTGGAGTCTTTTTTTCCTATGTTTTTGAACATAAAAATTAAATAGCATTTAAAGTTTTTGTAAAACTATGTTTGCCAACCTATATCTCAACAAACTGAGTAATAATTAAAAAAGCTTGGAAATATGATGTGCTAATTACTCTATGTTTGATGTACAGTGCATTAAGATATTTCTTTAAAAAAATGTCAAGTAAAATTGAGATAATGGTAACGTTTGATCAAACCATTCAAAAAATCCTGAAGCGTGTGGGCAGATTGCAGGGTTGAGGGAAAGCAAACCAATTGAGATTTTATAATGCAAACTGTGGGAGTTGGTGTTCTTTTCCAAACAGGGGAAGTTGTACTTTTTTAACAGGGTACATACGATAAAGAATATTCTGGAATATAGCATTTGTTGTATGATAAAATACTGATATATTTTTTTCCTAGAATGGGAAAAAATGCAGTGGAATGATTATGGCTAAATGATCTTTCTTTTAATATGCTGGCAACTTACTCCAGTACTGTCAAAAACAAAGTACACAATAGGAGTACAGCGTATATGGAGAAAGAGCAAGGGGTACACAATCCAAAAGGTTTGCTATGGTATATAGTATAGTTTATTAGTGTAAACACCACTTCCATGACTCATTTGTTGCTTTATTCATATAGCTCTGCCTAATCTAAATCCACGTAGCCCTGTATGTGCCTCTTTCCCTCAGTAAGGCACATTTTTCTCATGCTTGTTTTATGCTGAATCTGAAAACCACCAACACAGAAACCACCAGTACACTCTTGCTTTCCCCCGCCCTACCGTTTATCCCTTTGCCCCTGCACACAAGGGCCTCCCCTCGCTCCGACGGCCCCACTTGAGTAACTCTCCATCAGCCGCATAATTAGCTGCTGGGGCCCTGTCATCAGCTGTTGTGTGTCTGGGCCAGCCTGCTCCGGACACTGCCTTATCCACAAAAGGCTCCTCTCTTTGGGCCTGGCAGGAGTCCTCGCCCCCCCTTCCATCTATCCACTCCCCTCTCTCCACCCTGTCAACTAGTTAAAACACTCGCCCTCTCAGAGCAGACTGATTGGGCAGTGACCCCCTGGCCCTCAGGAACATGAAAGGAGCTGGTCCTTTTCAGCTGCCAGGGCTTTGCTAATTAGTCACAAAGTCACAAGGGCGCGAGTGGCGGGGTTAGCTCTTGAGGCCGCATTGCAGGTGCCTTGTACTTAATTAGTTCAGATCTCGAGTGCCGGCCGCTAAAATGTATAGAAGTGCACAAAAAAGTTTCAGACTGACCTTTTAAGACTTTCCATTTCAAGAGAACGCATTCCCCCTTTCAGTGTCATGCCATGATTTCAGTTGGAGAGTCACAGTTTTGGGGGGGGGGGAAATGAACTTTGTGACAGTTTTTGTTTCATGCGGATAGGTCCAGCACAGAGTCGATTGCTAACTGTTGTTGTTAGCAATACACATGACAGGAACACTCCCTGAAAGCTGCTATATAAACTCTGTGAAGAATTGGAATAATGCTTTTAATTTGCAAACTGTTTGGTGAAAAAGGTCTTTGCCTAAAGCTCCTGAAATGAACCCACTTTCTAAATTGAACTCTAAAATGCATAATTGCTCTTATCTCCTCAAGTTGTTACTATAACTGCAACAGTAGCAGCTCCTCTACCCACTTCTGATTACCTAGCAACTCTTGTCCCTTTAGTTGCCCACATAGGTATTTGAATTAAATCCGACTGGTCCACAGCCGCCAGTCTCCGGTGAGAGCCCTCATTGTGCAACACATTCTCACGTGGATTTCACTCTGAAGGCTGACCATGACCAATCCCCCATCAATCGGAACCAATCGCTCACATGGCATCCTTTACCTTCCTTTTATGTGGCTGCGCGGGGCGGCGGACCTCTGCGCTTGCCCCGCTCCTCTGTGATCTGGCTTTGGCAACCTCTGTCCGTGTGAAGTGAACTGGAAAAGGAGAGGGTTTTTTTGAAGAGCGGGTGCCTAAATCTACTCCGTAGTGTCCCTATATGAGGTCAGTCTCCATGTCTGCAGTCAGTGGCCTCTCGCTGGTCGGCTTTGCTTTGTTCCATAGGATTGTTTAAATAGCCTCCTCCAGCACTTTGATCACACAGAGTCAAAAAGCTAAATGTGTCATTCCAGATGCTACATTTACTTGAGTATCTTTTGAAGAAATTGTAGTTATCACAGTACTTTTTACTTCCATCATTACTCTTACTTCAGTAAAAACTAAGCAAAGGGTTATTCATCCTTAAATCTATGTGACAAAAACTTCAATGTTGTGGAAAAAAAAGTTTCAGGTTGACTTTTACACGTTGCTTATGATTTCATCAGTATGTCTGTTCAGGCTTTCTGTCGTATTTCTTCAATGAAATACTTCATTGAATAAAAACATAAATGAAGTATTTATTCATTGATGTTTCACTACAATACATTAGTAGTAGCCTGTTCTCACCAAATATGTTTGTTCTTACTTGAGTAATAATATTTAAAGTAGTAACTTGATATTGAAGTTGTAATATTCTTAAGAGAGTGTGTTTCATACTTACATGATAGTAGTGGCTCAGCATTGCTTGTGAAGTGAGTGGTTTTAAAACAAAAGTGACACACATGCTGATGTACAATTTTAAGACTTGATACAAAAGATTTACTTTGCATTACATGTTTATTTATGCATTACATGTTTATTTATTTTGACTTGTGTCAGTCATATGAGCATACGTCCAATCACAACCGTAAGAACAGTGCAGGACCCAGGTGGTTTATTAGAGTCCAGTCTCGATGAGAGCGTCAGAAGGAACCACTTGTGCTCCAGACTCATGTTAATGACCAAATGTTCCTTTTCAGTTGTATTATTTATCAAAGACACAGGTCGCAGTCTTAGAAAGCACATTATGTTTGGTGTAGGTTTTCTACATGGCCTGTACAGCATTCAAATAGAATATAGTCCCATTAATAACAGCTTGTCCCTTTGACCAGTAGAGGGCGCCATACGCTAATGCATCAAGTCATTTTGAATCCCGGCTCCCGCTGGGGCCAACTGTGTTCATGTCCATGGGCAAGACACTTCACTCACTTCCCTGGGTAAATGTGGTGTGTGAGTGAGTGGGGCCGATGGCACATGTTGATTCCAAAATGTCAGAGATTGACATGACCTAAAAACAGTGTTTCCGTTTGTGCCAAAATGAAGGCCTTAAAAGTCATTAAAATGTATTTGAACTGGCATTAATTATATGAGACAAAATCCAGTACAATGATATTGTCAAACTATTTTTATTGCACACATTCGTTCAAAACACGAAAACTATGACCTAAAACATTCAGCTGCAGCTTGGACTAAAATTTGACACAATCTTTTGAACTAAAAGTGGCCCGGCGTGTCTGATTTGGTTTTGAAAAGCAACATTTCTCCTCATTCCCATTTGTGTAATGTTTACAAATCTAACTCAAATGCGCCAAGATTTATTTGCATTTGTGGCATTAAGAATATAGTATTTAGGCATTAAAAGCATAAAGTAGTTTTGTAGAAACCTTGATAAAACATCCAATATTAGTTCTAATACCTTGATATTAGTATTTTAAGTCATTTTAGGACGGGTTTTCTAACAGACGGATGATTCAATCCGGCGGGGTTATGAAGAAATAGAAAGAAATAACCAGCCACTAGGGAGCAGCCAAAATAAAAAAAGAAAGGAAAGCATTCCAAACGTGTCCAGCAGAGGGCACTGACATGATATGAGATCAGGATATAAACAACACATTATAGCCACGTTGTAAATGGACAATCTGCCCCAGGGCGGCTGTGACTAGAACAATAGCTTACCACCACCAATAGTGGAGTGAATGAATAATGATACAGTGTAGCAAAAACCTGTGACATAGGCTTGTAGTTGGCTTGTAAGTGCAATACAAGTGTAAACCATTTTTATGAGGCTTACAATCCTGTCAGGCTCATTATTATTCATTTATTGAAAAAAAAAAGTTTCCTCAATATTATTTTCCCAATTAAACCACATTTTACTGGAGCTTTTGTTTATGGACCCCGGCAATAAACTCCCGATATATTTTTGCTCCCATAGAGATTTACTTGACCCCTGTTTTAAGATCTTTGCTCTTTATATTCAGAATACTGTGTGGGAGAAGCTTTGATCATCTTTCTGAATGGATAAATAAAGTTTACATAGGTATTTCATGATTGGCTTCTTCTGGATCATCCCACTGTGAGATCTAATTGATCAAATTGATTAACACCGAAATCCCTCCAACAACATTGCACAACCTGATGCTCTTACACGCTATTATCCGCGGGCGTCTTTTGCCAAATCCCACAGAGGCCTTGTTTGAGTAGCTCAGTTCTCATCCAGATTATTAACCAGTGCTTTTACAGCGGCTCAGACCAACAGATCCCGGATAGACCCCTGATCCTCCCAGTGCGTCCCGAGTCTGCACCTCTCGCCGCCTCACAGCGCTTTCTCGCAATTAGGCCTTTTTCGGGAACCCTGCGATTGGTTCTTGGAGGACAGAAGTTTGATTCCTTCTCAGTCAGTCGTCCGGAGGCAGGAGGGGTCCAGGAGCTGTCTGCTGCTACTGTCCTGGAAAACGTCTCTCTGTGTGGGACGGGTCACCATTTTGAGGGGCCAAGTCACTCCATGAACTGAATCTAAAAAACAAAAGAGAGCGAAATGGGACCGATCATTGCTTTGCCCCTCGAGAAATGCACTTAACCTCCTCGCACATCAACTTGCTTTACCCGAGCAGAAAACTCTATGCCTCCTCTGCTGTCGGGCCTGTCGCTGCTGTCCCCTCCTCCTTCTACTGTCCCTCTGGGTGAGGTCAGTCTGAGCCTCCAGAATCATGTCCTGAAAAAGAACAGTCAAAACACATTTCTGATAAGAGGCATCTTCCCGTCTCCTATTTTTTAGGTTCCCTCACATTCCCTCACAACATAAACCCTTCAGATCTGAATTATTGATGCTGCGTTACAAGCTACATAAGTCAGCCCGTCCTATCTGAATGGGACATGTGGAGCCAGGCTGTCCTGCCCCGTCACCATTTGTATTACAAGCCAAATTGCTGGATTTTTTAGTCTTGTTAGCGTCAGAAACTGGCGTGAATGTAATCTATTGTCGAGAAAATAGCAATTGGGCAAGGTGACATTTGAAATCAGACTTCACCTGAGGTCTTCTTGGTGGATGTGAATGAATGATGCTCACGTCGTCGTCCCCCTCGTTGTCTGGAGAGGGTGGCCCAACTGTGCACAGAGTTCATCAATCATCCCTTTTCAATAACAAATCGTCTTGACTTTTCACCAACCTGGAGTAGTTCTCTGTTTTAATGGCGGCAGGGTTGTCCTTTGTCTCTTCTGTTCTTCGCAGCTTGCTTCAGGTAGTTTGAGCGGGCCGGCAGCTTGGCGCGTCCACTCCTGGCTTTGGCGTTCGTATGGGGCAACTTTACACAGTCGCCTTTTAGTGCCTGAAGAACCCATTTCACTCAGAACACCCAAAGCCATCGCAGCCCGTTCACATAATGCGTCCTATTCTCACCAAAGAACTTAGTTGCAACACGAGGCTTCATTATTTAACTTTGACAACATGAGTGCAGTTTCTATAGCAACCCTCCCCATAGGTTATACTGTAACTCAGAAGTTAATGCTTGAAAGAACCTGTTGTTTGCTGCGCCCTCGCACCGCGACCGGAGAGGCCCGGAGGGTGACGGCCAAGTCACTCAGTCTCTGCACGAGGAGTCACGGCGTTTTCTGCTTTGTGTTAGTCGAACATGTTTTGTGTTGCTCACGTCTCCTCTGTGTTTGGTGATATGTTTTCACCACATGGGACTGCGGGTGGAAATTAGCCTTGAGCAAAAATCTGGCATCAGTTTACAGCACCAGTCTGTTCATTATGCACTGCCCCATTCAAATACATTCATAAATAATGGATTCTCACTTTGGGCGTGGGCTGTGTCTTTCACATCTTGTATTGCTAAATTGTGCTCCTGATGAAACCTGTGGGTGCTGGGACAGAGGGTACACTGGCTCCTGACCCCTTGTGGCTGGACTGCAGTATCGGTCATATGTTTGGGACTGTGTTGTGGGGTATATGTCTAGGATATTGTTTGATCATGGGGTAATTGATTTTTAAAATGTTGTTATCCCAAATACAGCCCAACACCCTGTCACCTTATTTATTTATTTATTTATATCAAATGCATACGTAGACTAAAGCAGACTAGAGGGAGACTATGGTTACACTGAGCTGTGTGTTGAGCCGAGCCTGTATTAGCAGACTGAGCAGACAGTGATATAAACCATTATCATTATCGCTCACACAGTTTGGAGTCATACCCTACTTAAGCACCATGTTACGTAACACAAGAAAGTCATTTTACCAAGTGCCTGCTCCAACAGAGCCCAGCAGAGAAACATGTCCCATGGGTCTGGTGCATGCCAGCGGATAGGCATCCATTATTACAGCACCAACAGTCACTCTCCATCTGCTCTGAGCTGCAGTTACAGCAAGGACCTACGACAAATAGGTTTCTGCCGACATTGATGCTAATTGATTGATCACTAATCAATCTACTTGTAAAAGGTTTGTAACAATATATAATACAATAGTAATTATAAATTCCATGAACTAATATCATTTTGAAAGCTTTTATTATAAATCCTTAAGAGCCAGTCCATTACACAGAGTATCAGACCTTTCCTAGACTACTCAATAACTTTAAATCACTGCTCTTTATGGCCCTAACAAATACTGATAGGATTGGGCCAAACTGGCCCTGCATTCTTCTATATTCACAGAATACAGTCTGCCGTGAGGTCGGCTCACGTGAGGGCGTGCAAGGGACGGTCCAGGTCATGAGAAAGTAAGAATACTGTCTGCCTCTCAATTTCTGGATCAGAGAGTTCTGATGTCCCAGTTCCATGTTCTCCTCCTCAGAGTCCATCAGTGCTGCTCTCAGCACATACAGATGTTTGAACAAAGATCCTTGTGTTCAGGCCAGGGGTATGGACACCACCCCGTTGGCTCGGCTCCTGCTCCTGAGGTTTAGACTGGAATCGGTCAGCTCCTCTCCATGCTCCTCGGACTTCTTGTCTGCGATGTTGGCCAGGAAGCGCAGAGTGACTGAGTCCCACTCCTCCGGCAGCAGTAGCAGCAGAAAGCCCAAGCAGATGATGCAGGTGGCAGCCAGGCGCACTACGCTGAAGATCACCTCATGTTTCAACACATCCACAGCTGGAGGACAGACACAAAGGCAGATGGATTACAGTGAGTAAGATAAACCACAGGACAAGAGGATCCAGCACAAATACGATTAGAACCCTTATCCTCTGTGTCTTTGGACAAGTGTAGCCCACTGACCTTCATACGGACACCGTGCTTTAAAGAAGAGGTGCAGGCATTTAGAGTCGCCGTGGCAACCTGATCCTCCCTCAGAGGGAGAGAGCAGGGATACCAACGCATGCTGGTGATTGGGTTTCCTCTGTCAGAGGGGCAGACCTGCTGTGTAATGGTTTTGTTGTCAGTAGACTAACTGCTGACCACACTGGACAAAACCGCACAGGGTGTCACCATTTGCGCTTCTTTGATGATCATTTTCAATTCTTCTTATTTAATGAAGCCTCACATAGCTACAAAAAGGGTTACCTACATGTACGCCTGCCTGTCTCACCCCCGTCATGACACCCAAACCCTAGTCTAATCAGCTCTGTACTGTGTTCGCATTTGAAAATGGATGATAGAAATGACCTGCATTGCCCGGCACGCTGAGTAAGGTCCCGATGGAGATGAGGATGGGGTAGGTGAGCACCACGCCCACATGCACCAGGATGTTGAACACTGCAGACAGAAAATGCACAGCTCAAGTTTAGTAACCGTAAATGCTCATGTTTCTAGTCTCAATCACAAATTAAGAACCAAAATAAGTTGCATGGTTTCAGAGACCTTAGACCTTAGCAAATGTACAAAGGACTTTGCTTGTTTGATTTCTACAGTTTGGGCTACTTCGATTTAAACCAAATGCTGTACTTTATGCTCAAATTGTATCTTGTTTCCATTCCTCCTTCTATCCATTTCTAATCACTTTATATACTGTATAATGAACAGAAATATCAGGAGAAGGAATCATTGAACACTTTACCGAGCCAGAGCCCCGCCAGTCCACAGAGGTATCCCCAGGGCAGGGAGGAGAGCGAGCCCCAGTGCTCCACTCTAGTCAGGTACAGCACCAGGGGCACACAGGAGATGAAGAGCAGGTTAAACACCCCCATGGTGGACAGGAAGTGAGCCACCTCTCCCAGGTTCGCACTACCCAGGAACATCTTAAACAGCACCTGCACAAGAACAATCCATGTCAGGAGTTTCAATGTGAATCCCGCCTTCGCTAATAGACATTTTTGGTGCAGTGCAGCTTTTATACAAGTTAAAACCTTCGGCAGGGTATTGTCGCTTGCAAATAACCCTTAAGCTGTTAAACTGATCTATATTTATTTCAACTTGCAGTGTGTCGACTAACCTTATAGAGAGCTGAAGTGGAAGCAGACCCCACTGCCAAAGCCACGCCCACAAAGGAATCTCCATGGAAACCGTCAGCATAGGCCATCATGACAATCCCAGTGATGGCCATAATAGCAGCCACAATCTGCAGGTGAGCGGACAGTTAGAGATAGACACGGATAAAGGTAAGACTCAGACAACACAGTGACAGAGGCAGGGCCGGTTTGAGCTACAAACAAGCTGGGCAAATGTCCAGGGCCGGACGCCCACTTGGGGCCCCACCACGGATGAACTGTTGTATTTGTGACATGGCGGTTAAAGGCAAAAACAACAAAATCCTCGCTGAAATGTTGTTGTTGAAAATTATTTTTAATGACAGAAAACTACACTGCATTTTTTCCTCAGATCTATGTCAGCAATCTAATGCAAAAGTTTCAAATGGATATGTCTAAATTCTTTTTCCATTCACCTGCAGTGTCTCGCCTTAAGATAATTATGCTTCAAGGTTCCCCACAGACAACAAATTGCACAGGCCCCCTAAAACACTAGCCGCGGCCCTGACCAGAGGCGTGTTTGTCTCAGTACAGACCCGCACTCCCATGAAGCGGTCCTTGAGGACGATCCAGGACAGCAGGAAGACGAAGGCCTTGTGGCAGCAGTAGAGGGCGGACACGTCGGTGGCGGTCAGCTTCTTCAGCGCCAGCAGGTACAGGTAGTTGGTCAGGGTCCACAGTATGGAGAAGGGAGCGGTCCTCTTCACAAACAGCTTCAGGGTCATGCCGTCCTCCCCAAACAGCTTACTGCACTCTCTGGATATGTGCATTACAAAAAAAAGAATAAATGTTTTGCGAAGACCTGTTGTTGATATTGGGCTCTACAGAAATTAATTGAACTGAATATGAATGGTTAAAGTTGATTATCATTAGACTGAGGCATAGCAGGGCCTGACCAATATATCGGCCGGCATATGCACCTAGTGGAATATCAAAGTTTTTCCAGTGCAGATATCTCTGGAACAAAAAGATATGATATTGATGTGATTTTTTTTGCATCGGAAGGATGAGAGTCAGAGCTTTAAAATGAGCTCTCCCTGAGCCTCCTAGGCCTCTGGGAAGCTGTGTCCTGAAGTGCTACACCTTTTACAGAACCGCTGTTACACAATCGCCCATGGATTTCAAACATTACCAGATTTATATTTTTTTTTTTTGCATCAAACTAGACTGTGTCTACTGGTCACCTGTCATTGTGGTCTGTGTTTACACAGAGCATGGTGGAAAAATGTTGCAACTGTATGGAGCTGAATTTGTGCCAAAATAGTGAGGTTTATAACCTTTGATGTAGAAGCATATTGCCTTTTTCTTTCACTGTGTTTACTCAAGCAACACATAAACAGCTACTGGTAGCATTCAAGTTTATTGGCCCCACTTGTTATTTGAAAGAACTGTGAAAACGAGTCGTGAAGGAGCACATTTTTGAGCATTTCTAATAAACCGGTTCATTGTACAGGATTTGACACAAATACTGGCCATTTATTGCAGCTATGGTGGAGGTGACAAAACCTTTTCTAAAGCGTGCCCGCTCCCACCCCGGAGTCCTGTACCTGCAGCCTGATGGCAGCAGAACGAACCGAAACAATGTTTGCCAATAGTACCTTGGCCCATCTTGAAATGTGCTCCTCAGAGAAGAGGGCCAGCAATGTTTGCAAATGCAACTCTAAAGTGATCAAAGTTTGCCCTCAGTTCAGTACAAAGTGACAATGATAGTCCAAAAAGCCTAAATGCTTCGAACCAAAAGCAACTTACCTTAAAGCTAAAGAAGTGGCTTTGCATTGGGACATTAAAAAAACAAATCTAAATAAATTAGCTTGTAACAAATTATTTTACAAAAGTAACAAGTTTTATTTATTTATCAGATTCAAACACTAGTCATATCAGCCTATATATCGTCCATCGGCCTTTCCAACCCCTTTCTTATGGGAAATGGTATCAGACAAGTAATTAACAGCATGCAGTCACATTACCTGAACTTCTGGATGGGCGTCTGCTTGTCTCTGGTGGTCAGCACGTGCACCGAGTAGTAGATGGGGAAGAAGAGGATGTTCCAGTTGCTGCTGAACCAGGAGATAAAGAACGGGCAGGAGAAGGAGTGGAAGGTGAGCTTGATGACCTGCGTTGTGCCCACCCAGGACGAGGAGAGACACAGGACCACCATGAGCCCCCCCAGGACCTTCAGGAGAGTGTTTGTGCACGTCCTGTACGAGTGGCTCTCTCCACTGGCCTCGCTGCCCGCAGTGTCACCGTGGGACTCCGAGCCATCCTCTCCTACGGGAAAACAAAGAATTCATTCAGTGAAACATTTAAGTGTAACTTTCTTAACTTTCTTACTTGATAAAATACATTCAATCAGTTACAATATTTACTAAAGGACACACCATTTGAAATGCTTTGCCCCCTCAGTTTTAGCTGCATCACAATGTATGCTGCACTGATGCAGCTAGGTTATTTCATGTTTTATCTGCCTCCTTCTTCTTCTTATAAACAGCCATTGACCGGTCCAACTTTTGCATACCACTACAGTAGCCACAGCTGCCCTGGGGCAGACTGATGGAAGCGAGGCTGCCAATCTGCAGCACACTTTATTTTCATCAAAAATGAGATGAAATGTTTTGCCCATAAACTGGCATTCAAACCACCAACCATAAAATGACCTACTCTACACTCTGAGGAGAGGAAAAATGTAGTATTTTTCACCTCTCCAAAATGACTGCATAAGAAAACATCGCCCCCAAGTAAGTGGTCGATGTTGTGTACATAAGGCTTCTAACATAGGCTGATTTTCAGCCCCCGTCCCTGGGCTTTTTGAGGTGTAGGAAAGTAGTAGTAAAGAGGAAAACAACAGTAAAAAGAAAGAGGAGACATATCTGACCACTTCACAAACTTCATCCATACAGTTCAGTGCTCACACTGTTGTTTGTTCTTTAGTCAGAGATTCAGCTTTTCTGAGAAAAGTCTCAGATCCATTTGGGACTTCAGCTCCAGTGCTAAAGAGTTCCAAATTCACTCTCCTCTCCTGGTGGTGGTTGCTTCAGCTGACAGACAAAAGGTAACTCACCTGTGCTATTGGCCCCTTTGACCACTATCATTCACTAAACCCAAGTTTACAGTGCCTGTTATTTCCCACACAATCACTGATCCTGACATTAACCAGGCCCAGCCTTACTCCGCTTCTGAGATCAGATAAGATCAGGGATCCTGCTTTTACCACAAGCAGCTATTGAATTTAGTAAACATGACTTCTATGATATACTGCCAACACCAGAGTCTGAGAAAAACCTTGTTGATCCATTCTGAAACACTTTACAGCTTTCAGCCCTTACACTAACCCACCCTAATGCCTTATGATGCCACTGCACAGCCATATTACTCTCCTGTACATGGAAACCCAACTCCATACACTCAGAGTAAACCTAACCATAT
This sequence comes from Gobius niger, assembly GCF_951799975.1. Lineage (NCBI taxonomy): Eukaryota > Metazoa > Chordata > Actinopteri > Gobiiformes > Gobiidae > Gobius > Gobius niger. The sequence continues at coordinate 8,536,089 of NC_136867.1, forward strand.
GACATTCCTGCACAAAGTCGGGCTAACCTTGGGCCTTATATTAGCAGCAGCAGACAGATACAGGTACAGACTGAGATGAGACTGGCCCAATGCCTTACTGCACCACTGGACTGTCTGCGCTCCGGACTTGAGCTATAATCGGTCAAGTGCTGTGTCCGTGGGCGAGAGATGAAGTAAAGAGGAGAGAGAGGGAGAGGGAGAGGAAGGAAGGAGCAAGTATTCTTCACCTCTCCAAAGTCTTATCAATTTACACCAGCCTAGGAATAAAAGATGGCTGCTGACTCAGGACGTGTGCACATTTTCACCCTTGTGCACAGATACTAAGTGTATGCTCGTGCGAGAGCCGCCGTATCAATGCATGAATGAATGGAATTAGTCCAAAGAGTTTACGGCTTTTATCTGCAGTGAACATAGGCAGGGGGGGAGAATACATTTGGGAAGTGCTGACGGTGACGTACGGGGAGGTTTGGCAAACAATGCCTCATAAAACTGCACTGATCAACAGTTCTACGCAGATCTTTACTACTCGTGTAACAAAATATCCCAACGTCCAAAGTTGTGGACTTTTGGAGAATTTAAGTTTTGTTGCAGCTGAAGAAAAGGAGAACTTAAGCAGGTCAGGCCATGATCCTTTGAAGTGACGCGCGGTCAGGGGAGACAGGTAAGCCAGTGCCTGACTAGTGTATTACTACTAACTAAATACTAAAAACAGCCAAGCGTTTTATCAGTTGTGGATATTGTGTAAAGGAGGAGCACAGACATCTCTGTCCCACACACTGTGCTCTCCCATCCTGTGCCTTTTTCGCCCCAAAAACTAAAATACATTTGAGATTTGACATTTTTCTTGTGCAATTTAGATTTTTCATCATCTGAATAAAACATCTGGTACTTGGATGACTAGGCTATAGGTTAAAACCAGTCTGTTATATTTCTCTTTAGGGGAGACGTTTTAAACGTAAAGGGATGATTGAAAGTGGAAACTTTAGTGACGAACATATCCGGCTTTTTCAGGATAAGTAACGAAAACCACTTATGCTGTCAAAAGGATTGTCACCAACTTATCACGCAGACAGGGTTTGCGCCTCTTCTATGTTATGTGGTGTTTTTTTTGTGATATCATGAGAATGCATTTTAAGTTGGAATGTATACTGTAAAAATGGCTGTGAAATATACAGTTATTTACTGTATTAATAACACTACTGTGAATCATTTTAACAGTAGAATGTTGTAAAGTTTACAGTAACACCGTGTCCATAACAGAATCACGGTAGTCTATGTATTACTGTAGAAATCATAGTAGTCAGACACAGCTTTTAGCTGTGGCTGGCGCAGCACCCTTTGAGATCGGGTGAGGAGCTCAGTTACCCGGGAGGAGCTGCTCCTTCACGTCAAAAGGAGCCAGCTGGTGGCTAGGGCATCTGTTCCAGGCATGTCCTATAGGTACAAGGCCTCGTGGAAGGCCCAGGACACGCTAGAGGGAATATGTCTCCGAGCTGGCCTGGTGTCGCCTCAGGGTCCCCCCAGAACAGCTGGAGGAGGTGTGCATGGATCGGGAAGTCTGGGCATCTCTGCTGAGACTGCTGCCCCCGTGACCCGGCCCCGGATAAAGCGGAAGAAAATGGATGGATGTCATACTCAGCTTTTATTGGAAAAGGTAAGGAGCCTTGAAAGAGACTGCAGTTTTGTTGACTTTATATTGGAGTCTATACAACACATGACTCACAGGCAGCAAACCTCGCCGCACGTCACTGATCACTTGTCCATTCATGTGGGGCCAATAGTGCTGCACAATTTTGACAAACATTGCGGTTAGGTTTGCAAGTTAGGAGCCATACGGTAGCTCTAGTCTGTGGTGTTTTTCCATTTACACTCTCATACATGTGTAAGGAGGAGACACTGAAAAACCCAGTCATTTGAGGGTAGATTTGAATTTGAGCAACATTTTACCTGAGGATTATAAAGAGGGGTATGGATACTTTCTGAAAGAATAGTACTCTCTCTAGCTGAGATGGAGGAGAGAGCGGACACATTGAGCCAAATAGGAACAGGCTGAAATTCAAAGCACTTGTCATCCGTAGTACCAGATCCGTGCCAGGTGAGCCACTGAGGAGCTCCCTGCAGAATTCGGCTTTGTTCCTACTTATGACTGCAAATGTGGTCGTCAGTACAAGCAAATGTACATCCATCGAAAACAGTTTCTCTCGTGTTCTGCCTTATCCCATTCTGTCACAGCGAGGATCCTTCATCAACCTAATGAGCCGCTTTCCAACTGTAAATCTCAGAAACAAACCCATCTTTTATTCTATTACATCTGCAGCATCCACTCTCAGCTGTGGATGGTTTTGTAATTCAGAGCGCGGATTTTTGGATGATACTATTTTTCTTTATAGGTGCAAGAGTTGGATCCAGTGCCAATATGCAGTATCGTTATAACGCGACTATTCCCCCAGCCCCCGCCGCATGAAAGTGCTACCTCAAGCCAAAACGCTACTCCCAAAACAGGCACAGTAATCGCTGACTAATAGATGAATAAAAAGATGCGGAGGAAATAATTAGGCCTGTAATAATGACAGCATTTAACGTGAGTAATACAGTACACATGTTGGGACGCATCCCGGCTCAGGACAATTCAGAGAGCAGATACATGTTACAGAATGGAGCCGGGAGTGCCTTTACTGGAGGATGAGCCCATGTTGAGTATCGCAAAGGTTTGCAAAAATCCATTGTGGAAAAGGAGTTGTTTATGTTTATGCTTTGTCTCTCGTCTAAGAGGCTTCCTCAGTTCTACATTCCCTATAGTTTGCAAACTTGGATTTACCTCTCCTGTGGTGAGGAGTTAGGTCCACCTTGTTGTTACCCTAAACCTGGTTTCACCCATAGCCTGTGAAACACATGGACATAGCAGTGCTATTAGCTGCTGAAGCTTAATAGGAAATGGTGGCAGGCTCCGGACGTTCAATGCTGTAATGGACTTTCCATTCAAACTGTTTTGCCTCTTTAAGTCATTATTGAACTAAGGCTTGTCATTCTTTCCTCTTGTCTCAACATGCGCAACTGAATATAAGAGCTGGCTCCAAAACCCAGCCAAATTGCTAGCATGAACGAGCTTCAGTTAGCCGCGCTGAACGCTATGGGGAAAGCCCCCTCATTTAGTCTATATCTACATCTAGGTCTGAGGGAAATATGGCTAATATTAATTTATTCACAATTACAAAGCGCATTTTACACAATGTAATTTTTTTTGGTTGGTTCTCATAAATAATATTCAATCAGAAAGCATAATGTGCTCCACTCGAAAAGTTGTCAGATCCTACGGCTAAAACCAGTTTGGAAATGAGCATAAACGACTCTCTCCTACTTCCACAATGCCAGGACCTGATCCAATCAAGTCCGGGTTAGAGCACTCTCCTGTACTTAAATAAAACTGTGCATGCAAGTTTGGGTTATACTCTCAACTACAGTTGTGTTTCAAGTTATGTTCAGCAAAGTTTTTTTCCACTTTACCCATTTCCAGGTACACATAAAGTGCTATCACAAGTATTCCGGTTGTTCATTAGACAGATTACTTTGCAGCACAGTGTCGTTCAGCGCTGGCACCGTGAAGCAGACGTATCGGCGGTGACGCACTTTGCTACGTGCCGATCCTTCATACATTTTATCACCACAGTTTCCGCCTGGCAGTGATGGATGGAGCCCGGATCAAGCCAATCTATAATGTATGTAAGGTTAGCAGACATTAACGCGGGCCAAATGTACAGCTCAGGAGGGACGGGCAGGAGGGAGGCTGAAAGAAGTTCACAAATAGATTGAAGTTGCTTATTATTACTTTGACATTACATTATTACTTTTATACTTTTATTTACTTTCATCTAACTTTCTTTGTTCTGTACGTATTACATAAACAGTAAAATAATGATTATACTTGACAAGATTAGAAACTGTTTAGTAGCTGGTTGATAAAGAAATAAGTAGTACAGCATGGTTACTGTAAAATACACAGTACTGGCGGCTGCACTGTAGGTTACTGTAAACACGGATTACAGTAGTCATACTATTATCTCATATTACACATTTCTTTCTTTTTTTTCAAGTTAATGGACAGTGATTGTGGGGAGTAGCAAAGGTTCTTGCTCTGAATTTGATTCCGGGTCTGCTGGGGCCATTCTGTGGATGTCCCGGAACAAAAGAGTCCGAATCTGGTTAAATATGGGCCTGATTTTTAAATGTATCTTATTTTTTCATTTCTGTATCATTTTCATTCGTTGTTTTTTCAAGATTATATTTCCAAATGGCCTATTTGTTTCAATTTCATCCCAAAATTCCCATGTCTTTTTTTTCTCTACCTCATCTACAATTTTCTTATCCCATTGGCAGAGTTTTGGGAGGTAAAATAAGTTTTTCAAAATATCTGAACAAATAACCTAAAAAATCATTTTCATATTGTAGATTTGAAGTATTTAAACCCGATTCGTATCATTAAGGACGACTTCTTCTTTTCCCCCTGATTCATTACAAAGTCAGCACGACACCAAAATCAGTGGAAAGGAGGAAAAAGCAGCCAACTCTAACCAAAAACTCCCACACAAGCCCTCTACCTTTAGGATTACCTTCCGAGATGGGGCAGGTGAGGACTTGGGTGCTGTAGGAGCTGAGCGGTGCCACGCGGGCGGAGTGCTTCTTCATCCTCCTGTGGGACGACACGCTGTCCTGCCCAGGGAGGGGTGTGTGTGTGTGTGATGGAGGTGCACTGTCAGCAGCCCTGCCGTTTGACTGGGAGCATCCTCTGGTCCCCGGTTGGCTCACTTTCTCCAAAATATTCTTCAGCCTGTCTCGCGGTAACAAGCCGACGGCGGCTCAGTGGACGTCCGGAAAGCCAGAATTGTCCCGTGGAGAACTTTTAACTGCCTCTACTCAAAGGTTGGATAAGTTCTTTCCCCTCCGTGTCTTCTCTGTGGAGGTTCCCAGTGAAGTTCTATTTGTCCTGCTGTGCGTTTGTATCGTCTCCCCCTCTCTCACAGCCTTGCCCCAGTTCTCCCGCTTTGTCGAATTCACCAGCGAACTTCTCCTTCAGCCTGTCCTGGGCACATCCTCTCACTGAAGTCCCATTTGGTCTGTTGCAGAGTGCTCCAGGGCGACTGAGGCTGGAGTGTGTCTCGTCGTCTCTCCCTCCTCTGCCTCCTCTCCCTCGCTCCACAAATCAGCAGCTTTGTTTGGAAGGTAACCAAGCAGCCCGAGCTAATTATGCTGCGCTGGCTGCTCCCCCTCCCCCTCCTCTCCTCCTCCTCTTCCTCACTTTCACCTGACCACTCTCTCTCTCTCTCTCTCTCTCTCTCTCTCTCTCTCTCTCTCTCTCTCTCTCTCTCTCTCTCTCTCTCTCAGCTCCTGCACGCTCTTCAGCACTTGTTCACAATCACGCAGGAGGACAGTCACCAGAATTCACTTAAATCCAATCATAGAGCCTCCCAAATCTCGCTATGTTTCGATAAAGGGGGCGTGAGCGAATCAAATTTAAAAATGTGTAAACATGTTATATATCTAGTTGATATAGTATAACACATTAGTGTTATTATGTGCTTTTAAAAGGCTCCGTGATCCATAAGAAGTCTTCATATTTTGTATAGTCAGCTATTGAATTGTTTTACATGGAACTTTGATTTCAGTCTAGTCAAAGTTTCCAGCTAATTTAGTCGACTGTATCTGTAATACAAGCAGTGTGTATAATAGTCTTTACAATTTAAGTAACACGAGTTACAAGTGCATTTAAATAGTTTGTATTGAATGATGTGTATAAGATCTGCAGTTAATGTCGTCAAAACAAGACAGGAGAGAATGGGGACAGCGAGGGAGAAGGAAATATGTGACTGCACTTTTGTTCTGTGGCTTTATTGCTATTTTTTAAATTATATGTTGACAAAAGTAATTTTTGAATCCGTAATGTGTAATACAAACATGTTACATTTTCAAAGCTGTAACTACTAATATGGAATATAGTATAACAATTTTAAAGTAACTTAAAACAAGCCACTGAATAGAAGTCTACAAAAAAGCATTGGAAATGGCAGCGTTGTTATATTAGTAATGTTTTGTTTAAAAGCAGTAATTAATTGAATGGTTTCATCAGGAATTTGACTGTTTTATTGTTTTGTTTTTGTCTGTTCTGTTCCTTTTTATATCGTTTTGATAAGTCGACAAGTGTCTGGAGATTTAAAATACTACCACTGCTGTACCATTTTCATATTTAGTTCTATAGTTTAAGTCACAAACCATGTAGCTTCTTGGGTTGGTGATGAGTTCTGCACATGGTCTCTGTTATTTTTTTCAAATAACAGAGACAAACATCCAGGTGCAAGTCAAAATCAACTGAACCGAATAGATTTTCTTTCTAAGCTTATGGCAAATATGTCTATAGTTTAACACATGTAAAGCTTGATAATACGTTTTAGCCCTTGTTTACAGGCTCCTGACCTCAATAAAGTCAATACCTCCCTTCTCTGTGGCACGTGGTGTAATTTTGCAGAATCACGCCACATCCCTCACACTTCTTGTAACAACAGCGTTTGCACTTTCCATCAGCACTTTTGTTATAAAAGCACATATGCCTCTTCTCCTCCTAATGTCCATTTTTTCATTAAATATTTACACTATAAGTCTCCCAGCTCCATCAAACTTCTCCATCATTTTTGATAAGAGTCGTCTGAAAATGGCCCCTGAGTGGACGGCAGCGAGAGGGCCTCATCACGAGGCTCCTTTGGGAAATCTGCGGTCCGGAATTTCCATTTCAGGATGGCCCTGCCTGCTCTTCCTGTGTACTTTTCAACATAATGCAATCTCCCTCCTATCAATGTCACGATTTTGGCATCCCATAATACTGTCTGAGAGAAACCTAGCAACAATCCGACTGTGCGCTGCTCGGGTGAGTTAGTTAAAAATACAGTGTTTTGCTTTAGGCCCTGTGTCGTTCTCGCAGACTTGATCGCACTCCGCCCCTCTCTGTCTCCAGAGCCGAGCAGCTAAACTTCTGGCACGGCAGCAGACGGCATAAAAGATCACAGTCTCTTCCTCAGACTCAGACACAGAGAGAGATTGTTTGGGTGCGTGCTGGGATGGATGAGTAGTGAGGATGTGTCCCAGTTACAGATCAGATTTCATTGTTTAATTCCCCCGTAATAGGCTTTAGTCAGGCTTTTGTGGATGCTTCCAGACACCTATAGGCTCCGTATTTCACCTTGTGTGACTTTATGCATAATTCCTCATGGAAAGAACACAATGAGAGTGAGTCAGCCCTGATTTCTGTGCATCTACTGATACCAGCAGACAGCGCTTGACCTGAAGGGGTCTGGGAAGTGATGTGCTCTGCTTTAACACTGATCACTCAACAGAACTGGGCTTGACCTCCGGACATTGCAGACATGAAGTTTTACCTACTAAATCTCACTGTACAAGGACCTGCCATACGTCATTTGAAAGCTCAGAACCTCTGGAATTCAGTTGCCAGAGCTAGCAGTAATTTGATTGTTACGACAGGTGCTGGGATTTGACCTGTCAGTGACCCATTGACTGTACGAATGATGAGCACGGTGCTTTTACTTTCCAGCCATACAGCCACTGGGTCACAAAAAGGTCATTGATGGATGTGATTTACGATGCACCTTTAATGAAGTATTTACAAAAAGGAACTTTATGAAACAACACTCAACTATATGTTTTCAAGAGGGAACAGCCTTACAAAAAGAATGTGTCCGTGATATTGAGATCATCGTATGTGTTCCATATTTTGAGATTCTGTGGTTCTCATGGTTTTTAGAGTTGAACTTTAAAAATAGCCCAGTGCTGATGAGGAGAGCCGAGTACCAAACCCTGCAGTCAGCAGATCAGGTAGGCGGAGACGCTCCACAAGTGACAGAAGTTTAGGAAGAAAAAACATTATCACAAAACTGCTATATTTTAATTATTATTCATGTTACTGTCACACATTGGTGATAAACTCCTGTGCCACAGTTTCACGTTGACACTGGACGCGCCAGACCACAAGTGACGTGAAGCAGGTTCAGTCCATGTTACAAAACAATGTCCCCATGTGGACCCTTCCTGTGGATCAAAGCCCAAAATAGTGAAGCATCCTTCCAGCGGCCCCCATAGCAACGGGGTCCTGCACTGACGCACTCCACGGCATTCACTCACTGTCTTTGTCATTCAGATGGAGCTGTAACCGAGTTTACGGAGCCCTTCCACTCAGCGCACGCCTCACTGTGATGGAGAGAGGGGCAGCGTCACAGGTCTGTCAGAGGGGGGCCCTCGCTACAGGGGAAATGAACTGTACTTACAATGTTAAAACACAAGGACACCTTCTGGCATGAGACGGGAACTACAGTGAAGTACTTTACGGTGTCCTCTAAGGCCCGAGCGATGTGGATTTTTGTGATCCAATATTGAAATATAGGGAGTTTTTTAAATCTCCTATAGTCAATAGTTAAACATTTAACATGCCCTGCTGCAAAGCCTCTTCAAAAGCTGTAGCTTTACACCAAGATGCTTTTGTCTCTGATCCTTCCAGAGCTGTAGTTATAAATATTGGTGGCCCTCGTCTGTGAGAACAGAAGAAGATGGCAGCTGACTGAAATACCGGTAGCATTGATCTAATATTGTTTGGAATGCAAGGACGATTGTGTAACGGCAGTTTTGCAAAAACATTTGGAGAAAAATTGTCACCGTAATTTCAGGAAGCTATAGAGACCTATAAGCTCTGTGAGGCTCTATCACTTTTTGTTACTGAGATAAGTCCAAAGTTGTTGGCAAGTTAACATCTACCATATCGGCAATAAAATGGCTGATAGCTAATGGCTGGCAGATGAATGTGTATTGAAAATACTCCTAGTTATACACATGTTATAAATGTAATTACAGGCAAGGCCTGTAGAGGGCAGACTTCTACCTCTTGTGCTCAAGTGCTGCGCAGCAAAAATAAAACTTTGGAAATCGTAAGCTCCACTAAATAAAGTCATCTTCTAAAGGGAGATAGTCTGACAATGAACAGGGTCAGAACAAGATGATATGCAGGACGTATGAATCTGCTCAGGGTCTGTGTTCAACTAGAGCCAAAAACAACGACACCAACACGAGTATATTCATGTTCAGGACATGTCTTTTCTATTTCACTATGTTTTGGACATTCTTGCAGCCTACTTTATAATTGTAAAATGTGTTTCCCTTATGAAAAAGACTGTATATCAGCTCATTTGCTGCATTAGGGTACTTTTCCCACACGGGGGCAATGTTGGCAAACACTCCACCACCACCACTTTGAACCAGCCAAACAGGGGAGTGCTTTCCAAAGCCAAAACACATAGAGCATCTTTTTTGCACACCTGCTTCCATATGATCTTTCAGTAACAGAAAAGTGACTTCTATAGGTGCTTTGCCGATCAGTTTTCTAACATAGTGCTTTCTTTACAGGGTTGTAGAGTCCCCCACCGATGGACAACACCTCGGGGGCAGTGCTCAGGTCAGCAGTTGTGTACAGCAGCAGAAATAGGGTACCATTATATTATACACAGAGAGCTTTCGCCCGCTCCCCAGAGCTCACAGAGGAACTGCTCTCAGAGTCATTCAGGCACGGCTTATATCCCATTCGATGAGGCCAGATATAAATAGCAGCACAGGGAAGCAGGCATGGGAACTGGGCAAGTCCAAAATACGCCCACGCACCAGAGAAATGTTTGAGAAAGTTTGATGAAATCACCTGGAAATGGGTTAAGAGTTTGAGGCGGCACAGTCGTATAAAATACACAACACAATGCCCACACATCACAAGAGGCTGTAAATTACTCCTCAAAAGTATAACTGGAACAAAAGTATAGATCAAAGTACAACTGCATACTAATTGTACGTTTTACTAACCTATAACACAAAACTCAAAGTATGTAAACTGGTCAGGAAACACAGCAAATGTCGGCTTAGTTTTAAATAACCCCTTGACCCAACCCAGAATTTGCACTGCCCTTTTACAATACTACAAATATTAGTACTTCAGAACCTGCTCTGTCTTTCATGTAACATTTGCTAAAGATGTGGAATATTACTTCTACTACTACAACCTCCACTACAATACCACTTTGTGTCTGACTGATGCTTCTACCACCTCTTTGGCAAGCCTCTAAATGGACTTGTTTAAATTCACTGATGTGTAACAATAGCATCATCTTCTAATCCATCATCTCCCCTCATTGTACTCCAAAGGCTGCACTTTTTCCATAACAATGTGACTCTTTCAGAAATGCTGAGGCCACACTTGCCGCTCTATTATACCCCTCCAAAGGTGTTGCCTGCGCTTGCAAAGCCGACGTGGGGTTTATCACGTTAGCTTGTGTCACCGTCTGACAGCGTGTTGTCATGAGCGTATGGGGCATGTATTACAAGCCGGGCTTTTGTCATCATATGCAGAGTGCAGCCTCCCTCACGGCGTCTCCCAGCGCACGCAGATGGCAAGTGGCAATATAACAAACTGGCAACGGCGTCTCGCTAAATATAGCTTTTGCCCCATAGGCTCCGCGTTCAATACTCCATTGGCAAGTTTCGGCGAGCCATTTTTGGAAACTGGTAGTAGCAGATGACTTCAAATTTTCAATATCAGGAAAGATAGAAGGCCATTGTAATTCTGCACTCTTAAGAACACTCCTGAATATGGACCTTTAATTGCAATTCCAATCGTGAGCTCAATGAATCTCTCAATAATCTCAGAAAAATGGCAAAGCATGTCTTGCAGGGAAACAATCTATGTTTATCCAGCCTCCTGACAAAAAAAAACAAAATGAGTTGCTGACGAAGCCACATGATGTAATAGGCTAAACCTCCTCCATACTAAAACAACCCTGTGGATTTGTGTGTGTTTATGTACGATGGAATACGGGATCTTCATTGCAAACAAGGAAACTGTCACTATCCCTAAAGGGAAACCCAATGTTGACCAAATGGGGATAGACGGCTGAGACCACAAGCTAAACGGGATGTTTTCCCACACGGAACAGGGTTGTCTGTCAAGCCCTTAGTCATTTTGTCAGCCGTGCTCCAGACATGGTTTACCACTGCGCGGTTGAAATAGGGCGGCCAGGCCTGTTTCCAAGCATAATACCTCTTGTTTCATACCGCTCTAGATTTTATGAATTCAGGCATAAATATTCAATGACAGCACTACAGAAACACCGCCCTCCAAGGAACTCAATAATGCAGGAGATTAATTGTGCTATTAGAGCCGCTTTCATAACTTGTCTCATCAGGACGTCCAGGTCATTCATCAGAGTGACACTTTTCGTCCTGCCTGTCAGCTAGCAGTGTCATTTCATCTTGAGAACAAAACTATCATCAGTTTTAAGGAACACTGGTAATCTTACATATTTTTTTATTGCCAGAAGACGCATGTTGACAAGATGTTTACCCTGAATGCCCTTTCTGCTGCAGCTGCACAGGAGAGGCCAGTAAGGGTGAAATAGGCTGCTCCAATCTAGGAAATTGTGATTGTTTTATTTCATTTTCAGGATTGGAATTGTTCCTGTGACTTTTAACAGTTGAGAATCAGGGATGTACACTACAGATTTCATACAAAAAGGATACTCTCAGACCTTTTGCTGTAAATCTTCATTCAAGGTCGTTCATAATTCCAATTTGTTCAGACTCTCATGAGCAAAATAAATCTGAATTGTCAAGTGCACCAACGTAGCTGCACTGTCATTTCCTTTTCTTTTTCCACATCTTGTGCCGCTCTGATCTCACCTGCCGTGGAGATTTTCTGTCCAAAGGGGCCACCAGAGTAAACACCATATGTCACAGAGGCAGTGTGCAGCAGGGACAGCCCAATATTGGGAAAAGATCCTCACTCTCCCCCTGAGTTATGAATGTGCAGGGACACCGTTACATAACAGGCGGGCGGGAGTCAGTTCGTCAAGTAGATTTTGAGGCATCTGACAAAAAGCAACTTGCCTAAAAATCCAATAACGAAAGTGAGGATTGCACGAACGGATTTCCAAAACTGGGCCGAAATCTTCTGAAACATCCCTCCAGCTTCGCGGAGCGCGCACAGATTCAGAGGCGTCAGCAATCTCCAGCCTCAGCAATCACAAGGCCACTGACAGAGGCAAATGAGAAAGCCTCACTTATGACAGGCACAATGTCCACATGCATCACAGGCGGACCCATGTGTGGAACGGCCAGGGAATGGATTGTTTTTAATTTAATGCCGTGGATGAGCAGAGCAGAGAGGAGGAGACGGACCCACATGCAGATGGAGCTGTAATGAACTTTGAAATTGATTCTGGCTTGTCATTATAGTATGTGGTTGAAGCGGCATGTCCTGCTGTGGGAGATGGATGGCCCAGGGCAGCCGCCTGCAGCCTCTCCGCTGGCGCATGGATTATGGATTTAGAATGGATAGAAATAATTAAAGCACACTGGAATCTGTGGGGACTTTGTTTAAGTAAAAAGTAATTGTTGTGCGTCTGCCAGCAACACTGTCTGCCAATATAGTCAGTGTATCCTGATGCAGCATCCAAACACGCACTTTCATGTAAAGCTAAACAAACGCCCGCACCTGCTGCTGCTGCATGCACTGCTGACCCTGCACTTAGTTTGGGACTCACTTCTGTGGCTGGAGTAGCCAGGGTTGTACCCGTAGTAGCCGGTGATTCTCAGGATTCTGTCCTCGATGTCGTGCACTCCATTGGCGGTCACTTTGGAGTCGGTGTCCCTGAGGAGCGCGCGCCTTCCCGCGGACGGCGTCGTCTTGCCGGGTAAAAGAGTGTTCTTGGGCTCCAGCGTGATGCAGGGCTGCTCTCCACTCTCCGAAACACCTTCAGAGGTCGTCATCGTGAGAGGCGAGGGAACGAGACCAGCGCGCGCGGAGCGACCCCAAGGGCTGCATCAACAATTAGCAACGAGCGCAGGACATCAAAGGCACGCGCACATTCCTCCGGTGGAGCTCCGGACGCAGCAAGGTTACCGCGCGCTCCACGCGTCTGGCACAAGGCGCACACTAGGGGGCGTGTCACATCTCAATCAGGAACGCGATTTATCCTTGGCATGAAAAGAGAAAATGTATGGATGTTGCCACAATTATTGTTATGCACGTGCGACTCGATTAGAATGCGCACCATTGTGGCCAAATGATCGAATCAAAAATACTAAGACTCCATCTGCATGTGGGTTCGAAAAGTCAGCCTCAATATAGCCAACAATTTTAAGTGCAGACTTTTGTTTTAATACGGATCAGTGAAGTTTCCTGTATTCATGGTTGAGTAAATCAGTAATGACACCCCTGAACTGTAATTGCAGGTTATATTGACATCTTCTTGCAAACAAACTTCCCATAATCTCATCTCCGGTCGCGTGCTGCAGTGTTTTATCACAGGCCGTTCACAGCTCCACTGAGAAAAATAACAATAGATCTATATTTATGCCACGCTTAGGACTTTATTATATTGTCCATGTATCATCCCCGCGCTTATAATGCCAGTTCTTCCTCTGCTCTGGGGCCCAATCTCCTCTCCCCAGCTGGCCACATGTTCCTGGCTCTTGACTGGATCCCCCATATTGCTGCGACAAAAAAAAAACCAAAACTCTTCCTCCTCAAATCCAATAAGTGTATATAGATGCTGCGTTTTCCGCTTGCCTCCGATCCTCCGCTCTCGGTGTGAAATTGATTCCTGGCGTGTGGAGAATGCTCGGGCCTGTTGGCATTGCGCAGCCCGGGTTTTTACATTGCCCTTGGACGCCAGCAGGGCCCCCATCGTCTCCCCCCACACACCCTCCTCTCCTCCGCGCGCGCGGCACTAAACCAATCTCCACCTCGCCTTCCTTTGTTTCGCTCCAAAAGCACTTATCTCATACATTCAGTGCAGGGACAGCTTTGTGGCGACAACAATGAAATACCAAATGCACCAGAAAAGTTCCTCCACGGCTTGTGCTAATTTATAGGCGACTTGGACACTCGCAAGTGGGTTGAAAACAGGTCTGGAAAGTTAACTTCGGTTTCCTACTTTTCAGAGCTTGTAGTAGTCAGTGTTGGGCTAGTTACTTTAACTTTTTAGTAGATTTTAATATAGTATTTACAGCTTTGAAATATACTATGTTTGTATATAGTGCACATCGTTTAAAAAATATAGCTGAGGTACGCTACTTTGAGTTACTTGAGTTACTTTTGTCAAAATATAATGTGAAAATAGCAATAATTCCACCGAGCAAAAGTGCAGTCACAGATTTCCTTTCCTTCACATTCCCCAGTCTCACGTGTTTTGTTTGGTGCTGCATTTTATGTGGGGGGCTTTTTTTGTGTGTGTATAAATGCAAACTATTTCAATGCGCATGTAACTTGAGTTACTTAAAGCAGTAAGTAAGTTTAGTAAAAAAAAAATCAAGTAAGTTTACCTAAATAAATCCTTTTCGTTGTCCCTCTGGGGGTAAGACAAGCATTAATGGGATGATTGGGGGTTCTTTCATCTCCCCCTGGTGTCTCTGGCCAGAAAACCATAATGGCAACTTTCCTGCCTCCGGGTCGGAAGCGCAATACACACTAATGGAATCACGAAGATGAAGCTAACAGGCTAACGGGCAAAGCTAACTGCGGGCTAGCGCCACTTAAACAGTATTTACAGCCATGTTTGAGTGAAAAAATGTATCTCCATTGTGTAATTCCCTTTATCTTTTTTGTCAACATAGTATTCATCATGACAATTAAAAACCGCAGCATGCTATGATACCTGCAGTGGCACTTATAGCCTCTAGAGGCATGAGTTACTTAGTTCTGCTTTAAATTGTAATGATGAATATACTACAGTATTTTGTTTAAGTACTATGTTACGTTCCTTAGTTAATTTAAAAAGTTATACATGTTTGTAATATGTTACCCTCGCCACTGGTAGTTGTTCATATGGTTTATAAAGCAGTATTTTTAAGAGTACTTGGTTGTTCTTAGTGAGATGTATCTTTATGTGTGATGTGGAGTGAGGGGAAATTACAGAGGGGTTAATATCAAGCCAGTTTGAGACAAAAAGGGATTGGTAAATGGATCTAACAACAGCAGATTTCACTATACTATATTAATTAGAGAAACAGTGTTTAAAAAAAAGAAAAGAAGAAAAATAAATAGTTTCAGGTATGGAAGCCTGACCCCAGAATGATACGGGAGAATGCTAGTGTTTGTGCTTTTGTAATGAATAGTTCATTGTAAACTTCGTCATTACAAGCACAATCCTGTAGGTTAAGGCAGCCACATACTGGGGCCCCCCTCAGCTAGTCGACTTACAAGCAACTGCCTGGTTTGCCTCCCCCACTGTGACGACTCTGCACATCTACCCATGAAGCTACAATACGGTTCATTAAATATCTTGTCATGCAGCTTAAACCGTCTGTGCATGGGAAGTTTAAAAATGCTTGCCGGCTGCATAAGCGTAACGGCTGAGAAATATTTCACTCTGTGCCGTTAAAGACACATGCTCCGTTGAAATCTTTTCTCATTTCACCTCTAATTGTCCTCCAGCTGCAGAGAAAATGAGGCTGGCTTCAATTACAAGCAACAATTAGTCAGCTCATCCCAGAGCGCACATAATCCCCGGTGTCCTTTTTCATTTTTTCTTTTTTATGGTTTCATTTTTTTTAGTGGGTTGAATCAGCTTTTCAAAAACATACTTGATGTGCAAATTAAAACCAAGCCTCTTGATAAGCATATATTAAACTCTGCATTGATTGAACCACAAAGATTACCTCCAGTCTGTCACTGTCAGTCCTCCGATCTCCATCAGCAGAACCATCAGCCACCTCATCTTCCTCCTCTTTCTCACCACAGAACACAGTAAATGTCACTAATGGCATTGTACAAGTTTCTGCAAGCACACTTTTACGTTATTTCACATCGACTGTTAATTTGGAATGGACTTATTATTGCCTCCTACTTCCTGAAGCCGTAAGGAAATGGCAGCTGGCTCCAGAAGTTCCTTGCTCTAATGGAATTTCCATTCAAACTTTTTTGCCCCTCTTTCAGTCATTCTTACCTCCACCTCTTAAATTTTTTTCCCATTCCCCTATTTTTATTTTTGCCCTAACCCAGCCAAATGGCTAGCATGAACAGGCTTCAGTTAGCCCGAACACTCTGGGGGAAGACACCCTTGTTAAGTCTATCTAGATTTACAGTCTATGCTAAGCCACCATTCGCCCACAGTTAGCTTTAGCCATGCTTACATGCAAGTTTATTGATTAGGAGGCGGCAACTTCCAGCTTCCAAGTGGAAAATAAACAAGCGTGTTTATCCATTCATTTAAACTTTGCTCATTTTTCTGCCTCAGTTCAATTTCCTGGTTGCAGACGTTGCAGACATGACCTTTCTTTGAAGTGGCCACCTGCTTAAACTCTCTTTCCCTGCAACGTCAATACAGTCTCTCTTCAATTAGTCTCTGTTTGCCACACTGCCCCAGTCCATCGGTAAATAAAACATTGACCTGACTGCACTTACAGGAATAGGAAATCGACATCATGTAAAACCTCGCTGTGGCTTTTTGCACATGTATTTTTATTTTTTATTTCCCCTTAAAGACCTATCATTTTCACTTCCCTATACAAGCAGTCAGTCCCGCAGTCTCATGGAATCAATGGTTAGCAGTTGAACATGAAAATTTGATTAGAGGCTCGCCAGGTATCCCTTCCTGAAGGTCACCCGCCCGGTATGGCAGGACATGGTAATATACGGTCTGGTGTGTACATAGGACTGGATGTTGACTGACGGGAACATAACTCAGCGGAATGGAAATGCCGCTGCACCTTGTCCGTAAGGGCCCACTTAACATTTGACCTTGTACCATAAAGCAGCAATCGATAGATCTCACTCTCATTCCCAAAGTCTGACATTTTGAAGAGCTGAACGCTACTGGGCTGGCAGAAGTTATCACCGGTAAAGACACCAAAATTAAGACCGGTCATGTCACTTTGTTGTTTATTTAATGCAAAGGTCTACTTAATGCCTCACTCTTTGACATCTTTTCCAATAAGGAATTTTAATACCTTATGCTTTCTTTCAGATGATCACTCACGGCCAAAAGAGTACTGTTGCCGTCCAGCAGATCATTAGGAGCATGTTGATATTGCAAATATAACCTGGAACATTCCACAGTGTAGCAGGTCATAGCAACGTGCACTCTCCAAATTGAGATTTTAATTATTAGTGTTAAAGAAAAGCTCAGATCGACACATTTTGCCTCGCTGCCCATGTCATTTTACTGACCATTTACGAGATGCCTTGTGTTTCCTGTCGATGCTACGGCTGTATAGTCTCAAGGGGGTGATCATAAGGAAATAGTCAAATCCCTGAGCCCCTGCCCTCGCCCGTCCAGCAGCAGTCAGGATGATGAATGAGAGAGCGGCACGGGAAGAACACGGAGAGCCAGCCCCGCCGTCACACTGCAGATGGGACCATCCGCAAAGGAATATACAGAGGTGTAATCTGTGCCATGATGGCGACTCAGGCCAAAGCTCATCTATTACAGCCACAGATATTGTGCTGTGGCCTTATCCACATGGACGCTCAATCATGAATTCCACCAAGGGGACAGACGTTTCCTCCATCACTGTCACGAGCCTTCACAGCCTGCTACTTCTCCTTCCAACACGCCGCATTGAAAGTGGAAATTGAATTGAGTTCTTCCTATTTTATAATTTAAAGTAATGTTAGTGTGGGAAAGGAAAAAAAAGCACATTTGATGAGGAAGAACATCTCTTTTAAGCATCTGGTGTGTTGGTTGGAGCTCCCTCCGCTGGCAGCAGAATGTATTAAGCAAAGTAAACAAAAGGTACAAGCCACCAGTTTTAAAGGCCTGCTGACAAATCATTGGCACTGTGATGAATGTAGTTTGACTGACTAAGAACAGATCTGGTGATGATGGGTTTTGGCTGCGAGGAAATGGGTTAGTTGAGGCGTTTGCAGATCACTTGTTGATATAGACTTAGCCTTCCAATATCGACCAAAAGCACTGATCAGCTCAATGTTTAGTTATTATCATGCAGAGCCATTGCCATGCCTTATGACTTCATTAAAACTCGCCTACAGATGTCCAAGTCCCCAGACTATCATTTCACTTTACCAACTTTGTTACCGCACTGATCCGCGATGGTGCTCCCTATTGTCCTCCTCCCACGCCTCATCAGCCCCATTCCCGACCGCTGGGATCAATTCCATCAGTTAGCCCAATTGAACGCTGATCTATGAGCGGCACGCTGAGACTGGGAATTCAAGGTGAAATGGATATCGACTTACGGGATTTGGGACATGTCCGCTGCATCTAGCATGGCCTCAGTAGATAAAGGGTACTACAAAAGGATTGATCGTAACAATGTCAGCTCAGGTGTGTAATCTGTTGTGGCCTCTGGAGATGGAACGCTGCCTTCTGTAAGTAATGGATGAGTGGTGCAGGGTCACACGCCCAGAGAGCACAGGCCTGAAGGCACTCAGAAGTGACCGCAGCATGTTTACTATTTGTCACGGCAGTATTTACAGAGCTTCATTTACGGACATTGACTTTGCTGTCTGTTCTCTAGAGGGTTCATTTCTCGGCACAATTCACCCCAGTGACCGACATGACCTACAGTAATAACAAGAGTCTGTTCATACGCATAATCGACAGGTGTTAGAGGCTCCGGGCCAGGTTAAAGCATTTAATTTGGGCTTAAACATCTATAGATATATAAGATTAGCACCGGAAATGGGACTTCATTGGTACAGCATTAAAGAATGGATCAAATGGAAAGGACCAATTTTAATTTCTTGTGGAGAAAGGATAGGGTGTGGGTGCTTTTTCTCTTTTGTTCATGATGCTGGATTTTATCAGTTTTATTTACATATTAAAAAAAAGGATTATTATTATATAATCTTCCCCATCATTGAGTATAGAGCTATTAGAAAGAGAAGAGAGAGGAATTATTACTATCATTAGGTTCAAATATACATGGAGTATCCTTTTAATATAAAACATTTTTTGAGACGCAAATTTATGATCACCATATTGACCATGTTTACGTTATACTTTTTGACAATTACCTGTCCAGTGACAATAAGTAAAATGATTTAATTCTGAATGTATCTTAAAGTGACAGTCTGTAAGAATTCTAAATGAAGAGAGTGAGAAAAATATTTCGAAAGTCAACGATCAAGCTCCCTCTTCATCCCCTCCTGATTGGACCTAACAAGCCGGGTGAAAACTCCTCTCATTGGTTAAAGTGATGGCGCTGGGGAGTGATTTGATGGATGAGATCAGCAGAGGGAAGGATGTTAGGAAAGAATATATATATATATATGACTACATGCTCGATTTGTTTGCCTTTTTTTACCTTTATTTTATCAAGAAAGTCCCACTGAGATAAGGAAAGGAACCTGTTGTACATATTTGTTGCAGTAGGAAACCAGAGTACCCGGATGAAAACACAGACACAGGGAGAACATGCAAACTCCACACAGAATGGCCCCGTCCAGGTGGGAATCGAACCCCAGACCTTCTTGCCGAGAGGTCCGAGCACTACCCGCCGCACCATGCCACCCAAAACCACCCAAAACAATTACAGATTATCTCTTTAATTTGGCTCATGTCTGCCCAGTTTCTGTCTGTAATTGTCCAGTCTATGACAGTCTACGGCAGTGATTCAGACTTTGCTTCAACCAATCAGTCCAAAATCTAAATGCTTTCAAAATACAGTATTATCTACTGAGCTCCGTTGAGTGAATCTTGGATCACTAAGGCTGAAAACGGTCAAACTAAAAGCAAACAGTCACTTTTTTTTTGCCAAACCCCCCACGAAGCCCACTGAAGATAGTCACACAACCCAATGTGGAGTCCCGAACCAGCATTTGAAAACCACTGGCCTACAGCACAACCCATTTTACAGCTGTCCCATAAGTGCCCCCTACTGGTGGAGTCCAGTGTAGCCTATGCATCCAAGCCATGGAGAGAAGAAAAAAAGGAAAACATGCATACACTAATACATATTTGACAGTCAATTGTATTGCCAGAGAAATGTGGTTTGAAGTTTTGTTTACAATTTTAGTTTTCCAGTTTAATCGTTTAACACAATAGGCAGATTTGGCCTGTTTTTATGCACTAGAGCAGGTCCAAACTTTTTTCTTCGAGGTAGATCTTGGCACATCATTAGATAAAGCCCCGTTTAAACAGTAGTAACAGTAAAAATGATGATTTGGATCAATTCAGCTGGAAATGCAACGATTTCCAGATGATGTTTAGCCTAATGCACGTTTTACTTTTTGCAAATTGAATAGAAAAATCAATGTGACGTGAGTGCACTTTTTGCATCCATAGACAGTAAGAACTGGCTTATGGTGCGTGATTATCCATAACAGAAATTGCCCGACCAATCAATACGGGGTGAGCTGAGGTGGAGTCCTATTTATAACTTAGAAAACCGCCAGTGGCCAGCAGTTTTGCCGCGTTGCACTGAGCCGACTTCCCTGCGCGCGCTGAAAGTTATCGGCACATCATGAGACGCGCATGGCCGGGCCTCTCCTCCCGCGCAGCCCTGCACAGCCAGCGTTTCCAGCTCTGGGAACCGAGATCGGGAGCAGTTTGCTGCCAGCAGTTCATAATGTCCGCCGGTGTGATAAAATCTGTCAGCCCAGCCTCGTATAAAACGCAGCCAAATGGTGAATATTACTCAAATGGACAGCAATCACGGCGGGTAATACGTCTCCAAAAGTGCGTGACGTTGGAGTGAGCTTTGCACAACATGGGAGGGAGTGTTTACGAGAGCTGCAAAGCATGTTTTCCCCATGTTTTTTTCCACGAGACATCGGCCAGCTGCTCCCGCTCTGTGGTCACTCCATATATGCTTTAGAAATATTAATAAGACATACATAAAAGTGCTATGTGTCAAGATGTGTTTCGGTCTACACGCATGGGAAATGGGTCAGTGGATGTTGCTCTGGGCATTAGTACAATATTGCAAACTTGTTACTCCAATGAAAGTTAAAGCAGCTCTGTCGAATGAATGATTAAAGGTGCATTATGCGAAAAGGAAAAGTTGACATTTGTGCGTGTTTGACCTTGTAGTGTATGAGTGGTCAGCACGGTGCCTTTACTTTCCATCACAGTGGTCTTTAGGAAGCACCAGGACCAATTGTTCGGAAGGTTTTCACAGCTGACGTAGCCTCGCACCACACAGCCTACCAAACAATTGATCCTGGAGGGTTGCAGAGACCACCGTGATGGAAAGTAAATGCGCCATGCTGACCACTCATACACTACAGGGTCAAACACGCACAAATGTCAACTTTTCCTTTTCCTTTTCGCATAATGCACCTTTAATCATTCATTTGACAGAGCTACTTTAACTTTCATTGGAGTAACAAGTTTGCAATATTGTACTAATGCCCTTTGCAACATCCACTGACCCATTTCCCATGCGTGTAGACCGAAACACATCTTGACACTTTTATGTATTATGCCACTTTTTTTTACACATGAAAAGTGGCATAATGCACCTTTAAAGGCACACATTTTGGATTCTGTTGCCTATAGAAAACATGCTCCTAATGGGCAGCTCGTCACAGGAAATGCGATTTTTGCAGTGGGTAGTCAAAGAGTGGGTTTGGATGAGGAGGACCGAACCTATTTGCCCCCACCTGAACCGAGTACATTTTCTCTAGTTTGGCATTGCCCAAATCTAAAAGCTTCTTGGAAAAAGCGGCAAAATAGTGACAAACGTGAGAGGAAAAAGAGGATGAAAACACAACAAAAAAGTGACCAAAAAAGCTATAAAAGCGCAACAAAAAAGTGACGAAAAGGCAATGAAAGAGCAACAGAAAAGTGACATAAACTCGACAAAAAAGTGGCAAAAATTAGATTAAACAGAAAAAGGTGACAACAAAAAACGCTTTATTCCATGTATTGGGTGAAATGTTACACGGTGTGGCTTTAAGTGCAAGTACGGAAGTATTTGTTGTAGAAAATACTTTAACAACTGTGATTTTACGATACGTATCAAACCAAGGACAGTTTTTCAACAGATCCGCTTCTTACAGGAAGATGT
Organism: Gobius niger; assembly: GCF_951799975.1. Classification (NCBI taxonomy): domain Eukaryota; kingdom Metazoa; phylum Chordata; class Actinopteri; order Gobiiformes; family Gobiidae; genus Gobius; species Gobius niger. The sequence goes on from NC_136867.1 coordinate 8,558,151, forward strand.
TGATGTTCTCACTTTGAATGAATATCCAAAGGAGAGAGTCTTTCAGCGCCGTCTCGTTCCCGGGGAGTGGAGTGAGTGACAATAATGGATTGGCTTCGGACCAAATCAGATTTGACTTTGGAGCACCTTCTGTGCACTGTGCGAATACAAAGCAGGTCGATTTGTCAACAGTGTTTGTTTAAAAAGTCATCTCTGCCAGCAACTTTATATTCAGCCTTCAGGAAAATGATCAGAGCAGAATCTGAATCGGGGCAGGTGAGGTGATCGAGAATAGTTGACTCATGGCTGGATATTTGTTGTCACTTTTCATTTGCGATAGTTCACCTCGGTTCACCTCCGCTTGAATCTTGTTTGATCTTCCTGTGTTTTCTCGAAATGGATGCGCCAGCACTGCTTCTGAATTCTGACATGTTTTGACTGATCCATGGAAGAAAAAAAAAGTTCTTTCATCTCTGTTTCCTCAAAAGACGGCATTTGACTTGGTGACATCTTCTGCCAGACTGTCTAAAAGACCAAACAATGAGGACTTCCATTATCTTTCTCTTGGATTAACATTGTGTAGATGTTGATTTCTCTTCTCTGGAAAAATATAAACATCATCTTTGGATCAAATTCACTGAATCTTTTATCCAGAAGCTAAAATCGCTATATTAATCTTGCTCTAGCCCCCGCTATCGCATTAGCTTCTTCCCATGTGATGTTCCCAGCTGTGCTACATCTGCAGAACTGCTTTTCCGGCCCTGTGGACGACTCCCGCTCAGGGTTCCCATGCTCAGTGCGTTCTGTGCACTATCACTATCTAATCCTCGGTCTGCACGCTGAGAAGGCATTTGATTCTTTGACCTGTGTACATTGATAAGAGCGCCCTCTGGAGACAATAAGATGATCATCAAATCTGCTACTAACTTTTAAAAACTCGCCCCCTGTTTGAAACGGGATAAATCGGGTACAAGGTCTTTAATATATATACAAACATGATACACGACTACACAATGACCTCGACATATTATGCGGGACAAACATTGAGACAAGTGGAATACTTTCCTCATGATTGACGAGATAGAGGCAAGAGCAGTGTGAGTGAAGACCCATCTCGAGTGTCTTGTATTGCATTTACAGTACCGATATTTCCCTCCAAATAAATGTAATTCCTACATTTTTGGCCCGATGCTATCAGACTTGTCCTTGCACATTGCCAACTTTCCCCTCGCTTCTCCATTAGCGTCATTTCCCTCGCGGACACTGAACTACCCTGGTTACCTAAACAGGCTCATACCAATCCCCTTATCTGAGTGCAGGACATTCACCAGGCGCTTCCATCGGCCCCTGTGAGCTCCCATGCCCCCCGATCTGTTTACAAACCACTACCCGACAGCCTGCACCGGCCCGCGCGCCGTCTCTGCCTGTTTACACTGTCTGTCGGGATGCATGCATGCTTAGGGCAGAGCGTAAGGGAATGCCAAGGAGACAGGTGCATTGGGGTTCCTTTTTTTGGTCGAAATTCCCCTCACACACTAGAGCTTGAAGTGAAAGGATGTGTGTCTTTGGACTGACCCACTGGCCTGTTGTGTCACACATTGTTTCTAACTTCTTATCATCGCAGGAGAAGACGACTTGCTTCTCGCACGTCTACTGCAGTGGTCTGGTCCCCCTCCCCTGGTTGAGAACCACTGAGTTATTAAAGCGAGATCCAACCATTTGCATAAAGCTTTCCAGGTTAGAACCCAAACACTCACCTTCGCCACTACGGATAAATTACATTTCCATTACAATCCACTATTCCCATTATTCCTGCAGGCAAAGAGGTGCAGTAACCATGACGACGGGCTTTAAACGCAGACGGCCATATTGAAGTAGATAAGGCCATGCGACTTATGCAGATGGAGATGTTTTAATTAGAGGTTGCACAGAGTAAAGTTAGAGCCCAAGTCCACTATGATGGTATAATGGTAATATAGGGACTTTCTGTTGACTTTCACAGTGTTTTATGCATCATAAGACTCTTGCACTTTAAAGATGCATAAAGAAAATCTAACCACTACCTCTGTTCTGTGCAGCATAAATGTATTATAATACCTGCTGTCGTTGGGCGAAACGGTGGAATTACATTTCAGGATACTTTAGAAACCCTTTGGGGAGTTTGTCCTCTTCATTTGTCCTCCACCACCTGGTGCAGGAATAGAACATTCTACTTTTGCAAAGTGCATTTGTAGTTTCTGTGTTCCACATTGTTTTACTGGATGCTTTTGTACATCTTTGCAGTGTTTTTGTGAGGTTCAGTGGATTTTTTACTGTAGAAAGTCATAAGTAGCCATGAAGGACCCAGCTTCTTTACTCAAAGTATACAAACGGCTAGCTTCTGAGCACAGTGGAGGCATCAGAAGAGGCTACAGGACATAAAAAAGGGGCAAGACGGATGATGTTCGACTGCTACGCTCTTCCCATAAGATGGTGAAAGATTGTTGTGGAGCGGAGGGAGTTGATCAGTGGCGGTGCACCGTTTTAGAGGAGCACTGAAGGCAGTAGTCTGGTTTCCCGGACCTCCAAAAGCTTGCTGGTCAAGTTAGCCCACAGTGGCTTACTTACTTACTTACTTGTGCAGGGTCTTTAGTTTGTTCCCCCTTGTGGCTGGTGGGACACTTTACATCTGCATTGCCCACTTATGACAGGAAATGATACTTAATTGGGTGGTACGAGTCTGACAAGCTTGTTAATCACGCAAAAAATCAAGCAAAAAACTCTGCCTGACCAAAAAAAGGTCTCATGCTCTAATATTAAGATGGAGCAGCTTTAGCTTTAGCTTTAGCATTGTTTCCATAAGCTTCTGCAATGTGAGTGAGTGTATATACTTTTAAGAATAAAATTAAATGTATGGTTGAACATTCACTATCAGACAAACTTCCTACAGAGACCAGCGCGAGGCCGCTCCTCCAGCTCGTCCGTCTCCGGAGCAGATCCTGTGTTTATCAGATCGCCTTGTTTGTGTGCTCCATGAGAAAGTGGAGAGTTCTTGGACGGGCTCCATGTGCTGTAGCTGTACCTCAAGGCAACAGTGTCCTCCCATACCTACGTCATGTAGCCCGTGCAGCAGGGGGACAGCAGTGGCCTTCCCATGGTGCTCATGTTCCCCCTGTCCCCATGGAGAGGGCCAGGTTAGACCACTGCCACAGACATCTGCTTCTCATGCCGATGGGAAAATCCCCCTCGTCCTGCGGATTAGGAGGGAGTCCCAGACTGACGGCACTGGCTCCTCCGAGGATCGCCGTCCCCCTCAGGCTCAGAACGACTGACACACAACATGCATCTTCATCTTGTTTAACCATGTTGTTTTCTCATGACTATATAAAGTGGTAATAAAATATGAAATACAAACACACACATTTTGGTTCTTGAGTCATTGTCTCCCAGTGTGGTCTTTGTGAAGGCTGCCTCTGGTCAGAGATCTTCACTGGTTTTGGATGAGAGGCGAAACGTCCAACACTACAGAGATGATGACTCAAGAACCTTTGTATATGATTATTACACAGCACACCCGAAATCAACTACATGTTTAAGCTCTTCTACAAAACATATGGTCAAATTCTTTAGTGGAAATTACACATGACATGTAACATTAGCATTTATAAAAGTGATACTCGCTCGCTTCAGCCGCTTCAGTCTTTTGATGGTCGTCATCCAAAAGGGCAACCTCCCTTACAAGGATAGATCCAAAGCTAATTTGTATACAGATTCCAGCTCTTTTATCTTCTCTGGCTGGCTGCTTTACACTCACATGTCTGGCTGTCCCGAAGCTGACTGATATGTTTGGGAAGAGAGGGGGTGCCGCTAAATCAACGCAGGCCAGAGACAGCTCTAACCAGACCTAGTGAGGATACGCAGTGCTAATCAAGAGAAAATAAACATGGCGGCACCCGCGGGCATCGCTGTAACAGGAGAACTGCAGCAGCGTGGTCGCCCCAACACAAGGCAGTGCAACGGTCTGATGTGTCCTGGGGGGGGCTTCCTCACTGAGAGATGGAGGGGTTTATGCTGTGTATTTAGAACCAGTGTGAGATTGTCGCTGAACTATAGTGAAAAAATGTAATAATAGTTGAGACATAGGATTTGAGCTGAAGTTCAAACTAATGAAGGATGTGAGTGGAGAGATTGTCTGGCGGCAGGGAACTGCTTGTTGCATATTGAACAGCAGTGTAAGATCGGGGCAGGCGCAGCTCGTTTCCTTTTTTTGGCTAGAGAAAAGATGGGGGGGCATGGCCTTGACATTTTTCTGCGTGTACCAACCTGGACCAGACCCAGCGGCCTTCAATACAAAATGCAGAGAAAGGATTTCCATAATCTCCTCAAATGTAACGAGGGGATTTGTCACATCGACTAATAATGAGGTATTTAGTGTCAGTCTACATTCATTTGAATAAAAGCACATGATATGTTACAGTTGCAAGGCTTTAGGACAAATATATAGCTGACACAACTGCACACACAGCTAATGGTGCAGACCAGAGGCGCCACCTCTCTCACAACCCTAGCCTCACCATCCTTGAACTGTTTATTTCCCTGTTTGCTTGTTAGAGGAATGGGAAATTAAACTTCCCACCAATTCTGTGCACAAACAGAAAATGGCACAGTTAGTATTTCAGCACTGCCCCGAACATGACCTGAGGTATTAGACGATAACATTACCTGAGATATAAACCCCTGCACCTAAAACAGAGGTAAGCGATCCTACAAACAGACATTTCCCATCATCCTAATCCTCATCAGTTTATTAACTTCCCCCGGCCTCTGACTCTCGCTCCTCCGGTTCCCCGCCTCTTGTCCGACATGCTCGGGCCTCTGCGCATAAATAAATCTGTGTACACGGTTTGGCTTGGCCGCAGTTTGGAAACTCTTGTGCTCACAAACTTGACCCAACACTTGCTCAGAGCACGACCTACTTCTGTATTTTTCCTCTCCGGTCTCCATGGCGACTGGCTCATCCTTCACCACACTGTTGAAAAATTCAGGACTCGCAACTAAAATGACCGGAGGTGTCAGAGGCGTGTCCAGACTTTTTTTTTTCCGTCACCAGGGCGACCAAGGGTGGCACCAGAACCAGGCGCTAAGGCTTCAGGCAAGAACTGAAATCATGAAGGGAATGTTGTGTGCATACTTTTCACACTACACCAGTCGCCCCAAGCTCTTCACAAGGGACAATTATCTTATTCACTCCATTATCAATGGCTACGGGCAACATGCAGAGCTCCAGGTTTAAAGGTGCATTATGTAACTTTTTATTCGGAAAAAAAAACTTGATATTTGTGCATAAATTACCTTTTTGTGACCCAATGGCTGTATGAGGTCAGCATGGTGCCTTTACTTTCCATCACAGTGGTCACTACAATGCTCCAGGAACAATTATTTGGTCGATTTTTTGGTGAGAGCAGTGAAAACCTTCCAACAATTGATCCTGGAGCCACAGTGATGGAAAGTGGAACTACCATAAGCCCCTCCATTCGCTGCACGGCTGTTACAATAAAGAGGAGGAAAAGGAAAGAAAGATATGATACACCACTCTGCCCATGTGGCTGCAGTGAAGTTATAGCGAGGACCTCATGAGGAGCTTTTTGGGAGACGTGGCCATTGGAGAAGATTCAAAGATCAAAAGAAAACACAACTTTGGATGAGAGAACAACATTGTATCATGGACGAGGCCTTTCTGTGCGGATTTTGCATGTTCGCCCCATGTCTGCGTTGGCTTCCTCCGGGAACTATGCCACTAACAGGTGAATCATCCGGCCAGATGTTTCTGACCACCAGCCTGCCACATCTGGAGAGGACACATTTCATTGTACATTTATTGCATAATAAGTGTCACAAATAAAGTCACAAATAAAGCATCTGTACCTTTAAATATGGTTAAAGCGCAACCAGTCCGCCCTTTAACTCACCTAAACCGTGTCTTGAGAATATGTACACAAATACTTAAAAAAAAATACCATGATTTGATCCCTCTGTATCAATATCAAAGAAAGTTTCAGTTGTTAATACAAATAGCAGCTACAACATTATGTCGTACACGTTGTTTCTTTTGCTGCGACACCGTTCTCAGCGGCGGCAGATGATTTGCCAAACCCTTCAGAAGTTGGAGCCTAATGCCGCGTCTCTAAGTGTATTGGCGGTAGCTGATGCGTGTTTTCTAAAGGAACCTTTTAAAACGGCGCACAATGGCCTCGTGGGAGGACAGACTCATTTGAGCTTTCTTAGAACAACACTGCGTGCCCTGAAAAAATAAACAGCGGGGCAGATTGCTGCAGAGTACATTGGACTGTTTGAATTCATGTTTACTTAAGGGTCTCCCACTTGTAGGAATAAATCTTATCGGCCAGCCTTTCAATCCGGCTGCAGCGCGGACTATTAAAAGGTATTCTCCATTAGTCTGAGACCTCAGTGCCCTGTGGAGAACATGTCAGAGGCTGAGGGATCTAAAGAGGCTGGTCTCGGCCTGAGGGGAACTATTGAACACCTGCTATACACTGGGCTGATGTTTGATATTTAATGTGTATATTGTTTAAGGACCTTTTGTGTAAAAAATGTCTTTGTTCCCACTGAAGAGTTAATTGGCTCGTTGCACAATGTGGCTACGCTAGTCGGCTAACCTGAAGGTGTGAGCGACAGAAGGCTACTTCCTGTTCATTTCCATTTCACTTAAACTTTCGAATAATCATATCTTCTAGTGAGTTTCTGGAAGATGATCATTTACTGCATGTTAATTACTTGAGTTTGTCTTGACGCTAAAGGGGAAATGAACAAGACGTAAAACACTGGCCCTCAAACAACTTCGGGTTAGCAGAACTAGCGTAGCCACATCGCGCAATTGGCAATTGTAAACGCAGCAGTTTGTGAAAAAAATATGCAGACTTTGAGCGCTGTCTGCACTTTTTTATTAATCGCATCTCATATATAATTGAAAAGCTCATGTGAATACATTTACATGGCCAATTATAATGTACAGGGGGGTTTGTGAGAGCCAGAAATGAGAAGATACGGCAACTGTTTGGCGCCACGGTAGCGCAGCGGTTAGTGCTCTCGCTTCACAGCTAGAAGGTCCAGGTTTTTATTCCCACCTGGATGGGGCCTTTCTGTGTGGAGTCTGCATGTTCTCCACGTGTCTGCGTAGGTTTCCTCTGGGCACTCCGGTTTGCCCTACCAGTAAAAACATGTACAATAGGCCAGGACACAAAGACAAGACAGTTACGCATCAACTCGTCTAAGCTCAGGTAAGAACCCATCTCAGTATGTAAAAACGGTGGCCTGTTCCTTTAAGGTCATGAGCTCTATGTGGACCGTGAGTAAACGATAAAGATTCTGGATACAAGCGGTCAAAATGAGTTTCTTCAGCAAAGTAGATGAGCTACATTCAGCTCAGTCGCCCAAATGCTCGGATAAGCGACACTTCATGTGTCTAATGGCTAAAGTTTATGCACCGCAGCGCCCAGCCTTCAACCCTGACGGCTCCTCGTGTGTAAGCCCACTTTGGAGAGTTTAACAGATCACTCTGGCAGACTGAGTAATAATCTGTTTCCTAAACATAAACGGCCTCTCCGACGGCTCACTCATGTGCTTCTTTCTTTCTCCTGTCCTTCGCCCAAGGCCTGTAGGTGATGAAATTTTGCCCAGGATGAACATTAGACTTTTTGTCAGAACTGACGGAGGGTCTTTATTGCTCACTCAGGTATTGTTAAACTCCTGTGAAGAAATAAAAAATATTCTAACGAGAGGGGAACTCATTTGAGTGGTTATTATGAATTCAAAGGTGTGGAAAAGTGTGTCGACGCAGACAAGCTAAATCAAAGAGGTGCACGACTGAATGGACTAATGAACCTTACAATTTCAGAAACCACGTAAGTTACCGGCACACATGTAGATCAATATTACCATTTCAACATCCAACAAGCCATTTCCTGTGTGCCACTGGAATCCTATTTCTGTTTATCCTGTCAATAGTAGACAGCTGGTGTTGTGATGAACTTAGATTTCATCGCTGACAAAGGAATCACTTCCTCTTTACTGTCTGAGCGCTGACTGGCTTCCCACTCTGAAAACAGGATGACACCTGACAGCCTTGACTCCATCAAACGGGCCCGCTCCCGAGACTCCAGCGTGGCCCACACGGCGGAAGAGTAAACAGGATTTTCCATGTTTGAAATGAAGGAGCTCGTTGCGATATAATGCTAATCACCTTAAGCAACAATAAGCGGCTTTTACGCACGGCTGAAGCACTTCCTACGGCAAATATAGTTTTCCTGTCAACAATGCGGTGGAGACGGCGTTAGTCAGGACTGTTAATGGCAGGAAGAGTGAGCGCGGGTCCTCTGCTCATGTCCTGTTTGGGCCCACTGTCCAGGTGTCCGGCAAACTGCAGCTGCAAACAGACTCTACAGCCCTCACATTTTTGCAAATATTAGATCTTTTCGTGGGACAACCCTGGAGCAATGACACTTTGCAACAATATAAAGTAGTCCAAGTATAAAGCCTATTCAAATTTACTTTCAATGAGCAAATCCAAACCAAATTTGGGCATTTTCACTTTGGGGTGTTCTCACTTTTCTTGCCAGTTAATTTACACAATAATACAGTCTCTGCACTGACAACATTGTGGCACAGTTTGGAAATAATTTAGCCTATTGAAGCATAATGAACTTACAAACATCCAACAAAAACACCTGGGTTACAGATTGCTAAAAACTAAAAACTCAATTTGATCTTAAATTGCAATTTCATTGGCCACAGATGTTCTGACTGGGTTATCTACAGTTTTAAACTTTACTCCTTTTAAATGGAGGCAACTATAATTATGCTCTAGCAAGGCAAGTGAGTCCAAATTAGGTCAATTTTACACCCTCTTTAGATCTGTTTTAGTCCTGATTTGATTTTGATCTTGGTCGGGTGGTGCTTGGAAGGCCAATTATTTCCCGAAGTGGTACTTAATGAACACATGGCATTCTGTGAGTCCTTCTGTGATGGAACAAAAACACTTTCAAATATTTACATCAAGTGAGAAAATAATGTGGTGCCATGAGGCTGCTACTGTACGTAGCTTGTTGGCTAGAAACACTGGTTAGCGACCTCACTATAGGCCCAAGGTCAGAGCTGTCCCCTCTCCCCAGCCCCTCACAGCGGAGAGAGCCAGGCCTGCCACTGGAGATGAATAGATATCATTAATGATGTTCATCTGTTTATGTTTGGGCCATAATTCTGCAGAGAGGAGGGGCGCACCGCTCACGGGAAATGGACTATTATGGCACTGCCTTACAACTAATATATGCTAGCGGTTTCTGTAGCGCGGAGGCAAAATTCTTCTTTATTCTGCAAAGTCACCTTTAATTTGTCACCAGCCTAAGCAATGTAAGACGTTTTTAGTTGATGCGTAGCTTAACTAAAGTGTGCTATGTGCTTGATGTATGGTGGTGAACATTCTCTAAGTGTTCTCATTAGTCTCTCTCAGCTGGTGCACTCTAAACAAGATTCAGCCTGAGATGGGCCTAAATCCATGAGCAGATGGTGTAGCAGCAGTGACTGTCGGCCACTATATGTAAGAGAATAGACGTTTTGTAGTTTTGTGAGATCCTTATTAGAGTTTTCACTTAATAATTACACAGCATACGCAGATCACTCCAAATATTATGCCCACATAGAGCAAAATCATCTAACATTTGACCTGGCAAGGAAACAGGGCAACCACTTGTCAGTCCAAACTATCTGGGTTGGAATGTTTTGAGACCTAGTGCTATCCCTATTTTGTTATTCGGAAGCTATGACAACTCTGATAAAGGAAACTAATGACATCCGCTTAAGTTCAAATGTGAGCAAGGTCACAGATTTAGTTCTGTTGGATTTGAACATTGTATGTGACACAGTGGACTATGGGATCTTATTAAAGAGGCTGAAAAACTTGGGAATCTCTGATGAGTGTTTGTGTCCTACCTGGAGAGCAGAACATACTTTGTTGAGATTGGAAACTGTGTGTCAGATCAAATGGTGGTGACCTGTGGGGTTCCCCAGGGGTCAATCCTGGGACCCCTCTTATTCATTCTATACATGGTTCCATTAATTCAGCTGATAGCAGGGTGCACTTTGCACCACAATGGCGTGCGTCCTTGTTGTCAGTAATGGTGGCCAGTGCTGATTTTCGAAGGTCCAAAATTAAGCATTTAATTCAGGCCCTTCAAAGCCAGGACATGCTGTTGCTGTGAAGTAAATTCACAGCAACAGCGGGTAGTCTTTGAATCCCATATCCCATATCCTGTCGTTGTGTCCTTGGGCAGGACACTTCATCCACCTTGCCTTCAGTGTCTGCGTATGAATGAGAGTATGAATGGGTTCTTTCCTGTAAAGTGCTTTTGGGCCTGATGAAGGTAGAAAATAATTTGAGACAATTAAATATGTCTCATACTGAATGAGTTTGTCTAAAAGGACCCGTCTCTGAATTGCCGTGTTGGTCTCCTTCAAATCCACAATGACTTTGACACTTTCTCATACAGTTCCTCAACCTGTCCACGGAGAACGATTGCTTCCTCCCTAACTTATCCATACATGAATATTACTTGGACAGGTTGCCTTGGTCACAAAGTCATGGACACGTGTCAAGTAGGCGGCATAACGGGGTCAAACGAAGACTGGGGAGATTTTCATTTCAATCTTTTCAAAGTGTGTTTCTGTGTGTCTTGGTCATTTGAAGGGACTCAATTGATAGAGCATTTGCACAAAACATAAACAACATTGATTAGTCCGTCCAAACTGGTGTGCAAACCTTTTGTGAGGGCAGCACTTTGAGCTTTGCTTTTTGCTTTGTGTTTTTGCCAGGTCCATTTACTGTCAGCAAATAGAGGCAGAGTTCGATGACTTGACTTTTAGATAATTTGTTTCAGCTTCATTGATTTACATCTGTTTGTGATAGGTAATGATTAATCGATGTGTAGTTCATCGTCGCTTTTATAAGCACTTGCTCATTCTGAAACACTGGGATATTACAGGTAAAAGGGAGAGAATGGCATTTTCTATTCAGTGGAGTTGTTTTTTATCACTTTTATATCTTCTTATCCAAGGTAAGTTTATTTTACAGATGCACCACTTTGTCATAACAATTAAAAGGGATAACATTAGATTGTGATAAAAAGTGTATGTCTTGCCCAAACACTTACTGTGTGTGTGTGGACTAGGAAAAGTACTCAAGTTTAGAGTTTGTGTTTGTGCACAGTGCTAGAAAACTGGCTTAAAGGAACTATACCTGATTGTACAAAGAAACAGGGTCACTCAAATTTCAAATTGCGATTTTCTGGTCCAGACTCATCTCAAACTTTCCTCATGCATTTACAACATCACAATTCTTCACAGGGACTGAGTTTAAACCAGGTTTCACAACTTTCAGAGAGGAAAACTGTCATTCATTAAACAGTCATTTTATGACTGTTTAAAAGGCTTAAAACCTGTGTTTTTTGGATAAATGTCTGCTTTTACCATATACTAAAGGACAAAACATATTTTAGTCCAATTACAGAAAACAAAAAAAATCAAGGATAGCTCCTTTAAGCACATCTCAGTGGATTTCCCTGTGGGAGGTTTCAGGGGGTTTTGGTGGGGATATCAAAAACACTCTTTCCTCAAACTTAGTTAGTACGTATCAAGTTTGAAGCTGCCTTTTTGTCAGTGCCTCTTTCTCACTGTGCTTCTTTTGCTCAGATAAAACACAGCCGGGACTGTCGATCAAGTTAACGCGCAATGGGACACTCAACATCTTCTTTGCTGTGGATGTTTCTGAAGGCATTGACGAGACTGATTATCAAAATGCCAAGCAAGCCATCAGCGCGCTCATTAGAAAGGTAATCGATAAACTATATGCACATAGTGATCTGTATGTTGAAAACAGATATAAATTCATTAATTACCCTATTTTATAGACACAAAGTTAACTCCAATTAATGTATGAATTACCCAATTATTTAAGTTTCAAGAGTAACTTATTTTTTGGCTTCTAGATCCTTTTATCTTCATGAAAGGAGTGTATTATAAATATGTGGCTATGTATTTGCGCTGATTTATTTATTATTATTTATTATTTATAAACTGCCTCTCTTGCGTTGTTTCTTTATACTGTATATATATATATATATATATATATATATTTGTGTATTTGTGTATATAATTGTAAGGTGATGTTTTGTGCCCACAGATTGAAAGCTTCTCTGTGTATCCAAAATATGAGGTAGCTTTTTTCTCGTCCAAAATCCAAACAGTCATTAACATTCTAGAATTCTATACTTTTAATAATCCACGACAACAAAACACATTATTGGCTGAGTTTGAGAAGTTTAATATTGAAAGTGAGTCACAGCAAACACATGTTATGTTTTATGTTATACTGTATATAATTTGGGTATGACTCACTGTTCATTGTTTTGAAGGAGAAGATAGAAATGGAAAAAACATCATTCAAGTTTTTGATCATTTTTCGTCTAAACTGTTTGCAATAAGGGTGAGGAGCAGAGGTTTCAGTGAGCATCATAATGTGATTATTTTGTTCACAGATGGTAATTATTATTTAGTTTTAAATATTGCTCTTCAGTTTACCCAGTTTGATAATGCTTTAGAATACAGCCCGCGTTCCAGGTGCAAGTACGGGGTAACAAGAAAGTGATTACACATACGTACAGGTACTTTACATGTGTAGCAAGGGAGAACAATGTGTAACAAGGGGAACAATGTGTAACAACATGCAACAACATGTCATGGTATTAATTTTCATTTTTTTAATTTCATTCAAAAGTGACATCATACAATCATAACAAAACCGCCAAGCCAATACAGTATGAATGAAACGGAACAATTAATGGTGCTGAGCGAACACATAGTTGTGGCAAAAGGGAATGTGGTATTATGTGCATATATTTTAGTGTTGCAGGGCAGTATTACTGTGGTGAAAATGAAGACATGACCCCAGGAATTTTTATTGCTCTTGTTATTTATTTATTTTTATATTGAAAGTAATTACACATGTAATTACATGTAACAAGCAGAAGCAAGATTGAACAGAGAAAAATAAGAACAAGTGTCCAAAAATGATCAAGCTTAATCATCATTTCTAAGTCAGACGGAGCCTTTCTGTGCTGATGTGCAGCTTATTGTTTGTAGTTGTCGGGGAAACGGGTGGAAACCTATTGGCACAGGCAAAACATGCACATCTGCACAGAAAGGCTCCGTCTGAATTGAACCCGGGACTTTCTAGCTGTGAAGCGCTAACCACTGCATCATCATATCACATGTACTTACGGTGTACACGCATTTTTGGAGACTTATTTTTTCTCTGTTCATTCTTGTTTCTGCTTGTTACAGGCAATAGTGTCTCACTTCAATTTACAGCCCTGCTCTCCTGTACCTACACATTAGTTACAGTTTCATGCACATTGATAACGTGCTACTTTTCCTTGTTTCGCTTTATTTTTCTCTGTTCACTCATGTTTCTGCTTGTTACAGGCAATTGTGTCTCACTATAAAAAAAAAAAAATAACAATCAATAAAAATGCCTGGAGTCACGTCTTTACTTTCACAACAGTAATACTGTTGTCCTGCAACATTAAAATGTATGCATAATTTATAATACCACATTCCCTTTTGCCACAACTATGTGATAGCTCTGCACTATTAATTGCTCTTTGAATATCTTTACTACACCTTGACATGTAGTTGAACTTTGTACTGCCTTGTTGCACATTGTTCCCCCTTGTTACACATGTAAGAGTACCTGTACTTACATGTGTAATTACTTTCTTGTTACCCTGGAACAAAGCCTGTATTCTAAAGCGTTACCCATAGTTTTTGATGTGAACATAATAATGTGATCTTTTAATTGTAGGTCGTTATAATATAGGAGAGGCACCAACTGATAGTGTTGAACGTATAAAGTCAATGGTTTACATGGAACAACCTCAGCAGAGACAGGAACACCTCGGTGAGTATGATTAAAACGGCGGCATTTCCTTCAGTGCGCTGCTACTCATATTGTGGTACAAACACTTTTTTCATTTTCTGTTTGCTGTATTTGGAGCCTATTTTAAAGGTGGACTCTTCCTGCTTTTATTGCGACTTAAATGTTTAAAATAATAATACTAATAATACTACTACTACTACTACTACTACTACTACTACTACTACTAATAATAATAATAATAATAATAATAATAATAATAATAATAATAATAATAATGGTGTTGATTAAGAAACAATTTGTAATGACGTTTGTGTGCAGAAAACATGTCCTTCCTTCAATGCCGCTGGGCAGTGCCTGGAATTACCTGGAGGATTTCCCTATTGTGGGGTACTGGGTATGGGGGAACCAAAGCATCCAAAGGAAAAAAATCTTTATTGTATACTTTTTTGTGTGTCAAATCCAAGAGTTTTATTGTTTTTTTAATTTTTTTATCCTGACCAAGTCCTAGAAAATATTAACTTGGTGCAGCGGAGGTTTTGTCATCGGTAAGAACATGTTAAGTCCAAAACTTGATCCAGGTTTGGGCAAGACCTGGGTTAGAAACTGATAGGCAATTGTTTGGTTCTCATTTGTGTAGACATACTGATGGGTAATCTCTGATGATACGATCTATAAACTAGAATATGTCTTGTTTCTCTTGTTGCAGAAATGTTTGTGTTTGGCATTGGTTCTTCAATTTATGAAAGAAATTTGAAGTCTCTCCCTGTTGGGATGGGTGGCAGGAGCCGTTACTACAGACTGAATGGTCTGGAAGAATTACAGCAGACGTTTGATGAGATGATTGGTGAGTGCAGTTAATTTATTATTATTTTTATTTAACAGTTGAGTTTGTTTTTTTATGGGCTATAAATGTATTAACGACATTGTGATATTTCAACAGTAAATGTTGAACGTTCATTACAAGCTTTAGTTTAGCTCTAAATATGCCATATGGTCATTATTATATTTTTTTCCTTTTTATTTATATACCAGGTGTCAGGTATTTACAGTGAGTACATACATTTATAATAATGAAAATAATAAAAATAATTATAATTACAGTAATAGTAGTATTAGTGGAGATTACAGTGATAAAATAGTTATGAAACGAACAAACAGACAGAAGAAACGCACAACAAAAACAAAACAAAAAAAAGGGGAAGAGAGAGAAAAGGAAAAATAATACTAATACTAATAATAATAAATAATAATAAATAAAATATATATATATATATGCATACACACATATACATATACATATATACATACATACATATACAAAATAATGTGTGTGTGTGTGTGTGTGTGTGTGTGTGTGTGTGTGTGTGTGTGTGTGTGTGTGTGTGTGTGTGTGTGCCTGTGCGTGTGCCTGTGCGTGTGTAGATGACAGAGTGATTGAGTGATTAAGTGATGGACATGTTTACAGTTTAGGTTTGAGGGTTTGAATATGTTGTGGTGAGTGTGGGCAACACAGTGGTTGATCATAGGGTTATTGTTGATCTATTGAGGAGGAGAGATAGTGTTTAGTAATAGTTCATGAATTGACAAGATAGTATTTGGGAATTTATTGATTAATTATAGAAATTTTGTATGGATGTGTTGTGTGTCCTAGAGCTTGTGATGCATTAAAAAAGGGTGTGTGCAGCAGGTGAGAGGTGTGTGGCCTCCTACACTGCTCCACTCCTGTTAACCCTATTCTTTTATTTTCCTTCTGTTTGTGACTGTTGTTACTTTAGTTATTATAAGGGACTTACTGGTGAGTGTGTGAATGTGCCATAGGTTGATTGATGCTTTGATCTTGAGATATTGTATAAGATTTGTGTTTTCCGTTACTAGATCATACCAATCGATGTGTACAGTTTGTTGTGGTTGATGCCATGACCGACCCATCTCAGCCTCATAATTTGTTAATAATACACAAATTAAATAAAACTAAAAAAAAAAAAAAAATGAAAAATAGTAATGATAATAATAAATAAATTAAAAATTAAAAAAAAAAAGTAAAGTATAAGAATAA
Source organism: Gobius niger (assembly GCF_951799975.1). Taxonomy (NCBI): domain Eukaryota; kingdom Metazoa; phylum Chordata; class Actinopteri; order Gobiiformes; family Gobiidae; genus Gobius; species Gobius niger. The sequence goes on from NC_136867.1 coordinate 8,574,170, forward strand.
GAATAATGTAGGGGGGAATACTGAACTATTTATGGGGTGCTATGACTGTAGGAATGAGATAAAAGTGGACCAGGGTGTGTTGGCTGAATGGTCTGTGTCGGGCGTGGACTGTGTGGTATGGTTCTGTAGTGAGATATAATCTAACATTAGGTGCTTCCATATGGTAAAGTGTATTTTTTTCCTTGATTTCCAGTTGAGAAGGATGACCTTTTTGGCGACAGTTAGCGACACCAGGAGATGTTTTGTATTGCATTTGTTGGATGGTAGTGTGGATGTATCTCCAAGTAGGCAGAGAGAGGGTGACATTGGGATGTGGCAGCCCAGTAGTGCGGAGAGTGTTTGAGTGATTGTTTCCCAGAGTGACTGTACTGGTGTGCAGTGCCAGAGTGCATGAATGTAGTCGTCCTTGCTTCCTTGTGTACAGTGTGAACATGTTTCTGAAGTGAATCCCATTTTAGATAATCTGTAGCTTGTGTAGTGATATCTGTGGAGTACTTTAAACTGTATAAGTTGTAGGTTATTGTTATTGGTCATTGAGTAAATATTTTTACAAATCTGTGACCAGAAATCGGCATCGGGAGCAAATGCTAGATCCTGTTGCCATTTTGAGATCGGCAGAGCATGCGTGCTGTCTGTTTTTGAAAGTACTTTGTATATTTTTGAATTTAATTTTTCAGGGGTAATATTTATGAATTTTGAGATTACATGTGAAAGCTCGAGATTTGTTGTTTGTGTTTTTAGTTTGTCTTGGATGGCTGATCTTAGTTGTGAATATTCAAGGAAGCATTTGCTCCCGATGCCAAACTCTTTAACTAAGTGTGTGAAAGATGTAAGAGTGTTGTTGGTGAAGATGTGTCTGAGGTGAGTTATGCCCTTTTCTGCCCATGTGAGGAAATGTAGAGGTTTCTTATTTCTTGTAAATGCAGGATTATTCCAGATTGGTGTATGGTTTGTTAGAGTGAGTGGTATGTTTGATAACTGATGCAATTTCCACCAGGCTGTCAGAGCTCCGGCTATTGTTGGTGCTTTGAAGAGTGTTTTTTTCTTTATTGATTGATTCAAGAATGGTAGATCTGATATTAGAATTTTCTTACATAATGATTGTTCCATGTCTATCCAGGTTTGGTCGGATGGGCTTGAATGGATCCATTTGTGAATAAACTGTAGATGATTAGCTAATGAGTAGTGATAGAAGTTTGGTGCGTTGAGGCCACCTTGTAGTTTGGGTTTCTGTAGTGTCGCGAGTTTGATTCGAGGGGGTTTATTTTTCCAGTAGAACCTGTTGGTGGCTGTATCAAGGGATTTGAACCAGGCAGGGGTGGGTTGGACTGGGGTCATTGAGAGAAGGTAGTTGACTTTAGGGAGGATTGACATTTTGACTATGGAGATTCGGCCTGTAATTGAGATGGGGAGATTCATCCCGCGTTGTAAGTCATCTTCTATTTGTTTAAGTAATGGGGAAAAATTGAGAGTGAACAGCTCCCCCATATGGTCATTATTACCGCTACAAAAATATATGTATATATATATATATATATAGCACTTTTTCCTGACTAAATTTATTATTTTGTCATGTGCAGATGAGTCGGACGTTAGGAGCAGGTGTGGTCTTTACCAAGACTATGGAGATCTGCATGACAGCAGTGAAAAAAGGAAAAGGTTCCCCTGGGTCATGTATATCTCAGTAACGGTAATTTTGAATTGAAAACAAATTAATAATATCTTGCCTTGTTTTTTTTAATACATGTTTATTAGTTATTGCTTCTGTGATGTTAGAATGATGTAAGGACAGTATCTTGCCTTGGCTCTTTGGTTTCTCCTCGTTTTGTTCTTACTGCTGCTCACTGCTTCCACTATGGAAACAGTTCTGTGAGAGTGGAGGTGACACCTGACCATCTGTTTGGTAACACAGTTCAAGAGTACAATTTGTGTTCAGTTTACATGCTCAATCTTCTATCTCTTATTTATTCGATTGTTCGGATCCCGATCTGCTGTAACAGTGCTTCTGGTTGCAGGGGTTAAAACTGTCTATATACATCCACGATACAACATTAGCGCTAAAGTGAACCAGGGCTTGAAGGAGTTTTACGACTTTGATGTGGCTCTCATCGAACTTCAAGAAGATGCTGCAATAACTCCTTCTCTGAGGTGAGGATTCTGCATTATTCAAATCAACCTTTTTCTTTTTACCAACAAAAATTAAGCCATTAACTTTTTTATTATTAGACCGATTTGCCTTCCCTGTACTGATGAGACCAACACAGTATTGAGACAGAATTTTTTCTGCAACCAACAAGGTAAAGGCCACATCGTCCTTTAAAAACATGCTATTCCAGGTTTATAGGTTTAGCATTTTCATATTTTAAACTTCATTATGTCTTGGTTTTAATTGCAGAACAATTTCTACTACAAAACCATGATAGAGTTACATTTTTGACAAAGAGTGAACTTCGGGAGAAGATCGCCCATGTGAAGCTGGGTCCCGATGTGAGTGTGATTTAAGCAAATGCTACTGTTGATGCTGTCGTTCCCACATTCACCTGAGTCTTTTGGTCGTTAAAGAGACACCACTGCATAGATCAAGCGCTGAAAAATCCCAACATCAACTCAACAATGGATGTGACACAGGTTGTGACAGAAAACTTCCTCTGTACTGGAGGTCTAGTTCCAAATGTGGACCAAGTAGCATGTACAGGTAAGCAATTTCAAAATGATTCATTATGTACTGTACTTAAGTTAAATTAGAAATGATTCTGTTTGTGGTGTTTGTTCGTAGGTGACGGGGGAGGTGCTGTGTTCAAGAACCATAACGGACGCACAATACAGGTTAGTTTGCTGGTGAGAGTAGATTATTATTAGTTAATCCAATTTATACTGAAAATGCTATATGCTAACTTTTTTTCCCACAGGTGGCGCTGGTGAGCTGGGGAACCAAACACATGCCAGGGTGCAGCTCTAATCAGCGTGTCGACTCTGATTTTGACTCCAGAGATTTTCATATTAATCTTTTTCGAGTTTTAGATTTTTTAGCATCAATCCTTGGGAAGACGGGTCAAACGTATGCTCCTCTTGTATTTGTAGACTAGATAACTTTGAGACAACTTGTGGAATTACAAACCTGTGTTCATCTATGTTTTATTCATGTCTCTTATAAAACGTAAAGCTAAAGAATTATGCTATACAAATTAGTAATCAGATCAAATCCAAGCACAGAATATCTCACAAGTGGTGCATTTTTGATTGTATACGGGCATGACAATAAAAAGAATCGTGTGCTGTACAGATTTGGCTTTGGCTTATGAACGACTGCATGCTGTACTGCTGTCTTAATACATGTGGTTATGGACTTATCCACTACTGCCTCTCTGGGTTCTGATTCTCAGCTTCGACAAGCTCTTAATTCACAATAACAACAATATTGACAATAAATTGTATTCTTTGGGTATTTCATCGATCTCCAGGAAGCTTTTGACACTCGATCATGGAATACTCCTAAAAATAGAACTACAAAGTAATGGGTTTAGAGGGATTGGTTGAAGTCCTACTTGACAGAAAGAAAGCAGTATGTACAAATTGATGAACATGTATCACGATGGAGGAACATAACATGCGGTGTTCCCCAGGGGTTGATATTAGGACCTAAACTGTTTATGTTGTACATAAATGATTTGTGTGAAGTTTCAACAAAGCAAAAATCTATATCATTTGCTGAAAACACAACTGTGTTCCAGCAATGATCTATTATTGCTCATGTCAGAGGTCACAACAGAAGTATCCAAACTCAAAGAATGATTTAATAGAAATGAATTATCTCTAAACCTATTGAAAACAAAAATGTTTTTTTTTTTTTGTTAAATGGAATAGTCACGTTCAAATTCAAATCAACATTGATAATGCTCAAATAGAACAAGTAAAAGAATATACATTTGTGATCTTTGGTCATAAGGCTAGCTGGAGACCGCAAATAAATAATATTCGTTGGAAGGTGGCGTTTTCTAGACCAAAAGGCCCTCTTCCTCCTGTACTGTTCCCTAATCCTACTGCACATGAACTATTGCTCAGAGGTCTGGGGAAATACCTACAATAGTCCTTTGCAGGTTTTATAGAGACTCAAAAAGGCCATTAGAATTGTGCACAATGTCGGGTATAGGGACCGTACAAATATACTGTTCTTAAAATAACTTGTTAACCTTATAAAACTGAATTCTTTGTTACAGATATATAAAGCTGTAAATAACCGGCTCCCTCGTAAGATGCAACAACTATTTTGTAATAGACAGAGAAGATATGATCTAAGCTAAGGGGTACTCATAATCTGAAAGTGCAATCTATTCGTTCTACCCTAAAAAGTCATTGTATACTCTGGAGAGGTGTAAATCTGTGGGAAAATTTTCGATGAAGACTTAAAAGTTGCTGCTCGTCTACAGCACACAAAAAAAAGGCAGTATAAGAGATGTGTGTTTGAGAAAGCACTAAAGACATGTGACCTTCTTGCTTATTGAGTCATTCTCAATAAGCAATTTTGTATTATTAATGAATTTGTGGAAACAACTTAATTTCTAATCGAACCAATGTCACCAACCCATAAGCTTAAAGTGATTTTTATTAAAGGAACTTGAAAAAAATGATCAAGCAAAAGAGAAACCAAAAACACTGTTACTGTCTGTTTCCACTGGTCATTATTAAGCAAAATAGAATAAGGGCAGGCGGGTGATGTTAGAGGGCTCCCCCTCTCAGCAGGTTCATAAACCTTGTTTTTTTTAAAGCACCACTCAGCATAGGTTTCAGAACTGTTTCACAACAACTAGTTCGGGCTGCAGGGTGGGGGCTCGCTGATAGAGGCTTCTGCCCTCTTCCAACTGGCTACATTGCACCCTGGCTTTTTAACGCACCTCACAAAATAGGGCAAACAATCATAAATAATTAATAAAATAATCACAACCAATATTTTTGCAGTGGAAATGGTAAAGACAGCAAGGAGAAGTGCTTTTATTATCTTTAGGGTGGGCCTAGCCTGGCCTTAGCCATCCGTAAACTACGGTCAATTATCATTTCCCTACATGTACGTCTGGGTTTGATCTCAGTGGTCACGCTACATCGGTTGAATTTCAACCTGCCATTCAGCGAGAGGGGGAGGCGGGTGTTGTAGGTGACGTCAAGCATTTGCGCCGCATTTGCTGGTTGTAGTTTGGCAATTTGTTACGAAAGTAATGGAAGCTCTTCAATCCGTTCTGGCTCAGCTCCTAAATATCAAATTGATGCCTTGGAATGTGCAAGGAATGCTCCCAAGCACATAGCTGATAGCTGCTTCACTCACTCGGGCGCATTGCATACGTCAGACCAAACACGAGCGAAAATCAGAGCCAATCGTTTCAAGGAGTTTACCCGTCCAACCTGATAACGGCGCTCACTTGTGAAAGTCCAGACCCTTGGGTATGGTAAAACCAGGCTAGGGTGGGTCTACACTTTTTGAGTTGTCATTAATGATGTGATGTAAATTAAGAATGCAAAATTGCTCAAATAAACAAAAATAAACTTAAAAAAAAAACTATTAGGCTATTATTTTTATGCATTTAATTATTTTTTGATGATTGTTTGTGTGTTTTAAATGTTGATTTTGTGTGTGTTTTGAATGTGTGCTGTTGTTGTTGCTGTGAGGCACATTGAGTTTTCCAACATGATACATCAAAACAATGGAAGGCAAGAAGAATTCCAAGCGATCCGAACTTCCAATGATGTCTTGGTCAGTGTGCAAATGAGGTATCGGGCCTTGTCTGTTTAAGATGCTGGTGGGGGATGTAGCCACAGTGTCTGAAGTGCCTCGGACCTTTGGATCGCCTTCTCCTGACTGCTGTTCCGCACAATGGCCCCGCGTATTGGGGTCTTGTGGCTCTGTCGGTCGGTGGAATGCGTGGAAGTCACAAAGAATCTCCAGGTTCTGGCATTCTGCAAACACGCCACAAGATTAACTGTGTCAACACTAATGGAATCTCCCTCTCTCCCTCTCCCTCTCTGTCTCCGCTAAACTAAATAGCCAAGTCCTCTCAGGGCAACCAGGAGCCAGAGCCAGCATTACGCACCACGTGACAGTGGAAGGCCCACGAACTTTGCTGTATTCTGCTGGCACGGTGTCCGCCGTCTCCCCGAGGCTTTTACGCGCCGGGCATGTGTACATTGCGCAGGGTAAATCAACCAGCAGTGCATAATGAAAGGACTGTAAATGATGTACGTTCCACTGTGATAACTATTTACAGCATCGCGTAAATTCCCAGCGGAGATTCGGCCTAGAGATCCCATCTCATCAGCGAGGAAGAGGAGGGGAGGGGGAGGGGGAGGGTTGAGCGGACAGCCTGTGAAAAGGTGGAACAATTACAGACAAGTGTAGCAGACCGCTGTTTCGACCATTCGCCTTTGTATCTCACGAGTTAGACCATCACTTTTTTTTTTTTTTCTTTTTTTTTTACGCACAACTCCAAAGTGCCTTTTATTTTGAAGCGCACTGTAGCTACAACTCGGGTGGCTGGAGCTTTGATCACGGAGCGTAACTTTCACTGGAGCCTTTACGCACACTGGTCCCGGCTCGAGCTGCGTTCATTAATAATCTCATCCCGGCTTCAACCAGTTACGCACGGCGGCGGGGGAGCGACGTGGCCACGCTCTTGTATGAGAAACCACCTGGACTTTTTTTTTCTTTCTTCTTCTTCTTTTTTCTTTTTTTTTTTAAAGGCTCAGCATCTTTGGACTAACTCTGTGCGTACTTGTGTGGAAGTTTGCTGAATACACTCACAGCACGCCGTCAAGAGGAGGGAGAGAGCGCGAAATGAGAGTGGGCTTGCTGATGGAGGCTGCAGTGGCGCTGTGTCTGCTCCTCACACCTGCTCAGGTAAAAGGCTTTTTAAGAAACGTTTGAAAAAAGGTGCTCTATCATCTCGGGTGCATCCACTGAGGAATGCCCAAGGGAATGGTTTTTGGGTAAATTGAAGACTGTAAATGATTTGACCTAGTTTACTGTGAGACACTTGTGGAGAGGTGGGTAATGCCAAAAGATACACAGTATATACTCAAGTAAGAGCAACGTTACTTACTCATCATACAAGTTGCCGAATCACAATGCTCAAGCAAGAGTAAAAAAAAGTTGGCTATTTGATGAATTTAACACATTCACTTTCCAAAGAGTATTGATCTTTTTATATGAAAACTTGATACATGAAGAAATGTAGTTTTTACATGTCAAAATACTTTTTTCATTATTGTTACTCAGTGGAAAGATATATATATATATATTTTACTCAAGTAAGAGAGTATTGCCCAAGGTGTAAACTTCAAGAAGTTACCAGAGTATCATTACAATCCCGCCTCTGCAGTCGTGTAGCGGAGAATATGAAACGTGCGCTTCTGGAGATGCCGCTGCTGACTCACGGTTACTTTTGGCTAACCTCACTAAGCCCATAATTACAGACGCATCCACTGCACACACTCTTGGATCAGCTTTCCCCTCTGTACATTTCCACTGAGCGGCACAAAAGGTTCCTTACAATCACTGCACCCTATAACCAGTGTGAGAATTGCAATGTCTGTTTTATCAAGAAACATTTTGCAAAGGCTCTTCAATTGAATCTTAAAATAACCGTCTATATCCGTGAACGCCCCCTGTGCAAATATGACACTGGCTTTTTGACTCCAGACACTGGCACTATGCGCTGGTAAACCTCCTGTTGTTGAAATGTTGAGACTTGACTTCTTGTGCAGCCAGTCTGGGGGAAAAGCAGAGCAGTACAAATCATGGCTCTTTCGGACACACTTGTGACGAACACTTCTTCTCCCTGACAGACAGTAGTGGCAGAGTGTGGATTTCTCCGGAGAACCTTGTCAGGCTTTAAAGATGGTGGGATTAGTGCCAACCAACTTTCAGCTCCTGTTTCCTTCAGTGAGCTGGCATCTCTCTCACTGGAGGAAACTAGTGGCAAAAAAAAAAGAGAAAAAAAAAAAAGCTTCCTGTCTGACTTTGTAACCAAGCTGCTGAAAGTAGGTAATCCAAATCTGTGCAGAGCAAAACCCAAGCACAATGAGTGGGTGGAATGGATAGAAGGACAGGTGTGAGTCTTGAAATTTGCCGGCTAACGGAAATATTTCAAATGTCAATTGAACTGTGTATTATTGGGTCTCTAGAAAGAAAATTCATATTTTTCACATTCGCCCATTCCAGTCGCTATAATGGTGTTATTCATGACTGGAAGGCAGGTGTATTTGACCAAAAGTATAGATACTGCTGGTCAAATATTACTCCATTAAAAGTAACTGTTGCTCAGTCAAGTTTTAGTGGAAAGAAAGTATAAAGTGTACATGACTTTAAATAGGTGTTTGCAGGTTCTATAACACAAAAATTGTGCCTGAATTCACTACCTACGTATGGCAACACAACGGGGACAAACTTTCTTCTTTGTTGTGAGTCGGTGGCATTTGACAGTGAATCTGCACTGCTCCACCTTCTGTTCTGGAGTGTGCATTTTAAGGCTTTTAAGGAAAAGATAACAAAACACATGGCCATAGAAATGTAGTGGAGTAAAAGTAATAACTTCTCGATATGAACACTACTCAGGTAAAGTACAGATCCGTAAACAAAAACCCACTTAAGTACAGAGCTTAAGTGGATTTACTTCATTACTGACCAGTCACCATATATCGAGCTTACTGAAAATAAAAGACTCAACTCAACAAATCTACTTTTTGTTGTCATTCCTTTGGCCCTTGTTTTATTCGTTATCTATCACACAAAAAGTAATTTAACATATTCAAAGCGTGCGCTATCTGCAGGATGCTGCTCTGTTACTAGTTCATGTGCGGTGGAGCAGGCAGCGGCGGCTCGGTCTCACTTCACTACATTTTCATTCTAATTCAAGACAGTCAGTCCCAGCCTCTGTCTGCCTCCTGTGCTCTTGGTGAATAAAGTATGTTTTGGGTCCAGCTGATGCACTAATCTCTAATATATGTTAATAGCTACATTTGGCTGTAAATGCTATAGGTGCGCATTAGTTTCTTACTGTACTAGTGAGGTGGTTATTCACATGGATAAACATAGACATACAAAAACAAAGTGTCTTTTATTTTCTCAGTTTTGTGACTTTATCTCACCGCTAGAAGGTCCTGGTGTGCCTTTTTGCATGTTCTTCCCTATATGCTCAACCTGAAACATGCACAAGGGAGGCTATCCAACAGCTAGGTTCCTGACAAAGATCCTGGCTGAAGTACTGCAGATGGCGCCCCAGAGGCTGCACTGACAGATCAGATTAAACTTCCCAATCCGGGACAATACGTATAGTAAAGAATACCTTGCAATAGCTGTGCACACGTTGTATGATGTCAGACTCAAACCATCTTGAATGGCACCTTTACCAGGTGAAGTCAGAAACCTCTGCCTTTGAACTTGCCAGTATAGCTTTAAATTATGGGTAAAATGCAAATGAATCCCACATTTGAATTGTACAATTCCCTTTGTTGAGCCAGAATGATGAATGATAATGATGATGCAAGAAGCCCGTAGCTCAGGTCCTATAAGTGTTGATGTCGAGGGAAGCACCTGGGTTTCCCCTTGAAACAATACGTCCTATCTCCATCACCGAGGCCACATAACTTCATGACATAACAGTGAAGTGCCGGTCAGCCAGTTCATGTCCACTTTATGCTGTCAGTATTGCTGGCACTAATCTGTTGTCCTCTGGTGTCTGCAGTCATCCATAAGAAATGTGTGTCTTTGCCAGTAGCTTCTAAAAGCCGCTTCCTGCCCATCTCTCTTTGATATTGTGATGTGTGTCCTTTATTGCATTACTAGGATTGAAACAGTGGTTTTAAAAGTTGCAGAGTGTTGCATCATGAATCGGACCAGCCCCAGTGGGAGTCTGGCCCAAAGCCCAGCAAGTTTATAAGAATAAGGAGAAGTGCTTTGTTTTGCCTTGTTGACTCCAAACTTAGGCGGGGTGTGTGTGTACTGACTAACTTTTAATGCGGTGATGCAAAATAGCTTTCTGGAGTCTATATGCGATGCAATAAAATTAGAAAATAAAACACCCGAGTGAAGTGAGAAAATTGTACTCACTTTGCCAATCTCACATTACATACTGTAAACGGTTTCTGAGAAATCACACCTTCATACACATTTTATTATTACAAAGAGACGCTCTCTTAAATGCTCAGGATGTAGGTCTTCTGAGATTAACTTTGAGTGGAGCCGCTGCTCCTCCACATCCAGCACAGCGGTGGACATGCTGACTGGAACACTTTGAACACTGACTCTGAGATACTCCCTTTGACTGTTGAATCAAAGGGAGGAGCATGTGGTTCAGCACTTCATAGTACTTCATAGTACTTCATAGTACTTCATAGTTATTCATTGTACTTCATAGTGCCGTAGTTCTCTCCGTTCAGAATTTGAACCCAACTGCCTTTATACAGTCTGTGACACTGGAGTGAATGTGTGTTAATTCTGTTTTTGTCTTCTATATTACTCATTTACATATTATAAGTATTCCTCCTGGTGTGCTATGATTCATAGACATCAGGCCCTCTCCTCCCTCCTCTGTGGGACCAGTCCGTGTGCTTGCATGTGAAGCAGCCTGTAGTGACCCTGTAAATGATAGGGCTGCTGCTGGCTTGTTGTGCTATTTGTCTGCAGTTGTAATTCCCCGGCCCAGGGGACAATCCCAATCTTCATCAGGAAATATGGATTTCTCTTCTTCCTGCTGCTTGCAGCAGTGCTTTAATCTTCCATCTGTTTGTCATTACAGCGTGTACACAGGCAGAGCAGTTACTGTAATGGAGAGCTCAATCAGCACTGGTCACTCTTATCTCTGTGCTGTGTTTGGGGATGCTGCCTGAGCGGGGCGGGGCGTGGGGGTGTCAGCATGTCTTCAGGGGGATATTTGTGCATGCATTAATGGACTCACACAGAGGAAATGACATTTATCTAAAACAGCATCAACTTTGTAAAAGGCCTGTGCAGTAAGAAGAGACGATATGACTCTTACTGAAGGAGGAAGACTCGAATGAGAGGTTTCACGGCAAAGAATACGAGGAGGGGACCACGAAGATTCTCTCACACAGACTGACATCTTTCAATTTCATTTCTGTGGTTATTTCCATGCAAACATTTACTTGAAACAAAAATGTTCATACTTTTAGAACAATGGGAGAGTGCATGGCTTAGAGAGAACCCGTGGTAACACAAGGAGGACGGTCTGTCCTCTGAGGCATGTGGTCTGACCGCTCTTATGAAAACAACTATGAATTTGGGACACAAAACAATCAATAATTTAGGATACAAACTTGAAGAAAAGAAAACGAGTAAATGCTTTGTGTGCACTGTTTTTTTTATTTGTTTGCTCTTGGGCGCATCGGATTCACCCTGTAAGAGTTGCCATGGCATCCTAAATGCTTTGACTTTAAATTGGCACACTGATCTCGTGGTCTGCTCCAGTTTGTTGGTGTTTAGTCTCCTGCTGGATCCATCAGAGCCGAGCCGAGCGGACCGCTGTCACCAGACCCTCTGCCTCACTGTAAACAAAACACTGAGCCCCATCTTTGTAGTTGAAGTAGGGTCCCGGTCAGCGGACAGGCCTGGGAATGGATGTTCTTCAGTCAGGGTTCCGAGGAGGCGCGTGTCAGAGCAACATTATACCAGATAGTTGTTGTTTGTCCAGGCGTTTGCTCCTGTTAACAACATGCCGCTATCAGATGAGTTGGAGTAGAACTACACATCCTAAATGCGTGAGCAGATCTATGACATTCTACACATAAATACACCCATAGAGCGTTGTAGAACAGAATCTGAATTGGGGACTAAATGACTGACCATATAAGGACTGGACTTTTGGAATAGACATAAAAACAATGGCGTACTGCCCAATCGATGTAACCGCGTCAGTCAGAGAAGAGTAACAGGGGTTTTTCCAGACTTGTGCCAAGCTACTTTTGGCTATAATATAAAACTGGTCTCACACAATCACAGATATCTGGTAGAGAGACAATAAATCACCTTTGTTAGTACAGAAAAGGGAGGCTATGTATATGTTCTATAAGATGATGGATATTGTGCGGTCATGATTCAGATGGGGCCTGCAAAACAATGACGATCACAGTGGATTTTTGAATTCACTGTGATATGATATAATATAATTCCCACTGCTGCCTGCAGGGGGTGATCCGGGTCAATTAAGAAATTCTGACCGACACTGTTTTGTCCTCACGTTAATGTTGTTCTAAGTCATGAACCATAAAACGTCAATGCCGAGGTGCCCAAAATGATGCATCCACTTCAAGGACTGCTTTCCTTGCTTAAAATCCCACTTGCACCAGTCAGGCCGGTGTTTAAGATGACGCTGTGCAGCTGGAGAAGGGAGGAGGACCCGGGAACAAAAAAACAAAAAGACTTATTACACTTTTAGGTGCTTTGCCATTGCCATTAGTAACTATTCCTCCTGACGTTTCGCCAACTGTAACACCAGCTCGGAACAAAAACATGGCAATAAACATTTAACACATACTGTCAGCCACGAAGGCACCGCGCTCACGAAAGCCCACATTTCGTCTTGATTTCCTCCGGGGCCGCTTTGGTGAATCAGATTCCGGGAACAAACAAACCACTGATTGCCTATCTACAGTTTATAATAATGCGCTGGTTGAAAAAAGAGAGAGAGAAAAAAAGAAAAAACCCCAACTACATAAACTTTCTCCAATGTGTTAGCCACAACACTATCTTACGTGCAGGTGATTCTTGTTTCAGTTTAGCATAACATGAATCTTATCGCACTACTTGCCAGGAAATTCACAATTAGCCGAGAGGAGCCCTTCTGATCGCTGAACTTTGCTGCTTACTCACAGCTGCTTTGTATGTTATCGCAAAGTAATGACGGGCGATGGATCAAAGGGAGAACATGATGGATGTGGATAACTTTTGGGGAAGTTTGTGCTGGATTTATTATGCAGTGAAAGGGTTATCAAACCGTGCAGCTATAAATCCAGTGAGTTGGATGAGGCTACGTGCTGAGCTTCACAAATCGCAGACAAAAATGTGACTGCGATTTAACCCTCACTCAGTTTCATGTGCGTAAAAGAAAAAAAAACAATTGGACTATTACCTTCTTACCCCATTGACACGGCTAACCCAGACTGTCAAAACAACAGCTGTACATTAGCAGCACTCGGTTTTTTAAAGGGAGGACTGATCCTGAATGGCTGCCTGGAAGTTTCGATAGCGGTTATAGTGAGATATTGTCATGTAAGCAGTGCTGAGCCTACTCCAACGACAGCTTTATGGAGAAATGTCATCAACATTTGGGTCCATGCGTCTTCATCGAAGCAGGACATTCCTCTTTCATCACACAGTTGAGTGTTGGACACTGTCGACACATGCCGTCCCTGCTTTGCTCTTTTTTAGGATGCACAAGTGTGAAAATGAGCCAGTGTTTTCATCACCGGGAAATCCCTCGTCTGTCCTGTTGTGCTTAGGTAACAACCTGACACCGAAAGGCCTGAGGAAGCAGCTGGTGTGTAATGGTGTGACTTTCGTGACTGAATCTCATCTGTGGAAGGAAAGCTGCATTGTTTTGTGTTTTTTTTTTTTTTAAAGTATGCGGGACAAACAAGAGAAATAGCACAACAGTGAATTAAAGACGAATTGCAATCAAACTAAAATTGCAATTTGAATGGTTGTAATTAGCAAATTAAAAAGACTGGGGGGAAAACTTAAGTTGCCCATGAGGAAGGAAGATGTATCTAATTTGATTCAACTGTGCCTAAAGCTGGAGACAAAACTAATCTTATATGAAATAGAAATTTAAAAATGTAATCATCATCAAATCAACACTTTTTAAACATTGTATTTGGCCGTCAGCCCCACCAAATTCAACTTGTCAAAGGAAACAGTTCCTATGTAAATGGATACGATACGGATGTGACTCTCGTATTGGTTTAGCTGTTCTCTTCATTGTTAATCTGGGATCACGCCGGCTTGAATTGTAAGGGTGGGTTAGAACACTGCAAATCCATCCATGTTTAATTTTGAAAAAAGTTATGTGTGCTTGTGTTTTTCTTTGCAGCACCTCAGTTTTTTTTTGGCATCTCTGCATTGTTTATTTAGTGTATTTTTCACCAGAATCAATTTTTTGTTCTGTCCTAACGGTGAAGGCGGGCTCGTGCTTCACAGCTAGAAGGTCCCGGGTTCGATTCCCACCTGGACGGGGCCTTTCTGCTTGCATGTTCTCGCCGTGTCTACGTAGGTTTCCTCGGGGCACTCTGGCTTCCCCTACCACTAAAAACATGTACAATAGGCCAGGATGTTTGAGGGTGCACATAGGGGATGATCGATGGAAATTACCTCAAGGCTACAATCCGGTGTGGCATATTTACATGCATGAGACTCGTGTATGTTCATTAACCCGACCAAATAAATAAATAAATAAATGAACTTTACTTTTTGCCTACTCAAGTCTAGCATCAGCTGTGTGGATGTTGTAGTACAAGGTCCAACCACAGAGAGGCAGTATAAAACTATTTGCAGTTCAGTGACATGTTCATGATATGTATACTGTATGATTAACAGTAAAGATATCATTTCTAATTGATGGTCTCTCGGTATCTTCCAGAGTCTTCCCCTGTCGAGCACGAACACCACACAACCAGGTAAGCTCCTTGTCCTGATTATTTACACACTTTTGAAAATAGAAATGTTCTTTTCGAAAAAGCAGTGAGGGCATGTCTGGAAAAGTCTCCCTGTGGTCAAGGTTGCAGCTGAAGCATCCCTTCTTTATTCCTCTTGTAAATAAAGATAAAATGAACGTTGATCGGGTCCAGCATTGATTGGAGTGGCGCGCAGCTGGCCGATAAGCTGCACACACTCTGGGTTCATGCTGCATCAAGTGGCTAATGAACTGGCCCTTTGCACCAGGACATCACAGGAGTTCAGAGACCCTCTCCTTACACTCCCTCACTGCAGTGCACTTCTGTAAACAGCTGCATAAGGCCAGGCTCCTCCGGCTGACCTGCGGCTGACCTCCGTGGAGTCACGGCCTTCCCAGAGGACCAGCTGGGGGCAGCCCTGTTCTCCATCTAGAAACAGTTTTAATGCGTTGACTAAAAAGCTTTCTGTGTTGAATTGTACTGGCCCTATGTTGTGTGTTGTATGTTGTATGTTTGTGTATTGGTTCTCACAATATAGGCTTTTATTTTGTCAAAAGTAATGATTTATGAAGTAAGGATCCAAAGCTAACATGTTTTGGCATGAACATGAACTTTGGGGTTTCATACGATGGTGTTACTAGTGGAACTTTGGCTGCGTCTCTGGCACCCTCACCAAAAACTCTGTATGGGGGTTTGCTTACAATCCCAGTGTGTGAGTTGGTTTCCTTCAACAACCCTATCTGAAAATCTGGAGACACTCAAAGCTTTTTTACCCCTCTTTTTGAAGAGGCAGCCAATCACCATTCAGCTGGTGAATGTTAGAACATCCCCCCTGCTTTAGAAAGAGTTAAAGCCAATCAGAGGCTGCTTTCTAAAAAGAGAGCTTCAATGGGATTTCCCATTGAGCTTCAGGCTCTCAGGGGACAGGAAGACTGCAGGGAAGACCACACTGAAACAACTCACTCTAGTGGATTTATTAGGTCAAGGTCAAGGTCAAATTTATTTATAAAGCACATTTACAACAACTATCGCTGCCCAAAGTGCTGTACACAGGCAATACAAGGTTTCAACAAAGTTAAAATACATTACATAACAAACAAAAGCAATGATAATAACCACCAAAGAAAATCAGGTCAGCTTGTGTTGAAGGCCAGTGCAAACAGATGGGTCTTCAAAAGAGATTTAAAAACATTCAAAGACTGAGCTGTTTTAACGCTCAAGGGAAGACTGAGGGATTATGTATTTTGAGACCTGAATTTGCAAAAAATAGGGGAAAAAACGTTACATTTCCCTTGTAGTTAATGAGGAGCCGCCAGTGGAAAAAGAAGAAGAATGACTTGTAGGCTGATGTAGTATATCGTATTAAAGCTAATTATTGCATGTAAAAAACTTTAATGGCACTATACTGGTCAATAGATATTCTTTGGCAAAATACTTGTCCACTAAAATGTGGAGGACTTTTTATTGACCATTGCATCAAACACAACAAGAGAACTATTAGAAGAAATGTACAGACTTCCTAAAGAAAAACACTTAACAGTATATTAGATATGCACATTTTCAAACCCGAAAGTTGGACGTTCTTTTCTACTGCCCTTTTAAACAGTATAATTGACTGTGGTCACCTCGGTAAAGCGTACGTTCCCTCCCCAGTGCTGATGTTCCAGGAGGTGTGGGGGCGCAGCTTCTGTCGGACCATAGAGAAGCTGGTGGAGGTGGTGCAGGAGTACCCGTCCGAGGTGGAGTACATCTACAGCCCGGCCTGCGTGCCTCTGGTCAGGTGCTCCGGCTGCTGCGGCGATGAGAATCTGGAGTGCCACCCGACTCACACCACCAATGTCACAATGCAGGTGAAGCTCGTACGGTGCGGCGTCTCACGTGCGTTTTCGCGTCGCTCATCCCAAACACTGTGATTCGCAGCTGCTGAAGATAAGGCCGGCCGACCCCGTGCAGGAATACGTGGAGATGACGTTCGAGGAGCATCAGACTTGTGAATGTAGGTAAGAGTAATGTGTCATTATTTTTGTTTTACTTTATTTTACATTTTTATGTTGTTTTTCCAGTTCCTTTTAGCCTTGTTTTACATTTGCGTGGAGTTCAACTGGCGTCACTTTAAAATAACTATACATTTGTTTAAAAAAAAAATGCGGATCAATTTAGGTGCTTATAGATATTTACAAAGAAGTCAAACACAGAATTTGAAATGGGACACATAAGGTTACGTTTTAGCCATAGTATAATGTCATGTGCCTCCAAACCTCAATAAGCTTGTGTGCTTGATTTCCACTCTTTCAGGAAGTGCTCTGACTTCATTATAAAAAAAAAGCACCTGTTGTTCTCAAAACGTAAACAGGAAGTAAAAAAACCAAAGAGGAAACACTGTACTAACTTTAAGGAAGTGAATTAGGAAAAATATCAACATAAAGCCTTATTATGTTCCTTTTGTTTTATCGCAAATCAGTGTGATAAATTTGTGTTGTCGTTACAGACCCAGGAAGCCCGTTGTAAAAGAAAGGTAAATAAATGGCTGTATAATTTCTCTTTTGCATAATTTGTTGCTTTGGTGCATTGTTCTGGATTTGAATAATGTGTTGTGTTGCATTATTAATGTAGGAAAAGGCAGCGAGGTAGAGGGAGGAAGAGAAAGGAAAAGCAGAAAAACAAAGAATGCGAGAGGTAAGGACTTGTGTGACATGTTTTATTACGAGTTGCATGGCACTGGCAGATGATGTAAATCACATTCTATTGACCTCAAATATAGGCTACTGTAGGTTCTACGATGAAATGATATAATGTCAGACGTCCCTTTAAAACTCTATGGGCAATTCACAAAGAACAAACAGTAAATCTACATAACCATTTCATGTTTACGAGTCCACAAAATGTCCATGTTGGTTGCTGTGGTCAAAAGTTCTGTAGTTAAAGCTGCAGTACCTGATTTTTTTCCAGTTCTCCTGCTTATCGCGATTGTTAAATGTAGTTAGTAATAGTATGTAATATGGGTTCTGTTGTTTTCCGAAGGTGTCAGGTTCCTCGGAGGTAACTGCAGTGACCTGTTACGCCCCCTCCCCCCCCTGTGGTCAAGACTGCAGCCCAGTGACTGATGAACGAGCGCCCACTGCCCACGAATGCCAGGGCTCAGCGGGGCGATCGTGCTCCTGTGAACTCCTGCTAACGGGTCGGCCTCTGCAATGTCCTGGGGCTTGGATGATGGAAACATGGTCGTTACACTCCTGAAATGTTGGACATCCATGGGAGCCAGTGCAATTCAGAACCAAATGAACTGAAGCCTTCCTTTTTGTTTTAGTTAGTTATTGTGAATCTGTCAATCTGTGTTTATTTAAAGCCTTACTTTCTGTATTTATTGAAGAAGAGAAATAAGGGCCAGTGAGCTATTTCTTTCCAATATATATATATTTGCCCAGAAACTGGAGAGGATAGTAGACAGCACGGGCTCGGTTTTGATAATGAAATGTCTCCCTCTAGTGTTGGATCTTATTTTATTTTTTTCCACTTGGTCATCACCGTTGGGCATTTAGTAATATCTCATGGTGAAATATGTGCAGTGAATGGATAGTTTAAATTAAAATGTCAAATATTTTAGGCTACTCTTAATGTGACTGATACTAAATATTTATTTTTGCTCAATAAATTTGTATTTTATGCATTGATAATGTGTATTTTTGTCACTTAAACCGATAAAGACACGCCGCCTGACGCCAAAAACTGAATCCGTTCCATTTTAAAATAGCGCAACAGAGTGCGCTATGTCATGATAAATGCGCAACCTTTGGATCATAGTCAATGGGTGTCGGAGCCCAAGTCGTTGTCTGAAAGGATTGTTGTTGTTGTTGTTGTTGTTATTGTTGTTTTAAGATTTCAAACTAATTGTGTATCAAGCACTTGCATTTAAAACTGTTGCTTGTTCATCGAGGTACAATGAATTGGGCACGTTTGTTCCGCTGAAATGTGCCTTGCAGACCACGCTCAGGGCTGCAGTGCTGCATGGCTCAGCTCTGTGGGTTCAAGGCATAGGTTGAAGGAAAGAGCGTAGCGCACGAAGAAGCAGCGCCGAGAAAGCTGTCTTGGAAATCAAGCAATAAACAAGCTTCATTCGAGAGAAACCACGTTGGACAGGTGATAGTGAACATATTCGGAGATACTGTCCTTAAACAGTCTCCTGTGGGGAGGTTTTTCATAAAACTAAGACCGAATGATATGTCATGATATGCCTATGCTAGTAAACACAGCGCTAGCTAACGCTGGGCTGGGCAGTAAACAACTCGGAAAATCATGATTTTTCTTCCCTCCTTGTTGCACAAGCTGACACCTTAGTTACTGTAGAATTAAAGTCCCACGTCGATTATTACTGTTTTTTTGCTGTGCAACGCAACAAATATTGAAACCAACGCAAATCGACACGCTGTTTGCATCTTCTACCATTTTGTTTACGGCGAATACCATTATGCTGTAATGCTAAAGTGATGTTCTAAACCCACACAGCAGATCTCCTCTGGTGCAGCTCGGAGGAAGGATGAACGGCTTTGGCAGAGACAGACTCAGGGCGTCATTTACAATGGCCACGCACCTAAGAGCGTCCAAATCTGACATGGAGCGAGATTCTGGCTTTTCTGGTGAGAATGATTATATTTGATCTTTTTCCTAAAATAGAATAAAGATATATAGGTGTGTTTTAGATGTACCTTAAAAACAAATAGCCTATGCTAAACATGGTATTGAAGATACATATAAAAAGTTACACTTGGAAAGAACCGTGTGACCCAGATCTGTTTTATTGATTAGATTGTTTCCACTTTTGTTCCCTTGACCCTCTTTATATTGAGAGGCCTGGCCTGCCTTTAGCTGGGTCCTGTTCATTTGCTCAATGGTGTCTCTTTTCAAACTACCTACAGATCCATATCTACATCTGCCACTGCTTTTTATTGCTAAGTATATGACTGTGCACCGGCTGTGCAATTGTGTAATGATAAATGAAGCATTTTACCGTTACGCCTTCCTCCCACAGATGCAAGCTCAGAGTACCTGAGTGCAGTGGAGCTGACAGACACTGAGGAGTCAGGGAGAAACGGCACCGTGCTGAGCCAGGATCCAGCAGCTCAGCAGATGACTATGATGGGCGGCTCTTATGCTGGAATGTCACCAATGATAATCATGAATAATTTTCTCCTTAAGCAGGTAAACTATTCTGTTCCTGTTATTCTATCTGGAACAAAATGTCACATTGCATTGTAAAGGTAGCTTTTGTGTTTACTGTGGGCAATGTTATGCAAGTTTCCTCAATATTTGATTGTAAATCTATCTGTGTCTATGCACAAATGATTCATTGGCAACAGATTTTTATTATGATTAATTATACTTAGCTAACCTTACTAGCTTAAATTATGTAGCCTCTTTTGAAAATATTTTATTTATAACTTTTGTTTTTCTTCAGCCCCCAAACATTGCCCCAGCGGAGAAGCAATGGGGGATTTCCTCCCCCATGGAAGTGATGCCTCAGTCACAAGTGGTTCTTCTTCAACCAATGGTTTCAAATGGCAGCATTCGTACTCCAAAGGCTGGTAGCGAAAATGGGCGACAATCAAGGGGCTATCCGCCTGTCAAATCTTATCCGAGAATTGCCCCACACCCTGGCGAGCATGTGTCCAAAAAGGTGGGCTCCTCCAGACTAAAAGGGCCATCTGGCTATGAACAACGCCAAAGAAAGCGTCATCACAGCCACAAAGTGTACAATGCCCCAAGTGCACAGCCCACACTCAAGGAGAAATGCAGCTTTGAAGCAGTGAATACCCAGACACACGTCAGTCCAGCGCAGGTGTGTGACAAGACGGCACCACCTATGACAGGAATCAGCTCTGTGCCCACCCTCATGCAAGAGTATCAGTCAGCCATAAGTAACACCTTTGACAGCTCTGACAGGGATAGCTCAGACACAGACGGCAACAAGCTGCAGCGATTCAGCAATACCTACAACATTCTCAGCAAATCGGGCTTACTGGGGATCACTATGCGGACGAAGCAGCTGATCAAGGAGAACCGGCGCACACAGAGCCAGCTGCAGCTGCTGCAGGAGCAGACCACTCTACTGCTGGGGGCTTTGAGCAGTGGAGACTCCCAGCTGTGGACCAAACTCCAGCGCTCTCTACAGGACACAGAGACACAGCGCAGCCCAGCCAACACCCCTGCACTGCTGCTGTGATGGCATCACTCCAGTGTTCTTTAAGGTCTTAAATATGTTACTTCTACTTAGGGATGCACCGATCTCATACTGGTATTGGATATCGGAGCTGATACATAAAAAATGTGACATGAGGTATTGATTCTGATTCAGATACTGAAATTATACCTTTTTAGGCTCTCACCGTTTTAAAAACACAACTTAAAAACACAACTAAATCTAAGTGAATATGGGCATGCTGCACCTCTTTTTGACAAGTGATAATAATGCATTAGTCTTATATACAGTAGCACTTTTGCAGACGCTCAAAGTTCATTCACTCCATACTTGGTGGTGGTAAGCTACTGTTGTAGCCACAGCTGCCCTGGGGAAGACTGACGGAAGTGAGGCGATCAGTCTGTGCCATCGGCCCCTCCGACCACCACCAACCCCTCACTCACTCACTACATTCATGTTTCCCAAACAGTCTCCCATCCAAGTACCAGCCAGGCCCTTCCTGCTCAGCTTCCCAGGTCTGACGGGATCGGACAGAGCAAAGGCGATATGGCCACAAGGCCAAATCACAGAACCTTGAGAATTAAATTTAATTCAACCTCCACAAAAGTACTTTTGATCTGCTAGTAGCAGAATGCTATTGCTAACAGTGCTTATGAAGGCTGGGACAGAAGCTATGATTGGATCACCTAAAGTAGCCTAATAAAATAAAATTGGTCACTGCTTTATGGCCAAGTGTTTGTATTTAGTTTATGAAATCCTGTTTTTTTTTTATCTCACAATGAAGAAAAAAGGATCATTCACTTTTTCACTCAAAGTCGGCCATTTAAAAAAAAGCCTCTTGGTATCTGATATCAGCTGATACTCAAACTCCCGGTATCGGTGCATCTCTACCTCTTCTGTGCTAACTAAAGAATGTTAAATGTTATAGGTCATGAGGGCAGGCAGTCCGTACAGTAAGCCTTTACTCATTTCAACTTATTTCACAAATACCACCATTGTCAATGACAGAAATATTTTTAGGTGAATGTGAGTTTAGAGGCGGTCCTGCCGCACCACCACTGTGCAACCTGTCACATTTTGCAAATGTAAGACAAAAATATTTGTGCTGTGGTTTGGAAAGTGCTAATGAAAAATTTCAATCCTCTGCCATTAATATTTTTTGCCTTCTCCAATGGCAAGTGTAATTGCCTGAGGGCTGTATGCTGCTTCATGATGAATATTTAACTAGGTAAACGCATGCCTTACAGCTCAAGAGCAGGACACTTGCCTGGTAACATTGAAATACGTTGAAGCTTGTTCAGCTGACCAATTCAGATTCTTTGTTTAGTTTTTGTGTTATTTATGTACCATAATGTATCAGATTAAGTTGTCTGTATTAACTGAGCTTGCCAGTGATCTGTCAATGTAATATTTACCTTGGTAGCAAGGTGTTGTAGCCATATACTGTAGTTTCTCGATGATGGAAGCTTTCGCCTAAGCTTTTTGTCCCAAATTCTCTTGGGGCACAGAAGTGGCAGCGAAATGCTTCAAGCCCCCGCACTTTAATGTTTTAGATTTGTACATTGCCTTGTGTTGATTGCTTCAGCTTTAGATTATAAAACATGTGACCAGATCTTTTCTAGTTGCTTGTGCCTTTATAATAAAGTTTTATATAAGATGTTTATATCAGATCTTTGAACCCTGAACAGAATATCAATAGAGGTATTCTTAAATCAAATGGAGGATGTCATTTAATAATCAAGTTTCTTTTTCTTTTGTCCAGTTTGACTTGTGTACTTATCGTACATGTAATCATTTTGTTTCAACACTTGTGTTTTGCACTTGCTTACCATTTCGAAAATGCTTGTATATTGTTCAGTTTCTCTATGTTCTTAAATTATCTGATAAAAATCCTCTGCTTGGACATAAACATGTGTCAAATAATTGTATGGTTTATTGGTTGTATAAGAATACACAAAATAGCTCCAGAAAAGACAAGGTTATGAGAGTCTTTGACTTGTCCCTTAGGAATAACAAAAGGCTCATATTAGAAGATTACCCATCTTTGGGTAATCTTCACACATTTAAATTATGGCACATTGTGATAATACCCTGCCTAATACTTTACGGATTAAAAAGCAACAATGGCAAATAACACATCTGTCTGCTGCGAGACAGATGTTTGTACTTGTACTTGTACACTTTAATGCTAGCCCTTAAGTTAATTTTAGAGTATAAGTTAAACATTTTTGTAATAACACAGTATTGTACTATAAAAAGCTTTCTATTTAAAAGCACTTAGCATAATAATCCTTAACCAACAGAAGCAAGCATATATCAAGTGAAATTACTGCTAAATTCAATTGTATAATTTAAATGTCAAAATATTGCCTTCATTAGATTAATAGCCTATGTGCACAAATTATTAAAGCCTTAATGGAAATGTCCTCAAAAGAGTAGGTGGAACATTTTAATAATAAATAACTGTACTTCTGTATTTAAAAATCTTAAGTGGCTGCATAATATAATGTGATGTGATTCTCTTTGTAACCATATTCATGTTTCAATAGATTGCGTAATGTGCTTGTGTCATAACAGCGTGTATTCTGACAGATTTGCACAGATATCACAGTTTTAGTTATAATTTCCCGTTGGTCTGGTGTTACATTTGACACGGTATGACTAGTTAATAAATAATAAATAAAAGCCTTAAAATATTGCATTTTCCCCGTATTGTGCAGCCCTAATGTTGTGGCTTGAGTTACAGTATGACGGGTCCTGGCTTAGTCCTGTTTCAGCTCGTGTGCGTCCTGTGAGCTCCTCTCCACAGTCTGGACAGGCAGGATGAGGCCTAAGATCCAGCGCGTCCCGAACACATCCATCAGGTTATTTCTCCAGGGGCTGTGACTGTCCAGCAGCTCCCCTCTCTGCAGCTGGCACCAGGTCTGTCCCCGAGCCACCAGCAGCACCTGCTGACAGCAGAACCCTGCACACACCAGCCCAATGCCCAGCCACACGTACAGCATCAGCACCAGGAAGAGCTGCAGCCCTGAGACGGTTCCTGTGGAGCACCAGAGAAGGCCAGTGGTAAGTTCAAAAACATTATGCAAGTTTAGAGGGAGAGTGCAGGACAAATGGGACAGTGTCTGCATTAAACCCTGATATATGGAAACATGCAAGGTCAACAAAGGAACACCTAAGTGCAATAGCAGTGTTTCCAATCTTTGTAAATACATCTGAGACCCCAACACCCTTCTCGAAACTGACAAACTAGTGTGTTTTAAGGGGACAAAAAGCATTATCATACATAATTGCTCCTAAAAGTTACCCATAAAGAAGTAGCCCGTTGTGAGCGGCAGCAGCGTGAGGAAGGTGAGGGGGTTTTGGAAGGAGATGGAGTATTCCACGGTGAGGAACGCCACCCCGAGCACCAGCGAGTACAGGCAGGTGCAGGACGTGTAGATGCAGAACATGATGAAGTAGCGCATGTTCCTGTTGCCAATGCAGTTCCCGGTGAAGAAACAGTGGTGGTCCCGTTTGAGGATGACCTTCTTGCACAGCTTGCAGAAGTGGCGGCCGTTCAGGAGGTAGTGCGCGTCCACTTTGTCGGAGCAGTGGGGGGAACACACGGGCACCGTGCTCTCGTTGGCGCTCTCGGCGGGGTACCTGATGGTCATTATGTAATTGCCCAGCGCGTTGAACATGAGGAAGAGGAAAGCCGCCACGTGGAGGGTGGTGGAGCCCTGCAGTGACGCGTCCGCCCCGGGGAAGATGGTGGGGATGAACAGGCAGAAGTACAGGATGAAGGTGGCCGCTGTAGCCATGAAGAAATAGGCAGGAGCTACAGCGTTGAGCAGCCTCAGCTTTACCATCCGGGTGAACATGCCTAAACAGCAAGCACAGATTAACATGGTATATGAAGTCAACATTTTGTGATGAACATCTCATTATATAATATGTGTCCAACTGTAATCATTTTAAATCTATATGGGGAAGTGTACCAAAAACACACTGCATAACATTTTGTATTATTCTTTTGTTCGTTTGCAGTGGGTTTTCAAACAATGGATTTAGATGGTGTCAGACCCCCCAAAGGGATTGACTCTCCCCCAATATTCTACCAAATGTCCCTTTTTTTCTCTCTCTGTTTGGATCAGTATTAGTATCACTGAAAACAGAGCTCCATTCTTGGTTGGGATTTATTTTGGTATTGTTTATTTAACCAGGTAAAAACTCATTGAAATGTACCATCTATTACAGCACATCCAGTATGAGACAGTATGATGTGGCAGCTCATTCTATCTTGAAAAACTCATTTTCTGAAAATTGGGTCTGGGGACTCTCAGGGGCCAATGAGAGGGCTAATAATACCTCCGCTGCTGCTCTGCGCGCTCCCTCTCTGCGGATAGCGAGCACAAAAGCACGAAATAACAAAAAGAAACGTGAACAAAGTACACTGCTCCTATATCACGAAGAACTCCTCGTCACACAATGGCACCTTTTCTCCTAATAACATACGGAGTGATGCTGAGGATGGCGTCAAGCCTATTTCCATGGCAACGCAGCAGCAGCAGATACAGATCTCCAGTGAGGAGGATGATGATGTTACCTGCAGGAGTGGAGACGCACAGGCAGAGGCCGTCTTCAGGAGCCCGGCACAGCTCACAGCCCTGCTCCGTTATCCAAAGCGACACAGCTGGAGCGCTGGAGAGCCATGGATGTCTTGTTTCATCATCACAGTGTGTGCCGGGGCCACTAGCGCCGCCTCCTGGTCTGGATGAGGCTTGGTTCTCAGCTAAACAAAAAACAGGGGCGTGGGCAGACTTTTTCTTCTCGGGGCTGCCCATCGGTGGCATGTAGTTAGGTATTAGGGCTGGGCAAAAGAGATGATTATTTAAAGCCTACAAATAATGCAGACGTCTGTGCCGATTTTAGAGCCATTCCCACATACTAGCACGACACCGCCCCGCCCACTTCGAATCCCTCTCAGGTTAAAGAATTAGCCTAAAAACACCAGTTTAATAAGAACAATTAAAACGGCTATCAGTTTTGCGGATTTCTTCTTGTTTTTGTCGCTCCAGAAGTAAAAGTCCCATTCAAAATTCCCATAGACTTGAAATGCCCAACGGAGGCTAACAATGATCATAGTAATCACACCCACCCAAGAAGAACCGAGGAAGAAAACACCAGAAATCTAGATAAAGTCTATGTCGGTCAACTGTTTGGGTCATAAAGTTTTTCATAAATCTATTAAAAGTCATTTGCGTCATAAGTTATCTTTATAAAGAAAAATAAGACATTTTCTCTTCAATATAGAAATGGCTATGACAGTGTTAAAATAAGTGGATTGACAATGAACTACAAGGCCTATCAATTAAAAAAAAAAATCCAAAAAATGCAATGATTAAAAACAACATTTTGTGCACGCTCCCTGACGCAGGCTCGTGGTGCTATTGTTAGACGGTGCCTGCACGGGTGGGAGTTTCTTAGTGTTGGAGAAACGCAGCAGCAGCAGCAGCAGCAGCATCCTTATCAGCAGACGTCTCCCATCAGGAAGCGACTATAGGTGAGATTCGCTTATCCATTCGTGTTGTGTATTTTATTACCTCGGGTGACTCGCGGGGGCTTCTTTTTATCGCCTTATTATTTTTGGCGTAATCGTTTCCATCAAGTTGTCGGGGCTGGAGCGGAGGACGTACAGGCAGGCTGCTGCGCTTGCTGCTCCGAGCGATAGCGGAGAGTCACCACCAACAAGCTTCGATGTGACTGAATATACGCTTTTTTATATGTTTGAGAGTACGGGTTGAACTTATTTAGCCGCGCAATGTGCCACCACGCAGCGGTGCCATGTCGCTATGTGCTTTAGGGGGGGACATGTTGCCGAGTCCGACAGCGAGTCAGATTTACACCCTAACCAGACGATCTACGATGTGTGTTTTTTTAATAACACCTATTGTTCTTCACGTAGACGTGCGGGTGGACATTTTATTTTACCTATGCATTACTTTTCCTATCGACAATAGTAATGCATACTTAGCTTACCTTGGAAATAACTTGTTTTAGCCAGGTTTATTTTACTCGTTTGTTCCTCAAGGCACAAAGCCCTCGTGGGTCTAGCGTGGGTTAGGGTAATATTTATATAGACCTGTTGATGCCCTGCCTTGGATTAAAAACGATATCCAGCTCTCTGTTGCAAAGGTAAATTGAGGCCACCCCTAAAATCCTGCAAAATATAAATACATTTATCTAATCCTACGCAGTTTTTGCGTAGTGCACTATAGGACTGAACCTACCAGCACTGCCATTTGCAAACTGTGATAAAGCGCATGCCCTTTTAAACGCCACACTTACAATGGGGTTTTTGGCATTTGCGTTATTGTCTGTGGTTGACCGAGTAAAGGGCGAGTTATAATATGCTCTGTTAGGAAGTTGTAACGCTTTCTTGTATACATTTTAGTGCAATATCGCCATGGCTGCAACAAAAACTATTCAACTGCACAATGAAATGAACAAAGAGAATTTCCTTTAGCAGCGATTTTCAAGTTTGTTTGTTTGTTTTCCCCTGAAAGCAGAGTGATCTGTATGCACCACACGACCATGCATATTTAAAGAGTCTGGCAGAGATTGTAAGAGTGGCTTTACGCAGAGTCAAATGGATGTGCGTAACAGCTGTAGCCAGTAGAAGAAGCCAGCGATACGTTTCTCTGAGAGGCGTTTCAGCACCACGGGCAGGTGGACAGCTCCTCCGGCCGTGCCCGCTGATCAAACAGAGTGTGTTATACTGTAGTTTCATGTGAGGACAGGTGCAGGGATTGTTTGGAGACCTGGGTAAACACAGATGCATCATATTGTTTAGTGCATATTCTTTGCAATAATCATGTCTTCAGCATCTTTCACACTTTATAGACGATCATGTTTTGGGCCAGTTTTCACACTTTTCTTGGCAAACAAAGAACATTTGGTTGTGTTTGGCCATTTTTTAAAATCGATTTTTGCCATCAATTCTTTCAGTGTTGTACGTCTTTTTCCACACTGATAATACAGCAGATGAAGCATGTCTAAAAACACCCAGGCTTTTGTCAATGAAGGATTTGAAATGGCAAAATGGGTATCAGGGAGAAAACATGTTTGCCCAAGGTCTGCGATCATGAATGGGAGTCCATGCCTGCGCTCGGCCCACGTCTCTAACAGATTGCGTGCTTCCTGTGTACCATGATAGTAGTGCGATGAATAGTCAGCTAACGTTGGGCGCGTGCTGAGTCTGAAAAATAAGGCTCCCCGTCATTTGTATTCCACCTGGAGCCGAACGCAGCAGCGATCCTACCACAGGCGCACTCTGTTCTTTTTGAAGTTTCGGAATAGGGAATAGGTGCCGCGGCTGTTTGCCGTGCCTGCTGCTGTGAAGTTGCACACTTGATTCCGCCTCGTCACTTATAGCAATGGTGGGTAAACAGAATTGATGAAAGCTTAATCCACGAGCAGCAGGGTGCTATTTAAAAACATATAAGTGAGGGAAAGGTAGGTAGGGTGTTTTTTGGCCTATCAGTGCTCCTAAATATGAGGTTTCACTGAACAACCTGTGGATTTATTGTGGATTATTCTACATTATGTGGAAAAGAAACCATCTCCAATCCCCCCCAGTAACCCGGAACAGTGTCAAAAACACTCTCTGGCACAGGGGTTGGCATCTATGTAAGTATACCCTGATTATGCTGATAGTCATTAGGAGAAGCAGATCAATTCCATGTGTGTCACTCATGCCAGATGGGCTTTAATGAGAGCCACAGACTCCAGCGAGGCAGACATCCCTGAAGGCCTGTACTGAGCATGTGCAGACCGGGAGGTGGAGGAGGAGCAGGTGTGGTGTTGGCGGCGACATGTAAAGTCTGTGTCTGAATTACGCACTATTTTAACTCCCGCAGTTTGTATATTATACCTATGTTCCTGCATGGCTTTGAAGTACTGTTTTCAATCCAACAGTGTGACAGTGCTAAGGAGATGCTTGCAGACAGCTTCCTATAGAGCTCATTATGTTATTCAAATGATATGCTCAGTCTAAACGTCCTTGTTAGTGTTTGTGTGCGAGGAAAATACAAAGCCAAATGCTCATCGTTAGTCATCGCGCGGTGTCTATTATGTGGCGACGCTGCAATCAAAACACACAATGCAGGCTAATATTTTCAATTTGAACCCCTCATTGTGCACGTGTCATGTCATTTCCTCAGCCCGTCACAGCTGAATGGCGTATTATGAAGAACCAAAAAGCCCTAGTAGAGTCATCAGTGTCAGTTTTGTGAATCTCGCCCATCTTTCTCCTCTCAGAAACATTTATCCGTGTTCCCGCAGCTCTGCAAGGGCCTTTGAGATGAGAGTGATGACAGGAGAAATGCCAAATCCTCTCTGCCGCTCTGCTCGGTGCAGGTGTAGCAGAGAGGAGCGCTGCCCCAGCACAAAGAGAGGTGTGGGAGGTGAAAAGTGCAGTAGTTTGTGCTTTTTGCCATTCAGAGTTGTTTCAAGCTACATAGACGATGCACATACGCGAGACTATACACTATGCACACATTCACGAAGGGGCTCTGAAAGTGAAACAGCCTTGTCTGAGTTATTTCACTGCATATTCTTGATGGATGACACGGAGAGTGTACCATCACTCAGTATGCATTAACATTTGAGAAGAAAACTTTAATATCAGTTGCTTTGCTAATACAAGATTTATGGACTAAATCACAAGTTTAGCAGATTTTGTAACTCTTTGGAGACAGGATAGTTTTGTGTTTGCGGAAGAAATTATATCGCAGCCTTTGAGACTTTGCTGTGACTGATGGACCCTTCCAGCAGTGAGAATAAACCCTGGAGCTGGAGCGCAACATTTCATTCCATTCAGTTTAATGAGGCAGCAAAATACAATCTTGACCAATTAGACATTTGCAGACAACTGGAATGAGCCCCTTTTTCCAAAGTTAACTTATCAAAGTAGGGGTTGTAATGAAATAAAATACATTTTTATTCAGTCAGATACAGTGCTCATGTTTTCTAATAATGCTCTGTTCGTCACTACCACTCACCACATGTGCAGTCACTCCAAGACCAGCTTTTAGGATGCAGACGTTTCCATTTGTTTTAATTGTGAGGCTCTTATTCATATTTACTGCTTTTGTTTGATAATATATTCATTTTTATTCTAATTTGACAAATCCTTAGAAATGACTGTATTCAACAACAAACAGGAGACCCCAAACAGCACATAGCACAGGACCTCTTCAGAGCCCGACACAGCGCTGCAGTGAAGGTAGAGCTGTTATGTTTGTATTTATGGTAATCGTGAAAGGCCTCAGAGGAGGCTGCTGTTTCATCTGCCGGTGACTGACAGCTGAATGAGGTGCATGGGAGCAGGAGTCAGTGCAAGAGCCGTTATTTATGGACCACTGCTCAAACATGGCTGTCCATGTCTGTGCCATTAGTGTGCTATCGCCAGTCTCAGGGGACGTCTGGTGATGGCGAAGATGCTTTATGTTGCTACTACCATACGAGGTTATTAACAGAGGCAGATCTATAATTGAATAGGTGCTGCTAAAGATGAAACACGTATAGTTTTGATGTCACAACATGCATGAAGAGATGAGTAGATAAGCTGCCTCATAGGTATTTGGATGGAAATAGTAATATCTTTAAGTGCATGACTGGTTAGATTAATGTTTCACTGAGACAGATTTGACATTTAACTTCCCCATGACACTTCCACTGGCATAAAACTATGATTAAAAATAGGGCATTCACACACATTCACATAAACACAACATCCTCCAGCATCAGTCTTAATTGCAGTATAACGACGGCCGCGAAATGCTATTTACCGGAGAAGGGAAGGATTGGTTAGATGCTTTGATAAGCGTGGCTGCATTATGAGCATGTTGTCTGCGAGATTGTGTGAGTTGTGTACAAAGTGCTGAGTCATGCCTGGTCTGACGTGGAAGGCCCAAATGTTGTGTGAAACCCTCTACTTCCTAGATCTGGAGGTGGGAGGGAGCTGACAGTTGTGAATGGGGAAGTCTGCTCTCGTCGTCTGTTGTTATATGCAAATTACACTAAAAGAATAATTGTTAGTTAAACAAGAGACGTTCAAGGCATGTTAAAAAAAAAGTCTACCACAAAAATCTCCATAGTAAGTAAACAATGGGCTCTATGGATTATGAATAAGCCTTTTTGTTGTCCTTTAAGTTTTCACACAAGTCATCTTTGTTAAATGTTTTTCTCTTGGCCCCTCCAGAGAGCATTTTACACAGGGCAGCCCATAAACGAGCCTGCATTGCAGTTCGCCTCCTGGACTGCAGACCGGCACATTTATTTGGCACAGGTTTTCACTAAGTGGCCAGCCATACTTCTCTCAGACTGGACTGAGAGTGATTTGTATCTAATTGCTCGCCAAGGGGAAACAAACTGGATTAAGGATTAGGTAAAAATGAAAGCTCAGGCTGTCCACATTTTTTGTTAATCCAGTGCCACATATTTACATCGGCCATTGAGCTTGTCCTCCTAAATTTTGCACATGCAAAGGTCGAGCCGGTCCTCGGAAAATAAGAAACACTTATTTAGCCTTAATAAATGGTGAGTTAAAGAGACTAGATACAAGTTGATCATTTTATACTCACTACTGCCACCTCAGGTCTTACGCGTAACTGCAGTCTCTATATTAAGCTCGTGCGTGACGGCACTTCGGACCCGAATTAACAACTTTTTGAGTGACTGCAGGATTTTAGAGGCAGCTGTGGTGAACAGCTCATTCTACACATTAGGACATGGCTGGAACATGTAGGGGAAGGAAAATACTTTGTTTTAACATTATCCAACTCTGTATAGTCCCTTAAACACTTCGTCACACTTAACTAATGAATTGTTCATGATGAATTAATTATCTATTTAAAGTAGGGCTGCATGAGTTAAAATATCCAATAGCAAGATCCAGTTCCCGGGCACATTTTAAACCCATCCAGGGGCATTAACATTTGAGAGAAGACTGAAATCTGAACTACTAAACTGTTTATAGAGGTCTTAACTACAGGGTTAGCCCCACTTTACACTAAATAAATATATTTGTGATTCAGTTGCAATATATTTTGTAGCCCTAATCCAAACGCATTGCGCTGCGTAGCTGGAGACTTATTTGTGAATGGCACATCATCTGCTCTGAGACAGTATCCGAATATTGACCCAAAGACAGGAAAGAGGAGAATCTCTTAGGTGCCGTTTTATTTTTACACATCTCTCCCTCTCCTGCCCCTCCAGACAGCCCCTCCCATTGATCGCGTCGCTCGCCACCCTGGAGGCTGTGCCACAAATAGTATTAGGAAAACGCCAATGACAAGGCAATTTATCACTCGGCTTTGGGTGCCAATTTAAAGTGTTTTTCTTGTCGCTTCTAAATCCTTTATGGACTTTGCGCGTAGATTGCTGTCATGTATTCTCCATGACTATGTGAGTGGTGTGAGAGGGCACAGTCGAAGCCACTGGGAGTGCTGGGGCTGTATCGATTAAGGGTACGGTGTTGGGGGCAGATGGGGCAGGTCTGCTTTCTGTGGTCAGACCTTTGGGATTGAGTGTTTCCTGTCTGCTATTCCAGTCACAAGGCATAACAAACGAGACATCAAGTTTTTGTTGAAATAGCCAAATAGTTGTATTTGTAGTAGAAGAGGTATTAGTAGTGCAAAACCATCCCATGAATGTATTGTCATCTTTAACAATGTGGAATAGCTCATTAGTTTAAAACCACTCACCATTCAGTGACTCTGTTATCCTCACATTTCATGTACTGAGTGGTTGAATTGGCCGTTTAACAGCCTCAATAGCAGAGAATGGCTTTTCAAAGGGATGCTAATGTTTGTGTCACGCAGTCAGTTTGTGGCTTTCATGTCCCATCTTTTGTGGCATTTGTCAGACGGGCGCAGATCAATGAGGACTAATGGGGCGGGCGGACATTAGGCCAGTGCCATCAAAGCAGCACTTACCCTCACTTCATCTGTGCTCCTAAGCGCGTGAGGACCGGAAAGAGCACTGTGAAGTGTCCTGCCCAAGGATACAACAACAACAATAGAAGGAACTAATAGGAACAGTAGCAGGAATTGAGCTACAGGCCTACCTACCTGTCATTTCTGTTCTTCTGCTTCTGTTTCCTGCACTCTCTGTTTATGACTGTAGCTGTTTTAGCATTGAAGCTAAAGGCTAACGTTAATTTGACACAACAACAACAACTGCTGAAATAGCACCACTATCTGAAAGGACTTTTATGAAACACACCCAGCTTGTCGTTTATTTAAGTCTTCTCCTGTTTGTGATCCCTTATTTTATTTGTAATTTATGTTACATTGTGGACAGGAAGGAGTCTTCATCCTGGACTGGCCAACAGGAAGTTAGCCAAAAACAAACGGTGCAAAGTGACTCTTGCTTGTCTGTGCAGTAACAATCGTATACTTTCATGTACTGATGCTACCTTAAGTGACTACCCAGTGTACCATGAGGTCGTATGCTCATTTTGAAGTACCTTTGTCCAGGTATGTCTCAGCTCTGATGGCCGACGCAGGGCTCTTTGTGACGAGAGCGCCCCCTGTGGGAGGGAGGCTAGAGGACATCCTGCAGCAATCCGTGGGGGAGGAGAACAGCACAGTGGAGCGATGTTTTCACGCACACTCCCGCAGCAGTGTGCTCCAAGGACTGCCCTTTGGAGGGGTGCCCACTGTCCTGGCCATCAACGTGGTCCTGTGGATGGTAAGGTCTGCTCACTCTCAGTAAATACAAACAACTCTGAGATCATTTCATCCAAGTTTTAAAACTCCATTCCATTTTATTACCATATTAAAAAGTAAAGTACAACCACAATTCTCATCCCACCAACTCTACTCTGCAAGTATTACGCCCAAGATGGCAGACCAGGCGATTACAGAGAGGTATTTTCTCTAAGGATTTCTTGAGCTTTAGTGCAGCTGAACAAGGCATGTGAGTGCATGTGTGGAGGAGGTCTCACTCAGACTGTGGTATGCTGTGAGCAGATGCTCTGTCAGATCTGCCTATGAGTCAAATGCAACTCCATCAGCGGTATTGTAAAGGTGTTCTCTTCACACATATATGAAGGAAAAAACCTATGCTGCAAGATTGAGAGGTAAATGCAATGCTCTCTATAACCAGTGAAACCTGGACAGTGGAAGAGATGTGCTACTACCTTTACACTATTAGGTGGAGCAGCAACTAAAATAAACATTTAACTATAATATTTATAAGCCATTTAACAAGTTAACAAAGAATGTAAGAAAGTCCCACACCATCATTGCAATGTGTTTAAGAATTGCAATAAATGATTGCAATATAGTGTTCATAATATGGCATTGAACTCTCCTCAAGTGATTTTTGATTGACAACTATATACTTTGTGGCTCAGTGCAATATGCTCATTGTTTACAAGCATATTTCCACATTGTTAGAATTCACAATAAGTATCTCATCTTCCTGTCACGCTTGCTGTCTTTTAATTGGCTCATATGTCAGCTCAGTTGTCAAGACAACGCGGCACAGACAGAGGCCTAATGATGGGCATGAGTCAAAGCAAGCCTCCCCCTGGTGACGGGAGTCCGCCTCTGCAGCTCCTACAGAGTAAATCACAGCAGCGAGAACAGGGCCCACACGTCAACATGAAAAATATCCACAGCACAAGGCACTGAGAGAGGCGCAAGGTCAAGCTGTTGCTGAAGGAGAGGGAAGATATGTCACTGTGCAGCTCTCTGATGAAAGAGACAACTTAATCTGATCTGCAGAAGTGATGTTAGCATTCACAGCGACCAATTCAGCACTCTTGTGAAGGCAAAAACTGCACAATGACAACGACTGCCCAGGCTTTAATAAAACCACACCAGAAAACAGGACTGGCCCAGGCCTTTATGGGGCCCTAGGCATAATTTGACTTGGGGGGCCCCCCATTGAACTTATAGTGATCGGGCTCAACATTGATGATTGTGTCTGGTCCTGGTCCTTCTCTTACTTCTTCAAGGAAAGGCTCCTTTGAGACGGTGTTAACAACTGAGCACATTTCCCACACATGAAACAAAGTTCAACAAAACAGAATCGGACAGCAGTTTTCACTACATTATTTTATTTTCTGCAATAAAAATGTAGGCACTCTTTGGGGGCCCCTGGTTGCCTCGAGGGCCCTAAGCAGCTGCTTATAGGTTGGGCCAGCCCTGCCAGAACAGATGCTGCCATCTTGTCTGAAGGGGTCCCTGTATGGGAAGCGTAGGGTTAGTCAGAAAGACCCTGAGGAATCTGGTTACAGTGGTGTGAAACCGGAAGGCCATAGCCTGTGATTGTGGCTGAAACTTCCCAGAGATCTTTTTGTTTTGTTTTACTACCCAGGGATCTGCCCCCAGGGCCCTCAATTTGCTGTGACCAAAGACACAAAGAAAAGGGGAAAACAATTACAACTTGTCATCTCTTTTCCAGTGTTTCAGAGTTTTCCAAGGGCTCCCTGAGCACACGTTGTTACATATAATCTTTGCAGCTTTATGTAAAACAAATTTAGAACCGCATCTCATAGAATTTTCAGCTGATTATTAGAGGTTTTGCACATGTTGCACACTCAAAGTCACAAAATATTTGGCATGAGAAAGCATAATACAAATCTTTAGAGGAACAATAAGGTAATTGCATGAGGCTGACCTTGTGCACATTCTTGCTCAGGCGCAAATTAAGGCTTGTATTGCCAAAGTTTAGAGGTTAGATTTCCAACACTGACCTAGAGTATACTTTTGTCAGGTTTATCTGGGAAAAACAGAAATGCTTGCAAAAAGATGAGTGTGCAGGAAGATACATTACAGTTACAACAATTAAGTAAATAACTGACTGCATTGAGGTACAATGACATAGGTTCATGGGTTATGAATGAAACTCTAAGCATCAGTGTGTACGGCCCATGGTTACTGACAGTGACTAGTGTTATATTTAGCTCCTCTCTGCTGTGACTGACTAATACGCGCATTTCCCTTCAGTATTGATCACGTTGTGAGGTTGTCATTGTCAGTCCGCTCCCAGCATGTCCACTTTCGCTTCTCCGGCTGTTTCCACGACAACCACATGTTATTCCTACGGAAGTCTCGTCTTTAACTAAATGGCTCCTCACTGAGAGCATCTAAGAGCTTTCCCATGTCGACATTCACCTTGTGGTGCTGTTGTTTATTTGTTTTTTTCAGTTTTTGCTGCTCATTTTCTCGTGTCTGAGGAAGGCTGCCTGGGACTACGGCCGCCTGGCTCTGCTGATGGAGAACGACAGGTACATCAATGACAGGCTGTTTTTACACTGAGGACAAACCTGCTACACACTCTGCTCACTCACACATGTAAACACTTCAGAGGGAGATGGAAGCAGTCCAGGAGCGTCAGCTCCCTCTGCTGATGACAAACAGCACTGCATGGAGAGTTAGAACTTCATTTAGAAACTTTGAATTTTTAATTGAGAAAGTGAGCAGGTAAAATGTTTTAAATCTGCAAATGTTGTGGTCAGGATCGATAATGATCCTCATCAGTGATACAAACAATCAGATTTAACATTTGCGGAGTTACGTTTGGCATATCCTTTATGAGTATATTATATCAATGAAGAAATTTGGATTCTCGCTACTACTGAGAGAGGAACTTCAGCACATTCTTACAATACAACAGTGACAAACTAAACATTATTTAAGTGCAATAACAATACTTAAAGCTTGTAAATTCTCTTTTGTCAGTACATTATGTTATTTTCATCAATTAAAGCTATATTTGCTCTTATGATGTTATGGACGCATCTTGGCCTAATAAGACTTTTGACTCATTCAAAAGATGGGATATTTAGTTTGAATGTTAATTGCTACAATAATGATTGTAATTTTTCATCACGAGGCCGATGGATAAAGGCGACCAACCAGTTTTATTTCTCTCTTTATCAAATATTTAGTACCAGTTTGATATTAGCAATTATGTCTGTTTCGTTTCAGTCTCACGTCATTATTCTACGGTGAACAAAGTGAGAAGGAGAAGTCTCCCTCTGACTGCAGCCCATCGGACTCAGAGACCAAGGACTTGGTGAGCAGCTGCTTTATTATAGAACCATATTCTTCTATCATAAATACATACAAGATCGATATGGAAATGATTATGTATGATAAAGCCATCCACTAGGGGCAATATTGAGTTGAAATTCTACTTGTATATGTACAGTGAAGGTGATCCTTCCTCACTTTAACCTCCAGGGACAGTCATATATTTTTAATTTTTCTTGTTCTCTCTCTCATTGCCATCTTTTACATGCACCAAATTTGTAAGTGTCAACAAAGTCATATAGTTAGGAAGAATAATAGCTTGTAACATTAATGCAACAAACAATAATACTCTCTATGTATTAGTCTGAGAATCAATGATCTTCTTTTTTACAGATGTTCAGGGCCGCAATTCCCTTATAACTTAGATTAATGTTAAAAGGTTGAAAAAAGTCTGAACTTGTTTAAAAAAAACTTCATTAACAATACAGTGATGTACATAGGAACTCTCAGGATGAAAACAATAACATAAATACATTTACTTAGTGTTAGAAATGATCACTAAGTAATGAAATGATCTAAAACTGTTTGCTTTTGATAAAAATACAAATACATGTACAATATCGGGCAACAACTAGTTGAACCTGATTCCTAGACGCCCCTGAATCAGCACAATAATAAAAGCTGACTGAACAAAATATTAGTGTGGAGTGGAGCCCCAGCCCAGACAGTCTCCAGTTGTTTTGTCATTTGTTTTGTGGAGGTGTGAGCGAGACATTTACATGGTCTATACAGCAGTGATTCCTGAGTCAGCTGACGGGCTGCGCCTCCTTCACACCCGGGTGACAGACCACTCCGTTTGTCATGTCATTGGACGGTGTCAAACCAAAGTCATGCAGGGCCTAACTCTGCGGCTGCACTGACTCTGATGTAGACGTATTATTTCATATGTTTGTCATTTGCTGGCTGTTATTAGATTGTGTAAATTGCCGGATGCGCCCCGTCGGTATTTGTCATTTATCACGGTAAATATTGAATGCTTTTTGCTTCCTGTGCTTGCAGGGCTTCTGTTCGTGGCTCTCATCACTTTACCATATGAAGTGAGTAGACAAAGCACTTGTAATTTCAGCCTGATCTCAGTGTTCTTTTCCTTTTATTGGCCCGCTGTCTTCAAAGCTGATGTCACCAGTAAATGTAAAGTCATTGCGTTATATGTGATTTAGCAACAAAAACAAACGCACTGAGCTCATGCGACCGCTGGAGCCGTGGTTTCCCATTGGGTATTTGCACTTGCTCCAGTCTGACTACACACAACACATTTAGGCTGTAAAAGAGCCCTTTCCACAGTGTCCATGGTTTCCATAGTATTATGGTGGCTTCTGTTTTTAGCTCTCGTGCCAGTGGCTCACCCCAGGAACCCTGGGAAAGAGCAAACCCACCCGGCAACTTCTCTATGTGTGGGCCGTCCTGAGCAGCCTCTGTTTTTACATTTTGTCTCTTTGTCTTCTGTTTTATGACACTGGCTTCCTTTAATCCCTCATTTGGTGCAGGATAGGGCCGTTCTTGTTCTTCATGAAGTAAAGCTGTGTTGGGCTCTAACCTGGGAACAGGAAGGGATGCATCTATTCAAAGAACATCACTTCTGTCTAAGTGTGACACTGTTCAACAGTGGCTTGTTTTTACTGCACGTATTATTAGATACAGTGTCCTAAATGCGTCCCACTTCCCTGTTTGTTCACAGGGACGAGGAGCTCCGGATTAAATGCGGCCTGGATGCAGTCACATACCTGTCCTTCCAGCGCCACATCATTCTGCTGCTCAGCCTGGTCTGCCTGCTGTCTTTGGCCGTCATTCTGCCGGTCAACCTTTCCGGGAACCTCATGGGTATTTTAGTGCTGTCTTCTGTTCCAGCCAAGTGTTTGCTAAAGCACCGGGATACCCTCAAAGGCTGCAGCGGGCGGCCCACACAAGAGACAATCACACACATCGCATACAGGCCACATATACACTGCAGATTTATTGCTCCAATGGAAGATCTGGTGAAGGCAAAGTAAGATGTTTTGTGCAAAAATATAATTACTCCCATGCAAAGATATTTTTAGCTGGGATCCACTCATAAAAGCCTAAATTGAACCATTTCTCACACATAAACTGTGTTTTCAGCTGACTTTTATTGAAGGGAGTCACTAGTACTTTGGTGTCAATTACCCAGGTACAGTGAAGTCGACATATCGCATGCTTCATTTGGCACAGCCGTGTTGGTGCCAGGGTGGGGAGGGTGCCACAAAGCCGCCCCAGGGCAGGAATACAGCAGTTGTTTGTTTACTGAGCAAAAAGTGTTGAGTAGGTCTTTCCATAATGGGATCCTAGTTGTTTTCATTACTGTTTATTGCTGTCATCTTATGGAGCAGGGTGTCACCATAAAGCAGCACCCGCTGACAGGCTGCCATGGAAACAGTAAACACAAGGACCCTCGTTAAAAGCAGTGGGACTGACAGGGCGAGGATCCCAACTGTGAAAATATTCTTAAATATATAACGTGATGAGAGATGACTCTAAAGTACATTATTATGCTAAAGGATTTTATGAATATTAGGCCCACTGACTGAAGTTCCAATGAATGTAGTATTTGCTATAACTATAGAGGTTGGAATTGAAAGAGCGCTATGGCCAAAGTCTGTGTACCATCTTCTTCATGAAAGGCCACATCCATAGAGTAACATCAGCGGTTCAATCCTCAAATGGAAGATTTAGTTTAGTATAATTAGCTCTTCAAATGGGAGCGTTTAAAATGAATTGCCATGATTCGTGTAATTCAAAAGAAACTAACCGTATGTCACGTTGCATTATCTCTACAGGAGACAGTCCAGAAAACTTTGGAAGAACTACCCTGGCTAACATGAACACACAGTAAGACTAATGCTGTTTGAGTGACACTGACACTTAGGAAGGTCTGTTTAATACAGAGCGCTCTCTTTTCCCCCAGGGACAACTTTCTGTGGCTCCACAGTGTCTTTGCACTGGTGTATTTTATCATTACACTTCTGTGCATGGCCCACCATGCCATCCGCCTGGAGTACAGGGAGGATGACAAGGTTTGTATTGCATTTATAAAATCATTATGTTGTTAAGGGTGACGCGACATACACAGTATGGCGCACAGTCTCCCACACACGCAGTCGTGAGTTTGATTCTAGTTCTTACATTGGCAGGTGGCTCGAACTCTGATGATCACGGCTATTCCCAGAGAGATTTCAGACCCGGGGCTCATCACCAAACACTTTCAGTACGTCATAAAGTCCTCACTGATACAACAGAGCATGTACATTCTCTTTGTTCATGTCTCTTTCGCTTTTCCAAGTGAGGCCTACCCCAGCTGCACCGTCACTGATATACGCTTCTGCTTTGACGTCCACAAGCTGATGAAACTGGACTTGGAGAGGTACTGTCCACCAAACTGTTCCCCCTCCAAAATAGAATCTTACACTTATTTGTTTACTTGCTTGTGTATGTATTTTCTAATGTCAGATACTTTATTTAGTTACATAAATTGATCAGCAATTACACTCTGTTTTGCATTTAGAAATGACTCCTCCCCCTGGCAGAATTTTACTCAGGGGCCTCGGTTATGCCTATTAGTTAAATATAGGCATTTTCTGACTGAATAATATATTTTTTTGCAGACGAAAAGCAATGAAAGGCAGGCTATATTTCGCTTCAAAGGCCCAGAAGGAGGGCAAGATCATGATCAAAACCCACCCGTGCGCTCAGATCTTCTGCTGTGACGCGTGCGGCTTCGAACAAGTGAGTAGAACCCGGGCCTGGTTACAATTACGCGCGGGGCCTGCCTGCCGCGGCCGTGCGTGGAAATAGCTCCACCACTTGAGGGCACTGCAATGCAAACATCCTTAAGTGGAAGCACATGTGGTCAGGCTGTGTGTGTGTGTGTGTGTGTGTGTGTGCAGGTGGATGCAGAGCAGTACTACAGTGAGCTGGAGGAGAAGCGGACCGATGAGTTTAACGCTGAGAAGAATCGCATCTGCACCAAGAGGCTGGGCATCGCATTTGTGACTTTCCGGGATGAGAGAATGACATCTGTGTAAGCATTTAAACAACAGAGCAAGCCTCCTTTTTAGCTCACAGTCAGAGATGGGAACAGACAAATAAGTCGAGGGTTTTGATCTGGGAATTGAAAGGTTT
Organism: Gobius niger; assembly: GCF_951799975.1. Taxonomy (NCBI): domain Eukaryota; kingdom Metazoa; phylum Chordata; class Actinopteri; order Gobiiformes; family Gobiidae; genus Gobius; species Gobius niger. The sequence continues at coordinate 8,615,264 of NC_136867.1, forward strand.
TCTCTGGAGATGCCCAGGGAGGCACTAAGCGAAGATATCCGATGTCTTGAAAGCAACATCCGAATTGAGATATGATAAGATATGATAGCCTTTATTGATCTCACAATGGAGAAATTTACTTGTTGCATTCAGCTCTTAGAAACACTCATGGAGTGCAAATAGGCAGGAAATGTGAGGAAAAACAATTAAATAGTAAATAGTGGTGTCTTGTATACAATGACTACCAAGGACTTTGTGGGACAAAAAGTATAAGCAGTAAATAATAAGTAAACTGACTATAACACAAAGTTATAGTCAGTGTTAGCAGTGCAGGTTTACATCATAGTACAAGTGATGTAGGGATTATTGCATGTATTCTGCAAAGGGGTTACTGCACATGTTACAGTCTTGTTGTACAGTCAGACAGCAGTGGGGATGAAGGACTTAAGGTAAGTACTCCTTCTTGCACTGAGGGTGTCTCAGTCTTCCACTGACAGAGCTGCACAGCTCCTCTACTGTCCCGTTACATCGGGTGAGAGGTGTTGTCCATGATGGAGGTGCTCGGCTAATACCCTCCTGTCCCTCACCTCCTCCACAGAGTCCAGGGGGCAGCCCAGGACGGAGCTGGCCCTCCTGACCAGCTTGTTCAGTCTGTTCTTGTCCCGCTCTGTGCTGCCCGGGGCCCAGCACACGGCAGTGAAGTGAAGAGCAGAGGCAACCACAGAGTATTAAAAAGTCCTGAGCAGAGGCCTGCTCACTCCGAAGGACCTCAGTCTTCTCAGAAAGTGGAGGCGACTTTGGCCCTTCTTGATGAGGCTGCTCTCGAACTTTCATTCAAAAATAATGGTTTCAAGTTAAAATAATGACTGGGACATTTGCTTAAATGTGGCAAAGAAAGCATGTACGCTGCGGTAAAGGGTAAAGCAGAATTTTTTACATTTTGCTAAATTTGCCAAAGTCTATGTTCATTTATTGTCATACTTGTTATAGTTTGGTGATACATTAGCAGTAAAGGGTGAGAGAAAAGACATTTGTCTGAATGGCTCAAGAGGCGTTTGGTTGAAAGGCAAAAATGGCCGGCATAACTGACAGGTGGTTGAATTCATGCTTTGACTAAATCCTACTCTGAGGCGATCGCGTATTCTGGCTCACGACCGACTCTTCCTTTGTTTGTTGTTGTAATGATAGAATCGTAAAGGACTACAAACGGGTCCGATGCCAGCGCCAGGCCCAGCAGTCCAGCATCAGCGCCGTCGTCCAGTCGCAGAAATGGGAGGTCAACTACGCGCCCGCCCCCAGTGACATCATCTGGTCAGTACATGTCCAACATGACCTGCTCAGCATTAAGGAGTACAATCATTTCCCACCCTTTAATATGCTGTAGCCAGGCGTTTCACACTTATCTTTAGTTATTAGAAAGAAATACTACATTTTATACCTTCTAAAGTTATATGGATATGTTTTATTATCTTAAGTTATATTACAAAGTTGTCCTAAAGAAGTCTAAAAAGCATAATTTCAGTTCATATATGGGCCCTTTATGGTTCAAAAGTTCATCTGGCACCACAGGATTCATCCCTGTTATGGCGCGAGTTGATGATAGTGCTCCAGCCCCAGCAGACACTTCTAAGACACAAAGTTTAAACCTAATCTCGCACCATGTGTGACTGTGGGAGGAAATCAGGTTACCACAGCCATACAGAATTTGATGTAATTGGCCATTTTACAAGACCTATCCATCATTCTGCATTACCCTCCCTGTAATTAGGCCTGATATATTGGGTGTCTTTGGAAAACCTCCGGATCGTGACTAAACTTTGAAACGCCAGAATTTGGGGAAAAAGAAACACCAAACATCTGCGGCTCTGTTTGCTCTGGTCTCAGCAAATGTGTTCGAATAAGCCGCTACACACCAAGCCTCACCAAAATGTTCGAGTGGGGAAATGACATGCTGTTTCTGTTTAGGGTTCTGACAGTGATGGGCTTGTCAACAGCTGTCCGTCATCAGCTCGCAGCTTACTGAGCAGGCAGTGCTTTCCACTGCATTTAGGAGTTAAACAGTTTCAACTTCACGTGAAATCAGATGAAAATGGCATTCTCTAACACTGAACCCATAGAGATCCCTATTTGTTGGAACCAATGCTAGCATATATCCATTTGAATTGATTTGAATTGCACTTAAAAGCTTAGTGAGAGGAGGTCTAAGGATACAATGCTTTTTCACATTGTTCGATCAAATCGGGCTTATGTTACTGAACGCTAATGAACGTTAGTGTCGCATTGAGTGCCTTTAAGAACAAAATCTCCATTGAAATGTTTAAAGGTAGTGTAAAATAAAGTGTTACCTAACTTTTATAATGGTAAGCTTAAAAAAAAGTCATCTCCATGGAGGGCTCATAACAGGAGTGTTTTTGTGTGTTTTTTGCTTCTAGCAAAATGTGATAACGTTTTTAACAATTTTCTTTCTATTATCTCTCTCTCTCTCAAAACTACGCTACCGGGAAAAATTTGACTCAATTTGCTTGAAAAATATCAATGTTTTATAGTTATTTATCTATAAAGAATAAAGTCATAATAACCTAAAAAGGGCCAGGGTGTGATAGAGGGCTAAAAGTAAACAAAGCCGTCCTGGTGAGATTATATAACATGCACATTATAGTGTGGTGCTCTCTCCAAAGTAACACATTGAAACACAACCTTCTTCCAACAAACGTTTGAAACTGAAGTGGCGCAGCGGGGGACAGCCGCTCCTGCGTCCACTCTTGTACGGCCGGCTTCATTATTCTCTCCTCTGCTGCCCTGCTGCGTATAGGGAGAACCTGTCGGTGTGCGGGTACCGCTGGTGGCTGCGCTGCGTGCTCCTCAACATCCTGCTCTTCCTCCTGCTCTTCTTCCTCACCACTCCGGCCATCATCGTCAACACCATGGACAAGTTCAACGTAACCAGGCCTGTGGAGAGCCTGCAGGTCGCAGCCACGCAGAACCCCCATACGTTTCCCATCAGTCTGACTTTTCTGCCTGACGTGTCGATGACTTGTGTCTCTTGATACAGAGCCCGGTGATCACCCAGTTCTTCCCCACCCTGCTGCTGTGGGCCTTCTCTGTGCTGCTGCCCTTCGTCGTGTACTACTCCGCCTTCTTTGAATCGCACTGGACCAGGTACACAGTGATGACAGTAAGATTAGGTCAACCCATTGTTACTGTATCGCATAAATCCTCTTAAGCTTGATCATATTCATGATCACAGAAGACAAAGATGGATCAATATCAGCTCCACTCTTAAAACACCATGAACTTTTAACTATCGGCCGACCGATATATCAGGCGACGATATATTGTCACCTGATATATTGTACTATATCGGCTATCGGCCGATCTAGCACCGAAAAAAGCCGATATTTCGGGGACCGAAAACGATAGAGACTTTCCGTTTTGCATTGGAAAGAGCAAAGTCAGGGCTGGGAGGTGAGAAACATTGCAATGACAATTTTGCTTCAAGTTTGTTAAACACAAGTTTCACTAAACCTCCTTCAATATGGACATGCTGCATGCCATTTGAAGTGCAGAATCTGGAGAATTGCTGAGTTAGTTTTAACCTCCACTATTGTATTTTTGATCGCGGCGCAAAATGCCACTGCTAGCAACAATATGCTAATGCTAACGACAACTAATCACAGCTGGGACAGAAACTATGATTGGATCACCTAAAGTAATCAAATAAAATTGTCCACTACTGGAGCGGCCAAGTATTTGTTTTTACAGGATTATAGAGCAGACATCTGGAAAAATCTGCCAAAAACATCGGCCGAGCATATCGGCATCGGCCAATTAACATCCCAAAATATCGGCATCGGGTTTAGAAAAACCCATACCGGTCGGCCTCTACTTGTAACGGGCTAAGATTATATACACTGACTCAGTCCATTTAGTGCAGGTCTATCACAAAGAAAATTGTGCATTTAATCCCTTCAAATGTGTCTATTTTTCTTTCTCTCCCCTCATTTCAATCATTCTCCCTGTCAGCCTCTTGTTCTCCCTCCGCTGTCACTCTCGGCGCGGCGTTATTCTGGGCAGGTTGTCATAGCGATCGGATCCGTGTGATGGATAATGATATGCGCTGTAGCCAGACACCAGTGGAGCATGGGGGGACTGTAGGCTCAGCGGGAGGAGAGGGAGGAGACACCTATGAGTGTGTTTACATAACCGTCCGGGCCGGCGTGGTGCTGGGCTCCGCGGGCGTGATGTGCGAAAGGAAGAAGGCGAGGCGAATCAACTGTTTATCGGAGTGGGGGAATGCCTTTAGTCAGTGCTCCTGCTGTAATGTAAAGACAGCTGACTGAGCTACGTCAGCTTTTCAATTGCAAAAACAGCGGGGCATAAGCGGGGTTCCAATTGGCCCGACCGTCCTCCGTATTTCGAGACAGGACGACTCCATCCAGGCCGCAGCGGGTCTTTTCCGATGAAGAGAGCGGAATGACAGAGGATGTGTTTTTGAGTTTATCGGTTTTCATGAGGAAGGAAAGTTTGACCAAAGGCTTTCAATCAAGAACAATTGGCATTTATTTTTCTTTCCTATTGGTGTCTCCCTGTGGGGTCCCAACCACAAATCAGTCTCGTCGGATGCAGATGATGGCATGAAGTGAAAGTCCAGACGTGAAGAAGATGATATACTGTACTCCAAAGTAGGGCTGCGCGAATAAATGCAATTCGTACAACATTTTTCATGGCCACAATTGGCATATCGTGAAGATTGCAATTATTTAGGATATAAAACCCCATTCGATTTCGTCATGTCTAAAAACTACAGGCCCGTATCCACATTATCTAAAAGTGCTCCTTGTCTAGGGCTGTGTTCAACCAGTATTGAAGAATTAAAAGTCAAAGATCAACGTTTTGATGCCTGTTGGGTCAGTGGACTAGGGACACACTAGGGACAGTGACTAATAAATGATTTAAATGTAAAGAAATGGTCTTTTATGGAATAGATTAACATTATTGTTCTGTTGTACTGGTTCTAGATGACAAATATTTTAGTATAGGTATTGAAAAAAAGTCAGGTATCGGTATCGGAAACCAAGTATCGTCAAAGTACTTGTCTAATCCATGCAGTCACATCGCTGGTCAGATTAAAAATTGCAATGCAGCGTCAGTCCTTCTCCTCATTTTTCTCCTTGGAATAAATCCTGACACTGTGTACTCTGTGTCTGCAAATATTAAAAGGCTAAACATCTGTCCCATCACTCCTTTTGATTGGTCTGTTTTTAGTAGTGGTTACCGCGGTCGACCTGTTTAGACTCAGATGTCATTCCAGGCAATGTTGTGGGAAGTGCCCAGGGACTGAATAACAGCATGCAGTTAATGGTTACCCTCGAGTTGATGGGCCCAGTGTGCCACAAAATGACAACAGCATTGTGGAGTGTCTCATTTGGGATGATAATGATGTCATTTCTTTGTTGGCGCAGGTCGGGGGAGAACCAGGCGACCATGCACAAGTGCTTTCTGCTGCTGGTCTTCATGGTCATCATCCTGCCCTCGCTCGGCCTGTCCAGGTACTCTCATCAAACGCACCCCCGGCTCATGCAAGCGCTGTCCTCGCTCTGAAGCTCTTCCTTTTATGTGATTCCCCCTCTGTAGTCTGGACGTGTTCTTCACGTGGCTCTTTGATGTCAACTTCTTGGATCAGCGAGATGTCAAATTCCAGTATGAGACTCTGCCGTCCGTTTCCATAAATGTTACCAAGATTTTGACAGTTGCCGTGACGCTTTCTCCTCCTCCCAGGTGTGTCTTTTTACCCGACAATGGCGCGTTCTTTGTCAACTACGTCATCACGTCCAGTTTGATCGGGACAGCGATGGAACTGCTGCGGATCCCGGCGCTGACCGTGTACACGGTGCGGCTGTGTGTTGCCAAGTCCCAGGCCGAACGCATCCATGTCAAACGGGTTTGTTTTGTTTTTATGCCTATTTTGAATCCTTGTCATGTAAACTATGCAGCGAGGCTCTCAATCAATAGGTTCACATTTTCTACAGAAACCATCATTTTATTATTTATTACATAATGCATCCAATTATGAGAAGGATTCACTGCTTATATTTGCAAATCGGCATTAAGTAGCTCCTCCTGTAGCCGCCACCTTAACGTGATGGAGGGGTTTGAGTGCCTGAATGATCCTGGAGCTCTGTTGTCGGGGGCTTCGTGCCCCTGGTAGGGTCTCCCATGGCAAACAGGTCCTAGGTGACGGGGTCGGACAAAGAGCGGTTCAGAAGAATTGTGAGGCCGTCCTTCTATGGACCCACCACCTGCAGGAGGAGCCATAAGGGGCTGGTGCAATGTGATTTGGGCAGCTCCAACAGCTGCTCCCACGACCCGGCAGTGGACAAGTGGAAGAAAATGGATGGATGGATGGATGGATGGATGGATGGCATTAAGTAGACATCTCCTAAATCACTTTATGCAGGCATTTTTCAAAACCGTTGACATCTTAGCCTTGATTTCATCACTTATAACAATATAAATGAACAGTAAACAGGTCAAAGTGAAGCCAATTCAAAAAGGATATAATAGAAGATTTGCCCAGTTTTGAATCAAATTATTGACTCCCTTAACAGAAATCACAGAGGAACACTCCCTTGTAACATCAGCACATGAGGTGTAAGCTTCAGTGAATGGAAAACATTTAACCATCAAGTTTATAACAAAAGACAATATAATATGGGCCCTTTCACATTGTAAGAATTGAGTGTACATTCTTATACGGCTTAAGACACATCAAATGGAGAGAGAAAAAATGCTTCCACAGCTACTGTTAGAAAACATGGCAGCTTGAGTAAAAGAAACGGTGAAAAGGACACATCTATAGCCTGTAGAGGTATAATGAGTTTTCGAATCAACGCCTTCCTTGTCCCTGTTTTCGCAGAGCCAGGCCTATGAGTTCCAGTTCGGGCTGGAGTACGCCTGGACCATGTGCATCTTCGCTGTCTGCATGACCTACAGCATCACGTGCCCTCTCATCACTCCCTTCGGTGAGTGGGCGCCGCATTCTTCCGACATGTGAGCTTTGTTTAGGTGTTGGTCATCTGCCTCTGCGCGGTGCCGCCTGCCAGCCCCGCGCAGACTGTGTGAATTTGCTGCTGCAGTCCTAGACGCTCAGACACAGGGAGCTGCGAGCCAGACGCCCACTCCGCTCCTGTCTGTGCCCGGAGCCGAGCGAGCGGGCTCAGCGTGTTTACTTCTGCACAGGATTCATACATAATACCTGCCTGCTGCCTACGTTTGCCTGGGATCGAGTGTGCAAACATGCCGCGGCGGTTCACAGAGTAGGAAAATATAGCTCTGAAAAAGAAATTATGTAAGAGATCCAATTTTAACAAACAAATTTTCTCCAGTGAATTCATGCTTGACAAATCCTGAGCGTGTAATTATAATAAGCATGTTTACATAATGTGTTTTCTTTCTCAGCCCATATCCTCTTGACTCCACAGATGCTTTGTACATGACTTATGTACGTGTGTAATGTATCCGCAGGTCTCCTCTATGTAATCCTCAAGCACATGGTGGATAGGTACAACATCTACTATGCGTATGTCCCCACCAAACTCAACCAGCGGATTCACCGAGCAGCCATTAACCAGGTCATCGTGGCCCCCATTCTCTGCATCTTCTGGCTGCTCTTCTTCTCTGTGCTCAGACTGGGTATGTCATCGTCGCCGCATCTGTTTTAATTAGTTCATTCCTCAACTGGATGCTATAATGTCAGAAAGTCTGTGGACGATTCACTGATTTGGAGAGAAACAAAACGGAAAATTCCCCGTATTGTTTAGGGACTGGATTCATCAATTTGCCATATTAGACTTGTGTGCCTATGTGCCTTGTCTATGTCAATATAAAATTATAAAATCTTCAGAATGCTTCATGTCAAGTGATCACAAACTGTCTCCTCTTCCCCAGGCCCAGTGCACCCCATCACCCTGTTTACCTTCGTGTCCCTGCTCTCCTGCATCGTTTTCTCCATTTTCCGCCTGTGCCTTAGGAAGCAGCCGGATAAGTCCAGCAGCTACCAGGTGAGCCTTGTGCCCTTTGAGTGATTGTTGTAATTACTGCAGTGGAAGCCGCGTTCTGTCCCGCTGACCTTTCATATGTGCATTTACGGTCCTCTGTTGCAGATGTCAGACCAGCCCACTGAGGGAGCGTTCACCGACTCCGAGAGGAGCGCTGTCACAACCACCACAGCCTCCAATGTACGGTCGCGCGTCATACTCTAAAAGATCCTGAAGTAGGGTGTATTCAGGCTTTTTAAAACTCCCTTTGAACAGCTTAGCCTTGGTAATACATGTTTCTAAATTCAAAATATTATGCAACAGTTGTATTACATAGTGGAAACACCTGGACACACCCTCTGCTGCTTTCAGCTTGGTCTGATGAGCCGGATCATTTGGATTGGAGCTCTTTTGGTTCCCAAATAGCTCTTCTTTTTTAACCTATACTGTTTGAGTTTAGGTTACGACTACTACTACTGCAATCAAGTATAGATATGCATATAAGATTTTTTTTCATTGGTGCCATAACTTGGCGTATAGTGGTCTGTGTTCTTCATTGTCTTCAGAGGTTAAAGTTGACTTTCGGAGGTGGTGGAACCAATGTTTATTGTAGCAAAAACTATTATGTGTTTAAAAAAAAAAAATGTATTTACAGTCAAAATCCCTTGTGAGTGTTTCCCAGGGGGCCCCTCTCAGCCCCTCTGTCTGTGCAGGACTTCTGATCTTCTAGATTTGGGCCTTTTATGACAGGCTGATAAAGAGGACATACTGTGTGCGGACATTGCAACACATATTGCTGCGCTGTGCATGTGATCGTATTGTTTACTTTTTGCTCCACATACCCAGATACCCAGCGTACTACAATTTAACTACAAAATCGAAAATATGTGGCAGATTGATGTAAAAAATAAAAAGTGACTAAAAGCTAGGGAAGGGGAGACTTCATTCATTGATTAGTTTCTGTTTGTAGAGTTCTTCATTGTGTGTTACATGTTGTTTTTGAGGAGACCAATTGAACCGTACCGTCCTCCCTCACACTTCGTGGTGCACTTCTTTCCCTTGCTTTCACTCTCCCTGTCTCCCTGCCTGTTTCTCTGAGGCGAGTGTAGCGCAAAGGCAACTTAACAAACAATAAAAAAGAAAATTCTTCACCATTATCGTCTACTTCTATTGAGCTCAATGTACCGACCCATCACTAATGCATAACCACTTTCCCTATTAATTCTCTCTCTCAGATGTTCGTCGCGTCAGTGCTGCTGGAGCCGGAGCTTGCCCTGACGCCCATGCCCTCCCCGGCCCACCACAGCTACGGCGCCATGTCCAGCGCCCGGAGCCCCAGCTGTGGGCCCCTCCAGGACGAAGAGGGGGGCCACCGAGAGACAGAGCTCCAGGACTCCCCTCCAGACGCTCACCTCTCCAGCCCGCTCATGGACACCCCCGTCAGCTACACAGACCTGACACGCTAGCCCCTGTTTTTACACGGGGCGAGGGCGACGCTGCGTTCCTCTCCTCATTGACTTCTAACCCTATCCAGCTGCATAACGCCCAAAAATGAACTGCTCGTCATGGAAACTTGTACAAATCTCTGCACATTATTTTCTCTGTATCTGCCAAGTCAATCCTACTACTTCTCTCCGTGTACAGAAAACTTGTGGGTGAGCCTTCCAAAGTTACGCTACAGTGTGCTGCCAGACATGCAAATGTTCGAAGCGTAAAGATTAAAGCCACACTGAGAAACATTTCAACCAGTAAGTAGAAACAAGTTGCTTTTTGTGTAAATGTTTTATTTTTGATCATCAGTTAGTGTCCGGCACGTTTGGTACGACTGAAAACTTTAAGCTTCTTGCATTTTGCCACAGTTTAGTTCTTTTATGTGTAATAACGTGTCATCTGGAATGTTCCGCAGTGTGGCTTTAAGGTACATCATTCTCTGCCTTGGGTGGCCTTAAGTGCAATGCCGGAAGACGCTTCTATTGTACACGTTTAATGTTGATGGGGAGAGACACGGGGAGAACATGCCCCCTCGCGATGCAGGATCGATCCGGTGACCTTCTGGAGTGGGTGGGTGAGTGAGTGGGTGGGTTGTGCACAGGCGCGCCCCCGGCAGACTGTCCCGGGGGTGCCGAGTGGTAGATATGGCAGAGTGGGGAGTGAGGGCAGGCACTTGTGAAGCCATCTGCTGTGAGAGCGCAGACAGACGGGCTGCAGAGAGATGTGCTACACAGACACAGTACAAGACACGAGCGCGGACTCAGGCTGAGGCTATACTGCTGTAATCACTGTTGATTTAAGGGGGATATTTTTGCTACGATATTTTTGATGTTGTTGATATTGTGTTTCGGGGTCGTGGGGCGCCAGGGGAGATTGATGAAAGTGTTGCAGTGCTGTCCCCAATGGCGATGTTTCTTATGACTTGTAATACTTGGTTGGTTTTAGAGGTAGCCATTATTGGAGATCATTGTGGGCATTTTGAAAGTGGAAGGCTGCAGCACAGTGATAGCATGGTACCTAGGAGTGTAATCGCATGGGAATAGGGCACATGTCTAGTTAATATCATGGTAATGGGATTAGAAATGACCAATATAGATGACCATTAAACATGCTGGTCGTAATAGAATAAGTCAAAATACAGGGCTGCTAAATGCATTACCATCATCCCTAGTTACCGTGCAAATTCATCCTCCCATTACCATGTTGTTACTGTGCATTAAAGTAAAGCCCTGAAGAGTTTGACCCTGACAGTCAAATGTACATGTTTACTGTGTGTACGGTGGGATCATTTGTAAAGCTTTCGTCTGTGTGCAACTAATATGCTTGCATCTTCGCCATAGGACGTAACATATATATTTTGGCTTCATGCTGACATAAGTTTCTTTTTCTTTGGTTTTGGCTGTGTTACACATAAAGAAAATCCAGGAAAAGTGAATAATCCCACTGCAGTCAGGAATTTCAATGTTTTTTCATTTGTAAATTGTAGGTGATGTTGATTTTTTCTTTTGCAAAAACAAGTACAGAAACTGAAGAAACAAAAGAAAAAGATATTAGATTATGAAACAATCGATCTGTTTTTGCAAAGGAGCCCTTGCAGAGATAATTTAGTCACATCATTGCACACGACCTTGTTATTCACCCTCAATGTGCGCTCGACTTTGAAACTGAGAATGACGCAACTGAATGATAAGCTGTAAACAACATGTATTGTATATTTTTCTAACCCAAATGAATGTAAACAGACTGGTTCCCACGTCTCCTGTTGTGCCTTGACTAAACCGCTCCCTTCCGCGTGACAATCCGGCGTGGAATCGCCTGGAACAATGCGGCGTATCGAGCCCTGACAAGCCTGAGAGCAGGAGAGAGAAAAATGCAGCGAGTTATGCGTTTTAGTTTCCTTGGACGACCTCCCGGTCCCTGTGTCCGCCCCAAAACAACAGCGGAGACGCCACAATGTTCACACTGAGTCCCTTTGGCCGGGCTGAATCTTTTGTGACAGGTGACTAGGATCAGTTTGGTCGGAATTTGTTGTTTTCGTTTGCTCTTGATGTTTTTGACCATCGGACACGAAAACAAGGTTAATTTGACCCAAGCATCGGCCAAGACAAACATCCTGGGTGTAATAGCACAAAGTAAGGCGTCACAACTGATCAAAATAAGGACAAAAAAACCTTTAGAAGTCTTATGTTTCTGTCACAAGCAGAATCCTCAATCACAATTCAATATTCCCCCCCAAATCGTGCCGCCCTGGTAAACAGCAATATTTACATAACATTGCCAACGACAAGGCGGCCCTGGACATGTCAAGTGTTTTGCATTGCGGTCGCTGTGGATTTGAAGATTGTACAATTATGGCCAGGAGCCACATGATGTAATGACAGTCAGCAACAGTTTATGCCCCTATTGTCTAGGTCTCTGTGTGATTTATGTGATTTTAATGTGAACATGCCCCAAGGCCCATTGTTGGTAACGCGCCTTCGCCAAAACACGAGGTCCTCTTTGGTTTTTTACAAGAAATGTCAATCTTCCTCACGACTGCGCAGTGTCTAAAAGCGTTTTGTGACGGTTTAATTACACGCTATGAGGGTAGAGGCGGTATATGGCGTATGATTTCTTTAAAAAGAAATGGATTTGGCCCGTGCTGTGGCCGTTTGTCTTGTAAAATGTATGCAAGATATATAAGAATTGGTCAAATAAACATCAAAGTAAGTCCCCCCTCCATTTGAAGCTCTATTTTCCACGTCATTAACACACTCTCTTTATGAAAGCTATTATGATATTCTTGGCGTAAGGGATTGTTTTTTCATGCCTCGCTAGTTTTACTGTGTCCGGTCCTTGGCCGTGCCCCATGTGTCCACTCGGATGTACATTTCCAGACAGCACTAGGCCTCTGTTATGGAATATTTGTATCATACTTGCTGCAAAAGCGGACTGTATCTTTTATAACTGTGGGCTGGAACGGGGACACACTGCATTTCACATTGATCTCTTGTCGGGTTACATGGGTTTTATTTGTACCAAAGTGAAGTGATGTGATCTGAAAATAAAACGGAGCGAACTTTTTCAGTTGTCACGCACTTTCTGTGGACCGCGTGCTCGTGTGAGGCGAGTTAGCCTAACTGAGGTTAAAAAAGATCTGTAGCAAACTTGTACTGCTAATTGAACAGCACTTTATATTTGATAGGACTTTCCTTTCTGGGTTCACCACAGCAACTTGGCACTCTAGTTTGCAATTATTTAATTCTTCTTAAACCAGATGCCCTTCTTGGCATTGGCAGTATTCTGTATTTAGTTGGGATTTGGCACTGTATATTTTCTATATACAGTGCCAAACTGCATGAGTGCAAACCATTGCAGTTCAATTATTTACATGCTCAAAAGTGCACTAAATAGGGTCCATTACAGGAAAAGGTCATGTGGTGGAAACCCATGGATCTGGTTAAACTTTGGAACTTAAAAGGGCTAGATGCAAGTTGGCCATGCACCTTCTATATTAAGCTTGTGCCTGACGGCACTTCGGACCCAAAGTAACAACTTTCTGAGTGACAGTGCAGGATTTTAGAGGCAGTTGTGGTGAACAGGTCTGGGCTCATTCTACACCTTAGGACATGGCTGGAACATGTACATAATTTTAACATTTTAAAACTCCATATAGTCCCTTAAAATCCCAGCGATAGTCTATAAATTTAAATGCTTTACACATTTCACATAGGGTGAAATTTGAAAGTACACAATCCTCCTGACAGGCTGGTTCACCGGAAAAGCTCGTCTCATTGGTCATCGCGGGAGGATACTAGACTCTGACAAATTGCTGAGATCCGGGAAGGAGGGACTTAAAATAGGGACAAAAAATATACAGTATATATTATTACTTCATCAAAATGCATTTGATAAAATGTGTATTACATTTAGCCTTCCGGACTATCACTTTAATAGATTGGATATAATTGATCGCTGGGCCTGTAATCTGATGTAACAAGAATAATATTGAATAATAATATTTTTTCTGATGTCCCTCCCCTCCCACTAATGAAATGCCCAGTGCCATAACTTTAACCAATGAGACGTGCTTGAGGGAGCTTGATCGTTTACTTCTCCTCATTTTGCCATCGTGACCAACACTTTAAGATGATCCTGTGAGGTAACTGGTTGAAACCAGAACAGGTTGTGACTTGATGAGGTGGGGGATAAGAGATTAGAGCAAAGATGTAGATTCAATCTCTTCATAACTGGTGTACTTGCAAGTACTGTAGGCGACTAGTTCCCAATATGGAGGTCGCGAGAGACTGAGTGGGGGTCCCAAATTAGTGATTTACAAAAGGAAACAAAAGGAAAGTATTGACACTCTATTCAAATTGTTAATTGAAAACAACTATTTGTGAATACTGGTCAAATTGCAACGTAGCCTATGTAAATCCATGTTATCAAGCAAGACGATTAGAGTTTTGCTGCTTGATATGGTCATAATAAGCACCCGTAACTAAAAGTGGGGTCCCAAATCACTTGTATGGTAATTTTGGGGTTGCAGCCTGAAAATGTTTGGAAATTGGAATAGAATAGAATAAAGTAAAAGTTTAGGCCTACCCCCAGTAATAGCAAAGTAAATAAATGATGTACGTGTTCTCACTGGCATCTTTGTACCAAACATTAACATTTGTGCAAGTATGCTCCCCTCGGTGCATATCTCCTCAGATCCTTGCGCAGCCTGTGTCAAGTGCAATTAACACCTGCCTGTATCCACACGAGTAACGCCGAAGCAATATTAGATAACACACGCAGCACCAGGCTTCTCCCGCTAATGGGATGCTCTCGCCTTGACAGCGGTGGCTTCTGAGTCCGAGATAGGTGGGCAAAAACAGCATCGTTTCGTGACATATTGTGCCTCTTGGCAGCTCCACTTGACAAAAGAAGGGGGTAAAGTCCTTTGTGGTTTCCCCCTGTCACCCCTGGCAACTGCGGAGGGCTGTGGGGACTGAAGGTGAATTCCATGGAGAGAAATGGGGCTGAGAATAGAAGACGTCTCCAGTGGAAAGGTGACAGAGCTGCTACCTGTGGCTGTTGAGAAAGTGCATTACGCTCTATTATTACATAACGCATAACAGGACCAGTAAAGAATATGTGAAGAATTAATTTATTGAGTTTCATATCATTTATTGATACTATTATTTTGGTTTTCCAGAGCCAACAGAAGACCAATTTTCCCAAACATTGGAATTGCATAATGTTATATCATGGGCCGCTAGTGGTGTTGAGAATTGACTATATTTACTATGACGGTAAATCCAAATCTGCCTTATTTATACACCACATATTAAGGTGCAGCACATTCTAGCCCTAGCACTATATGAGACACTTCTGTCAAATCACCCTGGATCTTGCACTGGCGACACCAGCTTTAAAAATGGAGCAGCCAGTTGTAAAAAAAGAAAAAATTTACTGACACAGAAAACACATTTTCCACATTATACTTCATTTTGCACTTGGTTAATCCAAAAAAGAAGTATAATGTGGAAAATGTATTTTCTGTGTCAGTAATAACAATGTAATTACCATTATTACCATGTTATTACACTTTTATGTACTATGCTATTTCCATCCAATTACCATGCCATTCCTGCAGTGTGAAATGCTACCAAATAATTCGATAAAATAATGAAAATGTTTCCAACTGATTCTACCTTTAGCCTGGGCCCTGATGAATAAAAAGTAACCTTTTCTGATCGAACATTTCCAGTTTTAACATAATTATACATAGACATGCGCTTACACACACACCGATTGTATCAAAAGTCACTCCTGATAAAAATGCAAGGATTTCAGCCAGCAATTAAAAAGACATACTAGCTGTCTCCCAAAGGTCTCCTAGATAAATCTTTCCTGTTTTACAATGCCGTGCACAATGCATAGAGGGATGATATGTGGCCCTCTGTATCTCATGCAGGACGGCACAGACACACACACACACACACACACACACACACACACACACACACATGACTAGCCGACACATAGAGGAATGAATGTGTGTCCTCAAAACGTGCACCTGTCCTCAGCTGAACTGCCGGGACACAGATAACCAAGTGCATCTCTTCCCTTCCCTACGTGTCTCCGGTGCGCGGAGCAAACCTGATTAGCCCCGGGTGTCGTATGTGCCTGCTCCCCTCGTGCTGCGATAACTGTGTAAATGGGAGCTTTACGGAAAACAGGCGCATTATACATAGATGCCGCTCTCCGCCGCCGCTTAACTGTTGCCATGACGACGTCCGATAAACCCCTTCATTTCAGAACACGCCGCAGACTGGCTAAAAATAATGTCATGTTGTCTTTTCTCAGACCCCTCAAGGCGTCCGGCTTCAGAGCACGTCCACTACAAGGTAAGAGCAGGCCACATGAGGCTCAGGGGGGATGAGGAGTTAGCTGTTGACCCTACAACTGCTGTCATATCTGATGCAAAGGAATGTACACCAGATTAATCAAGCGTGAGGTTCAGATCATTTAGCTGCATTAGGAGCAAAGACATTAAGATCTGAATGTGACAGGGGCAGCTCCTGTGGGATGTTTCCAGTCTGAGTAACTTTATGCAGGTTCAACAAGTGCGTGTATAGTGCATTATAGTTTACAACGACACTGTGTACTGTCATTGTGTCTTTGGGCAAAGCAGGTCCATCACCCTGTCTCTGCACTAATGTGTTGGTCAGGTGCATGGTGGTGGCACAGTAATCACCTTACAACAAGACGGTCCACTGATCAATTGCCAGTGGGTTTCCTCTGCTTCACTATAACATATGGGATCTCCTTTGGGCCCAGGACTTCGAAACGCACAGAGTGGCAGCCATGCTTTCATCTAGCTGCCCCAGGACAGAGGGAGCCTATATGAGACTATTGCGTTTTTCTGAACCTACCAGATTCTGTGGTTGAAGTGTGTGGGCCATGGGCAGACAGACGAACCTCATGTCAGACAGACGTGTATTTGAAGAGATGGAAAATAATGAGTCCTCTTCCTGAGCAGCCTTTTATCAGACAGCCTCTCATATGTTACACTTGTTAACCCTGGCTCTGACTACGAGACATGCACGGGGGCAAATATGTAACCCTGATCTTGTTATCCTTCATTCCACAGACGCGAGTCTACGTGACACGGTGCAGTTGCACGGGTAAATGGACTGATGTGCCTGCAGTCGCCCTCGTCTTCTTGGCCGGGGGCTGTTTGGGTCTTATGTAAGACGGAGCGAGGGAGTGCGCTGTCACTGAGGGCCTAATCAAGCGTCCTGTGATTGATTTCCATCCACAGACACAGCATAACACACAGAGCGAAAAACACACTGACCCTGTGCGCCAGTACCACACAAGAGACTTTATTACTCAAATACATCAGCACGACAAGTGCAATCCAGTGACAAACAGTGCATCTAACATGTGCGTTCATGAGTTTTTTGGTTGTAGGATAACTAGTCATCACTGTTAGATAGTAGCAGCCAATAAAGATGAGGTAGACAGTGACGCACTCGAAATGTACAAATGTAAAAGTAGGTGGCATGCTAGTTGTTTGGTCACGCCCACTAGAAAAGACTTAAGTACAATCACACAGAGGTCTACAACCTGCATAGGATAAAAAAGATCAACTATAAATATACAACACCTACACAGTGGGATAGTAACAGTACACCTGAGGGTACTAAGCACACAAACATGTAAGACAATAACCTTTAGCTGGCTCTATCAAAAGTATACTTTAGAGACAGTTCATTTAAGATAGTGATATATTTACTATCAATTATATATTTGGAACTACTTAGAAGCTTTATACTGTGCTGTACATTAAATTTGTCCAAAAGTATACGCTCTTAACTACACATAAATATAAGATAGAAAAATAAATTTGTGCATGTAAACTCATCCTAAAGCAATGGTAACCACATATCAGCAGCTTGGAATAACAGTGGTATGTTGTTATTATGAAATACTTGGCACACCGTTGCTAAGTTACTTGGCATCATGACCATACATGTAAATAACAGCCAAGGAGAGCAGTGTTCAATAGTCTTAAAGCAGACAGTGTCAGCATACATTAGGAGTTATTGTAAGTGATTCTTTTCACATCTTTAGTTTACATACACTGGTCACACCACACCTCTGAAGCTGAGGTAAAGTTATCCTTGCAGCAGCGATGCTTTCACTAAGAACACACGGGGCTACACTAAAAGTAATAAAACAACAGTAACCTGATCCTTCCAGAACAATGTAAACCTAAGACAGATAAATCCTCTGTGATTCTCCTCTTGCAAACTCAGTGGTCACATAACAGTCTGAGCTGAGTGTAACAGTCAACTTAAGCTTATTGGAACAAGACGCTCACAGAAGGAGCACATTGCACACCAGTCATAAGGTGCACTTAAGCCGTAACAGTCATCAATCACTTGAAAAGCTATCAAAAATAACAGTTCTTGTCTTCAGCATCTGTGCACTGTATTATTATAGTGTCTGTGCTTGTAATCAATAAGTCTGTTGAAAATGTTTTGTTTCCCATTGTTTGATGGATCACTGTGTGCAGGTTGGATAGAGAGCTGCCAGTCCTAGCCACAGTAGTCAACACAGTCTCATTTGTGTATAATGCCTAATATAATATCAAGTGATTGACATGTGTAAGATACAACACAAAGACCACCACAGTCACTCTAATCATTACAGGAGATAACTGAAGCCAGTATATACAAAGTGTATTGGCAGCTCTGTCCTGGACACTCGCCTCTATGGGACTTTGTCCAGACCATTAAGAACCAAAGTGGGTTGGCGCAGATCCCTACAGCTGTACAGCATCATTGCCTGGTAGCGAACATCCACGACAACAAAAATAAACTTGGATTTGGTCAATCCAATTGTCATGTTTAACCACATCATACATTTGCTATGCTACGCTACCCCGCTCACTGAGCAAATGTACAGCAGCCAAAGCCACTATGTTGCAAGTTACACAACCTTATTCCATGGCAACCATGTTGAGTGATTTGGCAGCATCTGTAGCGCGCTGTGCTTCAGTCGGCCTTGTCCTCTCCGTTCTTGGCCCATCCTCGGCTCATGGCCGCCACCACAATGCTGTACATGTTGAGCCAGGCTTGTTGCAGAGGTGCAGTGTAGGCATGACCCAAACTGCACTGCAGCATGTAGAGTAGAGCCTCACCCACCACCTGGAGCCCAGAACATACAGAGTAAGACACGCACATATAAAAACCAACAGCAAACATGTTTCAGATCTGAGTCCTACAGCGAATGACTGTGTGTTCACTCCAACAGCCTGGTGCTTCCTCCCAAGGTTGAGGAGAAAGTCTTCCAGCGAGGGCAGGTCGTCAAGGTTACTGACTGCTGCATCTATGACCAGCATCACCTGCAAATGACAGAGGAAAGGCGGTAAGGCCTTCATACACTAAGTTAGTGCAGTGAGGGCAGGGAACAGCTCACCTTAGTCACGTGCTCCACAAACACAGGGCTGGACAGACAGTCCTGACTCGAGCTACACTTCGTCTTGTGGTAGAAAAGATTGAGGAGCTCTGGGTCCAATTCAAACAGTCTACCAAAAAGACAGAGCACACTGTGTGTCGAGAGGACATTCATAATCACGCTAAGAACAAATCGTTTTCTTTATAAGAAATGTCCCAAAGAGAAGTAGCTCTTCCTGTTTGTCGCCAAGCAACAGGTTACAGCTTCTATCTTTGCAACTTTGCTAAGAAGGAGCTGTCCCTGCTGCTGCAGAAAATATTTAACATTATCTGCAATTAATACTACATTCTGGACAGAGTATATATGACCATTACCTGGAGAACATGATTACACCATGGGGTACTTTGTTCTTGCCCAGGCTCTCCCAGCTGCCTCGTATCAGCTCCTTATCCTTCTCCGACAGACAGTCCATCCTGCTACAAGTGTCAGACGAGTACTTCAGACACACACCAGCCCTCTGCCAAACAAGTGCTGCAACAGGAGAGACAATCCACAGACCAAACTTCCGTCAACTCGTCTGCAGAAGGGGAAAAAAAGCAATCACTGAGCATCATATGTAACAGACAGGCTCTCACCTTTCCCAGGTCAGTCGTCCCTCGGAATCCCTCCTGCTGCTCTGCGTGTTGAGAGGATGCTGGAGCAGCCTTTGCCTGACAGTCTTCTTCCCCCTGCCCACGTTGCAGTCAGGGAGACAAGTTCTGCCACGCTCTTATCTGTCACATTGGCTGCTATCTCTCTCCCCCCCTTCCCGATAGTCTCTCTCTCCAGCACCAGGGTTATTAGTCAAGCCACTGAAGGAGAGGAGAGGCTACTGCATGCTACAGCTCCTCCTGCAGGTGAACCAGGCGACCAGCTCAAAAGCACCATATCCACAAGTCTTCGCACGGACACTTAGAGGAGATTTACCTTCAATTTGTGGTGCAGACAGAACTAACCAGGAAGCAAAACATTACCTTCTATACATTGCAATTGTCTGATGGAGATGACGGACCATTTAGGGGCCTGCACCATCTATTTTAGGATGTTTCCACAGCTGCCAACACTTGCAACCCACACATCAGCGAGAATTAAACGTGTGGGGATTTATAATGCCGTGTGGTGGCGAAAATTATAAGAGACCTGAGCGCGCCACCTGGGTCAAAATTACATTCTTTATCTGCTCCAAGAAGAGGCACTCCTCAAACAAGCATCATCTTAACATTCGGCGGTTAACGTGCAGAGCCTTTCATTAATCCAAAACGAGATGCGATCCGTTTTCGCACAACCTCTACTTTTGGAGGAGCTCAGGCACATGCACCGACTGTGGCCCCCGGAGAAGTGGGGAGGCCTTCCTATAAGGGACGGGGGCCCGGGGGGAGGTGGGGAAGGTGGGAGAGGGGGGAAGAGGGTAGGATACGACTGGGGCGGAGGGGGAACTATGCGGTTCCCATGACAACCCATGGAATCGTTGAGGTCTTGTCATGTGGTGGCCGAGATAGCGCTATGTAATCTGCTCAATCTACAGCGCGTATAATTGCTGACTGTAACGTTTGATTTAAAGCTGTCGCGCCGAGTTCCCATCGCTGTTATTTTACTTTGGAAATCACAGGACGCCTTTGCTGAGGACAATGTCGACTTTGTGTAGAATTAAAATAAAAAATAAATGACAGATTTGACATAAGTGTGGCTTACAAAGTGTGAATGAATGAAGAGTTAAAGGTTTTCACCATTCATAAAGGCCCTGTTGTTTTTTTCTGTAGTAGTACAACATGAATAGATTATAGATTTACTCAGAATAGAAGGATATTTAGTGATATAGTTTTAATCAGGCTGCAGAACTGACTTGTACTTTCTTTTTCGATCAAGTTATTACTCAAGTACAGTAAGAACCATTCTGAGGAGTCTAATTTCTTCACCTCAACACGCTGAGTAAATACAATTGATTACTCCAAATTAGTGTCTCTCCAGGACGCTCCCACTACCGCTTGTCATCACGAATCCGACGTTGCCCTCAGGCAGTTTGAAGATCTGACACAGTGGCCTAGAAACACATCACATGAACGCCTACCGGTCTCCCCGGAGGTCTTCTGACGGCGGTGATTATACATATTTAGGCATTGCCCATGTGGTTTGTCTTCAAAAATGATGTCTTTAAATTCCTGGTAGCGCTTTCTAAGAAGGAGAAAAGCGCAGCGCGGTATTTGATGTGGGTCTATGGGCTTTAAACACGGCGCGGCTCTTTGTGAGGCCGACGAACAGTTAGGCTTGTTTTTTTAGCTGCTGCTGTGGCTAAAGAAATAACTGGGAACTTTGGGATGCAGAGTGGCGGCCTCGCAGACTTGTTTCAGACGGCGCGGTGTCCTTATAGGACCCAATAAAATGTATATATACTTGTTGAGCCTAAAGTCACCCCTTACTGTAAAGCTCAAAGGAGGCAACGGTTCACCTTGTGTCAACTGTGAGGATACATGTTTATTGTGGAGGCTTTTTGGTTTGAACTTGGGAGGTTACAAAAGCTTGCAATGGGGGCTTCACTTTAAATATAATACACAATTCCGAGCAGTATTATTATAAAAAAGAACACTTTGATTTGAGTACAGTGTGGTAGATCCAGAAAGGTTGAAAATAAGCGTATAAAGTGTCCGCACGTTCCATAATTCCTACCTGTTTGGCGCCCTCATCATCTGCAGTTGCACATCAGAGAGCTCAGAGGCTGTCGTGGATGCCTCTCCATGACAGGAATTTTTCTAAAGGCCGTGTTGTTTACTGCCAGAGCGACCACTAAAAACCCTCCCGTGCCGTCTGACCCGTTTTGATCATGGCATTCCGTCCGCTTTGCAGTCCACGCTCTCCTCCCTCACATCTTCAATTTTCTCTCCGGTGTCTGCATTTTCTCCCCTAAATCAGACATGTTGGGAAAGAAAGAAATGGCGATATGTAATTACATTGAACTCTAACTTGGCAATGGCACTTGTCCTTTTTTTTTGTGTGTCTTTTCTTTGCTGGAAAGAGGCTCTGAAAATTATGTAATGCGTAATATGACCAAACCACATGAAGTCCTTGGCTCTCAGGGACCAGTTCTATTCATAATTTTACCGGACAGGGCACGGGAATAACAGTGTGAGAAGAGGGATTGTGAAAAATGTCAGTACCTGCTAAGTTGGTCCCGTGTGCTGCTGCTGCTGCTGCTGCTGCTGCCTGTGTTCACTTCAGAGGAGGGAGACGATCTCAGAAGACCATTCTCTTCAACAAACTGCTCCTTGACGCCCGCACTCCGGAGAGTGTCTCTGAATGTTTTCTCCACATTGGCCTTAGCAGATTTCTGTCAAATCCAAGTCATTTTACTGAACATGTGAAACACACCAAGATGGCAAATTACAAATGCAGAATATTTCATGAACAGTACTGTACAAATATTTAAATTAAATTGTTTGAATATAGATAAAAGCAGTGCAGTGTTGCATATTATTGAGAAGGAGATGCTTAGAACAGTGGTTCCCAAAGTGGGGTTGGGACCCCTTGGGGGATCGCGAGGCCTTGGGTGGGGGTCCTCACATGATTTCAAGATGAAACTAAAACAAAAATGTTTTGTTTTTAGTATATTTTTGAGTGTAAAAAGCCTATAATTTGTTAAATCCATTCAATTATTCAAAATAAACTGTTTTAATACATATTAACTTGATTTAAAAAGTTTTTTCTGTCCTAAAGTAGCATAACTTTACACAATGGGGGTCTCGAGTTGTTTACGTGTCAATTTTTGGGGTCCCAGCCAAAAAGGTTTGGGAACCCTTGGCTTAGAACATGCAGGATTACTCAAACATTCATGAATGAAAAGTGCAACTCCGTGTAAGCCGGCCCTGGGCATAGGGGAACCAGGCGACCGCCTAATTGATTTTTTAACCCTCTGAGGTCGTCATCAAGAGGTTTCAAGCTTTCAAACAAGCACTCCCTGGACCTCCTGCTGGACACAGATGAGCACCAGCACAACACCACACTAGGTATGGTCTTCATTAGGGAACAATAACTACAATTATGACAATATCATAATATAGATTATAGAAGGTTTAAACATCGTCACATCACACTAGACCAGTCACGATAATTACTATACTGTATTTTTGGGCTCAATATCTATCGTATGTATATTTATTAGCATTTTTTTCTTATATTTGCAAGCAATACTGTAATTTTCACGGAAGTTATTTAAACAATTGGTTTTAACTTATGTGCAATGTAAAATGTGGTTAGGAACATTTAGAACAAAACTTTATTGTCATTGCTATGCTTTTGAGTTACAGTTTTGTCGGCATTAAATGGTTCTCAATATTATCGTTTATTGCCAAATTTTGTTATCGGGACAGGCCGACATCACACTGAAACATTTTGAAAACTTGCTCGATACCAGTGGTCCTCTCTGGTCGACTCAAAAGTGGGTTGCAGGAGCATTTTATGTGGGTCACAAAACTTTGCCAAAAAATGGCGATAGATAAAATGTTTTGATATTTTTTGTCAACAGAAATATGTGA
Organism: Gobius niger; assembly: GCF_951799975.1. Classification (NCBI taxonomy): domain Eukaryota; kingdom Metazoa; phylum Chordata; class Actinopteri; order Gobiiformes; family Gobiidae; genus Gobius; species Gobius niger. The sequence continues at coordinate 8,638,770 of NC_136867.1, forward strand.
GAAAATACTGTATTTTGATATTACCTACCACACAGATTAAAAGGAATAGTACTTATAATCTTTGATGTAATATTCTGACGTGGGTCGCAGCTCGCATGATAAATTGAATGTGTGTCCCGTAGCCGTAGTCAGACCCACTGCTCCCTATGACCCAGTGGCTGGTGTGTGATAATAATGTGCGGCGACACTGACCTTCGGAGACACTCACCTGTTTGACCTGCTCGAACAGATACGGGCGTTCACTGACCCGCGCCCTCATGCCCTTCAGTTCCCTGCCGTACTCTCTCATCCGCTGCTGGTCCACTGCTCTGCATGTAAGCACAGATTATAGTTTGCTACTGGTGGCGGTTGCTTGTGGTTCCTGTGATGTGACATAGTGAAGGTTGCAAAGTTTGAGAGTGGACAGCCTTTACTGGAGCGGCACTCACCGATGGTGCTGTAGTTTCTCATTACACACTTCTTTTAAGCTCCTGTGCGGGTCCAGCAGCTTAGCGTGCAGCGTGACTGTCCTCTGCATGGCCTCTGACCTCATTCGGTACTTTCTCAGCCACTCGGCGCTCTCCTTGCTCTCTCGCACTTCTATTGATTTTCTATAAGCGGAGAATGACCTTTATTTAGCCGGGGGAAACTCCTGGACAGATTCACAGGGGAGTCTTCATCACAGAGGGGACTCTATTGTACATGTTTTTTGTGGTAAAGGATGCAAGAATTCTAATCACTGTGCCATCATGCCACTCAATATCCAACATGTGTAACTTCAAATTCAAATTCATTTATTCAAATTCAAATGTTCTGTCATTTTATGGCTTCATATAAAAAATAAGGCATTTTATGCACAAAAATGCCAAAAAATGCCTATATTCTCAGCAACAAAATCCTAATAGTGAATACAGCCAGGATTAAATTTATGGGAGTTTTTTTTTGGGGGGGGGGTGAAGTTGCAAAGATTTTTTCATAAGTGATTTGGATATCGTTTGCTTTTGAAAAGCTATATATAAGTGAAAATATATGAAAATATCTACCTTGTTTTTTGAGGCTCAAAGCTCAATAAACCAGGCTAGGAATTAGATATTAAATATATATAAACTATATAATACACAAGACTGGAAGGTTTGTAGGAGGCTTGACTGATCACTAAACCCGTTACTAAACCTAAAGTTCAGTAACATTTGCACATGTGCCTGTATGTTTCTCCTGTCTTTAGGCGGAAAGTAAATGACCATATATGAAAAGCATTAATTTGGACACCTTTTGTGTTACACATGGATTGCTAGCGGACATGGCATACACAACATCACAAAAGAAGCAGATCGCACAGGGTGAGTTTGGTCTTTTTTTTTTACTTTAACAGTAACATCATTTTAAGGGACAATCTTTGAGTTATTTCCTATAATAGATTCACCTGATAGCCTGGCTGCGTTTCCTTGCAGCATCAGTGATGTAAACAGGGAGGGTGTCTGTGGACAGTGAGGTCAATGCTCCCAGGGACTTGCTTCGTATGAGATGAGTTACTTTTTGTGCCTGTGAATCATAGAATAACGTACAAACAATGCATAACCCTGGCAGATGGTAAAAGGTACATTTTCTGAATTTATACAGCACTTTTCCTCCCACACAGGGCACTCAAAGACAGAGGCTGCCTGACCATGACTACAGAATTGTAATCAACATGAGCATACATTGAGTGCTTTATGTAACAGCGTGACATCTTGAATAATTAAAATGAACTGGCTGATTATTTCACCAAGTGCATGCTGTGAGCGGTATGGGAATTATATGCCGACTGTGTAAGAGTGGTTTTCTGATTGTTATATCACTTTTATGATAATGATTATAACATTCAAAGCTTGCACATGCTGGCAACAGGAGTTTCCCTTGAACCAGTTATTTTAGCATCTAACATCATTTTGGCACAAACTAGAATGTCACATTTTTAAATCAACGAGTGTGAACTGTGGGAGAGTCCAAAGCTCTAAATAAAATCCCAAGAACCCTTTAACATAAATCTTTGCCAAAGTGCATAGCTATGGCATTTCCAAAAACAAGGCAATAGTTGCAGTATTTAAAACTGCGGTGACGATTAAGTTTTTAAGCAATCAGCAAAGACTGCTTTTCATAATTATGCCTTGAGTACATTACTTGAGTTTGATTTAAAATCTATAATTTGGCTCACAAATACAGGCCCTGGGCAGAAGCGAACCAGGCAGCCACCTGGGTCGCCATCTGCTGGAGGGCCTAGTGCCATCGAACTGAGCTGCTAAAAATTAAAATTGGAAAGATGTAACCAAGGTTGGCTCTGCTGGCTTTGATGACCCCTGTTTCAGGCTACAGAGCTGGAGAGGGACATTCACAATTAGGGTGAACAAAAACATACAAATAACAATGCTGTCGTTGGACTCATAGATGTGTACATCTGCTCGTATAAGTTCAATATATTGTTGCTGTAAATATTGGGGCTCTCGGTTGTGCAGGAGGTTAACATTGTAGAAAAAGTTGCCAGCTTCTTTTTAAGTGTTGAATGAACACTTAAAATTGTTTATTTGAATGAATGGTTTCATTCAAATAAACCATTCATTCAAAGGGATTGGGACTATTTAAGGTCACGCTTCAACCCACTCCTTTTCCAAGAAATTCATTGTATTTATTGTTTGCACTATTAATATGTTCAAAATAAACTAACTATGAGATATTTGAGCCATAGCAAACTTACTGTACATCATTAGACAATAAACTAGTTCATATTCTGTTCTATTCTATAAGCATTTTCAAATATTTCTGTCTCAAATATTTGTTATACCCTGCTTGTTTTCAGCATCTAGTTCACAAACGTGCAGTGTACCTGTGACTTCTGATCACTGCTCCTGCTTTGGCGCTGAGGCAGAGCGGATGTCCTGAGATGGAAGGGCAGACATTTGGTCGTGTCTTTAGCCTGCGCTGTTTCCCTCTGTAAGGCTCTGTGGAGTCTGCTGAAATCAGGGACACGGCGGATGATCTTAGGTTGAAAGCTGGGGCTCTCATCCAGGAACCCTATCCTCTCTCTCCTGGGGCGATCTGCGGTGCGAAGCTTGGGGCACTCAGACACTTTCTGACCGTCTCTGTTTGCTACAAAAAAATATAACAACAAAGAAGTGTTTCACTTTCACACAGGTTGTTTTTGAAATCTAACACACTGTCTGTCACGCTGTCTAACGGGCGTAGGACAGAAGGGACAAGCAGATAATTCAACTTACCTACTTTGGGGTCTTGTTTGATTTTGTGAGATTTCCTGACTGCAGCCGCATGGTTTTTATCTTCCTGTGATGCTTCATTCATCATTGCGATGAGTTTCTCTCTTCTCTCTTTCTCTCTCTCCTCAAACCCGAATGGTTTTTGCATAGAGAGCAGGAAGTTCTTTCTTTGCTCATGGCCATGTTTCCGCTGTTCCTCCATTTTGCCCATCATCTCTCCGAAAAGGGGCACCGTGACGTGCCTGGGTACTGGGAGAGCACTAAACTTCTTCAAGCACTCGGCCATAGCTTCCTCCTCTTCGCTTGGCCGTGTTATAGCCAAACCCGCACGCTCACAGTGGTACGTCCTTGTATGTTTTGATTTGGATGACTGGCCAGAAAAGTTACAATGTGTTGAATACATACAGGCAGAATTGGGCTGAATCTGTTGTTGCGTTGTCCCTTTACTGAAGTTGAGAGCAGATGTCGATGACACTTTTGTTTGTCCTGGACTTCAATAACAAAAAGAAGAAGAAATTAACTCAAATTGCAATGGGAGTCGAGCTAGTACAGTGCTTTACAAACTTTGGGATGCTACGTGGGTCAGGTCTGTTTTAATCCAGGTCTTTCCCTAGCCTGGTGGCACTTGTAAAGCCAAACGTTTTTCTGATGTGAAACGTGTGAGAATAGCCATTCAAATGTATTAAAGGTTACATACGTGTCTTCTTGGCGCATCAGTGTTGAAAGAGCAGCATTTAGTTGAATCCTCTTCTCCAGAGCCTCCCTTTGCTTCATCTGCGTCTCCTGCAGCTGGTTCTGAAGGCTCTCGCTCAGAGCCTTGAGCTGATGCCGGAGGATTAACTCTGATTCAAGGCAATCTCGCTGATGCATCTCCAGCTTGGGCATGTTACAGATAATAACTCTGCCAGAGTAAAGAAATATTACTCATGCAGTTGTAACTAAATCATTCTGTACAGCAAAAATAAAGGGCTTTCTGTAGTTAAAAAGTAGTCAGATTAACAACATTTTATTGTCAAACTATTTAATAACTATGTGAAAAGATGTTTTAATTGCTGTATATTTGGGAAACAGGAAATGCAAAATAAAAGTGAATGGTTACAATCATGATCACTGTGGGTTTTACCTTTATGGTCTTGTGTGGCACATTTTTCCCACTCATCGATTTTGCTGACTTGCGCGAGGTCTGTTACCGCGTTACCATAGCAACCAGGCGAACGCGCTCTTAAATAAAAAGTGAGACGTTCCTCATGCAGAAAAACCTGGTCCAATGCACAAACACACCCATTAGATTTACGTTTAAATATGTAGGCTACAATCTAAAAACGAAACGAAAGCAGCAAAGCCCACCTGTTGAGTAAGTTTAGTAAGTTTTTACTCCGGGTCTTCTTGAAGCAGAAAAAAAAACATACTGGATGCACTCGCTTTACGTCTTAGTTCTCATTTAGGAGATAAGAATAGTGTGAAACATAAATGAAACCGAGCGGAATAATCAAGTCTTCGTCCTAAAGACATGGATCTATTATAAAAGCCTGTCCGTGGCGCGCCTGCGGAGGACGTGTTCTGTGATTGGACGAAAGACAGGAAGTGCTTCGTCTGGAGCGTTTGTCAACACAACATGGCTGAAATAGCAAAGAGACGTCCACAATAGGACATGTTCAAGGGGAAACGTAAGGCTTACTGGTTTTCTTGACAGACTTAACATTTTAGTTGACTCTTCCGCGCACCCTCTTCCCCTCATGACAGAGAAGTGAAATGCACAAGCTCACCAAGTCGACGCTGACCCTGAACGGATTTGCCAGGAGTGTGTTTGCAGAAAAATGCCTCATCTCTCCCAGAAATATTTGTCGAGGAATTGTTTGCGCCCAACACAGCACGACTGCTGGCCAGGATGAGGTCTATGATGTTATTATATCTGGGGGAGGCATGGTTGGATCTGCCATGGCATGTTCATTGGGTAAGTGGTGATGTTTAGCTAGCTTAAACGTTCACACCCCTCCAGCCTAAAATGAATCCATTGCATGTTCTGATCATTACCATCATTATCAAAACAGGAATGGATCCCAACCTCGGCGATAAGAAGATTCTTCTACTTGAAGCAGGTCATAAGAAAGTGATGCATAAAGCCCCAGAAACGTACAGCACCAGAGTCAGCTCCATTAGCCCTGGTTCTGCAACTCTGCTCGCAGGTAAGGCCTACAGGCCGACTGAAACCTAATAGGCATTCATTATGAAATGTGTATGGATATATAATTCATATGTTGTGGTGTGTTTCTATTAAAAACGATGTTATTGAACATTGTAAGGTAAGCCTGGGTTAGACACTGTTCCCTGCTTAAATCGTCAGGGCAGCAGGCGCCTCACTTGGTTTTGCTGACACATATCAGACAGGCTGATAAAAATAAACTGCACTCATGTCAATGCTAGAGTGATTCAAATAACTTTCACTGGGTGCCAGGGCTGGGCGATATAGACCAATGGTCATATCCCGATATATTTGGGTTGAATATCGATATACGATATATATCCCGATATTTTTTCCGCAAAGTGAGAGCTGTGAAATGAAATGTCAAGGTCAAATACAAGTACTTTTATTGAAAACTCACTATACAATGTAAACATAAACACTGTATAACAAAGCTCCGTAAGGTGCACATTTAAATAAAAAAATATCTTGGATAAAAATAGCCATAAAATAAAATAGGTCAGTCTATTTCTGAGGGCAGCATTTATACATAAAGAGGTAACAACATAAATTACTCAGTTTAAACTTTAAGATACACTTTTTTAAAAATCACCTTGAGTTTCTTTTTGTTAACTTAATAGCTTGTCTGAAATTTAAATATCCCGATATACGCGATATGGTCTGATTCCATATCTCATTTAAAAATATATCGATATATCATAAATATATATATATCGCCCAGCCCTACTGGGTGTAATACAATATAATCTATAGTGTTTCTCAAACTGTAGTACAAGTACCACTTAAAGCCTTTGGGTGACACTCAGGCTTTACTGTAGTTCTAGTATTAGATTCTTTTTAGGGACAATTTGATTAGTTAGTCCTTGCTAAAGCACTGCATTTGTCATATTTTAGCTCTTTCATATGTTTAGTTATACTTTATTAATCCCCATCGGGAGATTCGTTCTCTGCATTTGACCCATCCTTGCTGGGACAACATGTAGAAGCAGGGTGCAGCCAGCGTAGACCGGCGCTCGGGGACCCATATCAGGATGAAGCCAGGCTAATGGTCAGAAACACCTGGCTAGAGGATTCACCTATTGTACATGTTTTAGTGGTAGGAGAAACCGGAGTACCCGGAGGAAACCTACGCAGACACAGGGAGAACATGCAAACTCCACACAGAAAGGCCCGTCCAGGTGGGAATTGAACCCGGGACCTTCTAACTGTGAAGCATTTTTTTGGTCAACGGTACTTGGTGTGAAAAGAAGTTTAAGTTATTAATTATTTCACAGACATAATCACAAAGTGCTTTACATGAGACAATGATACATTCACGCCACACTCGGTGGTGTTTAGTTTCCCCTGGGCGAGACTGACAGAAGCGCTGACCTGGCTCTGACCACCACCATTCTGTCATATTTATACCAGATATCTCGATATCAATATATAATACGATATAACTACGGGTTCGGTGGAAAACAACCATTTTTCAGAAAAATAAAAACATCATAATACAAAAGAGTTTTATTGATGAAAATCTATATCGTTTATATCTTGACATAATATCTTAAATTCAGCATGTGTTTCTCTTCACACAGTACTAACGGTGTATTTATTATTGCAGGTGTTGGAGCATGGGATTACATTACAGAAATGAGATGTAAGCCGTACAAAAAGATGCAGGTATGTTTACTCAAACACTGTCCGGCTGCTTTAGTGAGTTTAACTTAAGAGTACTGTCCATTATTGAAAATGGGCCTGTGTAGTAGGGCTGGGACGATCCACTTTTGTCACGATCCGATACGTATCACGATACTCAGGGGCCGATCCAATACTTACGTATTGCGATACAATACGTAATTATGATTTGTAATATGTTTACCTTAAAATGTATAAAAAGAAAACTGTCATGTGTCTAAAGTTTATAAACCAAAGGCCATTTGACATTTATTGAAGTGTTAAGATCAAAAGTGCATTAACACAAATTGACACAGTGCTGTTTCTGCAAATTAAAGGAGTGCAGGATAAAAATGCCTCTAAGCACAAGTATTGAAAGTATTGCGATACTTGAAAAAGTATTGATAGTTGGTATTGCAGCACAAAGTTTTGCGATCCAAATCCGATCCGATATCTTGTCTCAGCCTTACTGTGTATACGTTATAGCAGAAATGTTTGCACAAAGCTAAATTAAATGTCCCAAGCCTGAACGGAGACCACATTAAATTACCCCCTGAAACAACAGAAATGATCCTTTCTCTGCTATAACAGATGTTCTGGAATATTCACATTTTTAGTAAAGCAAAAAATAGCTAAAGCCAACAACCAAACATATCCTGCTGTTACACAATGTCATTTTTCTCAGTTAGAGCAGAATTTACTGGAACGCTATATGTAATTCTGTCATCCATCAATCAAAGCGCTATGTAATTTGTGGAGAGAGGATTCTATGACACTCATTCAGCTGATTGAGTAAACAGCACAATACGGCGTCATATAATCATGCATATGGTATGTTCACGGTAAAATTGCAAACATGGGTTTCATGTAACAGGCATTTTGTTCATTCCTCCATGTCATTTCTGCCTTTTCTGCCACACTCTAAACTCAGTTTCTTTGAATATGCCAATGATAACACTGCATTTGCAAAAGTTCAGTTAGTACACTATAGGATGCCATTGGGCAGGTTTAAAATGTATCTGCAATAATAAATAAATCATTTGACATTTTGTCTTTTAATTATGAAGATTCATGTGAACAACGAGAAGAAGATGAAAGATTAGGAGGGTGGTTGTTTGCTGCAAAGCCACTTTACGGCTGTGGGTGCAGGCTCGGTCCCTTTTGAAAGATGTGGTCAGCGCGTACCAAACACTTGACCGCAGGGCTTCTCCCTGGGCCCAAGATGTCATCATGCAGTGCCTAAAAGTGCTTATGGCAGTGTACCTCTCCCATTATACCTTCACTGTGGTGCCACTGAGTTGTTTGTCCACTGCATCTCCGTCATTTTCTATACATTTTAGCCATAATGTTGGAAAGTATGTAGAAAAGCTGCAAATAGCATTCTTTCCATTCAGTAAAATGCCCCTCCACTTCCACTCTAAATGCACGTTTTGCTTTGAGGTCTTGAAACAGACTCTGACTCATACAGTGTCTTGATTTTTCCTTAGACTTATAGATGTATTGTCTAAACACAATGTGCACCAGCAGTTTTTTCCCAAGCTCAATCTTTTTGACCTGTATTAAACTAAACCAAAACCGTTTTGGGCCGGTCTCTGTAAATCTCTCTTCCCAACCACTTATCACAAGTTGCAACCTCAGTGTGATTAGTGGTTTTCTTGAGGGTATATCCCCCTACTTTATGGGAAGTCAGTAAAAAGTAGAGCAGCAGCACATTACTGCCAAATGATGGGGTTGGGTCACCATAGTTACAAGCCAGGAGAGGATTAACCTTGTACAAACACTTTCACCCTCCATGCTGAACTCCACAGCGGATCCAAGGCTGAAATTACAGTAGCTCTTTCTGCCACTTGGGGTTGTGGGTAAATATTGACTTACTCTGTAATGTTCACAAACATGTCATTAGTTATTTGTGCCTCCAAGAAAATGAAGAATAATGACCCTGACCCGAGTGAGCCCACTCAGCTGAAGTAACCAGCCAGCCTGGGCTTGTCATGGACCCTCTTTGCATCAGTAACATCTAAAACTTTGATGTGTGCAGCTCAATGAAAAGACGGCTATATATAGGTATAGGGGATGCATTAAGGACAGACCACAGCCATAATGGACCTCTCATTTAGGTTTGGGACGCCTGCTCAGATGCTCTGATCATATTCGATAAGGAGAACCTGGAGGATGAGATGGCATACATTGTGGAGAATGACGTCGTTGCGGCAGCCCTCACTAAACAGCTGGACAGTTTATCTGGTAAGTAAACATGCATTTTTGGTTTACGCATCAACATCCACACAGTGGCTGTGCCGTGTCAAACCCAAATCCTGCTTCATCAAAACCTCTGGGTTTGTTGAACCTGTCTGCTAGAACCACCATATTTATTTCACCCTTCCCTCAGTTTGTTTATGCTCGTGCTGACAGTTTTGAGGCTACTGACACTATTCAAAGATATTCCTGCAGTTTGAATAAAATCCAGTACTCCAGTGGCACGTGATGATCCAGTGACTTTTTAAAGGCGCCATGTGTTTTCAGCACCTCTAAAGCCATTGAATTGTACAGAGGGCTGCTGTATTCTTGTCCACATTAAACTCTTTTCTGTGAGCGCGACAAATAAAGCTCTGCTTCACTCTGTGCTTGACAGCCAGAGTGGCATATTTATAAACACTTTTGGGCAATTGGTGCCAAACAGCGGAAGTGCGGTCACTGCACGTTTTACCTCATGTGCCTCCCATTTGTCGGCCTCTTTCTCATTTGAGCGAGGGCTGTTACACTCTCAATGTGGTAGATGAAAGCATGCCCCGTGCCAGCTGCACTTCAAGTAACCATTCAAACCTCTCTTTGACTTCTTTTGCGTGGAGCCGTGTATTCTGTTTAGAAGCTTGTAACAGATGATCTGTTGATTCTTGGTAACAACAAGTGCCATGAGAATCACGTAGGAAAGAAAGGTGACGGAAAGTGGAGTTTTGTGTCCTCTGGAGTGGACCTTATGGAACAGTCACAGAGGATAGGATTTCTGTCACATCTGCGCGAGCAGGCAGACATCATTAACAAAATGTGAATTTCAGCTGCATAACAGCGTGGGAAAAATACTCATTTATGAAGTTGGTTTTGAAGAAGAAAAATAGGCATGTTATTATGCACAAAATGTGTTAGACTTAGCCAATAAAAGAGATGCAATATGTTTATGTGATTTTAAATGTTCTTTCATCTTGAATCTAAAAATGTCTGTTTTTGACAGATAATGTGCAAGTGAAATACAAGTCCAAAGTGGTGAAGTACAAATGGCCAATGCCGCAGCACTCTGTGGAGGCCATCCCATGGGTTCAGGTGGCACTAGCCAGTGGTGAGACTCTGCAAACCAAACTGCTGGTCAGTCTTTAGTCTTTTCCTAATAAATTGATGTCTTCTGTCCATGTCATTAGTGTTTTATTTTTCAAATTCTTGTGTGTTTGTCAGATTGGTGCTGATGGACAAAACTCGATGGTGAGGCGACACTTGGGGATTCCCACAGTCAAGTGGAATTATGACCAGTCTGCTGTTGTTGCTGTTCTGCGTCTGTCAGAGGTAAATATAGTTGCAATTATCGGTTAACATTCACCAGATGATAATAATACACAATGTCTCATTTGAATATACCTATTTAAAGCTTTAATTGTGTTGGTCATCTTTAAATGGCGTTGTCAAAAGTAGCGAACAATGCAGTGTAATACCTTGTTTACATATGCTGCATGTAATTAAAGTGTGCCTTTACACTAGAATAGAGACTTTGGCTGTATCATATTGTGTTTATGTGCTTGATAGCCCACAGAAAACAATGTTGCGTGGCAGAGGTTCCTCCCAACTGGACCCATAGCAATGCTACCGGTAAGACTGCATGTTTACTGTTCTAGCTGGCCTTGCAAATCTATTCACTGTGTGTAATTAGTGGCAGATAATACCTCAGCATTAATGTTCACTACAGCTGTCAGACACAGAGAGCTCTTTGGTGTGGTCCACCAGCCATCAACTCGCAGAGGAGCTGCTGCAGCTGGACGAAGAGAGCTTTGTGGACGCAGTCAACTCTGCCTTTGTGAGAAATGCTTTTTATAGCAATATAAAGTGTCTCTCTTTCCACATGTGCCAGCAGCAGGTTGCAACATTTCTGTTTACTGACCGGATACTCTCATGCCGGATGGTTCAAATGAATCATACTAGCATATTTGTCACTCTTTGGCCCAATATTAATATCTTTCTGTGGCTGGGTGTACCTTTCAATTCTTATGTTTGGACAAAAGTCCTTTTCCCAAGCTGGCTATTTTTACTGGTTCTGTCGATGGACAGGGTCACCACGGTTGAGTCACGTTTGGTTTCAAGCCTGGTTTGCTAATTAAACCTGTGGTCTCCCAGTGTCGGCCATTACTGCATGGAATGTTTTTCAAACACAGCTAATTCGACTGTATAGCCTGGCCAGCATCTTCTTTTAATTAGCCCTGCTCACAGTGGCCTGCCAAACCAGTTAGTGAGAGAAAAAACTTTCCCTGGCTTGGAGTTGATCCTTGCTCGTATGTCCGCTACTGTAATTTCTTTGTCCACTCAAGGATAATGTCTGTTTTCTCTCTTTGTCTTTGTGTGCCCATGTGCCACAGTGGAGTAATGAGAACCAGTCGGAGCTGGTGGAGACAGCTGGCTCGATGTTTCGCTCTGCCCTCTCTGCCCTCATGCCTTCTGCAGGGTCACCCCGACAGCTCCCTCCCAGTGTAGCCGCTATAGGCCCAAAAACCCGGGTCATGTTCCCCCTTGGCATGGGTCATGCTTCAGAATACATCAGGCATCGCGTCGCTCTAATCGGGTACGAATAAAGAGGAAATCCTGTTTGATTTGTGTATTAGCCAAAGTGACATGACCAGCTTGTATTCCCTGTTTGTCTGTGTAGGGATGCTGCTCATCGAGTGCATCCCCTGGCAGGTCAGGGAGTAAACCTGGGCTTTGGGGATGTGGCCTGCCTCACACAAGTCCTGAGCCAAGCAGCCTTTAACGGGAAGGACTTAGGTCAGTGCAACACAGAAGCTCTATAAGTACAGTGGTTTTTTAAGCTCTTTTCCACACAGTCAGAACATGTCCGGCCAAGCGCTATGAAAAAGCATCATTTTCTCTTCATGTAATTATTTCATCAGTTTTTGATTTGAAAAGCATAATTTGTCTTTTGCCTAGTACGGCACTGAAAAGCTATGAATGACAGCATATTCAACGGGATATGCTTGTTCTTTTGTGAGCAGGAGCCATGCAGCACCTCCTGGAATATGAAACCGAGCGGCAGAGGCACAATCTGCCCATGATGGCGGCCATCGACCTGATGAAGCGTCTGTATTCCACTCACTCCGCTCCTGTGGTTCTGCTGCGCACTTTTGGGCTACAGGCCACCAACATGCTGCCAACGCTCAAAGTAAACCTCGCACACATCACATCACATGACTACCTGTCACATGGAGGCTCCACCTACGCTCTCCTGATTACACAGAGCTTTACTGAAGCCGTGTCTATAATTTCCAGTGTTCTGAACCTACTACTATGGTATCTAAGTTTAGTCCCAAATTTACTGTTACCAAAAGTGTGTGGGTGGGGTGCAGGGCTGGTCCAGGGGCAGCGGACGGTGGTGTTAGCTTGTGTTTTCACACCCCTTTTACGACTGACCGCTCATATGAGATAGCTTTATTTCCTACTAAGTGATTCAGACCAACACAAGTTAACTGGCTGTAAAACGTTTGATTGGGGGTACAATCTTTTCCAAATGAAATGCTGTGATTCAGTGCTTTGAAAACAGTGTGATCGCACTGGGTTGAAGCAGCACGAACAAAGCTCAGTGAAGCATTTCCCTGACCGTGTCCTTTGCTTCTTTCAGGAGCAGATCATTTCCATGGCCAGCAAATGATGCACCAGCACTAGTCGCTTCATCCAAGACTTAAATGTAAATAAAATATTATTTTATTTTCCCTGAACATTTCCTTGTTTTGATTCATTAGACACAGATCAAGATTGATAATTACATATTTTATTAAAACATGTAAAAGATGTATAATATACACACCTGATTTAATAAAATGTACAAATGTTAGTTATCAAATGATGAAAAAGCCATTTGAGCAATGCAAGAGCCATTCTTGTCAAGTCATTACATTTACAGTTACATTAAGTATATACAGCAGTAGTTATTATGGTGTGAAATACTGAAACAGCAAAGGCGTGGCAGCTGCACAAGAAGGTACACTCTTAACAATAAATCTCACTTATTTAACATTTGTACAGTTCACAAGAAAAAACACAGTTTCATAACCCTTTATAGGAACCAGGTTTTCATCCAAAAAATAAACAGTAAACCTCAAATCATTGCATAATTTATCTTTGCATTGTCCAAATTTCTTTTGTCCATATTACTCATGAGTTTTTCTCTGTGGCCTAAAACATAGTAGTTTAAAGGCCCTACAATTTAGCCACTGTGTGGAGGAGTGCTTTCCTCTCTAGACCAAACAAACTAAACTGGCTGAAATAACTTATAAGTACAGGTATTTTGTGAGGGGTGATCAAGCTTCCCTCAGAGTCATGGTGGAGACCTTTACCAGAGGAACTGTCTCAATGACCACAGCTACATTCTGCAATAAAAGTCTTATGTGCAAAGTTGAAGAGTTGTTTTTCTTTTTTGAAATAAAAAGGTCAATGAGTAAAAAACTGATGTAAAAACTATGGCTCTGTGTCAGTAGCCAGCATCTTCATAAAATCTACTGCATTAATCATTGCTCACCAAACCACAGAAATCACCAGAGTACCACCATGACTGAACTGCCCCAACACTAGCCTCTGCAGACTGTGCAGGCATGTAAATAACATCCAAGAGGGATCATCCATGTAAACACGTTACAAAAATCAATCCCAGCTCACAGGTTATGAGCTTAACATACAGTAGAAACTGCTGGCAATATAAAAATAGAGTGATTTCTTTTCAACAGTTTGTAGATTGGCGAGCGTGTGCTGTGGTGGAACAGACCAGGGGCTGTGTGTCGAGGTGGGCAGAGGCAGTGCCAGCTGCAGTCACAGCCATGTGCTTTAGTCACTCGCGTGGATGTTCAGGTTTCTGAAGTAATCAAAGGTGGCCCCAAGAGCCCAACTTGTTTCCACATTGTTAACCTTTTTGGCGAGCTGTAGAAGAAGAAAAGGGTTTACTGTGACATACTATTGTCAAACTGAAAAGCATCTATAGCAGACTCCAACTTACCTGTAGTACTGTGTTGTCCTTGAAGCCGAAGCCCTCTTTTAACAGACAAGTGATGTATGTCAGATCCATGCACAGGAACGGGTTGATAGTGCGGTATTTAGACATTTTGTTGCACACTAGAAGAAGAAAATTGTATTAAAACATTTGTATCATATCTAGATAACTGACTTTTTTGGTCCACTAAACAAAGTTGTGAGGAGGTGAGGGTCAGCACAGGGCTACTGCTATGGCAACAGGCTAACCTGCCTCTGCCAGTGAGCTCACAACACAAACAAGGCCAGTCTGCTATCGCACGGCCTTTACAGCCACATGACGGCTCATATGTAGCAATCAATCAATAGATCGTGCCATGTTAAATTCATAGGGCATTTATGATCTAATATGCCGAACACATACTCAGCGCAAAGCCTCAGTGTTATAAATAATGTGCAATATAACTTAATAATAGAGCCTTTTCAGTACCTTCTTTTGCCTTCTTCTTGAAGTCTCTTACTTCCACAGTTCCACCTCTGCTGTCTGCAGTTAAAAACAGTGTTCAGGTATACAACAATATGATAATTTACACAGCTCAGGAATGATCTGCACGGTGTGCACTTACCAATGAGGCCTGACTCCTTAGCTCTGTCAAAGTAGTAGGAGAAAGCATAGAAGATGCTGCTTCCCTTCAGTTCATAGGGCTGGTGCACGATACCTTTGATCACCCTCATCATTTCGTAGTAGCACAGCTTATAGCCTGCATAGCCTGAGAGCAGAGAAAAGCAATGATGTAACCTATACTGAAATGGAGTGGAGGAAACCACGAGTTAGCGGAGCATTGCTGCAGCAGTGGTTGGAATGTGATGATGAGAGCCAGTAGACTGAGGTTAACCCAGGGGTAAAGCCGAGGGGCTCATGTGAGCAGGCCCAGGGAAGCCCCAGTAGCTCTGGGTTCACAGCCTCGCGGGCATTGTGTGGGGAAGGCTGGCTCATTTGTGCTGCAGAAACCATGTGCTGACAAGAGTAGCAGTTAGAGTGGCCCTGATGGCCTGCCTATTTTTACCACATAATTGTGAGCGGTCCAGATCAAGCCACTCGCTGCACAAAAAAGTAACAACCCTGGAACAAAACCAGCATCTTTTGGCTACTGGACTGTGGTATGGGAGTGACTGCCTTATTTGTGAAGCTAACTGACAGTTTCTTTTCTTTTAAATACAAGGTTGGCTGCAATATAATTGTTCAAGAGGGAAGATGAAGAGTCATAAGATGACAAAACATGCTTTTGGCGCCAAGGTTAGAAAAACTTCAGTGGTCAATGTTCTGTATTGTACTGTACTCTATTGTGTTCAAATGCTGAGAAAGGAATGCTGGAATAATGCAGTGGTCTGGGAAAGCTATCAAACCTCACAGCTTTTATCTTACCGTCTGGAATCCCGCTAACTTTGTAGGTGGACCCTGAAAAATTCACTTCTTCTCTGAGCCTTTTTGGAAGACAAGGACTTGTGAAGATTTTCCAATCAAGGCCTGCGGAAATAAATAAGTGTTTAACCACAGAATTGTTACAAGGAGGTGCACGGTAGAATAAAAGTATTATTTACCATCGGCTCCTAAAGCCCCCAGAGCAGACAGGCGAGCAGCAAATAGCCCATTTCCCAAATAACTGTGGAAGAGCCAACTTTTAGCTTTGAGACTTCAAAATGATCATAATAACAAACTTACCTGTGTGTGTACAGCTGGTATGTGTTGTTAAACAGGTTGAAATTGGCGATGTAAGAGGAGGGTGCAGACTGGACTGTTTTCTGTGGGATAAAGATGTTAATATTATAGAAATTCTGACAATTGTTTAAAGAAATTTTACAATTTATTTCCAAACCTTTGACTTAGGAAGGAAGGTGATCTGTGTAGATCCTCCGCCCAAGTCCAGGATGCCCACAGTTCTCCGGGTGTTGGAGTACAGGTGACCTGTCACAAGGAGACACTATATTGGAATACTATAATGCCTGTACTTCTGAAGGCAGCTGCTCTGTGTGAAACACGTGAGGGAACATCACTTGTTTTTGCGAGCTGCTTGGGGCCAGTGATTCAGTCAAAACCTCACACAGGAGACAGCCCTATGTGTACACAGGGCAGCAGATATGAGCCTGCTGACCACTAACACCAACATAACAAAACACAAGCAATGTCTTACCTGTCAGGAAGTTCACCGTAACCCAGGCAAGGACTCCTACAACAACACAGGAGCACAAAAAGCATTAGTGAACTCCTGACTCTGCCACTGACTGTTTTAGTGACGCTGACTGGTGTGTGTCTAGCTCTGCTTCATTAGCTTATGTTAAAACAGCTGAGCTGGTTGAAGGCTTGCCGTTGTCTGTGATGTCAGTTATTGCACTCATAAAGAGAGTGATGACACATGACACAGCCAGGGAGTCTTAATGAGAGCTCTGGAAAATTGCTCTCAATGACTGGGTGTGGACAAAAACTACAGTAGTGTATATCTCCTATATATGGCAGCAACAGTATTTGTAGATAATTATGCTATTATAGAATGTGTTAAGTATAGCACTGTTGTTAACTTAAATTAGTTGATTTATTTTACCTTCATTTGTTCCAGGCATGATGGAAACACTATTATTTGGCACAAAGAATGGAGACTCGTCAAATACTTCTTTCACCTGCAGGAAAAAAAATGTAGTCAGTTACAGTACATGCTCTAAACCGAAGAGGCTTTTACAAACACAGCTTTATGACAGGGCTCTGCTGTGGACTGACAGATAACCTAGCCGCATGCTTGGTTGGAACAGTAGCCTAGATTTAATATGGTAAATGACAAATATGGTTACTCCGCACAACCTCACAACAGCTGTTTTTGCTACATGATGACCACCAAACGGGCAGACTTGCTGCCTCTTTTTCCAGTGACACTTGTAAGCACTTAGTGGTTTCTCATCACGTTCCCTGGCAGGGAGGGTGGTGTTAGTGCCAAACTGTCTGAGGACCTCACCTCCTTCAGAAGGCGAATGGCGTTATCTTGGGGCAGGAGACGCAGCCCTGCTGTGGCCCTTAGGACCACTGGGGTCCTCCTCCACTCCTCTTCGGGAACCGTCTTCTTGGCTATCTTCAGCAGCTGGCGAACTGTGTTGCCGCCCTGCACAGTCAAACATGCAGAAAAATGCCCGATGTTAATGCTAGATAATAGAGCAACAGAGTCATTGCTAAACATTTTGATAATTACGCAATATTTAGGTTACATACACCCAACTCTCGGAAAATCCCAGTAGTTTTGTGGTTTGTGCCAGACAGACACCTCCCTAATACACCTGATCATTAATAAAAACTAGAAGCAAACAAAACAAAACAAACATACCTCCTCAGGGTTATCTTTGTAAGAAGACAGGCCCGGCTTCACAGCATGGAACATCTCACCGTCCAGAACCGGCAGCTCAACTACAAACGCCAGAGAACACAAACCCAGTGACCACTTAATGTGATGTCTTGCGGTTGTGAAATAAACAGTGGTGCATTTAATTGGTTGGTTTGGAGATTTAGACTCCTGCATTTGACCTACATTCAGAGTTCAACAGACTATTTTCCTACGCATTCAAGTCAACACATTTAAAAGTTCATTGAGCCACTTTTAGATGTGTTGCATGCGCCTGCAGCGGGGGCCTGGTTCGCATTACAGCATAGTGAATGAGCTAACAGCAGACAGCGGGAGCCAGCACTAACCTCAGAGCCAGAATGAGAGAGAGAGACAGAGGGACGACTCACCCGGGTCCTTCTGGATGAACTTATAGATGTGGATTCTTGTGCCTGTGCTCCCGGCGTCAAACATGATCCCGTGGAAGACCCTGCTCATATTGACCGGAGAGGGAGCGTGGAGCGCCGGCTGCGGGACCTCAGGTGGGCGGTAAGGCTCAGGTGCGGCGGGATGCACCACTTCGGGCACGGGGTGGAACGCCTCCGGGAGGGGATGGATGGGCTCGGATGCGGGGTGGAAGACCTCTGGGACGTGGGGGTACGCGGGCGCTCGGGGCGCCGGGTTGGGCGCCTCGGGCAGGTGGTTCTCGGAGTTGGCGGAGTGCTCCCGGTACCGGTAATAGACGGGGATGTAGCGGTGGTGGCGGTAGTAGGTCGCCTCCGTTGATTGGCTCCCGAACAGAAGGAGGGCGCACACGGAGAGGAGCATTTTGAGGGAGACCATGGTGGTGCGGGTAAGGCGCGGGTGAAGAAGTGGATCGGTGAGGCGCTCAGTGAGGGTCCTGAGGAGAGGCAGAGGGAGCTGAGGAGCTGCACTGTGGGTGCTCATACACACTCAGGACTGTCCGCTCATCTCTTTACACTATATAAAGACATAAGGGCTTGGCGCGGGGCCACAACGCGAGCAGCCGTGAACCAATCGTGTGGCAGTCCATCCCCGCTCCCTCAGGGGTCCCTCATGACCTCCTCCTCCTCCTCCTCCTCCCACCAAGCGCTGACTATACCTGCCGCCTACCAACAGCTTTTTCCTTCCAGGGAATATTTTTGGAGTTAGGAGTATTCTCCCCTCCTCAACTTTACGGGCTATCCTGGTGCCAGAAATCCACTTTGAAGAGGAGGGCTTCACAATAAGAATGAGCGGCTGCAGTCTGAAGAAACTAGAGAGAAGGAGTCTTAAAATATACTTTTATAGACTGGTTTAAACGTTTTCCTTTTCTTCTTCTGCAGCAAGACTCTAACAGCCTACTTAATTGAACGTGCGTAAAAGCCCCCCTTGCCTATAATAAGATATGCACGTTTGCAGGGAAAAACCTTAGCCTATGTTATATAATCAGTTTTGGCTTTGAAAACATAAAGCACATACTTTAAGCTCAATGCAAATATGTAACATTTTCTCTAAATAGCATGGCCGTTGCACCTGCAGCCATAAACAAAAGCATCACGGATCACATTTGCAGTGAAACATCTTGGCCCAGCTGGCATTAAAATGTTGATTCATTTACTCCCACTCGTGGCTCTGTTGACCACTAGATTCCCAGGGAAATATTTGGGCATGTTTCAGTGTATGCATGAAAACGAAATGAGTAGCTGTTGTATGATTTAGGTGGGCGGTTGGCACAGCAGTATAGGCCATACTGTAGGACTCAGCTAATTCCTCTGGTCGTTTTTAGAGTTCAAGAGACAAAAGTGCACACAATGGATACAGAGGGCAAACCATCACCACAAGCCATGAACAATATGCACTTTAATGTTTATTCCCTTCTTTATATTATAGTTGGCTCATTGTTGCTGGATTCCAACAAATGCACATGCTTAAGTAAAAACAAACAAACATGTGGCCCCTTGTTTGGCTGCAGTGTTATTAGCCTGATTTTGAGCACATGCCCATGAGTGACAGTGTTTCACCAGACTGTCAGCCTGGGCCATGTGCCGCTCGGAGTCAGAGGGTAAAGGGAGGGCAGAGGTCCCAGATGGGCACAGCAAAGTGCAGGAAGTCCATGGAAAGGACAATGTGGGGAGGGTGGGGCTTGGCACCAGTGTTCACCCATCATGCCATTCCACTCCCAGGACACTCGACTTCGCAAAGCACTGTTCCAACACTGTAATTTGAACTAAAAATATTGGACTTTCTTTCTTCCATCCTTTTTCTAAACACTGTGGCTACTTTCTTTTTTTTTTTACTCCAATCTTGCGGCTCACCAGAATGGTCGTTTGCCCCTATCAAAGAATAAATGCGCAGAACCTCTGAGGACTGGCCAATAAATGTCCATGTAAAAACAGATAGAATGCAAACACATTTGGATTTTATTTATGCAACATTTCACCAATGATATTGTGCATGAATTATTACTTTATGTACTAAATCATCAGTTTTCAGAAGTCTTTTTTTTTTATATAATAGGGACCAAAAAGCTGTTATGTTATGTGCATCATCAACTTTAAAACAGATTTTACCATCAGCCTGTTCTTCCAGCTTCATGCCACGCAACAACATTGCTGCGCACCATATAAGCTGCTTACTTTTTTACATGATGCAGCACTTTGCAAATGTAACCCTTCAAAGCCGAACATGTTTCAATACACGGTTTGGTATTTGGCTGCAAGTTAACTGAAACCGTAACTGCTTAAGACAGGGCACCAGCTTTGTAATCTACACTGTGCAATGTATCATTAATATGCTGCAATGTTGCCCTCAGGAATGCCATGTTTGTGGGTGTCCTACCCCAACAAGTCCATTGAAGAGACCCAAAGCTTGTCATTACAATTCCAATGATAATGACAGCGTTGAAAAGCTCAGGGTTATTTCAGTTTTCTCTCCTCACTGTCATAGTAATTACCTTTAAATTTAGTTCCCAAGCTTTGTTCATGATGCCAGTGCCGTGAACATGCCTATATGATCCAGTTTACAGTAGCTACACCCAACACTTTGGCCATATCGACTGGTGTTTGAGGAATAATCCTGGCACACTCACGCAGCTACTGACAGATCAACATGACAATTGTCAGCTTAAAGTGAGATATGACCCGTGTTCATTTAACAATGTTTTGTTTTTGATAAACCAATAGCATTTTACGCTTGCCTTTGTGGTTTTCCCATAACTCCTGCAGAAAACAACTGTGGGTATGGGAGTGAGCAGCAGGCAGTTCTTTTTAGGACAACATGGACAATACCACTGACAAGAGCCAAATGTGGGCCTATCTCATGTCCTGGTGTGGGAGGAGACCATGTGCAAACAGATCCTGTTTGATAGAGATCAGCGTGAGGAAGCTATAATTACAAGACAAGTGACAAGTGCCACCATTTTATGTCAACACAGTGGCTGCTGTTGAGGAGAGAGCACATCTGTACCTAAACCCACAGCTCAGCGCAGCTGGATGGGTCATATTTGAATTGTTCCATCCAGCTGTCAACTTCAGTAATGTCAATATTGCAGAGTATTTAGTACAGGGGCGTAGCACCAAATTCTGGGCCCTGGGTACAAACTATCCTGGTGGATCCCCCCTCCCCCCCTCACAATTGGAAATTCACATTTCATATTCTATGTTCTTTGACCATATAACAGTGGTTTGACAGTGCAGTTCATTTATATTCTATTATAACTTTATTATATATACCTTAACTAAGTGAAAAAAAATGGGTTGGCCAAAAAAGTGCTTCATATACAAACACATATCAGATCCAATGGGTACTTAGTTCATGGTTTGTTTGTTTGTTTCAAGTCAATGTTTGACTTGAAATTGCATCTGATTTGGCTTCAGTTACAGAAATTGAATAACCTTTAACCCTGTGGTGACATAGATATTTAGATTAGGGTGGAATATTCTACTTTCATTGGGCCAATTGAAATGGCTAGTTTTAGGTAGAGCATAGTGATTATTAGAATCACATTAAACAGGAGGGCTGCACCAGGGACATGGGATATTTGTGCTGAGAATAACACATTTGTGACTTTAAAATAGGGATTAAATTGATATTTTACAAAAAATGATACTATATGATGTCTCTGTGGCCACAGGCCTGAACAAAAAACTCAAGGGCTTCAGTCTGATTTAGTCTCTCACCATATTTGAAGCCTTTACCTTTAAGTGTATTGTCAGTAAATTGTTACGTTGGAATAGGCTAAATGGCACGAGCTCCACCTTTCACTAGAACCATGTTGACTCGTCTCCAAAGCTGCGCATTTATAATGCGTGAATCAAATGCGCGCGGCTAATTAGCATAATTAATTGGGCGAAAACGGCGTGTGCGACCTGTGGCTTTTGTCCCTGTATTGGCCTGATGGTTCAATTATAATAAACATGAGGAAAGAGAAACTTTAGAGGTTAAAACGAGGAGAGAATGAGCTCTGTCTCTGACTCTGCACCTGCACCATCCTCTTCTCAGAGCAGGCAGAGGCAGCACCTCACCTCACCTCATGTTTAAGTGCCATTTATGACAAGAAAGATGCATCTAAGGGCTAGAACAGGCTAGTGTTAAATAAAAGAACATTAGAGCGAGGCCAGACTAATATCTGTCTTTCCTCATAGCTCTGTGTCATTGCATTACAGAGTCCACCTCATCAAGTCACTGCTGATGCCCTGGTGCCCATCCCACTAACAGGCTTTGGTTTAATGAAATCCTGCCGTGGAGGCGGAGCAAGTCCATGCAATACTTTGTATACAAGGCAACCGTATTTTAAAAAAATTAATGAAGTTATCAAAATTGAGTAAACGTGCCTAATGGGTTTATATTGTACTTCACATGGATTATAAGCCTCTCAAAGCAACCATAGACCTTTCTTTTCAATGATTCTCCATCCTCGATCATGTCCATATACCTCTTGCACCAGCTGCCCTGGGACAGGGTGCCCACGATCACCAACAATCACATCACATGAACAAGGTAAAAATGCCTTGTAATTGGACATAATATGAACCAGCCTGCCAGTCATACGGCCACTGTTGTTCCAGTCTGGGTCTAATAATGAGGAAAAGTCTTACATGAATAATATGCGAATACATCATTTTTAATGACATACACAGAGTAGCCTATTTGTGAAGAAAAATCTAGTGATGTGCAAACAAGGACATTTGATCTGTATTTGAAATGTGACCCCTCTCAGGCTCATCTCTATGGCAACAGTAAACAAAACATCAGGAGGACCACATAAGCAGACTGCTTTCGTTAACCTCCAGCCACTAGTTGGTTCGCCCTTTCCCCAATTTCAGAGAAGCCATTGGTCTTCCTCATCTTAGAGCAGAAGTGGTTTTACGCAGCGTCATCCGTTTGACGCAGTCGACAAGATGCCCAAGAAGAAAGTCACCAAAACGAAGAAGGCAAAAGCCGGGTAAGTCTCATGATATGGAGCAGGCCTATCATCTAAGAACAAGTTTAACTTCTCTGCGCACTGACATCGCAGCAAAGGGAAAAAGGATGGTAAGCAGGAGTCCAAGGTGGACCGAGAGACGGACATGGAGAAGGCCCGCTCCAACGCAGCTCTGTGGGAGCTGAGGCTGCAGGTGACCGAGCAGTCCCTGACGCAGTACCGCGAGTCCTGCAGGAGACTGGCGCGCGCCAACGAAGAGCTGACCAACGACCTGTACCGCGTGGAGAAGGATAGTGTGGACACCACGTGGTTCTTCAATAAGCAAGATGAGTCCAAGGAGGGGAAGGTTGGTTTGGTTTGATCTAAAGTCACAGTTAGGACTAAATTGAGTTGTTTTATTTATCTGCTTTCTTGTGCAGATTCGGTCGCTGCATGAAGCCCTTAAAGAGCAGAAAGCGCAAGCACATGGTCGGGAGAACCAGCTGGTGAGTGTGGCACCTGCAACCATCCAAACCTGCATTCAAAATCACATCGCAGAAATAATCACAAGACAGGAGTAGTTCTTAGGAAAAGCGCGTTGAGGCAAGTCTCTATTCTTACACGTGACGTTCACTACAAAACTGTTCAAACAGTGCTTTTCTTCTTTAACAGCTTTCTTGTGTGCAATTATGTCGACATTTATTATGCAAGTAAACAACTCCAAGACCTCACATTATACCGGTCATAGAAAAAGAAAAGTGCTTGGTTTGGAAGAGGCCCTCATGGTCCTGATGTGTTGACCATACATCACATGTCCAGTCACAAGTTACACAACAAAGAGATAAATGTGCACCTTTATCCTCACTGACCCCTGGAGCTCACAGGGATCAAGAAATCAAAAGGACACAGTCATCCAGAAGTGGCTTGATGGGGCACAAGTGTGTGAAACGTTTTTCTTATTTCGAAACCAGATGTTTTCCATCTTAAGCGTGATTATGCACTGCTTAAATGAGACCTGAGTATAGGGGTTAATGCCTTGTGGAGTGATGTATGGAAATTAGGATGAAAAAATGATAGAAATCTGCATGTCTTTTTAAAGAGGGGGTATTATGCTTTTTTCAATCACATAGCACCAGTCTATATCACACTACGATGATGAGCAAACCTTCTGTTGGTCTGTAAATGCAGTAAATTAGAATAACTGCCTTGTATGAAATTGCTCTCTCAAAATGGCTGTAGTGAATGTCTTGAAATAGGCCTCTGCCTCTTTAAGAACCTCTGACCCTTTCCGACACGCCCCCTCCACACGCTGTCTGGGGCATCAGTGGGGAGGGGGTTCTGCTGAGGAGCAGTGGTTGGTTACTCGGCTGGTGATGAAAGCTCGGAGGCGTCTCCAGGAGGTGGGGGCGTTCCTAGGAGGACTCAGGCAAACCTATCCCTAAAATGGCCGCCATCAGAGTTTTTACAGATTACTCAAAAATACGTGAATGTGCCAAGGCAACACTTCAGGCATGTTTTTAATGAGGGAATGACAGAATAACATGATGTAGAGCTTGAAAAAGTCGATTCTGCATAATACCCCCCCTTTAAAATGCTAAAAATCTATGTCAGTGCAGCCTTTGGAAAACAACACATTTATAATGACATAGGCCTGTTTGCATAACCCGTTTGAGTGAATGAACAGTTATCGTAGTGATTAGGCCTATGGTTGTAATCCAATGGTAGATAACCTCTCATTTAGTCATCATGTTGTGGGTGCATGTTTTGCTAGTCCTCCATGACTTTGGTCACTTTGTCACATTTCTGCTCAGGCAGGCTTTTCCACAGTAGCATCTGGAGGTATTCTGCTCCGCTGCTGTGAGCCTTCAGTTGATATAGTGGACTTTTAACTTTGAGAGGGATCATCTTTTCATTTATTTATTTTTCTCTTTGTATTAAAACAATTTAGATTTCAGAATATACGCAGCAAATAAATGAGATGAAGGAGCTGTTCAATAAACGGTCGAAGGACTTCAACATGATCGAAGAGGGAATGAGAAGAATCAAGGCGTTTGAGATCCAGAAAGCACAAATGGAGCAGGATGTTGCTGATGTAAGTTACCGGCAAAAGAGTCCCCTGTTTATAACTTATAATTTTAACTATAAGTTATAACTAAGATCCAGCACTGCAACATTTTGCTTCTGTAATTTAGATGAGAGAAAGCATGGCGAGGGCTGAAAAGAAGCACAGGGAAGACCTCAACAAAGTGGAGTATGATTTTTTTAAAGAAAAGGTACGACAAATTGTTACTTGCCCAAAATGTTTTGTACGTTTTACTGAATGTAGAAGAACCATTTCAGAAATATCATGTCCACACTGTAACTTTGGAGTGTATATTTTGCCACAGGCTCGATTGGAGAAAGAAGCGGAGCAGACCATTGCTCGGGTGGTGCAAAGGGCCCACAGTGACGCAGTTGTGTGAGTGTGCTTCCCCATACTTTATTCTGCATGGTGCACCTGTAGGAAACTCCAAATGCACAGGAAAAAATATAATTGGCCCTTTGAGATGTGCAGTATATGTATATGAATATATATAACCGCCTGATGTTATTTTCTCGACCGCACTGTTTTGTCACGTTCATGATAGTGTACATCTCTGCCGCCAATGATCACATGCTTCACTGTCCCGGAAACTCCCACAGGCAGGAAGTTTATAACTTTTGAGGCCTACAGATGAACATCTTTCCTCCGCTGTGTTTAGTTACATTTACAGCTCATAAATGGTCAACATTGATGCTGGTGTGGTCCTGTTAATGCGTTTCATTTTAGACACACACAAACCATATCTTTAAGTTTGCTCGGCATGATGATTGAACTAAAGTATTATTTGTGTTTTATACAATTGTATTGTTCTTATGTTGTGAAATTAAAGATTTCTATTTCAATGTGTTTTTTATTTGGACATATTAGACAGCTAGACGATGCCTCGCGATCTGTGTTCAGAGAAAACGTACGTCTGAATGAAGCCGTGAAGCTTCACATGAAGGAAACACAAGAACTGGGAAAGCAGAACAAGTGTCTGACTGAGCTGAATGACTCACTGATTCAGGACAAGGTATGATCAAACAAAGTTAACTCCTCATTTAGACACAGTTCATCTATACATGACATGTTGAAGATTTCCAGAAAATGACATCTCTGATTTTCCCTTGTTTGTTTACTTGAGTGGAACATGTGGTCTCTCTCTTGTACCCCCATGATGGTCTGTGGTGAGTTTCCACTCTACAAGGCTATGGCTTGAAAATCAATGCCCTCTACTCTTCCCATTTCTGTCTGAGCCTTTTTAACTAATAAACAGTGGCCATGTTTGTCTTGCGACTCACGATGACAGCTCATCATGGAGTGAAGCCTCACTTATTTCCAATCCTTCAGCAGGAGAGATTGATGTTGAAAATGTAATATATAATCAATGTTGGAACGAACTGCTTAATAAATGCACTTGGTTTCTGTGTTTTGTAGAGCATACATGAGGGTATAATAAAGAAGAATGCTGCGCGGATTTCATTTCAACAAGAGGAGCTGTCAAAGCTCCAGTCTAAAGTGGCATCACTGGAGGAAGCCCTGAAGCAGAAGGAATCCCAGTTTCAGGAAGAAGAAGCAAAGCAGAGGCAAATGTTGGTTTGTGTTGAAGCTGGACAGGTGGAGCTGGACAAGCTGCAGAAGGTTCTCAGTATGCGCGAAAAGGAGCTGGTCCACATAAAAAAGCTGGCAGCAGTTGTCGTGGAGCAGAGAACAGAACTGGAGAGGTTCTTCCACCAGGCACTGGCCGAGGTGAAGCAGGAGGTGATAGTCAGTCGCTCCAAATACAAGAAAGACACGCTGCAGGCCTATCGCATGACACTGCGGGAAGCCAATGGAGGAAAAGTCAAGTTTCCACCCATCCGCAACTTCCACAGAGTCCCCCACAGTACCAACTCTGTCTATTCTGACATGGAAGCAGCTGCCACATGGTGGGCTCACAACACTGGTGTGAAGCAGTACTTTTTTCATAATTTAACCTTTCTGTGTCTGTGTAGGACTCACCAGCCTGGCAGCCAAGTGGAAATCACGGATCTTACGTGGGAGCAGAAAGAACACGTCTTGAGACATCTCTTTGCAAAAATGAATGGAGTGGCTGAAAGGTAAAGAGAAAACAGTAATGTTTGTCAGTTTGTATGCACAGCTACCCTATGACTTCATTCAGGCTACCGCTGTGTAAACCACTTTGAGATAAATTACCTTTGAAAACCCGAAATGCTGTGATGCCATAGAGTAACTCGTGCTGAACTTCTGTTGGCTCCTCCCTCTTTTAATGTTTTTAACAGACATTTTCTCTGAGAAGAGGATACCATAAAACATCAGTTAGGCTTCAACCAATTTTCTTTTCCATCCAGCTGCTTAAAAAGAATGAAGAAAGAGTCTGGGCACAATAGTAAAAATAGGCCCAGCCACAGAGTCGTGTGCTTGGAAACAAACATCTGGTCACGTCCATTTGCTTTCAGGCGATTGGCCCCTCTTCACGTGCCCTCTGGTTGGATTTTACTCTTTGAACACTTGTGGTCACTGAGAGCAGCTGGTAACATGATTTTCAAAAAGGAGAGTGCGGGAGATTGCATGGGCCTATGGCAGTCAGGAGATGTATATTCATGTTAACAGTGGTCTGGCACCTACTCCTGCAGCATAACGCAGAACATTTGGCCACGCAGGCCAGTTAGTTGCGACTCCAACAAATCCATGTGCATTATGCTGACCCAGAGTTACCCCGTGTCCAAAACGGCTGCAGGCCCAAGTGAAATGACACTAGTGTGCTAAAACATGACTTTTTACTATGAGGTTTTGTATTTAACTGCAACTCTGCGTTTTTTTTTTGATAGAAAGAGCAGCCAACATTTGGTTTTGTCTGCCCCTCCGGAGAAGAAGAACCTCATTGACAGTGATGCTGCCGGGTAAGACACTGAAGGAATGCACCAGAATAAAAGTTGTACCTCATCCTTGCAATTATGAAGTCTGCGCAGATTTATTGGCCCCGCATTCCACGTTGAGCTGAAAAAGCGATGGCAGTGGGGACCTGCAAAAGTGTGATTTATTATCAAGTTATAATACGACTGTCTTTCAGGTTGAAAGAGGAGCCCTCTCGAGCAGCCTTCATCACCCAGGCGCCCGACTCTGCACTCCACCCCAGCAGCCTGCCCAACATACACACCGCCTGACCTCTGTGTGGCCCACAGCAACGTCCTGCAACGCTTTCTTTGCAATAAATACTGTGACATTACGGCAAAATGATTTGTTTTATTGAATGAACTGGAGTTATCCTCACAGGCAGGAGGCCTAGTAAGAGCTTTTAGTATACAAAGGCTTATGCAGATACAGTATCATTAAGTTCTAGGGCTTTTAATTGACAACATTTCAAGTTTCATTGAGAAAATTTGAATCCTTATGAAGTCTAGAGCAACTATGTTCGCCTGCGATACTTGGCTACTTCTTATTTTGGATTAGCGTCCCATTGTTGGCATGGTAACAGCTGGACTTTTGAGAGTAGCATCTTCAGCTTTCCATTGTGAAGTGACTGTTTTGATCTGTGTGTAGAACTGGATTCCCTGGAGAGACACACAGATGGCATTTAAAGAGTAATATGAGGAACAATGTTCTAGGTCAATGATTGTGTAGTATAGTTGAAGTAGTACTAGTAGTAGTTAGTCAAATGTGGGACTGACTTGTTTTCCATAGAAGTTCATGTCTCCTCTGAAGGATCCTCTTGAGCCAGTGAAGGAGAACATGGGCAATGGGACAGGGATAGGAACGTTCACCCCAACCTGAATAAAAGGAGTTTCCAGAATGCACTAAAGTAAAACATTTGTGTCTGCTGCTTAATTGCTAGGATGAAGACACATGAGAAAGGCAACACATCAGCACTGTTAAAAGGTCACATGATATCAAAACAAGAAACTGGCGGCATACATTTACACTTTCGAAAGCACAACACATGCTTATTTAAGGAGAGACAAGATAAATAAACAAAGGAAAAATGCCGTCATTGTTGGGTTTTTTGCGTTTGAAATGGTGAGTACATTTGGATACGATGAGACCTTTTGGCGAGGTGTGGAAAAGGGAAAAAAGGAAAGTTGATGTTTATTGCAGCGAGGTTTGGAGAAAACAGCTCTAGAGGTCCACCATGTGAACAGCAAACAGAGCATAACTCAACACCACAGGCAAACAAACAGGTCAGGGATGGCTATATTTATAAACAACGGTGAGCAGCCCTGAGGAATCCCTTTTGAGATTTAATTAGTTTCTCCCTCCTCGATTACTGCCGGGGAAACTCTTTGTGTACCCGGGGTTTTTATTCATGTATACTCAGGTATTTGCCATAGCTATTTCAAGTTAAAACGAGTGGGAAGTGGAGGGAAAAGTTCAACCGATGTGTATATTTTGGGTAAGGGGCAAACAGATTAGTAATGCCAAGAAAAATAATATTTTTAATGAGAAATAAAAAATCTGACTAGGGTGTTCCCTGTTTGGTATGCTGTATTGACATGACAGAGGGATGTGAATGTCTCCTTTCTACCAAAACACATTTGGAGAGTAGAGACTCTCACCTGGCCCACGTCCACCTCATGAGTGTATTTGCGCGCAGTGGCACCATTTGTGGTGAAGATAGCCGTCCCATTGCCATAGGGATTCCTGTTGACCAAATTGATGGCGTCGTCTAGATTCTCTGCCTCAAGAACGACCAACACAGGGCCGAAAATCTCTTCAGCATAGCATTTCATCTCAGGCTGTAGGAGTACAGAAGTCAACATTGTAACTAGAGCTACTTTCTTTCATCATCTTGTTTACACAAAGACAAAGGTCCACGTACTGTGACATTGCCGATGATGGTTGGTCCCACAAAATTGCCATTCTCATAACCCTTGACCTTCACATCTCGGCCGTCCAGGAGAACCTGAGCTCCCTCATCTACGCCACTCTGAATCAGGCTGCACACTCTGGCCTTGGCTTGGGGGGAGATCAGGGGCCCTACATCTGCACCAGGCTGGTCTCCTAAAGGGGGCCCACAAAACAACCAGCTATAAGGTTATGCACAATAGCACTCACATCATGGGGCAATGACATTCAAAAAATGCAGTTTCCGCAGACACACCAAAGCCAGGATGAGGGGCACCCAGAGGCACTCCTTCTAAACACATACTTACAGGTTTCCTGTATGTGACAGTTAACGTCCACATCACTGTGAACAGTGAGACGTATTCCCTCATTTATAATACATCAACTGTTTTTTTAAAGGATTTGATTTTCTAAACCACTGTTTAGGCCCATGCCGCAATCTGACCACATATTTGCAGCATGACCGACTCAAAAAGCCCTGTACACCAGCTGAGACCAAAGTGAAGTTAAAATGAGGCAGAAAGCATGAGGTGTGGTCAGAGCGGCGTGGGTGGCCCCACATGACCACAGCCATAGCCACGAGGATGCAGCGGCCCAGGAGGGGAGAAGGGCACAGAAAGGTGTGATACAAAGGTGCTCTACCTGCGTTCACTCGAAGAGCTTTGGATCGCTCCACCAACTCAGGCAGCCAGCTCCGGGCCTCTCCTACCAGGATGGCAGTGGACAAGGCCATGCAGCGCTGGCCCGCTGCACCAAACGCTGCACCCACCAGCTGATTAAGGGTGTTCTCTTTGTTAGCGTCTGGCATCACCACACCATGGTTCTTGGCACCCTATAACACACAAGTGTTGAACCTCCAGCTTATTGCAGTCTTCTATATTTCACTGCATTATTCTAGGTCGCGACAAATTTGTGACAAATATTATTGACAATACTATTTATTGACAATAATATTTGTGATAAATATTGTTATTGTGCAATTTTATCGTGACATATCAATTGCTCAAGCCAAAATGTACAGCACTTTCCTGACCAGCACCTTCAGGACAGGAAGACTCCTTACGAGAATCTGTGGAACAATGCTGCCACCTTCTGTTCAGGTTTGTAAAGTAGACAGTTTTCAACATTTCGAAACTCACCATATTGGACTGGACTCGCTTGCCATTTTTTGAGCCCCTTTCATAGATATATTCCCCAGCTTGATTTGAACCAACAAAACTGATGGCTTTAATAGCTGGATGATCACAGATGAAGTTTACAGCTGTATAGAAAAGTTTGACATATGCCTGTCACAAATGTCTCGATGTTCTCATAAATAACCACAGATGGATGTATTGCTTACCATTATGTTGGCCATGAATAATATTTAGTGTGCCGTCTGGAGCGCCAGCATCCTGTAACATTTTAGTGAGCAACATAGTACAAGAGGGCACTCGCTCTGACGGCTTTAGCAGATACGTGTTCCCGCACACCATGCCCATGGGGAACATCCACAGGGGAATCATAGCAGGGAAGTTAAAAGGGGCGATGCCAGCACACACTCCAATTGGCAGACGATAGGTGTAAGTGTCCATGTCTTTAGTGATGGAAGGGAGAGTCTCACCCAGCATCAAAGAGGTGACGCTGCAAGCATGTTCCACAACCTCTGAAATGTGCACATACACATAAACATTGGAACAATAGACTGGAATAAATAACTGAATAAATAAACTTCATAAGAATGTGTAGTATAAACTTACGCAATCCTCTGAACACATCGCCCTCTGCATCTGCCAGAGTTTTTCCCTGCTCCACTGTGATGCTCTTCGCAAGTTCTTTCTGAAATTAGCAGCCAGGTAGTACTCAGTTACTCAACTATATTCATTCAGTTACACAAAAACATTTACTTTAGTAATCATGACTACTTTTAACTATAAATTATTTCAGAAAAAGTTACTCAGACTTGAGTAAACATTTTGTCTACTCCATTCACCGAGTAAATTAATATAAGCATTAGGTGCATGTTTCTATTATTGCTTTGGTTGTAAGAGATATTCAGCTCATACCCTTTAACTTACAATGTTGTCTTTGATAAGCTGCTGATAACGCAGAAACACCTGCTGCCTGGCCAAGATGGAGGTTTCTGACCAAGTCTGAAAGGCTTTGGAGCAGGAGTCTGCAGCTGCCACCATCTCCTCCTGTGTGGCTTTAGGTACACGCGCTATCACTTCATTGGTGGCCTGTAGGACATAAGGATAAGCATCTTAATCGTCAGTAAATCAGATATTACTATGTATGTATTAATGAATGACTGTCAAGTTCAAAGGTGAAACAACAGGTTTGACAAGCTGCATGACCTTGTGGCCGAGTGTTCCACAGAAATAGGAACTTTTGGGTATTCAACACTTACAGGATTGTGAACATCCAGCCAATCTGAGGTCTTTGACTCAACAAACTTCCCGTCTATGAAGAGCTTGACAGTTGGCTGTGAAAATAGACATGATTTAAAAAATCCAACTGATGTAATGAGTGAAACAATAACCAAATTGATTGGTGTAAACTTACTACTGAGGAGGAGGAGTAGCACATGCGCCCAGTTTTAAGTGATATCTGCCAAACAATAATATAAAGTGGTCACGTCAAAGCATATAGACAATGTTGTTACATATTGCACCTGTCATGTCCAGTTTCAACCAGTTAGCTCATTAGATTAATAAGCAACCACTGGAAGCCATGGATTTAGGGGGCAAAGTCAACTTTTAAGCATGTCTACCTTTTGTAAAAAAAAATCAATACAAATATTTTTTGTTTTTAATGTGCTTGGAGTTTGGCTACTTAAATATGATCAAACTTAGGATAGGCTTCTTTTTTCTTATAGTTTGGGCTCCTCAGAATATACATGACACATAACCAGTGAATGTGTGCCTCCTGCAACATAGACAAACAACTTATGCGTTTCCCTCCAATTATACACTTACTTTGGTCTTTAGCACTGTCCTTAGAGCTGCAGACGCCATGGTGGATTAAAGTTGACTTGAGTTTGAACTCCAGAGAGGCAGGAGCATGGGCAGCAGCAGCAGCAGTACCAGCAGAGAGGGGGCAGTCGTTTCCTCCTCGCAGTAAAAAACAACTACCTGTAGGCGGGCTCTCGTCAAATCTCGAGTTGTTGATTGGCTACGAGCAACGTGAAGTCCCGCCTTGTTTGTGAAAGAAGGAATCGAGAATGGATAAACCTTAGCGATTATGTAACAGGACGCGCGACTGTGTTGACGATTCTCCGAAGTGCAGTTTGTGCATAGAATCATTCAATCTGAGTTTATTAAGAGTCAAAGTGTAAATTGCCTAATGCGCGGCGCACGAGCATTACCAATCGCCAAACAATGCGCCTGTCCATTGCACGTCTCGCCAAGGTATTGCCGTCTCATTGTTTTTAACCATTTAAAAGTACTCCTAATAATGTGATCCAGATGCGCTACAAATGCTTAGTCATGATCCAAAGAGTAGTGAGGAGGAGGGATTTTAGGAGCACATCCCATTGGCTGCTGCAGAATAGAACCAGACCACTCCAAAAAAGTCTTTCTGTAGTTGTTGAGAGACAATCAGAATATGGCAACCCAAACCAAGGTGAACCGTTAGAAATGTACTGTTGTTTGACATGTTTTTGTTTTCCATTGAGGTAACCTGTGTTCTGTTGTAGCCAGTTCTGCATGGATACTTCAGAAGTTCCTGCTCGTGGAGGGTTCGAATTGGTAAGTCATAATCAAACTCTACTTTCATGGTATTTTGGCTTGTAAATTGTGTTTCAACCCTAACCCAACCCTTTCAACCCCAGCTTTTGCTCTAAAAGGGATTGAATATGATCAGGTTCCCGTTAACCTAATCAGAGACGGTGGTCAGCAGGTATAATACAATGCAAATGCAAATTCATGTATAGAATTGATGTATGGTAACATGCTTTTTTGTGTGTGCTTCAAAGTATTCATCACAATACAAGGCTCTCAACCCAATGCAGCAAGTGCCTGCAGTTGAAATTGACGGCGTTACACTTTCTCAGTCAGTAAGTACAGAAAGTGTTCTCATGGTCCAGATTCGATGAGAACTGAACATGATTTGTCGTGTAGCTGGCAGTGATTCAGTACATCGATGAGACCAGGCCGGGGCAGCAGCTTCTTCCCGCAGACCCCCAGAAACGCGCCCAGGTCCGAATGATAAGTGACCTCATTGCCTCTGGGATACAGCCTCTGCAGGTAAAAAATAACCTGCTCTAAATCACTGCCACAAATAGAAAAGTTTGCAGGATAAATTGCAAAACAACCCAAATAAAAATGATGTCTCAAACTGAATAAAGTTTGTTTTTTGTTGTTGTCCTGCTTTCAGAATTTATATGTGATACAAAAAATTGGAGCAGAAAAGGTTCAGTGGGCACAGCACTTCCTCAACAGAGGATTTCAAGGTGGGTGTGAGGCTTGTGTCCGAATTGCTTTCAACCTGATGCATTTAAAAGATTAACTATAGACCATTTACCTTCTCATTCAGCGCTGGAGCCCATTCTGAAAGAAACAGCTGGGAAATACTGTGTTGGAGACGAGGTATGAGCTCATAAGCGCACAATACACGTTGAACATATAGGTGAAGTGTTTTGATTGTGTACTTTTCAGATCTCAATGGCTGACATCTGTCTAGTTCCTCAAGTCTACAATGCAGAAAGGTATTGGCACCGTGCACCTTGACTTTGAGTAGTAGCGAAGCAGATCAGGCCAAAAATCTCTGACCCAATGTTGGTGTGAAAGCTCTGGTTCTGATTCCAGAGCTAATAATACTATTTGTTAGAAAATGTCTATCACTAAAGTTTAAAGATGTATGACCTGTATGAGGTTTTTGTGACCAACCGGGACAGAGTTGGAACATAAGATTTAAGAATATGATCTTGTAATGGGCTACGGTCAACTTGAAAAAACAGCTAAATAAGAACAAATATACATTAGGGGTCCGATACCTGCTGATTTACAGAATAGGATTTATTGGAAACACTCATGCAGTTTGACATTTGTGTGTTTTGTCTGTAGATTCAAAGTGGACATTGAACAGTATCCAACAATCAAAAGACTGAATGCAGCCTTAATGGAGATTGAAGCCTTTAAAACGAGTCACCCATTGTGTCAACCAGACACTCCCGAGGACCTGCGTTAACATTTTACTGCTGCTTGTGTACATTCTTAAATATATGTAACACAGAAATGCTCCTGTGTGGAAGAAGACTTTGAATAAACACTTCTTATAAAAAGGTTTTATTGTTAGATTTTAAAATTCCTTATTAAAAAACTCACAGATACAAAAACATGTTACAAAATGATTTGAAGTCTCATTTCTCAGTCACCACAAGGAACCTCGACTGTGAACTTTACTGCATCATTGTAAAAGTTACCGGAGCAGTCGGAGCCACCAAACACCAACAGCGTACACCGAGTAGTGAGCAGCCCGGGCCGGTCCTCGCGCTGGTCTGTGTTGGATGTAGTGGTGCAGCCTGGGCCTATTATGCTGTGTCCGGCTCGAGGCTTGGAGGAGAATAGAGGACACGCCAGTGAAGACCACATTCTGGTATCTGCACGGAGGTTTATGAAAACAAGGGATTAGGAAAATAGCCAAATTAAACCAAAACTTTTACCAGAAAAAAGCAGACATAATTAGAAGGGGAAAATTAAGATGTTTATGATTTCACGCAAAAATTAAGCCTTTTGTGCTTAAAATGTAATAAAGCCATATTTAATTTTATGGGTGTACAGGTTCATCTGTGGGGATTTTGTTCACAGAGTGTGAGGTGAGAGTTCACATTGGAATCTACAGTGGAAAGTTGATTCAGGGTAAAAATTAAAAAAAAACTTGTGGACATTTAGATATTCATTAACCTTTAAAATCTGAAACAGATATAAATCATAAATATGGGAAAACAGACTTACTTATATTAAAGATAAGGATATCCTGAAGGGCTCCAATGGCACTGCATCCTCCACTGACTAAAATTCTGTTGTCTGAAACTGGCAGTGCTGCATGAAATCTGTCGAAATGAGAAAAGAAAAGAAACATTTATTTGTTGTCATTTAAAGTCACAAATGACACATGACGTTTTCCAGGAAAAGCATAAAGCTCTTACCCCCGAGGCAGAGGAGGCATGTTTTCACACTTCACTGCTCTGTACTCCATCATGCCTTAAAACAAACATAATTACATCGCAGTATTGACAAATACATAATAATCAAAAGGAACTATAAATTACCCAGATCGAGAATATAAAGATCACTGAGGTATGTAGCCGTTTTTCTGCCACCAAAGATAACCAGCTTGTTGGAGAGCAGAGTGGCTGAATGCCTGTTGAAAATAGGTACTGTATGACTATTTTATTACATATTAATATGGCAGGCAACAGTTGATGCATCACGATCACTCATATTATAAGCACTACTAACCCAAATCGGGGTAGAGGTTTTTCTCCCTCCACAATGGGCTGGTACCATAATCCAAACTCTGGGTTGAATATGTACAAAGCATTGCTGCAGTTTTTCTCTCCGGAGGAATTACTGGGCTTAACTCCACCGAAAACAAAAAGCTCCTTCTTATAAAATGTGGCAGAATGATATGCCAACGTTGGAATGTTCCCTTTGGTCTAAAACAGCAGACATAAAGAACAAGTGAAGAAAAAATAATTATGTGAAGTATGCAACAGAAACTCACATTGACATGCGTCCACTTCCAGGTCACAGTATTTAAAATGTACAGTTCATTGTAGGCGAGACCATCCCTCAGGCCACCATAGACGAAGAGCGCTTTGGAGTCTGGGTCAAACGTCGCAGAGTGGCCCCGGGCGCACAGCGGCACAGGTCCAGAAGCAGAGGGGTTCACCGGAAACCAGAAGTCACTATCTGAGGAATATATGTGCAAAGTAAATACACGAATGAACACTTTTGCATTCAAATGTATTTATTTCATCTATTTAGACGGCCATTTAAATAAAAAGCCTTTTAAGTACTTCCTAATGCGGTTCGTATTTGTTTGGAGTGCCTGGGCTTGCTGCTATGTTTGCTGTTTCTACTTTTGCATTTCTGTTTTGGATTTAAGACAAGCCAATTCATCTGTTCTAGATTGGACTTTTGCGTTTTCATAATCTAAAACAATGTCAGCTACAAACCACATGTATTTTGACATCTTTTACATTTCCCAGCCATGATCTGGTGTCTGATGCCCTCTGCTGGCAACAGTGGAGAGTGAATCGTGTTGAATTCGTTCTAGATTTGTAATCTATCAGCAGGTCAACAATCATCACCCAAACGCTTTTGCACTCAAGACAGTTCAAGCATTTAGAACTAGTCTCGTCAAAGTTGGAAATAAATCCTCATCAAACAGCACTGCCTCACAAGTGTGAATATATTTTTAAAAAGTACTCCAGGTATGTTTTTGAGATGGTGTAATAATGCTGTATATGTCATACACCAGTTTAGGTTATGATGTGCTAGCTTGTAAGCAAAGACAAAGCATACTCAAAGGCACTTACCGAGCTCCAGTTTCCACAGCGAGTCTTTGCAGCAGTCCTGATGTGAGGCTTCTCCTCCGATGAGAACAGCTGTGTCTGAGTCTATCAGACACATTGTGTGACACCAGCGCTTTGATGGACAACCTGAAACTAATCAAAGTCTGTTTCAAAACATTGACACATTGCAGCAATCCAAACACTGTCATGAAAATGTAAAAACAACAAAATTCTGACCATCTCTGTGCTCAGTCTTTATCTGCTCAGCCATTTCTTCTTGACTGTTCAGCCTTGACAAGATCCTTTTCTTTGGAGTC
Organism: Gobius niger; assembly: GCF_951799975.1. Classification (NCBI taxonomy): domain Eukaryota; kingdom Metazoa; phylum Chordata; class Actinopteri; order Gobiiformes; family Gobiidae; genus Gobius; species Gobius niger. The sequence goes on from NC_136867.1 coordinate 8,676,556, forward strand.
GAGACCTCACCAGGACTGTCCATGTCCTCAGAGCTCCATGCAAGCCGACCTCTTTTACAGATTATTGTCCGTCTAGGCGTTTTATCCTGTATTCACAAAAACAAAAGCAGATTAATTGTGGATCACAGGTAATGCCCAATATGGATCTTACTGTAGGCCAGGCAGGTGGTCGGTTTGCCACATTACAATCACTTGTGTCAATTTTATTAACTTGAATCTCTCCATAGCAAACACTGTCACCCAACTGTGAGCAGGTCCTTGTCATCTGCAAAAACAATGTTATCACATATCACAGCATACTTAAAATAGTTTTAAACTCTTGAAAATCTCACGGTTTCATTCATGGTACTCTGATGTAAAGTGCTGGACAGATCTGTTTGGTTATCCCCTTGTGGGAATGACCATTTCTTATGCACCAGAGGAGTGCTACTGAAGACGCTGTCTTTATCCTGCTGCAATTGCATAAATTAGCATAAATATACAGACCCACCTGCACTACTGTGGATGCTGAGAGATTCAGGTTAAAAATTAATACCTCTCCACACACAGTGAGTACAATCTTGCCATACACTCCTTTCCTTCCTTTCTCAGTTGCCACTGCAGCAATTTCATGATTCCACTCACCCTCCCAAGTCAGGCACCTAAAAATAAGAAATAAAATTACAGCGCAGTAATCCAAACTTTTAACAAAGAGTGAAAGATGTATTAGCTTAGCTCCGCATATTCCTTGTTCATACCTTGTGTGAGTGGACAGAGTGCCTATATTCTGGGCCTGTACATTCGCACTGACCAGGACTTCCACTGATATGGTCTTGCTGCTTTCCCACTCTCCAAAGCCAAAGATGACCAGCTGTTTGGGCAGAGGCAGGGGGACGTGAACTTGAAAGTACCTGTGGTTGGATTTGCTGAAGAATGAAGGGCAAAAAGGACTTTAATGAGCTGCAGCTAACACTATAATGCACACAGATAAATAAACATGCACCAAACTTGCCTCATAAACTGCCGGGGAGCGTCGCGCAGGGACCACAGCACATAAAAACTTAGTTTACCCATTTCGGGTAAAGACAAATAATTTAAATTACAAATACAGCCAAAAATACAGCAGGACCAGCACGCGCGTTGACAGCTGACAGGTGATTGGCTGAGACGTGCTCGAGGCGTAGTGGGAAACGCACACCTGAGACCACTGTAATTAGTCGGCCATTTTTATCTAAATAACATGGATCTATTATGGTAAATAAGGACTGATTGGTTATAGCACCTGCACCTCATAACATTATGCTTTTTATTACATTTTGTGGTTTAAATCAATTGTTAGGATTAATTACAAACAAAACATTATACACTGATTTAAAATCATTTGAAAATATACTATTCCTTAAGATGTTTCTAGTGACATTTGATGCAATAAAATATGCAGATCCCTTGTTTAAATCTTGTTTTACATCAAATGGACTAAATCCAGCTAGATTAGAGGGTGAAGCTGAGTGACACTTGAATTCCCATCAGCCTTTGGGGAAAACTGAAAATAAACCTTGGTTTCATCACTAACTCTGCAACACATCAAATCCCAAATGGTTCAATTTAATGGAAGCACAAGGGACCTCCACCACAGACTCACTTTCTAATACTGCACCAACGCAAGCTGGATCTTATAAAAAAAGAAAAATGCAACAAATTATATGATATGTTCTTTATTTTTTTGAAATATATAAATTCAAAATATAATCATAAGTTACAGTACAGCAAACATTAAAAGCTTTAGATCAGATGCTTTGATGTATAGAGTATTTAGCAGCCAGCTTTGCAACATCTTTGGGAACATGCAGTGTGGAAGTTCCAATGATTATTCTGACAAGAAACCAAACCACTCGAAACATTTCATTTCAAAACAATCCAACAATCCAATAAAGTGTTGTTCAGTGAACAAGACCAGTGCACATAACACAATTACAATAAAACGTCTTAGCTTCAACAAGTGAGGAAAGGCAAATATTGATTCTCATTATATAATAGGAGCGTTGCATGATAAGACATGGCTTTTCACTGTGCCATGACAAGGAGACAGCGGAGAGATCACCGCTTGCTTTAAAACATTCGGCATTTTAACAATAGTACTGACGACATACAGACATGTGCATTTGTAGGTAATATTCACTCATTCACAGTCAAAAAGAAACAAATATGGCAAAGGGCAAAAGGCAAACACACAGAGCAGCAAAGCATTTACAAGTATAGAAGATGCCCATAGAGGCAAAATATAAAAAAGGATATCTCTCAACCCCTGTTAGACACCTATTCTGCAGGTGTTCCCTGATTACTGCTACTTTTGTAAGGTTAATACATATTTTAGACGGGCACTTGACCAGTAAGCACAGTGCATCATTGAAACCATTAAAAATATGTATGGCTGCTTAAGAAATAGCACAACGCTGGAGTGTTGCATCCGCTCAAACTGACAAAATATTCTTCAAGATGGCTGTACGGCAACACAAGCAGGTAGTGACAAAATAGACCTCTATGCCTGTCTTCGTATTATAGAGCTGTGTTTTATATAAAATTAAAAATAGTTCAAAGCATCATTTACAATTCTGTCTCTAAAATGCTTCACTCGTTAATACATTCATTAGTAACAACGTGGCATCTCAGGCACTGTAATAAACTCTGTAGTAAAGGGTTTTATTTCGCCATAGCGAGTAGGAGTTGTCAAATTTCAAGAGGTATGTGCCTTCACCTGGAAACTCGTGACTTCCCCCATGGACGGACAGGTGAGAGTCCTGCCGATAAACAGGCAGGATTTCAGCCAAATTTGAGTTGGCCTGACTTTTGGAGCCCTTTTCCACATCTCCATTCATCACTGGGCCTGCTAAAAAAAAGAGCTCTTTGTCAACTCAAATGAAAATAGATTTAGATGATCCCACACAAGAAAAACTGTACCTTCGAGCTCTTCCTCTTCATCCTCGTCATCACTGGACTCACTAATGTGCACAGTGATAGCTCGGCTTGTCACAGGGGTCCAGTCGAAGTATATTCCAAAGCCAATGTCATAGCCATCAGTGGCAAACTCCCAGCACACTTTCTTTGCCTCTGGCACAGTGGGCACATGGACCGTCATGATATCTCCACGATATACCGTCACCACGCTGTCCTTCTCACCGCGGAGCTTTGCCTTCAGCTCCTTCAGAGTAGCAGATGTCCATGTAGTTGGAGGATCTAATGGTGGCATCTGGGCTGCCAGAGGGAAGGGCAAATGTAAGTAAGAGGAATTACCAATTTGGAACTTTACTACAGTAACAGCCCACTCAGCTCCAATGCTATTTGAAATAGTAGGCTCTTGGCGGCACAGACAGCAGGTCCTTACCTTTTATCTCAGCAGAGAGCTGACAGCTCCCAGGGCTGTTGTTCTCGTCTGTCCCCTCCCTCTGGACCGGCTCAGCGGGGGCCTCATCATTACCCTCAAACACATACAAGAAAAATCATCTTCAATAGCACTTCCTTGTTTACCGTAGCTCAGTGATTATGCCCTTATGCATGGTCTATTTGACATTTGATAAATATTAACTACCTCTGAAAGCTTGGTACTCTTCTCTGTAGTTTCATTCATATTCACTTGGTCTTGGCTCAAAGTCTGTGAAAGGTCTGTGTTCTGCAGGCTAGAGAGAATATGATGAGCACAAAACGTCAATTAATGAATAACACTTATAAAAAACACCTCTTGCCCCTCCTGAAGCCGCCAAGAGCAACAGGTTACCTGTCAGCCGCCTGGTTCTCGCACTGTCTGGACGATATTCCGGAAAAGGCAGAGACGGAGAGAGATGACAGCCGTGACTGAAGCTCCGATGTAGCGTCTATTCTCTCCATGGCTCTAAGGAAAAGACAAACACCTCAGCTGTGGCTCCACAGCCAAACCCCGCCTCTCAGAGCGGGGAGGGAGCACTGACACCGCTCACTGCCACCTTTATAAACTAAACTAAAGACAGTCATGCCACGGACTGAAACATCCACTGTGCCAAACTAGTAAACAAGCGCGCGGCAGAACTTCAGCATCTGAACACAAAGCCTGAGAGTCATATGGCACATGCTCGTCCCTGTTTAGCCTGCATCTGCTAACTGTTAGCATACATCATCTATAAGCCAAAGTGTTGTCTCACCACCACATCATGCACCGCAAACACTGCGCCAGCCCAGAAGTGTCCCGTTCAGTCCAGTGGAAGACATGCAGAGGCAGACCGTCCCGTGACAGAGCCCGGGCAGCTGACGGGTCGCAGGAAGGGGAAAGGGGAAAACGTTCATCTCACATACTTCCGTATTTTGCCGAGTGTTGACGATAATCCACGAATCAGAAGCACAGTGCGCGAGACTGAATATCCTACTATGGGCATTTGATGTGCCGTTATTAAACCATATAGAATAAGAACAATATAGTGACTAGAATGTGTATCAGTTATAATAATCAATTCAGAAAACCCCACCCAAATAAAAATCATCATTCTAACTCTTTACAGGGTAAATAATAATAATAATAATAATAATAATAATAATAATAATAATAATAATAATAATAATAATAATAATAATAATAATAATAATAATAATACACTTTTTATAATGAGTCATAAACACACAAAACGAGCTGAACACTGCGAGTTTATGTTAGTATTTTAATGTGTTGACTCCAAAAGTGCAGAGTACAGGGCACAAATACATTCTTGTGTGGATTTACTGTTTGATAAAAAACTGTAGAGTGGAGTTTCCTTTGTCTGAGCATCACTGACAGAGATCCAAGAAAAGACACTTTGGAGGAATAAGAATATCGTCATTAATCATGAGACACGTGCAGCCTGCTTGAACATAATAACATGAAGAACAAGCACTTACTCGTCTGCAGACATGCAAGATGTAGATGAGCTGATCACATGTTGTGCATTCATTTCCAAAGACTGGGACAATTTGTCTTTAAAAAGTTGGTTAATCACATGGAGAGTTTCTTTCCACTCCAAATGTACAGACGTACATATATTAACCAGGCTATACAGCACCGCACACATCCATTTCAGACCAGGAGAAGGTTTATGCTGTTTTCCTGTCAGTCTTAGAGGACAGGACAGTTTGATGAGGAGTGAGTGTTTTAGAGCTGTATTCAAATGGGTGCATGACCTCCACACTTCTGGATTGTCATAAGCATCTGCTTCATACTGTGATTTCAGAACAAAGTTGTGCTCAAGAAGCTGCACTAATCTAGACAACAAACAAAGAAAGACACGCATGAGAAGAGTAAAAGTGCATTCAAATTTAAATAGGTTGTGTTCATGAGACATCACACTCTGAAGTGGTGGTTCTCAGCCTTATTTAGTTGCGGCCCCCAGTATGAAAACTGCTGGGTTTTCTACATTGAATTGCACACAGATATGAGCTATAATCTGGTACAGTGTGTTATCTGTGTCTATGAGCTTAATGTCCCTTAAATGAAGATGAAAGTAAACATCTGGCAACCCAGTGAAATTCTCTCATGAGCCCCATGAGGATCCCAACCCCAGGTTGAGAACCACTGCTCTAGCAGCATAGTTTAATGCTCTGTGGAGGACAGGTCAGAATGCCTCAAATCTATGGTAGAAATGTCATATTGCAGATTTTCAATGGGTTTAAAACTATATTTCTAAAATCTAGGGTTAAACCACATGAAGCAATCTATCTTATCTATCCATAAAATGACTTGAGGTGAGTTTTTTTTCTCTCTTTTGTATTTAAGAGTGACACTAAATCAGTCACTGGTGCGATGATCAAATGACAGAATTCATGTGGCCAGTTGTGGACCTTCTCCTGAAAACCTCCACCTCCATGATCTCCATTTGATTATGATGTCTTATTCTATGAAGCCTGTCTAGAAGTAAAGGCCAAAGTAGCAGTGCAGTACCTGGAGATGGGAACAGCTGAGGGGAAACTGTACACAAGGGTGTGTCTGCACAGGTGAGGGCTTAAGTCAGCACACACTGTGGGCAGGTGAGAGGGAAGGCAGCAGAGGAACAGGACATCTGCCCACTGTGCCAGGCGGCCATTGTCAAAGAAACATTCAACTCCTGGTTCCACATTTCCTAGAGAAAAACAAATCAAGAGAAGGTTAACTTCATTTCAATAAAGGTTTGTTGCATGGCTTCTTTGTATAAACATGTGAGAGTTCAGATGTAGTAACCTGCACACTCTGGTCTTATAGTGGAAACTTTAATATTTGAGGCTGTGATTTGAGTCTTCTCCAGAAGAGACGAGAGCAGCTGTTTTCCCAGGTGGCCCATCCCTACTATTCCCACGCGCAGGTCTCCACAAAACAAGCCGCTTTTGTTTGCACAGTGCTTCTTGATTGAACTTCTGAAATGAACGAGGTGGTAGGTTAACTCTGTTAGGCAGTAATATCCTATTTGAATAAAGTGGATGCTGCAGGTTTATACCTGAGTGATTGAAAAAGCTGACAGAGAAAAACAGCCTGAGCGCACCCGCAAAATGAGAGAGCAGCCGAGCGTGTGCGGAGATGAAGCAGTCCGTCTTCCTCTTCAGACAGCCCGTTTCCAAACGACAGGCTAGGAAGATTTTTGGTCAGGTCAGACATGGCACAAAGCTATGTTGTAAAAGTGTGACCTCTCTAAGTTGCCATAGCAACATGGACAACGTGCGCAACAATGGCGCTCGTGTTCAAATGCAGCCCCTGCTCCTCCTGTCTGTGTTGGGGAGTAAATAAATACATGTGTTTAAAATACTCTTTTTGAGTATTCTAGTAGTTACACTTTCATTTGAGAGTGTTTAGAATACAGTTACTTTCCAAACAAGGGAATACATCCCAGTATCAATCATTACATTTTAGCTCCATTTGCACAGCATCATTAAGAAAGAACTTTTAATGTTGACCTAAAATAAAATAAAGATTTAAAACGCCTTAGGTTCATACAAAGACTTGACGTGTGCGTCACATGATGCGCTGTGATCTGCCGCTCCTCTGCATTTGCCAGGAGTTTGTGAGTTCCTAATTTGGCAATGTGAAAGTATTTAAAGTATTCAGAATGCAGTTCTCTGGTTTGTAGTAGTAGTATGTAGTAAGTAGTATGTAAAAGTAATGGAATACATTACAAAATACATTTTAAAGGCAAGTATTCAGTAACTAAATTTCAAAGTATTCTCCCCAACACTGTGTATGCACCATGGTTTACCCAACGCCCAGGTAATGGAGGAGTCCAATTGGAGAAATTGGATATGAGCCTTAAACACCTTTTATTTCCCTTTCATGCATTCAATACAAATTCATAAATTACTATACATACAGTTTGTCTGTACAACAAGTGAAATTCATCAACTATGTCACTTAATCAACATGGCCTTTTCAAAATGCAAAAGGACAATTGAGACCAAAATCATTGTAACTATAAAAAGAAGAACATAAATACACACAGCAGAAAATAGCAGCATTGATGAAATACAATATAATTCTGTGCTGGAAAAAAAAAAAAAACAATGGAAATGTTGCAGGAAAATGATTTTACAGGAAACCCCCTTAAGTCAAAATCTTAACCTATCTTTTTAAATACTTGTTAACTTGAATGTTACACATGGTTGTTTACAGTAAGAGCTGACTACAGCAAAATGCTGGGAGAATGAGGTTCCCCAGAAATAATTCACACATTATCAAAACAGAACTAAATCACACATTTACCAACAGAAGTATCATCTGATGACATATAAAATGTAGAGTATTCCAGTTTCAAGCTGTTACGCTGCGTGGTAATGTTGTCCAACATTTAATGATAATTCATGTAGAGTTACACAATTCTGATACCATGAAGGCACTGTGATGGGACAGTTACGCTGATACAAGCATTACAACAATACAAAGTACAAAAGTGCAACCAGATGAACAATATTTGATGTGCACCATAGCTGGCGTAATTCAATGTCCAACAATCTGTCCTGCTGTTGTTTGTGCCCCGTTGACCAGTTATTTCAGTTCAAATGGCAAAATCATTCACTCTTCACCCTGTCTCCATTTCTGTGACTCCTCTTGGCGTGCATCAGGATGAATTTGGTTTCTCATCCCGTCCAGGACATTAGAAGTGGCTTCAGTAGCCATAATAAGTGGCTTAACCACAGCAGGCGGCAGCTGTCTCAGGACCCCACCCACTGCCCCGGTCATTCCTCGCTGCTCATGCTCTCGAGTAGCTGTGTCATAGATGGTCAGGGCAGTGTCAGTGATCCCCTAAACGTAAACACAATGAACATTAAAAACTTTGTGCATTTGTATTCAACACTGAAAGTTCTTTACAACCTACCTCTTTCACCACAGTATAGGCTTTAGCTACTCCCTCCCTCAGATCCACAGGCTGATGGGCCAGCCCATAATGGGAAAAGCGTTTGATTTTCTTTGTGTCTCGCTCATCAGGTACTGGAGATACCATGTCATAAGCAGTCTCTGCTGCCGCCTAAATCACAATACAGGCCTATTATTAGCAATATTTAAGAGAAACCATCCTGTAAAAGTAGTGAGCTACATTACCTGAATGGTTCGGACCATCCTATTGGTAAGCTCCAGGGCAGCCATGGCAGTGGAAGTCCCAAAGGAAGCCGTGCCTCGCTGGAAACCACGAACAATTCGACCATCCTTCCTGTACTGTTCAATTGGGAGCCAGACCAAATCCCGGAATCCCTGAACTAAAAACAGATGAGGGTGGTTTAGTTTCCAGCACTGACGTTTCCATTAGATACTACAGAACGAAGCAAGATCAATAGTTTTTTGTAGTTGTGATCATTTATTAAACTCACCTAACTGCACCAAAGAGTGAATGGGTCCGACACCCCCCAGCAGCCCTGGGAGCTGGTTCTTCTTTATGTCATTCAGCCATTCGTTCATTGCATAAGCAAACAGCTTGTCCACTCCCAATAAGCTGAAAGAGATCCCCATGTTACATGAAAGTAACTATGTTTCATGCACTTAACTACAGAACACATACCCTTGTCTATAGCACAGCCGCCTCAGCTTTAATTCAGAACAATTGAGCTGCGTCAGCCCAATAATAATCCCGGCAAATGTTCCCTGAAATGATACAAAGCCATTCGACAAGGGAGAAGTGTTAGGGTAAACATTTCTTTAACAACAATGGTATAGTCCTGTGGTTCCCAAACTTATATACCTGTTCCATTGCAACATGCTTCCCATGGTAATCCAAACGAATGGGAACTTCTGAGGTAAACCGAAACTCTCTGTGACAAAGGTGCAAAGCCAAAATAACCACATTGGTCACTTCAAGAATAAATCATTTTGTGGGAGAAAAATACCTGAAGAAGATTGGCTGGTCTGCAAAGTTAAGGACAGATTCATTGTCAGTGCCTTCATCTATGGAGAAACTATTGTGGCTCAAACGTCTCTGAGCAGGGACTGAGATGATTGGAGCCGCGTCCTGGCTGCTGTGCTTAGAGAAACTGCAGGAGATCTCTGGTGCGGAAACTTTTTTTGTTGACACACTGGCAGCTTTGAATTCAAGTATTACAAATGTTACTTAAAATCAAAACGTCAAGTTGTGCGTAAGCATCCAAACCTACCTTCTTGAGCAGGTGGAGAGAAGAACTCAACTTCAGCAGCAAGACTAGAAAAGAAGTCTTTCAGGAAGAACAAGGCATCCTGGAGACAAACATCATCATTACTTTTATAGTTTTGTGCATACATGTCCAGAGAAGACTGTGCAACAGGCCATTACCTGATCAATATTGAGGCGTAGCGGCATTAAGGAAACACGCAGACAGCACTCTTGTGGGGCCTGGCCCGATTCAGGACACATGTGGAGAGCTTTAACTGTCAACTAATACAACAAATATACTTCAGTCATCAATCGGCTCCAAAACAAGTGGCGCGACATTGGCCACACATTTAGGCTTTTACCATATTTGAATGAGCTTTCCTGGGCATCTCTTTGCTCGAATACAAGTAGAGAAACTTATTCATCTGTGACGTGGCCAGTCTGTCTCGTATTTCCAAATCCTGGACAGCAAAGGTTTGGCGAGACACCGGCTGGTCCGATGTTGTGCCAGAAGCCCCCTGCGACTGTGGGTACACCTCATGCTGAAATCTGACCTAAAGTTTAGACAAAAATATAGAGGTAGTAGGTATCAAAGGCCCATTTAAGGATGGTTGAACAGCTTTCAAATACCTTGCTGAGTTGGATCTCCATTAAGACATCTGGGTTTCTCCCTTTACCACCTCCCGCCTTTCCTAAACCCCTGGGCTGCCTGACGGGAGTTTGAGAGGGGGAACTATGGGGTGTTGAGCTACAAACAACAAACATGGTCTTGTGTTATTTGTATGCACTTTTTAAGATGGCAGTAGTGTTTGACTTAGGCCCGTCCCATCATTGCTTACCCATGGCTTCTTGCAGGTGATGCTGAAAAACCGGGATTTCCAAAGTCTTTCCCACCGTACAGATGCCACACCACAGAGATCTCCTTGATGAGGTAGCGCGCCTCTGGTACGGGAAAGTTTAAACCCCCCCGACTGCCACTGCCCTCCAGTGGCTGACTGAAGTGGTCGTCTTTGATTTCTACCGGCTCTGATGAAAGCTGCTTCACCATCGGCTCCTGGTCACAACCCTGTCACAATTACACAATTACAATTCATGCAGTTTTTTTTTTTAACACATTGCAACGTTGGAACAAAGAGTGCTGACCTCTGGTCTGGAGCCAGGAGTGTCCAAGATGCAGAAGTCGTCGGTCTCCTGGGCCAGATTTGGGGCAGGTGTGATAAGAGGTGAATGTAGCATGGGGTAGGTGGGACTTGAATCCTGGTTGGAGCATCCACTCTCATCTGGGAAAAGGAATAAATCTGACTGGGGAGCGTCGTGCTGGCAGCTCTTCTCCTCATGTGTGCCTGAGAACATACAAAATAAATAAAGTGAATCAAAACTTTTTTTTATTTTGATACAAGTGGGAAGTAAACACTCACCATTCTGTACCAGTCCCTGTGACTGGGGGATGTCTGTTTCCTCCATCGCTTCACTCATTAGATCTTGGAGAATTTGTTGTTCATTGTCAGCAAGTAAAGGCATCGGAGTTGTGGTTCGTGTGGGACACTCGGCCTGTGTCAAATCAGAACGTTAGAGGAAAGCAACAGCTCATCAGAACAGCTTGGCCAATTTGATATAAAGTCAGTGATATGTGAAAATATAAAATTCAGTGTTTATGGTTCATTGTCACTGGACCAATCACTGCACGGGGAAAGGGGGAAGGGTGATGCAGCATATTCAGCATCAGAACTGATTGAACCAGAATATTCCAAACGGCAACCGCATCCAATTCACCTCTAGCTACTGCAGTGCAGAAACTGAAGAAAATGATCTGGACTTTTGTGTGACTAGTTTACTATGCGCCTCTAAATGACTAAGCAGTACCCGTCTGTAACTGTGTAGAGAACACAATGAGAAAATCAATCTAGTTAGCTAAGCTTCATTTGAAAAGTAGACCGTTAATCTGATGTCCGTAGACACTGAATGGATGTGAATATTGTGATTTGACATACGTATAGTAACTGACCTTGGTCTTTTGAGAGGTGCTCTGTTTTGAGCTCTGCTTGGTCTCTTGTTCAGAAGGAGGGAGCAGGTCTCCATAGCTGGCCACATACTGGATGAGGTTCATGAGAGCAGCACACGAGTCTGAACATGTTCTGATGTGGATGATGTCACTGGAGCAGCGCAGCTCAAATTTGGGCTCCGACTATTGAAACAAGACAGAGTTTAGTTGTTTCTCCATCTGTAACAGTGAGTGTTATTATATAAAATAATGAATCAAACCAATTTCCCATCCACTGCTGGTTTAACAGCTGTGATTCTCAACTCGAGTGTTCCCATATCGACTACTTGGACATAATCTATGAAAAACACACATGGATATTAGTATGACAGTTAGGATTATTTCCAAATGTTTAAAATGTGTTTATGATACAATACCTCGTGCAAGATTGACAGACACTGCATTATTTTTATCCGACAGGAATAAAGCAGTTTCATCCAAAAGTATCCTAGAAATGACACAATTACTTAACACAAACTGCATCAAACATTCTTCAATCACTGATCTTACAAGTACCTGAGAGTTGAGGAAGAATGGTCGAGTGAGACACTACTGGATATACTAAAGGTTTCCACAACAACTAAAGATCTCAAAGGCAAATAAAGCGGCCTGTTAAAGACATCATAAAGTCCAAAGTGAACAACATGTATATTGATTAAATGTTACATTAGATGTGGTTAGTCTGACCTGTAGTCAAGAGAACAACTCCATAAGTGGAGATGCATCGTGGAAACAGAAGAGGGAGGAGCATATCCCAAAACAGGCTCATCCGATATGTTGAGAAAGTCCACAATCTGTTCCAAATCAGGCATTAAAATGTTTAGTGTAGCTTGTATTGTTAATGAATAGTAGCTACAATTAAGTGGTAATGCAGTGAGGATTATCTTTTTACCTGGTCGTACCATCCTAAACCAGAGGGAACTACCCTGTGCTGCAGTGTGGCACCTCTCACTCCAACAGCTACTAGAAACTCCTGCACAAAACAGTAGGTAAATTAAAACCTCAATAACAGCATAAAACAGTAAATAACAGTACATGTTAAAAGCAAATGATCGTTTTACATTACACTGTATATAATTATACAAAAATCAATGTGCAAGTAAATGAACAGGTGGAAACAAGCCGTGTGTGGTTTGTAGATTACCTTGACATTACGCTCAACATTCTGAGAGGACACTTTCACAGCCACTGACACCATGCTGCGTGCCTCCAGTCCAATGCACTCTGAGGGAGTGGAGGTTCTTTCAGGAGAAGTCTCTGATTGGTAAATAGTTGGCTCTAGCCAATGAGGGTGTGTTTTACTTGGCAATTTGGGGTCCACACCAGCTATACCTCCGTCCATAAGTCCTACACAAACATGAATTCTCAGCATTAATGGCCCAACACAGGTTGGGAGGTATGATTGTTGTACGATTTCCATCTACCTTGATGATACATGCAAATGTTACTGGTGTGAAAACAGATGTAGTGATCGTCTTTAAAGCCCTGATACTGCGCAACACTAAAAAGCACAGCATTTTTAATCTCCAGCCAGAATTCTCCATGCTTGTTTTTTAGTACTGTCTTGTCCTTCTGTAAAACATTTACGCATTCAAATGATCTACAAAATTATAATTTTATCATTAAATTATACATCGTAGAACTGAAATTACCTTGGCATCGGTGTGAACGGACACCAAGCCATGATTCACAGTTAGGATGACAGAGAACAGGCTCTGGGAGGTCTTATTTGGCACCTTTGTTTTTTTCTTTTTGCGAGATCTGAGGCAAAAATCCGAATCGGGGGAGTAGTAATGCATGTTGTCTTCATCTGAGCCACTGGACTCGTCTGCCGTCATAATAAACAAATATCAGACACCAGATCATCTTCGCAGGCTAATCTCACCGAATGCATAAATACAACAAAACGCTCTCACTTTCTATGCCTGTGGAGCGGAACTGGCTGAAACAATCTTTTGAGTAGGTGTTGATCAGCTGACTGGCAACAGACAGCCCGACTCCATAAGGCATACATTCAACTGTTTCCACTGGGGAAGGGGCTGTCGGCTCCCACAGCAGCAGGTCATTGTTAATTCTAGAATGATCAAAAGTCACCGTTAAACTTTTAACATCAACATTGGTAAGACATAACGATCACAGTCATACACGAGTGATGTACCTGTTGTGCAATTTTTCATAAAATGTTTTACTAGGAAGAATAAATTGCACATTGGGAAAACATAGTTCAAGAATGAAGCGGGAGTTGTTCATGGTTTTTTCTTGAAAGTCTGTCATCTCAGCCACATCACCAGGAATAACCATCTGCAAAAATCAACACAAAAAGCATAAATCATATTTTGCAACTTAGTGTGTAAAGCACTGCCTGAAGAGTTTTGCATAAAAATGCATTTGAATACTTTTGGTAGGAGCCATTATAAGCTCTGCATGCAAATATATCCACCTGCTCAGGGAATGCAACACCACTACTTTGAATATCACTGATTATTACCAAACACGGGATACGCTCATTAACTACACTCCCTTACCTCTTCATTCTCATACATAACCCTACGGGAGGAAAACGGGGATGGTTCTTGTTTCCCAAAGTCACAGACATCTTTCAGGGAATGGGCCGCCCCTTCTTCCTCCTCCTCTTCAAGGGAATGGTCCTCAGCTCCTTCATCATCTTCAACAGTGACTCTTTCCAGAATTGAGTGCACTGCAGTGGGGTTCATCTTCAGCACGACCCTGAACAAATACAACAAGTAGTGACATAGGCCACGTACAGGGACAATGATTCACGCACAGAGAAATAAACAAACCTGGGCCAATCAAACTTAACACTTGTTGATGTAGTCATGTCACCGTCCATAGTGTTGGACACCCTCAGAAAACGCGTAGCTGGCTGATCCGGCTCTTCCTGGAATTTACCTGTACACACAATGTATTTGTTATTTTAAAAAGGGTTGAGGACACAGTTTCAGCGGCAATGTTAATACCTATTAGCTCTCGGAAGGTAAGCTCCATTTTGGTTTGGTCCGGAGAGCTGCCACCCTTAAACTCGGTTTTTATTTCAAAGTCATCGATCTCTAGGAAAAGCACTTCTTTTTGCAAAGATTTCTTAAACCAAGGCCCCCTCTCCTGATCAGAACGCAGGTCAGGGATGGGAAAGCGCACTACAAGGCTGAGGACTGGGGCACTCACGGTCAGTGCTACATGACAATTTGCAGGAGTCTGAGTGTCATCAAGAAACACCTCTGTAAAGGCCTTGTGCTGAGAAGCCATAAAACAGCAAAGTGTTAAACTGAAACATGCATTGAATATACATACATAAATGACATTTCATTGTTGACGTACTTACCAAGCTAAAATGTTTATTATATGATGTGTACATGTGGGAAGCCATTGCTTCTGTGGTGGCCAGTTTCTGAGGCTGTAGTAATGAGTTTAGACGGTCCACAATGCTTATGTCAAGTTCAGAATGCGCATGGCCCAGCTCTACCAGGATGTCAGCTTTTCTTGGGATGGTGCTGAGGCGAACTTGGCCTCCCTGCCCATACAAAAATAGTTCAGTAAAAGATATAGAGAGAATGCAAAACCTACCATTTGAGTGTGTTTAAATTTGCATGGTAATGTTTGTGGTTTTGGATGAAAGCTTTTACCTGTGGTCCTCTGCGCTCAGCCAATTTGTAAAGCAGGTGGAGGCAGGTGGAAGGCTGTGCCTCGGCATTGGCTGTGGTGTCGAATGTCAGGAGCTGAAGTGTGGCAGATATACAAAATTAGAAAAAAAAAAAAAAACAGTTCAATTCCATACACTCTGTATTCACATATGCATGTTTTGTAAAGTTGAGGGTATTGCTAGATTAGTTGGAGAGACTTACCTCAGTGTATTGAATTCCTCTTTGTAAATCACTAAACCCAGTCTCTGAAGGAAAAAGACACTCCAAAAACTCCATTTGACTGAGGGAAACATCGGTACTGTATGTGTGCAAATTGGATCCTTGATAATGTTCATAGCTGATCTTTAAACCCTGCCCCACCAGCCTGCAGACAGGAGTTCAGGTCACAAAACCATATCTACCACAGCTGTATCCAATGTATGTGACAGAAAATATGTTGCTTACCTGAGGTGGTCATGTGGACACGCATTATTAAACACTGCTCGAGACTGCAGAAAAGATGTATGATCTAGCTGGCCTTGGCCAATTGTTGTAAAAAAGTGTGTTGCTATTGGAGCAAGAGGACAAGGAGCTGCATTTGGTGATGGCAACGGGTCAATGTGAAGGACTGAGACTGCCAGACTGCTCAGTGTTAGCTTTAGCACCAGCTCTGGCCTTGACTCGTCACCATGAGCTTTGGACGGATGAGCTACACCAGACAAGGTAAACAGAAAATGACTTAGTTAGTTTACTGATTAGCAAATTAATTATTTTCTGAGCTTTAATACATACAGGTCTGCCTCAATATTTTTTGTGAAACGTGCAAATCACGTGACTGAGCAGGAGTTTCACTTGTTGCCTTATCTTTTTGTCGTGGGACGTCCATATAATCATCCCATGAGACCTAGCAGCACACAAATCAAATCAGTAAATAGCTATTCTTGCATTACTTTTATTCTTAAAAAACAGAGTTCAAAGTGTAACTGTGTTATTAGAACATACAGTTGCGTGGCCAGAAGGAGATTCTCTTGGAGATGCAGAATAATTACTATTGAGTGACAAGTCTAGATCAACAGTGGGTGGTTCACCCAAAGGAGGAAGTGATGACAAACTGTGAGACATGTCCATGTCAGCCATCGAGAAGAAAACATCATCTGCACAACAGGAAATATACTGTTATTGCATTATCAACGAACATTTGATTAAAAAAGTTACGTTTCAGTTAGTTACATTAGTAGTTACATAGTAAATGCACTTCAGTAACTCTTTGAGTAGTTTTATAATACAGTACTTTTTACTTACTAATATTATAATTAAGTTCCTCTTCCTTTAGTAAAGAAATAGTAACCTTTTCCACTGTGAGTTTAAGTGGCAAAAGCTACATGAGACATTTAAAAAACACATATTTTGTGTTTCATGTACTTAATTGTTAAGACTAATTTCTTTAATAACTTCTATAAAGATTTTCACATGATTTGATATTTAGTTTCTCATGCCTTTTGTCACGACTGGACCAAAAATTAAACTCTTGCGCTCAGTTACTCAGTATTCATACAACTCAAGTAGCCTTTTCAAGTACCTTTTTTTACTTTTTCTTGAGTAATGATTTGGGTCACAGCATTTTACTTCTACTTAAGTAAAATTATTTTAAAGAGTTACGCCTAATTGAGTAAATATTATAAATACTCTACCCACCCCTGAGTTTGGCGATTAGAAATAATCTAAAAATAACAATATGAATACATTAGGTGTGAACCAAACCTCGACTTGAAACTGTTCTGGTTGTGTGACTCTCAAACAGTTCATGATCTGCTGCTGTTGTAACAGTGTCTTTCTTTAAGCAGCGATTAAGTTCCATATGAAGCCGATATTCATCCTCCTGTTGTATGGGGCGGTTCTTTCTGTCCTTGGCCCATTCTTGGGAAACTTTAAGAAAAACATACATGTGTGAAGGACTGTAATTTTGGTTTGTTTAAAACCTCAAACAGCATTATAGAAATATTCAAATAAACTCACCACGACCAGAAAATGTTCCAAACATATCAAGAAGAAGATTCACTTGTCGTGGTGACAAAAGTAAAATAAGAGTGTTGATATCTCCAACAACATGCAGCTGAAAAAGAACAAATCAGTGGCATAAAAGAACTGATTTATTGAGTAAGAAGTGTTTTTTCATGTTGTTTACCTTTGCTCCAGGCATAGCTGGGTTATTTTTCAGAGTGAGAGACAGCTCTAGTTTACCCCCAAGCCTGCCAACTTGGACAGGTTCAAAATTAGTTGCAGAGGATATGGGCTCTGTAAACTGGGGGTGGGGCTCACATATAATTTTAGGATTCCAGCTTGGTGACAACTTTGGCTCAGTGTCCTAACAACATGCATGACAAAGTGAATCATACACATGGTCATTTTACTCACAATAATCAGATGAAGCAATAGCAACACAAACCGTGGGAGTAGGTGAAGATTTGCAACCTCCTCGGGACAAGTCAGAGAATTCATCCCAAAATATAGTGAGGCCTTCCATCTGTAGTGTTTTGTGAGCAAATGTAGTTGGCTGATGAACATTTACATTTGAACTCTCTTCATCACTTTCATCAAAGTAAACAATCCTAAATTTCAGCAACAGAACAAGAAGAATTGTAAATGTATTTTTCATCTTTAGAATAGATAGTTAAAAGGTAGTTTTGTTTTAGTTTTCTCACTTGTTGATCCGTAATTCAAGTGCAAATCCAGTTTTTGAATTTTCTGGAATGTGTTCAAGTCTAAGAACAGTATCTAAAAACGTCATTTTTACTCGTCTGAGAACTGCAAAAGGAAAACATGAAAATGCATTAAATAATAAGATAACAAAGAACTAACACCTGCCAAATAATTACCTGTCTCAATTGTTTCTGCAAATGTTTCAAGGCCTTCAAATGGTTGGAAGCTCTCCCCGATGTCATCTGTCAGTTTCTGACTCAAACACTCTTTGGCAAGCTGCATGCTACTTGTCATAAAACTGGACCAATACATGGGCTCCACACCAGATGCTGAAAAAGAACAAACATGTATTTTGTGAGCCAAAAAAGAATAACAAATTAGGCATGGATAAACAATATTAATAACAGTTTATTCTTACCAGCCCGAGGTCTTGGCCTTAAAACCAACTCTAAACCTTTCACTTCAAGGGCACAGTTTTCCTGAAGAAGAGCTGCCCAAGGAACAGTTAGAGTGATGGTCTGAATGAAGCCTGCGATTACTTCAAAAGGGGCATCAGCCGTTTCCAGGAGTTCATTCAGTGACTGTCAGAATGCAAAAATATATTACTTGTCTATTGTCCTTATTTTGTTTGTTTCTTTTTTTATCTTAATACCCACCCATTTATCCAAAGGTACTTGAGCAAGTGTCCCAGTGCCCTGATAAAGGTCTAAGCTTAACTGGTCCAAACTCAGCTTCTCCTGCAGAAAATTTCCCAGGTACCGATGGAGGAGGTACCTGCAAGCTCGCTTTTTGATGGACTCAGAAAATGGCCACGGCATCTTAACTTAGTTGAAGTATGCAGAAAATTCAGAAACTCTCAGGTTTTACATTAGATTGTGCCTTGTTGGTAAAGCAGCTATGTCATCCCGTTGATCGAATAACATCCAAAAGTACAGAGTCAAAACATGTTGGGTTCAGCAAAATAATGAAAGATGTGATGACACTCAGGTGTATGTCAAGGACTTGATCCGACTCCAGTTTGCTGCACCTGAAGAGTTAAAACACATACACAGCGTTTTACTAAACAATGTGGTATGTTGCATGTATAAGAAAAGAACCTGTATCACAGATAACTTCAGGTTTGGTCCTTTGCGGTTTAACCAAAGTTAGTAAGTCCTGAGTCAGAATGAGCCAAGACAACTATGAAGCCTATTGTGACTGTCCAGTATTGATTCTGACCATTACGGGGAAAAAATAAGTTTCGTTGACACAGTGACACTGTTGTTCAGACAAAGACACAGCTTACAAACCGGTTAGCATATTTGTGTCAACCAGCCTGACTGAAAAAGCTTTACATTCCCAGGCTCCCAGCTAAAGCTAATGATATTGCATCGGGAAGATGCTTGCTAGCTCAAGGGGAAGCCGCACTACATCATCCATGAAGCCGAAACACATTGTTTTGATAGTTACCACTGAACACTGTACCAAGGATGAAAAGGACGGAATGCTCAGGTAATGGCGATGTTGGTTGAAAAGGCCCATAACATTAGTCTTAAGTTTAACGAAGAAGTCTAGCTTTACCTACTGAGTGGGTTGTTTACAAACACTTTCATGACTCCGCACTGTCACTACCAAATTTGTGTCGTTATCGCGCTCTGCGCATGCGCCTGTCAATCCGCCATCTTTTCTACGGCAAATGAGTCTGGTCAAACTTGATAGTAACGATTTGTGAAAAATACGAACAATAACCGTATATTTACAATATTTACACAACAGTGCGACGATAAAACACGGTCGGCTATTCGCAAAAATAGAGCCTAGACCTACCAACACATGCAAGCACATTTGTTTTCTTTTCTTGACAGACGCGACAAGCCCATGGGTTTGGTCTGTGACGTCATAACATGGCGTAGTGTCGTAGTTTTTAGAGATGCTTGGTTTATGTTTATTCCAGTGTTAGCCACTATTTAGGCTTCCTGAACTCAAGTTATTGGTTTGCTTCAAGGTGACCACTTTATATAGTAGCCACAAACTTCTCTTATCGACTGTTGTTGCGGATCTATATTTCTCGGCGAGTCCATCACAGTGTGTTTGTGTACTGGAACTTTCTATAAACCAAAAGGCTCAGCCAGCAATCAGGTGAAACATATGTATAAAGTCTGCATGCTTTTCACATTTGTATTCTAACTGCTGAAACTATATGATGTTGCATGAAATTGCATCCTTGCTCTGGCTTTCTGTGTTTATGTTGTTATTTGACGTACAAACCATTCACATAATGCTGTGCCCCATTGTTTTGGTAACAAAAGCGCATAAACTAATAATGGAAGGTCTTCACAGAGATAATGTGACCATGTTCTCTTTCTATTGTAGACATGGAGGTGGACTGTCAATCTGAAGATTGTATTGTGTCCTCGTTTGAAGATGACTGTGTTGATCTTGGGGGTGTTAAGGACATGAGATTAGAAGCAGAAGCCATTGTCAGCGATGTCCTTTTTGCTGTAACAGAAATGCACGTTTCACACAGTCTCAACAGTGCATTGGATGTGGCCTACATTAATGTTGAAATAAGAGAGGGAAACCAGTATTGCTTGGAGCTGACTGAAGCAGGACTGAGGGTAAGTTGCTCTTAGAATAGGTCATGAATTTAATTACTGTACAAAAGAGCTACCTCTCACTGATGTGTTTTATATCCACAGGTGGTGGGCTATGCCTTTGACAACGTCAATGAAGATTTAAGCACTCATTATCATGAGACGGTTTACTCCCTTTTGGATACGTTGAGTCCAGGTTATAGAGAAGCCTTTGGAAATGCTCTGCTTCAACGACTGGAGAGGTTGAAACAAAACGGACAATAAAAAGAACCAGGCCGCTTTTTAAAATAAGATATTTGTTATAACTTGACTCTTTCCAGTATTTTAATCTGTGGAAAAAATCCACACATCAGTTTTGTTTTTTAATACAAGCATTGAAATACTTTACCTCTGCAGATACTATGGCTAAATGTCTGTGCAAATATTATTTGGTGTCCTCTGCTTTTTTGTAATTTCTTTGTATAGGGCCAAATCACACTTCTTCATAATTGTTTCGAGGTTCCACTTTCCACTTTTGATTTTACATTACAAGGCATTTTGAAAGCACACAGAATTCTCCCAGCCTTCTTGACTGACAGATTTCCTTTAAGACAAGCAAGACACTTTTCTCCACTTTACTGACCTTTGTTTGGATCAATAAAGTGTTGACCCTTCTTTTTGCTGACATTGATGCGTTTTATGACCATATGGTTTTATTACAATGTAACGGTAAACTAACTGTATCATTCCTAGCAATTGGGTACAGCAGGAAGAAAGAAAAAACATTTTGAATACAGTATGATTCCCTTTATTATTTAAAGTTCTACACATTTAGCACAATGTCAGTAAGAAAATTACAAATTCAAGTGCACATGTACCTTGACTACACAGCAGCCAGTGATTAGCAAGTCTGGAATGTGACATGTCAATGGCAGGAAGAAGCCAAATCAAAAGAGACACATCACTTTGGTTAATCAAACAAATGTTTTAAAATGTGGAATTATAAAATGCAATCTAAGGGGTAAAAAATGTAAAACCCTTTGGTTGCTTTTAGTTTGAAATCTGAACAGGGAACTTGATGCAGAACATGTCATTGTTAGCATCGTCTTTCAGTTCCCACTCCACCGTCACTCTGATCTAAATGGGGTACAAGAATAGACGAGTTGTTAGTTCTGAAAACCACAGTCAGCAATGCAAAAGAGAAGTACAAGCAAAGAATCTTTTAATGTTTTTAGGCCATGCAGTACTTACACAGGGATATGCAGACTTCACAGGCAATGTGGCCTTATACTGATAGGTGGACTCCTTGTGAATAGGACAGTTAATCCCGGATTGGCAGCCATCACTTTGGGGAATTTGAAAAGGAATCGGTACTCCAGCAATGACTCCATGCACCACTGCAGTGCTTTTCTGGGTCTCCACCGCTACAAAACACAGCCAGGCCAAATGTGTTTTACTCACTTGAGAACAACAGGTTTTACGTTTGGTATTAAATCGCATCATACTTACCACTAACAAATGTTACACCGACACTGTAGTTTCCCCCTTTTTTTAGTTGGCAAGGAAGTGAAGGACAGGGACTTATGTCCACAGTGGAAACTTTACCAGTGGATGAGCCTAAAAGAAATCAAGTTGTTGATTACATCAAGCAATAGGACACACAAAGTAAACCCACACGTTCTAGTGACAATGAGCATCTGAAACTGTGAGTGCACCTTGAGAGGGTTAGTGGCTCCAACTTCAATGAAAGCATATTTATAGTAGATAAGTGACTGATAGCTCAGTTATGTGAGGCATTTTACTTACCACAATCAACGAAATGGACAATCTCGGCGCATGTGAACGGAAGTACACAAAGTACAAGAATGAAACTCTTCCAAGAATCCATGTCGTCTTTATTCGTCACTCTAAAACAAGAAAAATACATTAGTTTGTCAAGAGACTGCTTTGTAAACGAACTGGTGATGAAACCATGTTACTATTAGGGCACTCAAATATCAAAACAACGCCAGTAAGAGAAGTAACTTAAAGAATAAATAGAGAACTCAAACAACAATAGGCAATTTCGTGTAAATCATTAAATGTAAAACACAATGTACGATCGAAACTAACAACACTGACCTGTCAGCTCAGTTGATCACTTCGCACTTCCGAGCGAGTCGCAAATAACCAGTCCGTCCACCGCCCAGCACCTTTTTGTTCCTGGTGTCACGAGATCCGGCTCCGATCCCTGAATTTAGTCTGTCAGGCGTATTAAAAAGACAAATACAGAGCGGGAGAGAGACATTAAACAAAATAAAATCAAATTCAATTACAAGGATTAATGCATTTATTTTAATAGATTTTAACAGCCCTGAAAGTATTAATTACTTTTGTTTTATTATCGTTCTACGCAATCTGTTACGATTGCAAGATGGTCAACCAATGGGAGAACAGAATTATCCCAAGTGGGCGTTTATTTTTTGATAGACAGGTGTTTAGCCAATGAGCGAAGGAACTCCCTTTGCTGTGGGTGGAGTCAACTGCGTGCTTTCTGGAAGATGTCAGCTGTGAGAGGAGTTATGTCAACTGTCTCAAAGTCAAAAGTATTAAGCCTTCTCAGGTAATAATTACACCGGCACTTACCACGGGGTAGCAATCGGTAGCATAAAAAAACGGAAACGACCGAACGAAATGCAGTTGATTTGGTTTGTTTAGCACGTATTAGCTTGTTTTTAGCTAACATGCTAGCCTCTGCCACACTGTGTTTACATGTTATCAGCACTCCGTGGAAATGTTACGTCATGTTATTTATTTATGTTTGTATGCAGGGTATCGTCTCTTCTGAATATCAGTAGGAACCAACAACCACATCTGCAACTATGCGCTCAGTCTCGTTTGGGACAACAACGCCTTAACAGTGCATCATCACAGGAGAGGCCAGATGTGTCAAGTCCCAGCAGAAAAGAGAGCGTGTATCTTACAGAATCCTGCGTCAAGGTTTGTCCTCACTGAGCTGCATGTTTCTCTGTAGCTGCCTGTTATATAAAGCCTATATTAATTGCTTTACAGAGACTAGGGGAGCTCATGGAGAAGGGGGAATATCTCAGAATACATGTTGAAGGAGGTGGATGCTCTGGCTTCCAGTACAAGTTCTCAGTTGACAGTAACAGAAGTGAAGATGACAGGTAGGAGGTCAAACTTTTCTCTTATTTATTTGCATCCTATTTTGTTTGCATTTCCAAACAAATAATTTTTCATTTGCCATTTGCAGAGTATTTGAGCAGGGAGGCGTAGGTGTTATTGTGGACCAAGACAGTCTTGAGTTTGTCAAAGGAGCCACAGTGGACTTCAGTCAAGAGTTGATCCGCTCCACTTTCCTCGTGCAGCAGAATCCACAGGCTGATCATGGCTGCTCCTGTGGAAGCTCTTTCTCTGTCAAACTGTGACAGCTGCTTATATAAAGTTAAAAAGCATGATGTTTTTTTTGTCACTCTTTTACTCATGGTAAAATTGAAATTACAGTTGATATAAAAATATTTATTTAGAGTTCATCGATAACGATTGTTGTCTCATTTAGTTCTTTCTCCAATACTTTCTTTTTCATTTCATGTACATAAGTTTGGTGTGTGTAAAAAAAAATAAAGATTGTGTTGTTCCACATGTACTGCTTATTAGTTACGTTAGTTTTCACTACAATTTAAATAAAGAGCAAATAGCTATAAATATTATACACTAAACACCGTCACACCAGCTGGTAATTTATATGTTTTTTTTTTATTAAAATGGATTATAAGAAATGGCTCACAAAAAAATATCCAAAAAGAATATATACAAATGATATTTACAGTGGTGTAATGTAAATCAAAATATGCAGCAACATCTTAGTATTTATATTAACACAAGAAGCAAACAGTTTTGCACTTGTTATATTTTCTATTTTCTTTGATAAACATTCCATTTAGGTATATTATATAGAATTACACAAATCATTTAATTAGTAATGAAAATAATTACACCTTTATCGTAAAATTACAACAATATAACATCATAGCAGCACACTGAAAGTGACATAATTGCACCAGTTGTGCATTTAATAGTTTTTTTGAGGATCACGGTTTGGACAGATTGTCTTAAAGTAAGCCATGCACACTCATTTACCACCTACATCTTCAACCACGTGTACACAGGTTAACGAACGGGAACACTGCAGAGGAAGGCTTGAGGTCAACCAGTCAATAGCACAACCACATACACAGACCGAAAAATAAACCACTAGGGCTAACACAGTGACCAGGTCAGGTGTACAGTGCATAGTATGCTTTGGCATGCTGACATCCAGAACATAACAATGGATGTTACATTCAGGAGGAAGGCCACAGGATTAAGAATAAACAAAACACAAAAATATGTAATCCAAAAAGTAACAGAAAAAGTACAAAAAGATGCTGACCCTCATATGAATTAAGGCTAGTTGACTTTGCTACATGGTAAAAATGGCATTGTCAGAAAGAACTTAACAGGCATATAAACCACAACTGCCTTATGAAACCTTGTTCTAAATTTGACCTTTGAGTCACACAGCAAAAAAAGATGTATGATTTGCCTTCACGATTATAAAACTATATCTTCACAAAATGGGCCAATGAAAATAGCAAAATAAAAATAAAACTTGGACAAATGCATGCACCGAATTTTGAGGCAGTAAGTGACTTCATTAGTCAGCAGCCAAGTCCATCCTTTTATCCTTTTACATACTCCATGACGACAACAGTCACATGAACAGAGGCCGAGAGTTCCTCTTTGTGGCTTCAGTGAGGAGTGTGGACACATCTCCACACAAAAAGGCTGTAAAGGGCACACGGAACAATGTGTGGTTAGAAACAAAGGTGTCTGTTCTTTACAATATTTAGTAATAATAAACCGGTAATAAACAGTGTATGCACTAAACATGTTATTAATACCTTCTATCGTCTCCTCCAGCACTGACTACAAAGTGATCTCCGTTTGTGAAGCGTACGTTGGTTAAATGAGCCGAATGCCCCAAGAAACGTTTGTGTTTGGCCTAAAACAAAACTCACGTTGAAATGCAAGAACAAAAAACATACAAAATGCTAAAGCAACAGGTTTAAAGTTTATTCTCATATGATCAAGAACATTTCCCAGCAAATATGGGTTTAATTATTGGTTTATTTATGTTAATGAATATGCATGGGTCTCATGCATGGCTCCCAGGACAGTTAACCTTTGTTATCAATAAACCGTTTTAATAACATTTTAAGTCAAATAGTAACTAGTGCATATGCATGATACTTACAAACTTCTCTGGGCATGGAAAGTCAAACAGCTTTACCATTCCAAAGTCATCACCCGTCACAATGTTAAGGCCTGAGTGTGACACACAGGCACACGTTACATCTGCTTTGTCAGTGTTTCTGGACCAGATCCCTACGACCTCATCTCCAAGGACACTACATACAAAAAAAAGGGGGAAAAACCTTCAAAACAGGAAGAAGCTTCAGCATAGATAATACAAAGGAATAGAAGTTTAACCTAGTCCAGGAGGCCCAGGTAATTCGGTCAATCTGTGACTGTTCTGTTATCTGTTTTCCAGATGGAACTTCATACACCAGTCGTTTGTAAGCACCAGTGGATATCTATGGGGACATTCAAAAACACAAATTAGTGTTACTATGTTTAACCTGTATTTTCTATTATATCAGTTAAAACTTAAGCATATATAGAAAATGTAGGACCTGGATGTATGAGCTGTCTGCAGAAAAGTCCATCTGCATGACAAAGCTGGGGATGTCCCTGCAGCAGTTTATGCGGTTCAGTTGTGGACCAAGAGACAGGTCATAAAAATCTACTGCA
This sequence comes from Gobius niger, assembly GCF_951799975.1. NCBI lineage: Eukaryota > Metazoa > Chordata > Actinopteri > Gobiiformes > Gobiidae > Gobius > Gobius niger. The sequence continues at coordinate 8,702,891 of NC_136867.1, forward strand.
CTCTCGTTAGAACCAACAGCCAAGTATCGGGAATTTGGACTGAACCTGTTGAAAAAGATCATCTTATTTTACTTACTCCCCCCTTTAAACTGGAAAACTGGAAAACCGGACAAACCCCTCACCTGATATCCTGAATAGGGGAACGTCTATCCCTTTTCTTCCCCCATATTTTAAGTGAGGCCACTAGCAAGATGATGAACTCTCCATTCTTCATCCCAATGGCCACCATGTCTCCTTCAGGACTGTAGCTGATGGTGTGCGCAGGATGGCCAAGGTTAACCTTATTTAGCATCTTCTGTTTACCCACAACAGCATACAAATAAATGAGAGGAATTGTGTGGAAAAAAACTGTAAATAAAAGTCATATTTTTATAGCTCAGGACACACAGACCTTCTCCGGGATGTCCCACAGACGAACAGTGCCATCCTCCGCGGCAGACAGAAACACATCTCTAGACGGATGTGTTCCCAGTCCCCAAATGGGCCCATCCATGTGGCCGTTCACCAAGATGTTACATGCAGCGTTCTTCTCACCTACTTCAATGATCTCTGCATTTCTTGTCCCCACCAGGATTTTACCCTGCAATCGATACATCAAAATAACAGTAAATATAAAATGTTTGTGGATATGGCCATGGTAAGCTGCAGTGCCATACCTTCCCCCTGCACACAGATCGGACACAGTCTATGACCTGTCCCGTTTCCAAACGAAATGCACGGCAGCGTTTCAACTCCTGGTCCCACAGCTTCAGCGCTCCTCCCTCTTTTGATCTGTACAGGAAACAGTTCATTGGTCAGCTCTGTTTCATGCCTAATGCTTACTTGTGCACTGGCCATTGAGGCAGTGCTATAAATAAGCTGCTTGGTCATAGACACAGTCAGCCAATTAAAATGGTAAAACAAGTCACTCACGGTCTTTCTTTGCCTCCGGTGACGATGAGACCGTCTCTAAGGGTGGTGTACATGGTGAACACTGGGCCTGTGTGAGCTTTGGCCACTATCCTAACTAAAATGTGTTCCTTCCACACACATACATCCCCACTTATGGTACCTGTAAACGTCAAGTTATTCTGAAAAGAAAAGAAATGGGCACTAATCTAGTGGCCTAAGACAAGGCAAGCAATGCAATAATACAGCGTGTAGAAGCAGACAATATATGTTGTGAAAATTACTTTCCACATTAAAACATATATTCGAAGAACAATATCTGATTATGCAAATGATATTTTCAGTGTCATAAAGGTCGCGGCTCTTAGAATCACTTCAGTAAGCCCAGATAAGGGACGTTAACCATCACTAAGCAGACCACCAATAAGGGAAAGAAAAAGGATCTCTCTGAGCGTGAAATAGTTGAATGCCTTTGCCTAGGTATGGAAACCTTTGATATTTCACGAAAGATTCAGCTTAATCATTGCACTGTTAAAAGATTAGTGGCTGATTCAGAGCATACATGGGTTTGTGCAGATAAAGGCACAATGAAGACTAGTAGTATTTAAAGCTGCTGATGCCTCTGGAGTCTCCCAAACATCAAAGTGTAGGACCCTCCTTTATGCATAGGCTTGCAGTTGTGCATAAATCTTTTACCCGGCCACCCCTAAACTGTTCATTGAATGCTGACGAGCAGAAACGGCTGCAGTGGGCCCAGAAATATGTACAACATGGCATGGTGCATTTTCATGCATCAAGATGATTTTGGAAAGCACAGTTCTGCTTTTTGTACCATGGAAGAAAGGGGCCGACCAGCTCTCTCCCCATGATTCCAGGCCCAAACTTGACTCCGCCACCTCCTTACTGACGTCGCAGCCTTGTTGGGACATGTTGGCCATTCACCAATCCTCCACTACTCCATCCATCTGACCATCCAGGGTTACACGGCACTCAGCACTGAACAAGACTGTTTGAAAATGAGTCATGTATGTTGTTGAGCCCACTGCAGCCGTTTCTGCTCGTCAGCATTCAATTAACAGTTTAGGGGAGGCCGGATAGAAGGTTTTTCACAATTGCAAACCTCTGGAGGGTCCTACTCCCTCATGTTCTGGAGACTCCAGAGGCACCAGCAGCTTCAAATACCTGTTTGCTGCTTTGTAGCAGCTGTTCTCTTAACCTGATGTATTTGTCTGGCAGAAACTGTCACTCATTGTGCCTTTATCTGCACAAACCCGTGTGTGCTCTGAACCTGGCAGTATGATTAGTACACTTAATCTAAGTTTTCATACCTAGTCGAGGGCATTCAACTATTTCACGCTTTTCATCAACAGAGACATCCTTTTTCTTTCCCATTTTGCTTGAAAATGTTGGTCTGCTTAATAATGGTTAACGCCCTTTTTGAGTCGTTTTTCCGTTAACTGGACTCACCTGACAACTAATCATCACAGGCGTCATTGATGTCAGTAATTCAAAGAGCCCTGAGACACAATACTATCCATGAGCTTCATTGAAAACCCTTCTTTTTTTTTTACCTTCATGACACTGAAATATCATTTGCATAATCATTTGATATACAGTGTATTGGATGTTTTCTGGAACTTACAGCGCCAAATGCCACAGAAAGCATGGTCTGCATCCGTGCATCCTCTATTGAACTCATCACACCCTTCTTGCTAAGTAAAGCTCGACCTGCCAATGTCCAGAAGCGCACATGCTTGATTCCCACAGACACAAAATGTGTGTCCGAGTCGGGGCGAAACTCTGCCACAAATATCCTCTGGGTATGACCAATGTGGCTGGCAACTTTGGCACCTGTAACAGTTCCAAAGAGATCAATCTTAGACTATTTTCTGCACTATCATTGGAGCATGTGGAAATGCAGTTGTACCTTCCTGCCACTTCCAGATGGTGACAGTGTGCTCAGCATCCAGGCCCACAGACAACAGGAGCTTTCCTGTAGCACTAAAACTGACCGAGCAAACCCCGCCCGAGTGGTAACAGCGCAGCACAGACAGCGTCTGCTTGGTCATGGCGTCCCACACATGGATGGATGGAGATGTGGCTGGAGAAACAGTTTCAATACCAGAAATGTCAGTGGACAAATAGAAGAAAATGTTAGTGACCACTAGATGGCAGCAACTTAAATGTTTAACATATCTTACCTGACATGTCACCAGTATCACCTGTAAAAAGAACATTTTGTTTGTTATGGTGACTACAGAATTCAAGGCAGCATGCAACTTAAATAAACTATATGCTTTTATTTTTGCTATAAATATAGCATGTGTAAAAAAAAAAAAGAAAAAAAAGAAAGAAAGACACAAGAGCTGCTTTAGAAATAGTCAACGGTCTAACATAAAAAAGAAGTTGGGGAATGACGCAGGAGGTCCGCATCTCACAAACATACCTACTTGGCCAGTTGCCACTACGTTGGGGAATTTAGGATGTTGATTGATTGTCAGGCACAAAATGTCATCACTGTGTTCAACATAGAAACTTTGGCAAGCTACAGAGAAACAGGAGACACATAGTTAACAAATGTGAAAGTGAAACCGTACAAGTGCTTAACTGACTGGTACTCACATGTTGTCAGGTTCAGGACAATGCCAATAGAGGCTGTGTGGTAGATGATGTCCGCCCCATCGTTTAAGTAGTGCACATTATTGCGGCAATCATTACCACGGTAACCAAATACCAGCTCCAACACTAAATCCTGATTAAAATTAAAATAAAAAGCCTCAACATGATATTGAACATGCATCGCACAGGCTTCAAAAGGATGAAGCAGAAACCAAACACATGGGCTTCACTTCTCCCAAACTGAAACTTAATGTGCGTCATACCTCAATAGGCCTTTTCTTTTTGCCCACGTTGTTTGTCTGCAGTTTCTCTGGCTGAGGCAGTGCTCTGCTGACGGGAGGCCTAAAATGGACAGCTGGGCTGAGAAACAGACAGATGCCAAGCATACTAATAACATTCCAGTTAACACTAAAGTGATAATTAGCATGCAGCTTTAAGCTATGATAGATAAAGTTTATAGAGGACTAAAAGTTTTATTCCAGTATCTGCACACACAAACTGTACAACAAAAGATTTATGTTATACAAATATACAATACTACACAAAAATGACAATGTATAGGCCATTATTTCTGACAGCCAGACTGTATTGTTGAAAGTGGGGAGGAAAATGGATACAAAGCTTACCTCGATCCCCTTCAAGGCAGCATAAACAAACAGAACACAGTTACACATAATGTTTTCTTACTTAAGGTTTCTGGATGTCTGCTGGATGCACACGCAATTCATCGACTGAGGACACATAATACAGTAGTCAGCACCAGTAACCATGGCAACCAAGTCCATTTCTATGACAACTGGACGGATCATTGGAAGACTTATATTACAGACAAACAACAGCGTTCATCTAATGTATGTGGATTTGTCACTACTTAACACAGGTCAGGATCACATCATACAATCAATGATATGGGAAAAATCCATCATGTTTGTGAGAAGCAGGAGCAACATCCGTAGTACACTTTTAAAACACATACCGTTGTGCCAATAAGTATAAACACCCTGGTGGATTTATTTTTTATTTTTTGGCCAATTCTCAAAGAATATGAAAAAAACACAAAAACCTTTTTGTCACTCATGGTCAGTGATGTTGTGAAGACATTTATTGTGGGAAAAAAAATGTGTGAACTCATTTCAAATCACCATAGCAAAATATAATACCAAAATGACCCTGTTGAAAATTGTACACCCCCCAGTTACTAATACTGTGTATTGCCTCCTTTAGCGTCAGTGACAGCTTGGAGTCTTTTGTGGTAGTCGTGGAGAAGGTTCTGTATATAATCTAATGTTAAAGCAGGCCATTCGTCATAGGAAAAAGCCTCTCGATCCTGTAAATTCCTGGGTTGTCTTGCATGAACTGTACGTTCGAGCTCTCCCCATAGTGGTTCAATGACATTGAGGTCAGCAGACTGAGATGGCCACTAACGGCACCTTCACTTTATTCTGCTGGAGCCACTGGCATCAGCGAAGCACCCCCATATTTCACAATAGATATGGTGCACTTTTCATCATCGGCCTTGTGGTCAACAAAGCCTTGCGGTCGGTGATGCGGTCGGTGAGTCATTTTGGTAATTTGTTTTGTTATAGTGATGGGCTTTTGTGTTTTTACTCATATTCTTTGAGAAATGGCCAAAAAAAACACCAGGGTGTGTAAACTTATTGGCACAACGGTAAACCAAGATAATTTAAGGGCAAACATGGTTGGGTTCAATGGATGGGTCAGTGCAGTAAAGTTTCAGAATACTATTTTGTTTTGATAAAACATGCATATATATATTAAAGAGTGATGTGTATGGCAACACAATCCTGATCTCCATTGGCTATTAGTTAGTTATCAAGCATAGGAAAGCATTGTTTAATTACGGCGATGGTTTACACTAGGTCTAAGAAAAGAACTCACCTGACCACACCTTGTCTTCAAGTAGAATGAAAGAACGAAGCAGGATAATGACAGATGGACAGCCATTAAAGAAAATAAGGAGAGCAGAAAAGCCTGAGTTATTTAAAAAGAGCAAAGTCCAGACTAGACACACAGGAAAATATCTTGTCTTCATGAGACAATGTGTCAATGTGTTTACATTGTACTTTATTGTTAGTAAAAGCAATGATTTCCAGTTATCTAATCGCCCTATTGAACACTTTTTATCTTTAATTTGGAGTACCTTTCATCAACGGTGGGTTCCTTGAGTTGTAAGTGTGGTTTGACCCCCGTCATTGTTCTCATGTTTGTTGATAAGGCCTTGATGGTGTAGGTGATCTCGTTTTCCCTCGTCACATCACTGTCATAACCTGTGAAAATGTAGTATTACAATTATTGTCATTATCCTTGACTTAAATAATGATAAGCGACTGTCATCTCACCACCGTCATCCTCGCTGTCGATGTCCGACTCCTCACTGTCACACTGGCGGATCTCCCGATGACCCTCAGGCTCATGGGCCCAGATCATGAGGCACGTGTCTGTCCCGCCCACTGTCACCAGGAGGCTGTCGTCATGGCTCCACCGCACATTGGTAACATGCGTACTGTGGGCCACATAGCGCTTGAACTTTGCATACTTGCCCTGAAGGGAAGAATAACATTAATTTCCACTTGTGACCTTCGCTTAGAATTTCCATGTCATTTGCATTAATCTTTGTTCTCGTATGTATTGTACTGTGTCTTGCCTTGACCGGATATCTGAAGAGCTTGACGTATCCTAAGTCATCTCCTGTTGCTAGCACCTTTCGGTCATTACTGAGGCAGGCAGAGGTGACCTCAGTGACCTCACTGATCACAGGCCAGATTCCCTCAATAGAAGGTCCCAGGACACACGTCCATGTGCTCCAGTCAACCTTCTCCACCTGAATGACAAAATCAGTATGCAGGAGATTTAATGGGAGAAGACACAGAATAACCCACATATAGATTTCCTTCTATTTTCAAAAGTCCAATTTAAAGGTTTCACTGGACTTAGATTTGGTGAAAAACCCAGCCAGGTTAGGTTCACCGAGTGCATTGCCTTGGTAACTGACTCAGCTTTCAGATAGACTCATCTCACATCACCCCTTTATATACTTGCAACTCAGAAGGAGGAGGAGTAAACCTGCTCCTATGAAGTCTCGATAAGTATCTGAATGCCACTTTACTAACACAATCCCACAATGCCCACTATAACCGGTAAAAAGTGGGTCATGTTAAAGCTTTATTGCCCTTCCCTGAGCCTTCTCTGATCCCCAGGATATAATATGGGCCAAAAGCAACAATAACTGCCGCGGTGCCTCCCTACTCACCTCCGTAGCTGGGATAGTCTGCCTCTTGCCACGAGGTGCTTCGAAAAAGAACTGCTCCTTAGCACTTGTATTGACCTGAAGTAGTTTTCCTGGTAAAGAGAGAGCTCAGTGTGTTATTTGCAAACGACTTCAGTAATGTGTTGTTTTGGGGAACCAAATGTTTACCTCTCTTATCCCAGTCAAGATGGGTGATGTAACTGTGGCAACCTTTACAAACTCCGACTCGTTTGCTGCTCATTACATTGTAAATATCCACAAACGTGTCCGCAGATGCTACCGCGAGATACTTCCCGATCCCTGAATCAACAAACAAAGATGTCAGGCTTCGATGGGAAAGATATTTTTTGAAAGAAATCTCCAAACACAAAATCAAGGTGGATCATTGATTGACTGCGGAATTCTTCCGCAGTCAATTATTGGTTTTCATGTTCTTTATTATTATTCCTCTTCCATCTTTTTCCCGATTTTCTAGAGCTTTCAGCACCTTCATGCTTTGTGCAATTTATGCAAGTTATGCATCAAAATGTTCCGCATGTTGAGGAGAAGGGTGCTATTACTTTTGGGACTTCTGCAATTTATGTTTTTTCCGCAATCGGCCAAAATGTCGGAGATTTTTCCCATTGACTTATAATGGGGCTGCCGCAAATCCATGCTTTTCTGCACTTTTTTCTGCATTTTGTGCAATTTCTGCACTTGGTGCATGTTCAGCTTATGCAACTTGTGGGTTTTGAGAAAAAATTGGCCTTTTGCAGTTTTCCAGTTTTTTTATACGAGAGTTTGAAATGTTTGCATTGGTGTGTATGGGGGAATCCAGCCAATGGGGCGACTCCAGGCCTTTCAGCCATTTGTGCTTCTGCCAATCAAGCACTTTCAACAGTTTGACCAGTTTATGGAATATAAAAGTTTATGCAATATTAATAATTTATGCAAATTAACCACTTTATGCATTTTAAACCGTTTATGCAACTTAAGAGTTTATGCCATTTAGGATTTATGAATTTTAAAGAGTTTATGCAATTTACATAATTTATGCAAATTAACCCATTCATGCATTTCACCACTTTATGCAGTTTATGCAACATGACATTTTATGCATTTTACCAGTTAATGCAAATTAGATTATGCAAATTAAGCAATTTATGTAATTTGAACAGTTTATGCAATTTCTGCATTCCCTTCCCGCAATTCCGCAGTCAATCGCAATGGCGCAGCCATTGCATTTCTAGTTGTTGTTGTTGTCCTTGGGATGGGGTCCAAAAATCTGCCTCATTAATTAACAACAATGGCACCAATTTCTTTGAATAATGTCCACACTTTTAGACACTTTTTGGAATGCTAAGTCACACAAATGCAATCTATTCTGCACGCTGACATCAGAGCACTGTGACTTCAGATTGTTGAGGAATGAGAAGTGTTGGGTTGAGAAACTAGATCCCTGCACAGTGGATTGAGGTTAAGTGTTCAGGCAGCAGAGTTTAGTTTCTTGCTCTCACTTTGTCCTCCCCCCACTGTTTGCCATTCATTTCTTACGCTCTTGCAGACTGCCCCTAATACGGCAAGCCATTAATGTGGGTCAGGCCTGCTGCAGAACCTCGCTGATTCACAGAGGGAGGGAATCCATTCTACACCTGCCCGAAGCCCGGGTTAAATTAGCGTCTTTTGTAAAGTCAAAGAAGTAAGCCGTACCTGGTGAGAATCTGATTTCAGTGATAATGTCCTTGCGGTGGTGGAAGGACACCAGGTCCTCCAGGGTGTCCGCGTTCACCATGAGGAAGCTGCCATCGTTCAGCCCCACAGCCAAAGCCTTTCCGTCGGGGGAGAAGCAGCAGCAGCGGCCTCCTGCATGGAAGGCAACGTGCTCGCTTATTAAACCCCGCACATTGGTTTAGTTGCTGACTCACCTTTCCTGAGCTTGCGTACGGCCAGCATGCAGTGGCTGGGGGAGAGGTCCCATATGCGGAGGGTTTTGTCATCGCTGACTGTGGCACAGAGTGGGAGATGGGGGTGAGTGGCCAGGCCCCACACTTCGCCCTCCATGTGACCCTGAGGACATAAACAGACAAACCACTTAGAGACGGAGAGCAGGAGCTTATCCATGGGTCTAAAGGCATAAAAAATGAACAAAAAATGGCACAAATAACCCAAAAAAGTATATGTCTAAGAGGGAGGCAACCTACTAAACTCAAGCTAGGAGAAAGGTATCTAACATTCAGTTATAGATGAGCCAAATTTCGTCCATGTCGCAAGCTGATCTAATCCGATCCAGCACAATGAGCCAGTTTAGCTTTTTGCAAAGGCCAATCAGCTGTTCTCCATGTGCCCGAAGCAGAACCACTTACCTAAATTAACAATCTCTCATTTAGTCACAGCAATTCATCACTATTTATTGCCTCCCCCCATTTGATTCATGACAGCATAATAAACTGTCATGGCGTAATATAATCACTGGGGATGGCTCACACAGTTTGGGTAATCTGCGCAAATGAACCACAGCAATTACCTGGCAATAGCTAGAACCGCCACAATAACAGGACGCTCCAATAGAGTACGTGAATGTACGAGGTTGAAATGTACAGTTGGAGAATTATTTTAATTCCTGACATGTTTATTAGTGGATTATTGCGGATACCTGGACCAATAGGGTGATAGGGCCACTCTTGTCCACCTCCAGAATCTCTCCGTTTTTTGTTCCCACCAAGATGTGTCCATGGCCCAGGGATATGGCACGAATGGATGGGTTGTCTTCCAAAAGCAACCCTGCAGAGAAAGTGTTCGAGCAAGCGCGAGACAAGTCATTTTTAGAATAGACAGTGTAAAACATGTGAGGAAAAATAATAAATTGAAAGCAACCTGCTGGAGAATATGTGATCTTTTTTACCTTTGGAACCTGGAGCAAGGACTGCCCTCTTGATGGCGTAGGTCTTCAGGCATCTCTCGAACGTGTCGTCCCACAAAGCGACAATACCATCCTTACCTCCTGTAACAAATCCCTGTATTCAAGGCACACTGACAAAATTAGAATACAATAGTTTAGGCAGAGTAGCAATACCAGCAATACTGTTTCACCTTTTCTAGAGCGTGCACACTGAAGACAGGGCCGTCATGAGCCTTGACAGTCTTCATTAGAAACATGTCTCTCCAGATGCAGATGTCCCCGGTGCATGTCCCCGAAAAAACCATCTCCTCCGACCAGCCGTACACGGCGCACATCATCGTCTCCGTCTTTCCCATGTTCCCTTTGCGCCCAATTAATCCACCACCTGAAAGAGAGCCCCCCCCCCCAGTCAGCACGGGGCCAACATGTGACAGCGAGCGCCCCGGCTGTGCTTGCTAAGGGCCACCGCGTGTCAATAAAAAATGCACTGTGTATAAGGGGCTTACCGGCTTTATGCCAAAATTTCATGTGCTTCACGCCAGCGGTGATGAGCTTGTCAGGCAGGTAGGGATTTATTTTCACAACAAAAATCTTGTCCTTGCTTCCCCTAGAAAAACAAACACATGGCATCATGTTATAAAGAAGAAAAGAATAGGGTTCATTAACCCCAAGACACAATGTGGAACATTCCGGGTTAAATGAGGCAACACGGCACACGAGTGACCCACAGTGACATTGAAAAGTGACCCTGCAAGTTGTGAAACGTGCTTGTAAGAATTGGGATTTTAAGAATTTGGATGTTAGATCTGTGTTTGGAAAAGTTAACAATGAGTCCAAACCTCATGCCCTCTTGCAAACAAATATAAGTGAAGGCACAGAAGACATTGCTTGAAAGAGGTGGACACCTTCCTAAATCGAACACCGCACTCACAATATTCAACACAAACCACTCTGCTGCACCAGAATACACAGATGAAAAGATGCCCTCGGTCATATGCAGTGCTATTCAAACTGCAGATTGGGTAATACAATCCTGTAGCATAAAATATACAAGCGCGCTGCGTGTGGCCCATATCTGTTCACATGGATAATTTTCATCCTATAGACATAGTGAGCGTTGCAATCATTGTCTGGGAGGAAAGCTGGTCTGCTTTCAGGATTATTCAGGGAGTAAATCATTCCTATTGAGCGATACATATAGTATAGCGTAATGGAGTAAAATCAATATTGGCGGTATTTTTCTTTGCCCCTTCATAGCAGTATTGAGGACCTTTGCCACAGCGGTTAACATTGCACAATAACATTTTCCATGTTTGAATAAGTCCGAAATAATGCCCTCCAAAATAGGCAATATCAGGAGCATAGAAAAGCAAACACATTTACACACCTCATGGCCGAGAGCTTTTCCCCCTTCCTCCAGTCCCACAGCACGATGGTGTGACTCTCGTCCAGACCCACTGAAGCCAGCCTCTTGCCGTCCGCTGTGAAGACAAACCCAAAAAGGATCTAATGAGCGCCTGTCTAGGATCAGTAGGCCCTTGTTAGAAATATGAAAGCTTCCTGTTGGGTTTGATGTAACACAGGTGAGTCACTGACACGGATCTTCACTCTCATTCTGTCTGGGGCCAATTAGAGAGAGGAGACAAACATCTCTTATGTGGTATTGTCGGACCAGTGCGAGACAGATGACGATGGGATGTTTATCTAGTTGTAAACTGGATGTCTAGATTTTCTACTTGTTTTGTGTGGGAATTAATTAGATATAAACCTGTCAATCTTAATGCAAACTAAATAATACCAAGGTGTGAAATGATATATACCTGAAAAGTCCAAGGCACACACTCCAATCTGGTGGAACCCTTTTAACACTGACATAGCTTTTAATGTTTCTGTATCCCATATGTGGATAGAGGAATCTCTGCCAACCTGAGAAGATACAACACGTGTTTGTTTGGGCGGGTAACAAAGCAAAAGTAAGATTTCAGTGCCCGCTTTACCTGTCCTGTGGCTACAAAGTCTTTGAGGGGGTGGATGGCCAGGCAGAGGATGTCGTCATTGTGGCCCATGTAGAAGCGCTGGGTGTTCTGCTGTCGGTTGTAAACCACTCCCACAGCTGCTACGTGGTAAACGATCTCTCCGGTCTGGGTGTAAAACAGGTTACTCCGGCAATCATAGCCTCTGTAACTGCAAACACAAGGGCGAACACGCTTCACAAAAGGCAGACCACTATTCAATCATGTCCTTTTCTGCTCATCGTTTTACTTATTATAGTAGCCTCCTTTGTATGGCTGGACAAAGTGAGCCTACCCGTGGATAAAGTGCAGCTTCACTCCACTGCCCGGCGCCCTCTCTCGCTTTTTCATTGGCAGCGCTCGGCGCTTCTCTTTGGACTGCTCTTTGAGCTGAGGTAGATCTTCTTTATAAACCTGTGAGGAGAAAGTGCACTTTCAATCATACAGACAGTTTGTGAGTTGTGTTTTGTTTCATTTATTCAATTTATTCATTGAATAATTTTCTTTCAAACTGCTTCAACCGCTCTATACCAGGCCAGGATGAGCACAGGCGTTTGTGTGCTCCATAATTAGGTCTGAATTGCTTGAATCCCTTTTTGATTCTATGGTTTTAGTGAGCTTGGATATAGAAATTGCACAAAAAAAAGCTGTAAAACCTGAAAAAAACCACACCTGAATTTAGGACTGTTTTAGGTAATGATTTAAGCTCTGTGAGGCGAAGGATCAAGAGTATGAGGTTTCTGATCCAATGCATATTCTTCTAATAGCGATTAACATAAAAGGTTTGCTTCATAAGTTCCAGCTGTACACAAACCTGTCTCCGGTATGTGAGCTGGGTTTCCTGTTCGATTTCAGAGTCCATCTCAGGAACATCTGATTGGTCTGAATCCGACTCCTCACTGTTGGAGTCCGCCAAGGTCTCTGCAAAAGCAAGAGCACACCGCGCGTTATTGGCACAACAGCTCCGTGACCTGAACTTAGAACACCGTGCACCTCATAGGAATAAAACTGTCATAGCTGAAGATATGGGCCGTCATGTAATTACCAGCTGACACTTCCTATTTATCCACCAGCTGCGCCTTCAGTGACACTGCTCAAAACAAATGTCTTAAAATGCTGAACCAGCAAATGGGGAGCTGCGCCAAGAAGAGGCAATGAGCGGAGCTGGCAGCCAAGGTCGACTACTCACAACCTCCATTAGCAAAATGAAAAGGAATAGTGCAGGCTTTCAATTCAGAAAGCACAGCTGCACTCTGTCCCTGTGAAAAATATGACAATGCAATTATGGTTCCAAACCTCATATATTTCTATTGGATTTTCCTTAATTAATGGCAATGGTGGTTCCTTTGCAGGCCTTTACAGGAAATGGTTGTGACCAATATTAATAAGAGTGAGAAACATGGGGCAATGGTTGGTTTGGTACTTTGAGCTTCTTGCATTATCACACAGACATGAAAAAAATACCTTGTGGTGCTATATGCAGAGCCTCTTTTGATTTCCTCTCAGGGATAAACTTCCATTGAAACACAGAATGGTCCGCGCCGCCAATTGTAATAACCCACTGGTAATCATGTGACCATCTCGCATTGGTTATGTGCGCTGAATGACCTAAATACTTTTTACATTTTGCACCTGCACAAAAAAGAAACATGCATCAGTGATCAAATTAATGTAACGTAAGGTATGGCATCAATACAAAAAAAACAAAACACACATACCTTTTTTGATACAGGGATATCGCAAGAGTTTGACCAGACCATAATCGTCCGCCGTCACTAATATTTGGTTGCTAAAGTTGGCGTCTACAGAGTTGATGTCATTTATATCGGAGTATTTGGGCCATATGCCGTTGACTTCAGGCCCCAGCACACACGTCCACGACGCCCACTGCACCAGCTTCAGCTCCTCCCTGTTGCTCACCTCCTTCCCACCTCAACAAAACACACACACTTTTACTCAGAAATCACATCACCCGACAGCAACCTTCTTTTTTTTCTTTTTCAAATACAGCATTGTTCATTTTGCCAACAAATGTTCATGTTTTTTGTCAGTGGATTTGGATTTTCTTTTTGTGTCAGTAGTAAAGTTTCGCTCCCCCCCCCACCTACACCCCTTACTCCCATACATAGCGTGTGCCTGATGATGTATTCAAATCTCAAATGTATGCTACACACATTAATCAGCAGAATAAGATACATGTGGCAAAGTAAATATTTTGACACTTCTTTACATTTATTACTTAAACTACAACTTTCATGCAGGTTTGTTTTTTAGTATTAAGAGCATCATAGTTCCATTAGGTTGTATATCCCGCAACCCATGAACGCGTCATCCTGGTGCTGCTTTGTAAACAGAAAGGACCTGACAGTTTCCTATAGATGTTGGATTATTGGACATTTCATGAGGATTTTAGCTGCATCAGAGCATGTCGGTCAGATGTTTATTTAGTTCACTTCTTCCATAACGCTAAACTATGACTGTGTTAGCGGGCTAACTGTTGCTGCTTTTAACGTTTCCACTGCTTGTGTTTACATGGGGCGGGGGGAGGTGAGGGGTGTGTTGGGGGTGCACAGTGAGGCGGGGCACAACGTGGAGCTCGTCTCTGCTTCTGCGGGATAAAGTTCAATGGGCAGATTCAAAGGTGCCGCATCGAGCAATTCAATGTGGGAATGCAACAATTTCCGGTTGGCAAATGGTTTAGCTCAGGGCGGCTTCAGGGCGGTCAGTCTTTTGATCAAAGTATAGTCCAATAATTCTTTTCAGATTTTTTTACTAAAGTGATTTTTCCAATGGCATGGCTTCAAACAGCCTGGGGCCTTTTACTGTGTGGATTTCGCAGGATTTTGTACTCCGGTTTCCGCCTATCAACACAACACATGCACAATCGGCTGAACCCTCAGGCTCAAGATGTGGATGTGGGTCACCAGGCACGATATTGTGGTCGAAAAAAAGAAAAGTTGACGAAGCTGATTTCACAGTTGCTTTCTCTTACTTGGCATCCTGTAGAAGAGCCTCCTCCCGCCGCCGTCATTGGTCTGTAGGTACTTGCTGTCCGTTGACCAGTCCATGTGCGTTATAAAGCTGTGGGAGCCAATGCACTCGCCCACTTTCTTATATCTTTGCACGACGCCGTAGATGTCCACCGAGTTGTCATTGGAGCCAACCGCCAAATGCGTCCCATCGGGGGAGTACTTGAGCTCGTGAATCGCCTCCTTCCGGTCCTTGATGTGCACCACTTCTGTCATGTCTCTGCAGGGAAAAGACACATTTTTCAGTTTTAAAAGCTTTCATGGTCAGACGGACACAAGCACCAAATGTGGGAAGGGGAAAGGTTTTCTTAAGGAACAGCAGACTACATATGGAGAGATGTGGAGATCAAATAAAGCTGAAGTAATATGGACAAAAAAACACACTAGTTCTTTACAAATATGCCTGCTATTGATCATAACTTCTTACTGACTAACATGTATTCATCGTCCAGTACTAGATCATGATTAACTTGTGTTTGTAAATGCTGCCTTCATGCATTGATGGCGCTGATACTGAGGAAATATAATTGATCTCTTTTTTTCCTTGTCATTCACGGAGCACAACAATTTGTCATTTGCCCTTTGTGCACCCACCTGACTCGGAGGACGGTGAAGGAGCCATCTTTCATCCCCAGCGCTAAATGGATGCCGTCAGTGCTCACAGCTGCACAGCGGATGGGCTCCTCCATGTTGCAGCGGGCTATTAGCGCGTGGTCAATCAGGCTCCATATTCTGTTGACACAAAGAGCAAGTAATTACCAACCAAGCACTCCTCGGCCAGCATCAAAACGCCAAACTCCCTTTAATGAGGCTTCCTTCTATGCAGCATAAGAGAGACTGGCTTTATCTTGAAACAACTTAAAATCCTTCATTTAATTTCAGCAGACAAAACAACCGACGGTCTACATTCTGGGTCGAAAAGCCGCTGACTTTACCTGACAGAACGGTCGTCGCTCCCGGTCATTGCCAGTGGTTTGGTGGGGTGCACAGCCAGCGCCCAGAGCTCGCCCTCACAGTGACCCTGCATGATGAGAAAGGGCTTGTTGCGATCGTGGACGACTATCTCGAAAATCTCGCTGTCCTGGGTGCCGACGAGTATGTGATCACCGCGCCAACAGACACTGCGAACGGACAGGCCTGAATATGGACATAGGGAAAAGGATAAGTCAAGAGTTAAGAGATTAAATACTACTTTGTTATGTAGCTGTCCGATGCTAAAATAAAGTATTAATAAATCCAATTACACTGCAATATTACATTACAAATTGATGAAAAACTACTGACAGTGAATGCCATTAATATGTGCATTCCCTGGTTTGCAAGTTACCTTTATAACCTTGGTCCGTTTCCCTGAGATCAATGACAGTAATTGGTTTGAAGTTGAGATCCCATAGCCGGACACATCCGTCTCTTCCCCCGGTGGCGAAGCCCTCTTCACAGGCATTCATGCTGAAAATCCCTGACTGGAGGAAACGACAAACTGTCACTAAAGATCTGTGCAATAAATGAGCAACCACATCACCAGCTATAGCTACAGAACACATGACTCGTGCGGCCACTCCGAGCCGGCCGGGCAGCTAACGGGGCTTTCACATTTACCGAGCTGCTGGGGGCAAGGCAAGAATCGCTGGGGAAATAATGGTTGAGTTTAGGCTTGAGGAACACGGAAGCATTTTGTTAACAATTTATAAGCAGATGTGTTGCCGCAGTAACAAAGGTCAGGCACAATTAGGAGTGGAAAAAGGAAAAGGGTTTGGGCTCTGTTTTCTGAACATATTCATAGTCTGTAATCATGTCAAATCACTACATCTAAATGAAAGCTCAGAAAGCTTTGAAAGTGTTTTATAAATACTTACAATTCGGAATAGTGATTTCCACAATTTTTCTTCATTTTCGCCCCAATTTTTCACCTTTTTACACACTTCATAAACGTATAACAAACAGCTTTAGTATTAGGTTGGTGGTTTCTGCTTTTAATAACTGTGTTTTCATAAGATAACATTTGGAATACAGAATTTTTACCTTCATATAAAAGTTAGCTAAATAAATGAGCAGTTTCACAATGTAAACTACAATGAATAAGACAAATGAAAGCAATTTACGTTCCAGTACAGAAAGGAAGGAGCCTGGTATCCAAAAGGCAATATAATTATCCCTAACCCTAACTCAATATAAGGCTGTAAATTACCAGGAAACATGGCATCGATATTGTGGGGTGTCCAAACCTTTTTCATCGAGGGCAGTATTGAAGCACATACAGCATAGGGCCAAACACTGGTGGTAAATGGAGCCAAACATTCAACTGGGACACCTATAATTTTGGCTTGGAACCATAATACCATCTCTGTCTCACAATAAAGTGTTGTTTCAGGTTCTAATTGTGTGGAATTATCAAACGTAAAAGTACCATCTCTGACAACGTAAACCAATTCACCAAGAAGCTTGAGGGCCTCCGTCGAAAACTAGTCTGATAGCCGTATTTGGACTAATACTGAACCGACCTCATCTATGCATTTTTGTACATAAGAACCCATTGATGGACTACACTGCAAACTAAAAACTGTCACAGCTTAGTGTCTTTAAACAGGCTTTGCAGTTGTTTTGATACACACCCTGTGGTTTTACACTGGTACCGTTATCAGCCGCCATAAGCCCATGTATCAGAATGGATCAGACTGGGAAAAAATGGTATTAGACCAATACTAGTATTTTCTGGTAATAATGTGGAAATTAATTATCCCATATTACCGCGTTACTTTGTTCAAATGTTATTACTGCTCTGTAAAGTGTGAAAAACTGAAATTATTTCCCATGGTTCATTCAAAAGTTTTAAATCTTTCAAGTAAAAAATGTCTGTCCTGTGATGACCAAGGAGTCAGACATTTGGCTTGTAAAAAAAAAAAGCAGCTACGAGTACTGTAGTTATTATCCCCTCCCCCATCCAGCCGGCTCTCCACCCAGCTGTTGATCTCATAGATATCATTTAATCCTGTGTAGCAAAAGGCTGATCCTTCCCCACTGAAGCTTGTCTGCATTTTGGGCATCCTAGCAGTATCCACTTTAGGTTTATGGGGCAAGGTCAGTGGAATCAGCCATAGGGGCAAAATTGGCAAATGGCAAAAAAAAATAAAAAATAAAAAAAGGATCATATCTTCACTCAACTTACCCCATGTGCCCCTTGTACCGTCCTCATCAGATTGATCCCTTTCCACACATAGATATCCCCGTTCAAGGCGCCGGAGTATGTGATCTCGTCTTTGGCACAGGCGAGACACAGGATGGTCTGCAGGTCGCCCGTTTTGCCAAACACGCCGCGTTTGGGTGTGAGCGCATTACCGCATAAGCTCCAAAACTGAAAACACAAACACGGGAGTTCAAGAGCATGTCAGCTAATAATCCCACTGTGTACGTAATCCTACTGTCCAAAAATTATCACACACAGTTTCACAGCGTATGAGAACACACATCTTTTTTACTTTCAAGGTATTTTATGGGGTTATCGATCAGAAAGCAGAACCAATAGAAAACAAAAGGGCAACATTTCTGTATCAGATTGAACCCTCTGGAAGAAGAAATCCAGGTATGACCTCCTTGAAAGTCAAATTGCATCTGTGCGTTTGGGGAACCTGATGGGGGTCAGCAGCGGTGCCGCACTAACCACCTGATCAGCATGCGCCCACACAGTCGCCCGCGCACACACATTATTCATGGGCAAGGTCATTGGGATGCACAGGCACGGTCTCGTCTGGGGCTAAATCCATCAAACAGGCAGAGAGAGAGACGCCCTGTCTGCATGGAGATGAGATCGGCAGCCTCGAACTAGCATGAAAATATGATACAACATTACACCAGAAAGAGAAAGATGACTGCCTTCCGTGGGCGGCATGAAAAGCGGACTTTCTTTCCCCTGGTTCAAGGACTGCGAAAGCGCTTTCAAAGGACATGGAGGCATCAAATGAGTGCTTGGAGATAGCGGTGACAGTGAGGGAATTATTAAATAAGCTGGTGGAGAGTGGCACCCGGGTGCGCATCGGTGACACCTACCTGAGCGACTGATACGGCTGTGTGTTAACAGAGGGGATCGATTATCACAGACTGGATCAAAGGCTCAGACACACGCTGTCAACAGACCTGCATAGGCTGCGGGCTCTGATTCACGCCATCACATGTTTTAGTTGTGTGGCTGAACGGTCTCCTCTATCTTATAAGTAGTCAACTGCGTTCATTGGCCAAAATTTAAAGTGCATATGACAGGTTTTAATCCTTTTGTAATGACGACTTAGTTAGCTGGATAGCATCTGTTGTAAGTAATAGTCATAGTTTTTTTCAGTGACGCAGTAATTTAATGAAGAAAAGTTATTTATGTTTAAGTTAATGACTCGCTCATTTCTCATTGATATAACATGGTTGCACAATAACAGTTTACCTCTACGTACAGTGGGGAAAAAAAGTATTTGGCCAAAATCCAATAGAATGTCTATGTGAAACTGACCAAATACTTTTTTTCCCCACTGTATGTCACTTCCTGTCAGTGTCCACTAAGGAAGTGAAACAATAAACATCACAAAAAATGTAAAAGCAAAAATGATGTCCAAATTGTCCTTAGCTACCCTTGAGTTGGACAGGGACAGTGGCACCATCACTGCAAAATGTTAGTGTGTGAGGTAATTTCCCTCAGAAACCTGAATGCTTCGTCACACATCAGAGTAGGTCAAGACTCTGGGATGGTGAGGGCTGTGGATGACGGCTCATGGCACGATTTCAGCACAAATCCTCACACTTAGTCTGTAATGATATCAAGTCAAGCATGCTCTACTGCGGAGTACTTTTCTCTAATCGATATCTTTAATCTCTTTCAGTTTGCTAGTGTTTGTTTTTTTTGCAATGCCGCATGTCATGAGCAGTGGAACTGACGATACACATTAACGTTTGACTGAAACCGAACTGACGTCCAAAGTAAAGCGGAGTGTAGTATCAAGCCAAGGGTAATGGGCGATGCTCTGTGGGCCAGCCTGTTGCAGAGCCAGGAAATTGTGGATGGATACAGCCTCACTGCGCCGCACTCCCTGACTGCAACTGATAAGGCCGCGGGACACGAGCGCCCGGGGTAATCCTGCATGGGGCTGCTGAATTACTAAGAGAAGAACGAATGTGAGAGGGTTTTACGATAAGACCAGGACCAGCAGAGAAAGGCAACAGGGTGGAAACAAATGGCCTATATGAGGCCATGTAGTGTACCATGTAAAAGGCAGTTCATATCAGAAGTGCACTCTTTGGGACAGATAGGCCGACGACTGAGGGATTAGAGAGACGTCGTTAGCTCAGTTACCTCTCAGAAACTACTTTACATCTTAATTTATCCACACCGCTCAAGTTACTGGTGGCGGCTGAGCTGTCCTCATCCTCACCCACTCCATCTTGACCATAAGATTTGTCAGCAATGACCCTAAATGAGGCAAGAGAGCTGAGTGCTGCACTTAAAAGAGGTTATGTCCTCAGAACTCCTGTTGAAGAAAAATACTTTTAATTCAGGAATGCTTTTCTCCATCCATTAAGGGTAACAACCAGCTCATCTGAATGTACAAGAACAGTCAAAAAATAAAATAAAAACTATGTGCAGATAGCCTAAGGGTTAAAGCTTCTGCACATATGCAGGCCACTGTGCCAGCATCAGCGTTGTGAGTTACTCATCCGGCCCAAAGAAGCCTGCGGGTTATGTATTGCAATAGACTAGCTCTGGCAGAGGCTAAATTCCAATCACAGCCTTGATAAATGCAGTAGATTAATATAATTGCAACATAATTAGTATTGTAATGGTAGTGGACACTTGAAGACGTGCTTTAAAACATTCAATGATGAACTAATCCATGGTTAATTACCACAAGAGGGAGGATATATGTGTTGGGTAGAACAGAACTACACAGTCCTAGTATGTAGTGTGGTAAAGCTGCGCAAATTGTACTTTTAATGGTCACAATTAAATCGTAAAGACGATTGTTAAAGCATTGTCCAGTGGAAACGACACAAACTGTCTTCACAAGGTTTCTTCTTCCCTGATGGCACGGGCATATTCCAAGATCATAATGTCAGGATTCGTCAGGCTCACATTGTGAAAGAGTGGTTCAGGGAGTATGAGACCTCATTTCCAAACATGGATTGGCCTCCACAGAGTCCAGATCTCAACCCCATTACAAGATCAGCGTGAAAGATGGATGACACCTGGCTCTTTTGACATTGCAGAAGCTTATTGAAACAATGCCACAGCGAATGCTGCTGTAATCAAAGCTATGAAGGCGCTACAACCAAATATTGCAGCGTGTGCCTTCTTTCAGTAAGGCAGTGTGTCTTGGTATCTTGGATAGAGGCTGCTATCTCTGCAGCTAGACCTCCACAATCATGTTCTGAAATGCATGTGACTGAATGTTGTTTAAAAACATTACTCGCAAATCTAATCACTACTGCAATGCTTCCAGTTTGGAAATAATACTGTTTACCTTCTGAGATTTTTGTTGACCACAGACTGAGATATTCAGTTTAACTTTGATCACCCTCTTGTTTAATCTGTGTGCTGCATCTGAGTCCTATTTCATCTGCCTTATAACTAGGATATCTGGAAATCTATAGTCTATAGTCCAAAACCTGAACTTATCTATAAAGCTGGCCGCTACAGGACAAACAGAGCATGGAGTCGTCTTGATCAAAGAGCTGTACATTAGTCCCTTTGTGTAACTTTAGAGGGGCTGCGTGCAAAGGAGAGCCACACCAGTCGCCCAGTCAGGGGTTGTGTTTTCCTCAGCCTGCTACAGTGAGTGGATTACTGGGGCTAAATCTGCACCATGCTCTCTGTGCTATAATCGCTGAGCGCACACAGGGTTGGGGAGCAGATGTCACATGGTCTGCAGGAGCAATGGGGGGAATTATGTGGGACAATTGCTAAGGATTGCATGGAGTCTCAGAAAAGGGAAGGCAAGGAAAGAGTGTCCAGGCCGCACAGAGGTGAAAAGCCATTACTACTGTAAAATAGTGAGTGAACAAGGGCTCAACACAGCGTACGCTTCAGACAGTTTTATGAAGATTATGAACAGCGCCATCTTCAAAGGGCACATTATTACTGTGTACCAGGCAGATGAAGCTGCAAGATCAAGTGCAATAAAAAACGCAGCGTGTTAAATGGCTACAATTGACAAATCGCATGCGGCTGCAGTTAGTGATGTTTGTAAATGGTTTCGATCATCATTCAAGTTTGGGAAATAAAACTGAACCAAAGGATGGCTCAGCAAATGCACCCAACCAGAACCTCCTAAAGCTGAAAGGCAACACTGAATGGCAGTTGTTCTTTGCCCATTTGAATATGAGTCATGCCATGTGCTATTTATGTATGTAAAGCAACTTATAAGCATAGACGGTAGAAAGCAGAATTAGCATATGCACTTGGGGTGATAAAACTGGATATGAAGGGCGTATGAATTTCTAAACATGCAAAAGAGGTTCAGAGGTGCCTTGCATGATTAATGACCTGGACTCGCATTTACCTTTATATGTTTCACACCACAGCTCACAAGTTTGCTCGGCTGGTACAAATCCCACGATATGTCGAATATCTACGGAGAGAAGAAGACGTCATGAATGTCACATTAAACCAGTGTTGAGTAATGTTATATGGACAAATACATTTAGGATTCTTAGGTAGCTCACAGGTTATTTTTCATGGTTGGTGTGTTGTTGAGTTTATTAGAGATAAGAGCATCTTTAGCTCTTTAAAGCCTACCACACTACTATAGCTTTGTTGTAGTGGCTGTCTTGACAAAGCAGCTCATATCAAGTCCCATTTGTCGACACATTTTGTCTTTGATCGAGTATAGCGTACTGAAATCTGTTTATGCCCGCTAAGTATGAGGATGAAACAATCTTCACAAGCAAACTATCCAGGTTGTGTTCTGCGAAAGTCTCATAATTACTCCTCAAAAGCGTAAGTAACTCTCTGTCGTTCTCATTCATAAAAGGACCTCATGGCAGTATAAAAATGGAGATTCCTGCAATAACCGCATGAACAGATAGAATGAATGCCTTGGTGGAGGTCTGCGCTCTCCCAGTGCTTCTATGTGAGTTTTTGATTTAGAGCCAATGTGGAAGAGCGAAACTATCCACCGTCTGTGCTGTAAAGTGTGGGCTGAACTAACAACCGCCACTTGCCCATATTTCATCCTTTCAGGAAAAAAAAAAAAAAAACCTTTTCATTAGCCGCGCACCCTCTCAGACTGGCTCAGGGCGGCTCGCGATCAATCAGTCCTAACTGGCTCGCGTCCCCCCCGGGCCAGCGCACCATACCCCGCGTTTATGGCTAATTGAACTGGTCGATCCTAAGCTTGTGACGGCGGAAGATTGTTTACCCTGTCTGTGTGACCGGGGGCGGCTGCCAGAACCTTCCCTCTCCTCCAGTCCCACACGCAGATTGTGTTTTTCGAGTCCAGGCCCACAGACACCAAACACTGTGAAGAGAGAGCAACGGTTAGCATCACAGGGAATGGAAGATCACAAAGAAGAGGAAATGCAGCTGGTCAGAGGAGATCACATTTTTATTCTAAAGAAATCTTTCACATTTTTAGTGAAGTAGAACGGAGCAAGTTATTGGAAAACCTGCTTTTAATTATAGTCTGTGTCATGTCATGTCATGTCAGTAAATTATTACCCTTACACAGCAGAATAAACACATGACAGGGATACTGTCATTATCCTGGGCTGAAGATGAGGGGTATTGGCCTCTCAGGCTTTCTTAAAATAATCTTACTAATGGAACTGAAGATCCTACTCCAGGAAAGTTTTGAATAAATTAATAATATTGACAGCAATTTCGGAGTAGCTAAAAAGGTGTTGATCTTGAGATAGTATTAGAATATTTCAAAACAGTTACCTTTTAGGGCATCACTATATTTTACACTACCATGACACATTGTACCTAATGAAATTCAGTACAATGTAATGTGCTCTGCAACCCTCTGTAATAACTTGTACCTATGGGTTAGAATGGAATAACTTGTATTTTGTACTTTGTAGGTACATGATGTAATAGGACACAAGACCCTTGGGGTTAGGGCTTAAGGTTAGAGTTAGAGTTATGTCTTATATACCTACAAATTACAAATACATATTATTCCATTGTGTAGCTAACCCATAGGTACAGGTCATTACAGATTGTTACAGAGCACATTACATTGTACTAAATTTAGTTAGGTACAATGTATCAAGGGTACTGTAAAATAAAATGTTACCCACTTAAGATTGCAGCCTGCAAGTTCCATGTGTACAGGTGTACAAGACAGTACGCATGTAAGTACAGGTATTACACATTAAAGTGCCAGATTTAATAAAGGTGTACAAACTGTAACAAAGGTGTACATGGCATCTCACTTTAGATTACAGCCTGCGCTCATGTAGAGTTAAATATTAAGTACTGTGTATTTTTGTGCTAGCTCTGTGGTCATTTTCCTCAATTTATGAAACATTATAAAGCCGGCACATCTATCCCAACCAAATTAACCAATAAAATATGTGCACCTGCAACTACATGTTTAGAAACCTTGACCTTTAATGTGTTATTAGTTTACCTGTACTGTCATGGTCAGTTACTCATTTTGGTGCCTACACATGGAACTCGTAATCTAAAGTGTTACCTACAAAATATAATTTCCGGAAACGCTACTATATACTATTATGAAAGTTGTGGGTTTCCTTGACAATCTTAGGGTCAGTTTGCAGGTCTCGGTCTTAAAACGCTGAAGACCCCTTGACAAAGGACATCACATGCTGTAACTGCTCTGCTGAGCTAATAATCTCTCGTGAGCAAAACAGCTATAGGTACCGACGCTGCAGCAGCGGGGAAGCCACCATGAAAATGGCTAATAAGGGATAAGAGAACAGAGCAGTTGTCCGGCCCCTGGCACTTCCGCTCAGCAGATTTGAGTGCTTTTGCTGGGGGAGCCGGCATGTCTGACCGAGCGAGTTGGCATCAGCCGCGGTGGAGCAGAAAATGACTAGAGCACTGTGAGTATGACTGGTTTAGAATTGCATCCTTGTTGCCAATCATGATTGATGTGGCCAATGATGGACACATTTTAGTTTTTTTTAGTATTGCTACAACTCCTCGACCTTCTCCGAAAAACAGTTGTCGAATTAATGAACTGGGTTTGGCTGAGATTTGTTCATGGAGGGAAAGCGATGGGGAGTAAATGGTGGTGCTAAACTGAGAAGTGGTGCAGCCCTTCTGCCTTTAACGCTGTCACTTTGCATCTACTACATCCCCCCTGCCTCACCGGACGAGCACAGGGCAATCGCACACGGTCGTCTCCAGTCTGGGGTGGCAAAATAATGCACCAGGAGTTATGTAACTTGTCTAAGAAGTCCGGCGGGAGACCAGAGAGACGTGCTAGATGAGATACAGTATGTGCAGACTATTGATTTTTAAAGACTAAACTCCATTAAGCGGGTGATGCAGTGTGTAAACATTAAGAGGGGACGTCTGCGGGGAGCTGCCAGGGAAGACAGCGTAAGGCAGTAAATAGTGGGTCTTTGCTTCTCAAATTGAAAGGTTGCGCTGACCACATCCAATCATTTAAAGTGGACAAATAGCGTCCATAATTGAGGCTTATAACCTGCACCTGTGCATTGATATTTCACATAAGAAAATGTAAAGTAATGTGTGTCCATGGAAAATAGACTTGATGAATAAAGGCTGCTCTTTTCGAGGTATCTTTACTTTACTCTATCGACTGGGAGTGATGGTTCTGTATGCAACACAACAAAGGAAATACAGATCAGAGCGCTATAGCAGTAGAAGAAGAAATTGTAATAAAATAATACCACCATTCATTTCATTTAGGTCCAGTAACTACAGGGATAGCATTGTCCTCAAGCTGTAGTGTCTTTCGAACGGTTTGATGATCGGTCACGTGAATGCAATGCCTGAGTGGTGCATGCTTTGTGATGGTTTTCTACTTTACACCTGGTGCTGTCAAAGTCAGTGATGCAACAGTAACAAACAGTGAAGGCCTCCTGCTAATGCCAGCTGTCGGTGGAGCACTGCAAGAGTAATCACATGTCGTTCTGGGTTTAGAGTTCCAAACATCAGTCTGTGGAGCTGGAGTCAAGTCTGCTTGTTCAGGCAGACAGGCCCACAAACACAGGGCAGGGCAGGGAGGGGAGGGGAGAGTTCAGCTAGCAACCAAAAAAGGGGTCTGTTCAATTCAGTTTAATTTACGGTCTCGGGGTCAGGGTTGGGGGTCAAGATTAAGTGTAATAACCATAACCACAATGCTATTACACTTTCTGATAATTTCCATGTTAATACTATGATCTAAAGTAAAGTGTTATATTGTAAAATAAATAATGACATACATCATCAATTTTCATGGGACAAAAGGGTAAGCATGAATTTTTGGATTTATCACAACACTTGAATTAATTTAGAAAAGGTTATTCGTGGGAACTGTGCCCAAGAATATTCAGTAAATATTATTAATGTGGGACAACAACAAAAAAGCACATTTTGAAGAATTGGGAGGAATCTTTTTTACATGTAGTCTTTGAAAAATAGTGCTAGATTGTCATGCTATTTCACACCAAGGGGTTTGAGAGCAACTCGATGCTCGGTGCTTCTTTTAAGATTTGTTCTGCCAGCAAATTATTATTATATAACAAACACTTTTCTGTTGTATTTGCCACTAGGGCGACCTGTAGGGAGCAGAAGGCAGCCCTAGAAAGCAGGCGCCCTGGGACCCATCTCCGAATGTGGAGCCCGGCTAATGATGAGAAACACCTGGCTGGAGGATTTACCTATTGTACATGTTTTTAGTGGTAGGGGGAAACCCGGGACCTTCTAGATGTGAAGCAGAGTCACACCTTTTCAGCTCCAAGTCATTTACCTGTCCTTCCAGGTCAAAGGCGAGGCAGGCGATCCCATGCGTGTGCACGTCTTTGAGGATGGACACTGTCTGCACGGTGTAGGAGTCCCACACACAGATGTACGGCTCCTTGCCCACCTGTCCCGTGGCCACCAGGACACGCTCCGGGTGCAACGCCAAACTGCGCAGAGGAAGAAGGGGCAGAGACGACATCTGATTACACTTCACGTGCTTGTGTGTGGGGGGTGAACAGGCAAAATCCACTTGCGGTTAACCACTAGAGCGAACGCATCAGGCTTGTTTCAGCTGGAACAGGGACAGCTTGATGAGGCAGCATGGTTCAATTAACTCAGTCATGCTCAGTGGCTTCATCTCTGCCTTTTGGCTGTTCAGACACTATGAAAAAGCCGTGTTGGCGAGGCACCCGGGAGGCCGTCTTTCTCTTTTCTGTTCATTTTTAGCGTCCCGAGGGTGGTGTGTGGAGATAAGATACAGTCTATTGTGTCCCTATTGTTGTTGGGCTCGTGCTTCGTGCAGCATTGTTTTCACTCTGTGGCAGGAGCTTGTTTATTCCTAGGACAGAGAACAAACAAAGACACTACATCCTAAAAAGGAAATGACAGTGCACAACTTTAGCTTATGCAAAAAGCCTAAAATATCACAAAATACTAGTTTATTTTGGAGGGATACATGCTAAAATGATGTCTCTTCATTTATAATTCTAGAACAGGGAGAGGCACCTACATAGACCTGTCATGATAACAAATTTGAAGTTCGATATATTGAGGCAGGGAAGTATCGCGATAAACTACATGATTGACTCTGTCGATACTGGATACTGTCAACTCTCAGGCATAAAAGTGACAGGAAACCTTTGTTCTAAAAGTGCATCATCATCATATCATAAAATACCACACAAGCTGCAATAAACATGAATATAATGTAACTCAATTTGCATCAGTTAGAAATCAAAGTTTTAAAAGGAAAAATAGGGGTGAATGGTGGTTATCATAGTTTTAGACAACCGAAGTGGCAATTTTCTGAAGAAAAAGGGATTTCTCTATACCCTAAAACAATGTTGACCAACCTTTGAGATAAAGGGTGCTGTAAGGGGTGCTTGGACTATATAAAACTCAAGAGGTACCCAGGACAAAAAGAGACTCGCTCATGACCCTTATGTACAGTATGGTTGCATGGTCACTGCCCAAGTGCCCAAAGAATGAGATCAGCTGAACATCCTGAATGACCAGGTTATTCCATCAATGGATTTCTTCTTCCCTCACAACATGGGCCTATTCCAAGATGACAATGCCAGGATTCGCCAGGCTGAGACATCATTTTCACACATCGATTAGCCACAGAGTCCAGATCTTAACCCCACTGAGAATCCTTGGTATGTGCTGGAGGAGGCTATGCGCAGTGGTCACACTCTCCCATCATCAATACAAGATCTTGGTGACATATTAATGCAACCATGGATCTTTCCACATTGCAGAAACCTATGGAAACAACGCCACAGCGAATGTGTGCTGTAATCAAAGCAAAAGATGGTCCGACCAAGTGTTAGAGCGTGTGACCTTTGTTATTTCTCTTCATATGTTACACATCCTGTGCCCATTTTCAATAAGAAAGTGAAGTTATCTAGACAATATGAAAATGTCAAGCCAATGAAAACAAGGTACAGTTCAGTAAAATGTGAAATATAATAACAATAAAAGTTATACAATAAAAACAAACTGAAAAAGTCCATTATAATCCAAGTTTGCAGTTATTGAACACTTTATATTCGTACAATTGTCCCTATTCTACCTCCTCATCACCTTCTATAATTCATCTGGGGTTTCCAGGCATAACCCGACATATGTTTGTCACACTGCTACATGTTACATAATACTCCTCCCCCCCACGCTGACCTGGTCCTGGCTCGTCCCACCCCCACCTCCCGCTCACTCCCACTCTACAGCTGGATGCTCCCATAGGCCCCGCCCCTCTGCTCAGCCACCGCCAGTCACGTTCCAAACAGCTCTCACTGATTCACCGGCCCATTCCTCCTCTCGCTTTGCCGTGGCCTATAAATTTCATCTCACAACTGGATGCAACTCCCATGATGATAACCGAGCTGTCTGGCCAACTGCTCTCAAGAATATCTTTCAGTGCGTGCAAGTCGAGAGAGCAGACTTCATCTCCAGACAATAATCCATATTTAACCTTTTCAAGTTTGCAACGCCCCAATAAACGTAGCTACAGTCTGCAACTATAACTGCTAATACACGCCAACAATAAAGTAACATCTAAGTAATGTCAGGTAGAAGTCGCTTCCTCCCCAGAGTAAAATCATCCTTTGCACTTCAAAAATCCTTCAATCCCACTGGGACCACCTGTCAAGAGCATTTTGTGATTGCAGTGCAGCGCTCTTGGGCCTTGGATTACCCTAATGTTCATGTTTTAGGTTGCTGGTGGTGCAAGTAGAGTGGAGTAAACACATTAAACAGAAGACAGCAGAGTCTTGTCCCGTGCCATGTCCAACGCTTCTGTCCCCTGGCTGTCAGGATGCTGAACTCTCCCGTTCCATCCCTCTGCTGCTCCCTATTGTTGATCGTATGGCTGTCACGCTAATAACTATATCGATTCATCGTTCAATAAATAACAGATAAACGATTTATTTTTGGGCTCGATATTTATCGCCTGTACATTTATTAGCAGTTCACCCCTATTTTTTCTTTGTAAAAATGTGATTTTTAACTGAAGCGAATTGAGTTACATTATATTTGATGTTTCTGGAAGCTTATGTGGTGTGTTTTAGAACAAAGGTTTACTGTCATTTTATTGACAGTATCTAGTATCGATAGAGTCAATAATATTGTTTATCGCGATACTTTCCTGCCTCAATATATCGAACTTCAAATTTGTCATTGTGACAGGCCTAGCTAATCGTGTGTGCTGTATATACTTTCTTTAAGCTTTATTGAAGGGACAATGTACAGAGACATTAAGCTCAAAGAGACAGAGATGTACTGCACCAGATTATAGCTAAATAGCTAGTTTCCATCCATAGTCCCTAGTTACATAAAATAAATAACAATATACATATATATATATATATATATATATATATATATATATATATATATATATATATATATATATATATACAATATTATTTATTTTTAACTACTGTTTTTGTCGACCAAGTTATTTAGAGTGATGCAATTTTGATTCTTTGTTTGTAGTAGAATTGACAATAAAACGATCTAAACCGAAATGGACTTGCTGCAAAAAAAAGAATATGATGATGTTGATGTTCATTACAGTCATTTTGACAAAGCAAGTTTTAAAGAAGTATCAGATTTCAAGTAAATTGAGATGTATTTCCTAACTCTAAGTGCAATGAGATGTTTGTTTCTTAATTTAAGTGCAAAAAACAACAAATAACAACACAAGCAGATATTTTTTTTTTATCGAGGGCAAATACACAGCTTTATGTAATATTGGTAAGTAAACCCAGAGCTTTCTGCTGCGATATCGAAAATTCAAGCCACTTTTTGTACAAAAATAATGACCTAAAGAATTACTTTATAGTCCCTGTCACTAAAGCACATACTTAAGAATTTCCAATGTTGTAATGTATCCAAAAACGCATCACCCTGCGGACTCTATCGCGCACATTTCCTCTACTTCTGCCTCTCCTGTCTCTCCTGGCGTCTCTCGCCGTCAGAGCCTACAGTATGAATCACCCCGACTGGCTCTTGGCACCTCCTCTCTGTTGGAAACTCGCTGCAACAACAGCCCTGACAAAACTGAGATGGAGAACAAGTGCTTAACCTCCTTTTAACCTACTCCATTTTGCTTCACAACCAACCTGGACCCATCTCTCGTCTTACTCTTTTTCAACAGAATTATATAATCAGAGTGTGGCGGCTAAAAATAGAACAGGGATTGCAACACTTAGATGCAGACAGTTCTGGTTCTGGCACATGAAGGTAGCACGCCCACTGAATGTGTCGGGTTTGACAAAGCATTGAGAAAAAGTTTCAACTGGGGGGGAATATCAGGGCAAATAAAACAAGCAACAAACAAACATTGGGACTTCTGCATCACTTTAACCCCCTGGTGTTTTGTAACTTAACAAGTGAGTGAGTCTCCTATTCTAACAGCCTCTCCTCTTCAAAATCACAAACAGCACAGTCACACTTGGACAAGGCGGGTGAAGTGTCTTGCCCAAGGACTCAACAACATATTATGCTCCGGTCAGAGCTGGGATCAAATTATTAAGAGCTGACCACTTGGGAGATATACAACCACAGTCCATATTTCAATCTAAAGCAGGACCAAATTTCCCATAGAGACTGGTCTGGTTTTGCCTTGGATGGATTAAAAGAGAGGATTAGCACATTTCCGGACGTCTATACAGTCAAAGATATTTTGCAGGATTCCGCTTTAATCCAGACGTCCATCATTCTTCATGTAAAACACCTGTCCATACACCAGCGGCTTAAGGCCAAAGATAGAACGACCGGGCAGTACAGTACGGCCCTTTATAGACTGCATTTATTTATTTACTAGATGCCGCTTGTTACTCTGCGAAATGGAAAAGAATGAGACCCCGTCGATGTCTGAAAGGATGGCGGTTTAGACTGTGCATGCGGGACTTTTAACTTGCACTCTCTCCGATTAATATGCAGAGCTCGTTCGCACCATTTAGTCGAGCAAAGAGACGACAGGCGTGAGAGTTTTTAGATGCCTCTCCCGGCAAGTTTCAGAATTCAGTGAGCGCACAGATTCAGTGTTTTGCGCAGAAAAATGTCTTGCAGTGAAAGCTTTAAAATGCTAAAAAAAATTGTGAACACACACGTACATGATTATTGTTAAAAAAAAAAACATTCAGCAACTCAGCACCTGGCTCAAGGGCAAGATGAGCCAATTTAATGAGCCTGTGGGCCAAAAGCAGGGAGGAAAAAAAAGGGAAGGAGTGCAGCAATTATCCCATACAGCTTAAAATGAACAGCAAAATCAGCTATTTGACACGCAGGCTTTGTCACTAGAGCTCATATAATGCACTAAAGGTGACAAGTGAGCAGCTTACTCTACACTGGGACTATTCCAATCCACCTTGTGCAGAGTGGTTAATGACTTTACAGGCCACTTGCGTTTGAACCCTTCACCCGCGTTCCACTACCTCCCCATTGTATGCGATGAATAATGGAGCAGGAGCCCAGCTGACGAACGACACAAAGCTATAGTCATCTCCAGGTCAACCCTCACTCACTCTCCACGCATGTAAAGGCAGGCGCTGGAGCATTTAACTCAGCTCATTGCCGGGTCACGTGCGTGATGAGAGAGAACGAGAGAGGGGAACGGTAGGATGATGAGTCGCTTGGTGCAAAACTAGTTGTGATTCAACAATTTGAGGAGCACCTTGGGGCCATTTACAAGCTGCTGCTGCTGTGAGAAGAATACATGTAAAAGGGGCTTACAGGAGTTTGTATTTTCTCCTGTCTTAAAACAATCTGAACGACAAAACAAAAATTGATTTGTTTTTTGTTTTGACACTCAGTCTGGGATATGTTCTCTACAATGGAAATACATATCCTCCAGCATTACTAAAAAACTCTATTCATTTAATAAAGGCTCACAAGTATCTCTCAATTATTAAAAGAAATGTGGAATAATACTGAGCTATCTGATTGACTGGTATAGACAGCAGCACTGAAGTAAAATCACCAGACCACTGAATTATGTGCTATCTGCTAAACGCACCGAACAGACTTCAACACTGTCCCACATTCAGTCACCCTGTTCACAAGGTTATGGTGTTAATGCTCTTGCAGCCTGGACTACAGAGGAGTGGCAGTAGTAGTGAGAGTGCTGCTGCTGCCAGACTCTTGTCACCCTGAGCCCCAAACTGACCCCTGCTCCCTCTCGGTAACAACTAACTCATGCAGCCAAAATATCATCTCATATCATCTTACATTACATAAAGCGACACCGAGAGCCTCAGTGGTGACAACACGAGCGAGAACCATGCCATTTTCTACCAGAGATAGCATTTTTTTTTTTTTTCTACTAGAAGTTCCTGTCGCTGTCCCTGGTGCTGAAAGCGTGATGTTGCCACTACCTGATAATGTCGTCGTTGTGTCCCAGGAAGAATTTCTGCTTGTGCTCCCTGGTGTTGTACACGACTCCAACACCGGCCACAAAATACACGATTTCCTTTGCGGCGGTGTAGTACAGGTTGTTGCGGCACTGATGTCCCCTGTATCCGTACACCCACTCCAGTCTCAGGTGGCAATTCGGAGCAGTCCTGTCAGCCATGTCCGCACTTCCGTGTGTGTCTCTCTCCGTCGGTCTGACCCCTAGGTTTGCCTACGAAGTGTCATTCGCCAAAAAGGGATTTATTCTAAGCCCGTGTGTTCCATCGATTCGGTTGCATATCTCTCTCTTTTTTTTTTAGTTCCTACTCGCGTTGAAACTGGACATTTTGGAGTTTGGCGTGCATCAGATAGTAGTCTCAGGTGCTGCTTTGGTCATGCAAAAAGCTCCAGCGTGAGCCTGCCAGAAGCGGACGTCTACACTGCGTTCTTCATTTTGAGAATCCACTTGTTCAGCCGCAGGTTATCGGGGGCTTCTTCTGCACAGGTCAAAGCTCCTGTCAAATCCTACAAAGATGGAGCTGCGCTGTTGTTCCTCATGGACCGCCCACAATGATGACGGAAGCGCTTCCTCCTCCAATCAGAGACTTTTACAAATCGTGCCATAAGTGGGCAGTATTTTTTAAACTTGTTTTATTTTTATTTTATTACATGAAAAATACATTGTTTATTTATCCTAACTATTCTTTCAATAGCCTATTATTTTTTTAATGCTTATTTTATGCATGTTTGACAAAAAGGCCTAAGCGGAGCTCCGCCCCCCCTTTTGTCGTTGCTTGGTAACAGAGGAAGCTTAACTTTCGCCCGTCATCCCTTTGCTTCTCTTGAGAATACAAGAATACAAAAACAAAGCAATGGAGGTGACCATGGACCCTTTGTTTCTGGCGTGGAGCTACTGCAGGAGACGAAAGTACCAACAGTGTGCAGATATTTGTTCAAATATATTGCAAGACGGCCCATATGACCAGGCATGTAGCCCTGTTAGCTTAGCATGCTAGCGACTGAGCAAAGCCTTCTGGTGTGCTGTAGCTGCTGCTAGGTCACTAATAATCCTTATCAGTAAAGGCCCTATTTTCTCATTTACTGATATTAGAATGCATTTATTTAGATGGTGTTTTAAATTTGTTTATTGAATATAGTGTCTTCCTTAGAGCTTTTTACCCGCTATATGCTGTTTTCATTCTGTTTCTGTACACCATTCATTCTTTCTTTCATTCTTTTATCCTTTACCCTTTTCTTCTATCATTAAACGACTTTTGCTGTATTCAGGACTCATCGTTGTTAATTTCAGAGGTAATATCTGCGTCTTTTCTCATATATGTTTGTTGCGGCTTTTCCTCATCTTTAATTCCAAATTATACGTCTTTGCACACTGAGTTAATGTTTCTGTTTTAGGCTGCATGGAGTCTGAAAACCCGTGCTCTAACAGAGATGGTGTACATAGATGAAGTTGAAGTTGACCAGGAGGGGATTGCTGAGATGCTGCTTGATGAGAACTCCATTGCTCAAGTGGCTCGTAAGTTCTGGAATCTTATTAACCTTAATATAAGTACTTTTTTTGTTTATGTTATTGTTTGTGCTTCTTTCAAGGCCCTGGGACTTCACTAAGGCTCCCAAGTACAAGTCAGGGGGGAGGACCCACCCCTGCTGTCAGGTACACAATATGTTTCTCTCTCTCTCTCTCTCTCTCTCTATCTCTCTCTCTCTCTATCTCTCTCTATCTCTATCTCTCTATCTCTCTATCTCTCTATCTCTCTCTCTCTCTCTCTCTCTCTCTCTCTCTCTCTCTCTCTCTCTCTCTCTCTCTCTCTCTCTCTCTCTCTCTCTCTCTCTATATATATATATATATATATATATATATATATATATATATATATATATATATCTATCTCTATCTCTATCTCTCTCTTTTGATAAAAAAAATAAACAAAAGATGTGTTTTGTAAACGATTATAGGCCAATGACACAGTCAGGACGCCCCATCACAGGATTTGTGAGACCCAGCACACAGTCAGGTCGCCCTGGAACAATGGAGCAAGCTATCAAGACCCCTCGCACCGCCGGCACTGCTCGGCCTGTTACTAGTTCTTCTGGAAGATTTATACGCCTGGGAACAGTTAAGTAACATGAACATATTATATTGTTGTACACAGTTCACAGAATGTATAATAATTCAATATAAAATAACAAATATATGTTTGGAATACAATTAATGAATCCTCCAGGCTTCAATGATGACGAGTCCTGATGGGCCGTTCATAAACCTGTCAAGACTTAACATGACCAAGTATTCCCAAAAACCCAACTTATCAAGGGTAAAAGCATTCAGAAAACATTTATTATTATTATTATTTTGTTTTGTTTTTTCAAAACTGAAAGCTGAATTGACTAACATTTCTCTCTACAGACTTTGTTTGAGTACATCTTTCATCATGAAAATGACATCAGAAACGTAAGTGATAACATAAATATTGCCTACCTGGGGAGTGGTATGTAAATCTGTGGTCACCCATAGGCCTTAGATCTGGCTGCACAGGCAACGGAACATGCCCAGTTCAAGGACTGGTGGTGGAAAGTCCAGCTGGGGAAATGCTACTACAGGTAAACACTCTTAGAAAAAAAATACATTTTGTTATTCATATTTGGAGTATTAAAAAACATTTTACTACAGACTTGGTTTATATCGAGAAGCTGAAAAACAATTTAGATCTGCCCTTAACCATCAGGAGGTTGTAGATACGTACCTCTATCTTGCAAAGGTAAAAATACAGTTTGATAATCATTTATTTGGCATATTTTTAGTATGCTGACATATACTGTTAAATCTCAAACTTCATTATTCATTTGAAAAGGTGTATCAGCGTCTTGATCAACCCATTACAGCACTTAACCTGTTTAAGCAAGGCCTGGACCATTTTCCAGGTGAAGTCACTCTTTTAACAGGAATTGCTCGTATACATGAGGTAAGTCATAAAAGTTAAAAATACTCTTTCAGCTTCAAACAAAAATATATATTTTTTGTGCAATTGCGCCATGTTAGGAGATGAACAACATAACATCTGCCACAGAATATTATAAAGATGTGCTGAAGCAGGACAACACTCATGTTGAGGCAATTGCATGTATTGGCAGTAATCACTTCTACACTGATCAGCCTGAAATTGCCCTGCGATTTTACAGGTCCAGAAAAGTTCTATTTTTAAAATACATAACCAAATGTGGTTGTTTTGTTTGTTTTTCCTTGAAACATGCCTATTTTCTCTTTTAGACGTCTTCTCCAGATGGGGGTGTACAATTGCCAACTGTACAACAACTTGGGCCTTTGCTGCTTCTACGCTCAGCAGTATGACATGACCCTGTCGTCTTTTGAAAGAGCTTTGTCACTTGTAGCCAATGATGAAGAGCAGGCCGATGTCTGGTACAACATAGGGCACATTGCTGTGGTGAGTTATTCATCCAAACACCTTAACCAACTACCTTCATATGAGTGTTTTACTCTGTCTGAAATGAGCGTGTGTATATTGTATTTACAGGGAATAGGGGATGTAACTTTGGCCTATCAGTGTTTTAAACTGGCTCTTGCTTTTAATAATGATCATGCTGAAGCGTATAACAATGTAGCCGTGTTGGAGCTGCGTAAAGGCCGCGTTGAACAGGTGAGAATAATGTGCACTTATGCAATTTTATTCAGTTTAGTGTCATCATTATTAATGGTGGCTTTGTTTAATGCAGAGTAAGGCCTTCCTGCAGACCGCTGCATCACTGGCACCTCATATGTACGAACCTCATTTCAACCTTTGCATTCTCTCTGAAAAGGTAACCATTTACAAAAAAAATACATTTTTGTTATTACTATACTGAACAAAATGCCCAACTTTGTGTATAGATTGGTGATCTACAGAGCAGCTACATAGCAGCACAGAAGTCTGAGGATGCTTTTCCAGAACATGTGGACACGCAGCAGCTTCTGAAACAACTGAGGGAACACTTTGCAGCACTGTGAGCCTTTAGGGCAGTGTCAGGTATACTGTCAATATAATGGGAGGTCTTAGCTGGGTTACAGTTGCCTCTTAGCCACAGTCTTTCAGTTTTGTTCAGTTATTTAACTTGCCTACCTCTAGTTTGGGACTTTCTTCATATTTAACCAAACTGTCAGTTTAATATAGTATGAACATTGTGTGACCTTCAAGAGTCAACATAATGGCCAAGCAGCATTTCATATTCCAATATCTTATTTCTATGAACGTTTTATTATTATTGCATCAGAACTGAGAACAAAATGTGCTTTTATTTAACATTCTTAAATGTATTTTTGTGTATAATAACAGTGACAGCAATATTTATTGTAGCCAGTTTACATAAATCCAGTCTTGCATATTTAATTCATATAATTTAGCTGTATTTTAATAAAACAAATAGTGTTTACATTAAATCATAGCAAATTGCAATGTCTCTTTCTCTATTTAATTAGGTTCCTTTTCACAAATCCATTTTAAATAGTGACTGCAGGGGGCGTCGTTCCAGTTTTTAAATGGGTTTTTATTGGGATGAGGGTAAACAGCAGCACAGTCCTCATTTCCCTGATTGTTCGGCTCTCCAGTGTTCCAGAACCTAAAACAAATGGGCTTGAATGGCATGCTCGTACACAAAGTTTACAAATATCTACATGTTCTGGATGGCTGGCGTTACCCCTCATGGATTTGTGTTCCATCCAGCCCTCTCCAAACTCCCTCCTCATCCACATCTCTCGCTCCAATCCAGAAACCACTGGCACTGTATTGTACTGACGGGTTGTGATAAGAAGTTATTAAATTACCGATGGCCAACTGTAACAAAAAGTTCACACCGACATTATTAACAATTCTGATCATTGTTGAGTTGTTGTATCGATTCCTGATATGGTGATTCACCTGTTTTTCTCTGCTGTTTATTTCTATTAAATCAGCCCCAAAATTCTTGCAGTACTCCCGGCTTTCCTCCCATGGTCTGCGGGGTATATTCTCAGAGAAGGGGATGTAGTAACACATTGATTTGATCAAATTCCATCCTGGTAAACAGTGTCTACAACCCTCCTCTGTTGCGATTAGAAATATGTATTACTATTACTTTCGATTGTAGAAACATTTCCCAAAATCAATATGTCGAATGTACTCACTCAGTAAAGGAATGTGAGATCTCAGTCCTGTGATTTGCATTAGGAGCTTTTCAGTCTCCTTTTGATAGTCAGCATTTGTTGTCTTTTGGTGCTCAAGTTCCCATTTACTTTGCTGCTGCTGAATGGCCTCTTGTGCCAACTCTTTTCTGAGTTCAATCTTGGTGTCAATCGCAGTTTTGTATGCTTGCTGTAGCTTGGCAACTTCAGCGTTGATGTCCTTTATAATCCTATCCCTGTCCGTGAGATTGCGGTCTGTGGGAAATATTCAAAGTGCCACATCTGAATTCTGGAGAGATTTCTTTACCAGTTATTTGACGGACGTATTTTGCACTTCAACAAACATTTACTGCTAATACTTTGCCATGTTGTTTTGCTTACAGTGGACACCCAGGCCGACGTTAACTGCTAGTAGGATTCCAGCGAGCACCGACAAGATCACAGTCAACACTTTTCGATGGTTCACAAGCGCGCCAGGTTTCCCCAAAGAGAGTGAAACTTTGCAAACAGAAAGTCAGTTATCTCCTACAGCTCCTGAGCATTGGTCATCTCTTCAGTATCAGATAATATTTGGATATATTCATGATTTTTTTTTTTTACCTTGTTCATCTTCATTGGCAGTCAAAGAGCAGTCATTACTTGAGTCTTCAGGATAACTCAATCTGTTATATGTTCTGTCGTCCATTTTGGCTTTTCAATGGAGCGCATTCTCGTAGGGACGAAAGGGGACATTGCCCTACCTGTATCCCACTGTGTTTACTCATGTGCTCCAGTTAAATATTCACAGAACTCACAAGAAATGACTCGACAACGCAACAGTTCCCATTATTTCATCAGCACATTTATTTAATACTGCAGAACTTTTTTTTCTGTCTCTACATTTGGCTTCATCTCACATATCCAGTTTAGCTCGTCGTTCTCACAGTTTCTATTGTACCATGATCTCCAAGACTGAATATTGCGAGCAAAGGCGACACAGTGTCCAGCCAGACTTGCTTCATTGTTGGGCTGACCACTTTGCCAGTACCTGTAATAGACCAGACCATGAAGTGAATGACAGTTTAATGTAGGTATATCGCTTTCTGTTTCTTGTTTTAATATTGGCTTAC
The DNA here is from genome assembly GCF_951799975.1 of Gobius niger. Lineage (NCBI taxonomy): Eukaryota > Metazoa > Chordata > Actinopteri > Gobiiformes > Gobiidae > Gobius > Gobius niger. The sequence goes on from NC_136867.1 coordinate 8,741,892, forward strand.
ATTGTATTGCTTTCAGTGGCATTGTTAACCCAGGCCCACGCTCCATGTGTTACTCTGTCTGTGAGTCCTATCCAGAATCCCATCTTCCACTGAACACCAGTACCAAGTATCTTCGGATAGTTGTTGTTGATTGCTTTCTGTGGATTAAAAAAAAAGGCCCAGGATTAACATTATGACAACCTGCCTATAAAAAGGGGCTAATGTTAAATGTTATGCTTTGGATTTTTTCTTTCTTTACCTGCTCCTCCAAGTTGTTGATCACAAGCAGGTCACCCCCTCTGCTGATGCAGTCTGCTCTGCTGTCTGGCCAGTTCTTTTTAGCATTGGATGGATTGGAATAAAAGTAGCATGATGTTTTGAGAAAAATCCATCCATCTGGGCACCTTCCACAACTGACCTCTGCAGCAAAGGCACACACAAAGAATATGGTTGAAACATTTTTATACAGTAAATCATCTCCGAAATCTCCAAATCTTACCTAACGCAGTTCTGTTGTACTCCAGTTGAGACTTCTCTGCTCTCAGGCCTCGGATGTGACTTTGCATGCTGTCCGTGATGGTCCGCAGTTGTTTTATTTGGACCTGCAGCTGCATGTGAGCTTTGCGATGATTCTCCAGTTCTACCTGAAAAGTCTGTCTCTCCTTGATCACGTTGCTCTGATTACGGAGGAAGTCCCTCTCAAGGATGAGGGGGGCAAGAGCGGAATCCGAAACTGCCTTGAAATCTTTGGCCTTGGCACCTGTACGTAATGTATCATTATTTGTATATATTTATTTATGGCTGATGCACTTCCTAATACAACCGTCCACATATTATGCCCTGTTGTTGCTCTTGAATTGTAATGCCTAATTACACAGAGCAGAGGTGGTACTTGAGCTTCTTCAGTTTGTACTCGGGGTCATCTATAATTGCAGATTTTGTTTATTTTTATTTAAGCACATTTCATTATGCTTTAGTGACGCATTTATGTTGTGTTTCTGGTTTAGACAGGACTAAACCAGTTTTGACATAACTCAATTTCAGACCAGGTATAATTGGTCTAAATCTGGATCTAGGCCTGATGGTGCTCGGAAGGTCATTTTGTCTGTCTTGTGGGCATTGCACAAGCCTCCTAACCATCACAATAATTACAGGTCCATATTGATTTATTTAATTAGACAAGAAATAATAGCTACGAAGCTTTGTAATGTAGGCAATTTGAGTGCTGAAATGTTCCAGAAGTGCACAGGGGACATGACCTCAGGACACAAGTCACGAAAATGACTGAAACGTGCGTGATTGAAACAAAGCAGAGCAGGATGTCCTTGCTAAACTGACTTTAGGATCCAGAATATAGTTAAATTCCACCAAACAAATGTGTTGTAGTGATTTGTGGTTGCATTAATAGACATATTTACTCACAGTACATGCCCAAGACCAATGCAGCGATCAGCAGTGCAGTGTCAAGCGTGCCCAGGCAGAGCAGCACCACACGGTGTGTTGGAAACCCTAATCCAACTCCTGTACACACCAAGAAATCACACTGCTCAAACCTCAACACTTTCAGCATGGATAATGTAAGAATCGGATTTACCTTTTTTACATTTTTGACGCCGAGCGTGAGATTGTCTACTTGTTCTCAAATCTTCAGAAAACCTTTGTTCACTTGACACGTCCTGGTCCTGCTCATGCTCCATGTTTCAACAGCAGGCGACTATTGATCCGTTTGTCCACGGGTCAGGGCTTAAAAACTACAAGTGTGTTAGTATGTGACGCAAAAGGCTGCGAGTTTGCTTCAATTCAAAACAGCTTGCATTGACATAACAACAATAATAAAGGATATGACATGATTCAGCACAAAAGCCATTGAGTACATCATGTAGTAAAAAAAAAAATTATTATTATTATTATTATTATTATATTCTTATTATTATATTATATTCTTGCTCATAATGTTTCTTTTATGCATGTTTGAGCAATTCTGCATATCTGAATATATCTGAATATGCTGAGGGCTTCTGCCATGTACAGGGGGGAAAAGTACAGCTTCCCCAAACCAAGAAGGTTGTGGCCATACCGCCTTTGCGATGCCCAATCCCGTCAGACCTTGGAAGCTCAGCAGGGAAGGGCCTGGTCGGTATTTGGATGGGAGACCGTTTAGTAACACCAGGAAGCCTAGCGAATGTAATGCGTGAGTATGTGGTTGGTGGTGGTCGGAGGGGCCGATGGCGCAGACTGGTTGCCTCGCTTCCGTCAGTCTACCCCAGGGCAGCTGTGGCTACAATAATAGCTTACCACCACCGAGTATGGAGTGAACGAATAGTGCAATGTAAAGCGTCTTTGAGTGTCCAGAAAAGCGCCATATAAAACCAATGCTTTATTATTATTATTATTATTATTATTATTATTATTATTATTATAAGAAAGAGTGAAATTAGTCCAAACCAGGTTTACAACAGAATAAGTTTTGACTAAGCAGGAGGTCAACCGTGTCCAATCCAGGATAAGATTGATAAGATTTTTATTTTTAGTCTAGGTTAGACCATCTGTGTGATGTGGATAAGGGAGATATCCACCAAAGTGACAGCTGCTGCCATCTACTGGATATAAAATAATGCTTTTGCTTGTGAGGTCAGGTTTGTTTCATTAGAATTAGAAGTTATTGTTGTTGTTTTTATTAGCTAACATTGACACGTCCTTGTAGAAAAAAAAGGACTTTAATAAACACATTTATTAAAGTCAATTTCCGGATTTTTTTTTCCGGACCGGAAGATGGTTTAGCCTTTCAAAATAAAATTCAACCATGACACAAAGTTGCGGTTTTGTTTTATTCTGAATTATTTACACAAGTTTGCTTCATATCCTGGGTCATTTTATCACTTTAGAGTCGTGCATTTACTTTTCTTTCACGTATTATTCTGCATTTAACCAAGTTTGGGGACTATTATGTTGCGTTTAGTTGTGGCAGTGTAGGTGCGGACTCACTTCGAGGTGTGTTCAGTGGTCGGTGTTCGGAATACACGCATTTATGGTTTACTGTAAGTAGTTTTGACGGGATTGTCGTGAGGCCCTTTCGTGGTGTTCCCGTCAAAAGCTATAAGCAACTTCATAATGTCACTGGAGGATTATGAGAGGCACTTCGACTCTCTGAACTCAGAGCTGGGCGGCGGGTCTGTGGTGAGCGAGCGGTCCGCGTCGAGCGCGTTCAATGGCGAAGAGGAGAAGTTGCATTACATTCCGATCCGGATCCTGGGACGGGGGGCGTTTGGAGAAGCCACTCTGTACAGGAGAACGGAGGTAAGTTTAGATCAGTCACAGCAGCCCAAACAGTGTGTGTTTTATGTGTAACCATCTGTCAACAAGCATGTGCTGCGTAGTAAACACTCAACCCCCATTTTCTACAGTTCGGCTTAACCCAAATCTAAAAGCTTCGTGAAAACATCCTAGTTTGTGAACCTGTTCTCAAACAATGGCAATAAATACAATTCTATTCTGGAAAAAAAAGTGACACAAACAAGACGAAAATGAAGATGAAAACGCAACAAAAAAACAACAAAAATTACAAAAAGCAAAAAAGAAATTTAAAATAAAATTACCAAAAAAGCCAAAAAATAATAATAAAATGACAAAAAGCAAATAAATAATAAAATGAAATGACAAAAAAGCAACGTAAAAATGTTTAAAAATAGGACGAAAAAGTGACGACAACACAATACGGCAACAACACAAGGAAAAATCTGAGTTTTGTAGGTCTTAGCTTTCAAATCAAGCGTTACTCTAGCCTATAGGCTGTAAACGTTTAGATTTGGATAAAGCCAAACTGGAGAAAATGCACTTGGTTAAGGCGGGGGTTAAGTGGTTAAAGTATAAAGACATATGTGCTCCTTGGTGTAACGTCTGTTTCTGAAACCACTGTGAGAAATTCCTAAGTGAGACAGAAAAAAACACCTAATTGCATGTCATCTACAGTTTCCTTTGTTATACATTTTGTCTATTTTTTATTTGTCAACTTCCCATTGCAGGACAATTCCTTGGTGGTGTGGAAAGAGGTGGATCTGAATTCTCTTTCTGAAAAGGAGCGCAGAGATGTCACCAACGAAATAAAGATCCTCGACATCTTGGAGCATAGCAACATTATAGCCTATTTAAATCACTTTGAGGATAAAAACACCTTATTTATTGAGTTGGAATATTGTAATGGTAAGAACCCGTTATTTTTTATTCCTTTATTGTTTGATACTTTCATTTGGTTCATCAATAACATTGGTATTACAGGAGGAAATCTGTATGACAAAATAGTTCAACAAAAGGGAGAACTGTTCAGAGAGGAGGTATGGATCAGTTATGACTAAGTTTATACTGTGTAATATGGAAATTCAAGACTAACCACAAATGATTGAACATTTTCTTCTCTTTAGGTGGTCATTTGGTATTTATATCAGATTGCCTCGGCTGTGGCTCACATTCACAAAGCTGGTGTTTTACACAGGTACATTATAGTTGCATCTATTTACCATTAAAATCTGTATTTGAGATAGGACATTAGACGTTATGAACTTGTGGTTGTTGGTACTTTCTTGCAGAGATATTAAAACTTTGAACATTTTTCTGACTAAAACTGACCTGATCAAGCTGGGCGATTATGGTCTAGCAAAGCAGCTCGGCTCTGAATTTTCAATGGCAGAGACTGTGAGTACTGATTCAATGTCAGCTCTCCTATTTACGCGCATTAAGTTGAACAACTATGAAACTGATTTTCATTATTATCTATCATTGCCCTGACCAGTGTGTGGGTACACCATATTACATGTCTCCTGAACTGTGCCAAGGAACAAAGTATAACTTTAAATCCGACATCTGGGCCATGGGTTGTGTTCTTTATGAAGTCATGACACTCACAAGAACATTCGATGCTACGGTATTCATCTTTTTTTTTCTTTCTGTTTAAATCTCAATTCCAAGGAAATGGTCTTATTTGTTGTTTCTGGCCTGTTTTTTTTATTTTTATAGAACCCTCTTAACCTGTGTGTCAAAATAGTTCAGGGCAACTGGTCGAGGGAAGTGAGCTCAGATGTTTATTCATCCAGTCTAATCGAAGTAGTTTACCAGTGCCTTGATCAAGTGAGTGTCATCTTATTTTTCATGTAACAATTGGTGCTATTTTGAACCTTGCCTTTTGGCCTTGTTCTAAAATGATGTTATTTTAAGGATCCTTCGAAGAGGCCCACTTCTGATCAGGTTCTTGACCAACCCTTCATCCTGTGCCGCAAACCGTAAGTTTATTAAGGCATATTCTAGAACAGTATTTCTTCATTGTAATAACACCAACTTTATTTCAGGCAACTGCAAGAGCGTGTTGAACTCCTAAATTCAGCCATGAAAAGACCGAAGTAAGTCTAATTCTTGATTTTAATCTCCTGCTGACTGTACCATGGGTCAATTGGAATCTTTGATGATTTGTCTTTTCAGGCTGAACACCGTAACTGAGACGCCTGTTGCTGTAGTAACCACACGATCGAGGGAAGTGTACTACTGGGGAGGGGGAAAGTTTACCCCCCAGAAGTTAGACGCGTTCAAAGGAGGCAGTGGCGCCCAACACGTGTGTGCAGGAGAGAGTCACTTTGCAGTTGTGACAGTAGAGAAGGAGCTATACACTTGGGCTGTGAGTGCAACACGCTCAGTATAAATATTCACATACTGTTATCGGCTGCTACAAGAAACTGCATCTGTTAACCTGTTTAGAATGTGCAAGGCGGGGCCAAAATGGTGGGTCAGCTTGGACACGGAGACCAGGCTTCATACAGACAGCCCAAGAGAGTTGAAAAACTTCAGGGAAAGGCTTTTCGTCAGGTGGCGTGTGGAGCTGACTTCACTGCTTGCGTCACTGGTGAGTCACGGGGCGACAGCGGTGCAGATGCTCGTGTTGTTTACCATAAAATTCTGGCCTAACCCAACTCAAACCACCATTTAGTAATCGAATCATTTTAATGTACAGATGAGGACCAGATGTACATGTTTGGCTCAGACTACTATGGCTGCATTGGTGTGGAGGGTGAGATGGGCATGGAGGTGCTGGAGCCAGTGCTGTTGGCGTTCTTTGAGGAGCGTCCCGTTCGACAAGTGTCATGTGGGGACAACCATGTGGTGGTCCTGACTCACCATGGAGCTATCTACTCCTGGGGCTGCGGAGAGTATGGTACATAAAGTCGCTGTTTGTACTGTCTGCACTTCTAGGCGGCAGTGGTGGCATGTTTTTGTAGTTGCAGCTTGGGACCAGGAGGTGGAGTAATCTGACAGTAGCTAAAATTAATCAATCTGTGGTTTGCTTTTTGGTGTGTTGTAGGACGTCTTGGCCTTGAATGTGAGGATGACTTCTCTTCCCCAATGCTGGTGAGAAAATGTGGAAGACAGATATCTATTTATTTATTGTTAAGGTAAAAAAAAATAAAAAAAGGTACATTCTTTTGCATTCATTTTCAGGTGGAGCTTCCCAAGGGAGCCACAATGTCGTCTGTGTCATGTGGGAGCGATGGGACCTTCTTCTTGACAGAAACAGGGAAAGTCCTAGCATGTGGAAACAATGAGCTCAACAAGCTTGGTCTTAACCAGGGTTTCTCTGGTATAAAGAACCACACTGGAGAAGTATGTCTTGAATGTTGAACAAATGTACAATCGTCATTATATGTTTTTAAAACATTATTTGTTTTCAGGGCTTCCAGGGAATCCCATACACAACTACCTTGACACTGGTGAAGCAGTTGTCACGGTTTAAGATCCAGGTTATTGCTCCTGGAAAGAGCCACACTGCTGCCATTGATCGTATGTAGATGGTTATTTAGATATTTAGAATAACAATGTTGCATGGGTTGTAAATACATGCTCATAATATTTTATTAACCTGTTCAGAACGTGGCCGTTTGATTACATTTGGTTGCAATAAGTATGGGCAGCTTGGCGTTAAGGACTTTAAAAAACATCAGGGTGTGCAAGTCCTTGTTGGGCCTTTTGGAGGAAAGACAGTGACCAAAGTGTCCTGTGGTGATGGGTTTACCATTGCAGCCACTGAGGGTAAGAGTAATGTCTACAGTTGAACTGCTTTGATGGTTGAGTGAATGTGTGAGCTTTCATGACGTTCTTCTGGCAGACAATCAAATCTTTGCATGGGGAAACGCTGGAAACGGACGCCTTGGAATGCCTGCAGATAAAGGATTTGGTTCAGAGGTGTGTCCTGCCATGCCAAGGCCCATTTTTGGATCTCTTCATCATGTACCAGATCTCTCCTGCCGAGGATGGCACACTATTATTATAATGGGTTCGTAGTCTCTGCATTTTTTGTGTCTGTCTGTTTTTTGTCCAAAAACATCAATGCGTGTCTTTTCTGTACAGAGAAAGTTTTGAACTCCAAGACTATTCGTTCAAACAGCAGTGGACTGTCTATTGGCAGCGGTAAATGCAGTGTAACTTTTGCATTATACTGATTGTCAATGCATATAAGGAATGCCTATGTTTTCCATAGGGATAGGCCAGGGGGCCTCCACATCCACAGTGGATCTTGATATAGAGGGGGCCTCAGAGACAGAGTGTCGTGACAGAGGTCTTGGTGGGACAGTGGAAATTGAAACTGATGAGTCTCTTTTGGAGACACCGATGATGTCAAGGACAAATCAGACTGGAGACAGCTCTTGTCCACTCTGGCTCAGAAAGGTTTGTTTGCAACTTCATGATTCATAACCATCCCGTCACATCTCAAAGGAACTGTGTCAGAACTTTTGACTGGTACTGAACATGTTTAATTTGTTAAAGGGCACTGGACGTTACTGATTATTTATGTTTAATAACAGGAGCTAGACGATGCAGAGTTCATCCCAATGCCTGTTGATCCCATGCAGTCCAATTCTAGCCAGCTTCCTTCTATCTCTGAGAGTGTAACCCTCCCTTATGAAGAGCTGATGGAGTTAAAGGCTGCTGCTGCAGCGGCACTGAGCACCAAAAAAGACCTCCCAGTAATGTGCAGCCCACCCTGTTATATTAGCCATGTTTTAGATGCAAAGAACAACTCCATACATAATGACAAATGTCTTTTCAGACTATGCGCATGGGCTCTAGTCGAGTGAATGGAATGGAAGAAAATGATTTGTGCACAAGAGGAGAATGCAATGCAAGTCATGAGGTCATGCAGGTATTAATGTCTTATCAGTATTTGTGTTCGCATCATACTATAAAGTTATTAGTCCAATGAGAATAGTGGCAAAATAAATCTTATTTTTCAGCTGCGTGAAACTGTGGCTCAACAAAACATGAGGATTCAAATACTAGAAAAGCAGGTTAGATATCTTTGTGACCCATTTGGGTTGATGTTTTGATATACGTGACTTTAATACCATCATTTAATGTTTATAGGTCAGCGAACAGAAAAAGGATAATGAGAGACTATGGGCAGCAATCAATCGTCTGTCAAACCAAGAAGCAAGATGCGACACCAATGGTAACCACCCCTCTGATCAAATGTCTGGGGATGGAGGTGGGAGAGGAGCAGGGAATAAGAAGTATGGAGGCAGGTCTGCAGGGGCTAGTATTTAAAATCCAGCCTGTTCACAACTAAAACAAAAGATAATGTACATAATGACAAGTTGAGAGTGGAGCTGTGCCTCAGGTGCCACCAAAGACGACAACATCTGCATTATAGTTCAGTGAAAATGTGTGCTCGCACAATACCTACTGGCACACGATCACATGAGCACTTGGATTCAGAAACTGTAGTTTCACTAGTGCAGTGAAAAGCTTTGGCTGGATTCAACATGAAGCATATATTATTTACAAATAAACAAGCTGGCTGTGACAGCTCCATGGAATAAGCTGCTGAGTTATTACTGTACAGTAATGTCAGCATTCAGTTGAGTAAAAGTATTTAAGTATATTTAAATTGGTTCGCTAACATATGCCGGAGCATACCTCATAGTCTGTTCTGAAGCTTGTGACTTCTCAGTATAGTTGCGGGATCACGGAGATTGTTTCATTTCGTTTATTAAAGCTTCCCAATCACTGCATTCAGACTTTTATGGTAAACTTTCTTTTTTTTTGTTGCCTTTTTTGTAAAGTGTGTGAAGCACAAAACTACTGACGCTCTACAATTTGTTTACATATTAATGCTCCTTTTACTGGTATCGTTCATGTAAAAAAGTGACTGTCCATACTATAAATATTGAAACTGTATATTGCATGCCATGGAGCTCTGCCTTTCACAATATGTTTTTGCCTTATGTGCCTATAGTGCGGATGTGAATACATAAGCCATACTTTACTATAACAGGCCTAAAAGTGTAATTGTTTGTTTACATTGAGTATAGCATTACAAATCTGTAAACTGTTGTACATGTTGGACATAAACTTTTGCATTGTAAAAATGTAACGGGGTGTCAAGGTTACAAATAATTTTTAATCATATTTATGGAGAAAATACAGCAAGTGCCTTTTATAACTGTTTTGGTAATGTTTGATGTGGAGCTATATCTATCTTTGTGCCTTATTTTCAGTGTATATGGTTTATTTTTCACTTTTCAAATAAATTTAGATTATACTTACTTGCTTTTCAGTAGTGGCGATGTATTTAAGACATGACAAGTACGCCTATGGTATTTATACAGTACTTAACAGTTAAACCTCACAGCAGAAGTGTACATCTTGACAACTGCTTCACTCTACTTCATGAATGGTAATTCCTATTGTGTTGTCTTTGTTTCTTCTTCCTTGGAACCTATAGGCAAAAGAATTGATTTAACATTGACATTATGTTATGTGAACATATTATTTATGTTATACCTCAGGGGTTCTACTCCTGGTGTGTGTTTTCCAGTACTCCTCTAGAGACGATCCCTTGTTCCTGTGCGCAAATGAATTGAAAACTGGACGTTTGGACTTTGTTGCTTTTTCACAGATTTGCATATGCTTCTCCACTCTGTCAGGCAAGAAATTTCTGTTGCAGATGTGACATGGACGAAGCTGGATGTTTGTATTCCCGCCCTCAGCATGTTCGAGTTTCCAGGGTGGATTAGAAGACACCTGTAGCAGGGCCAGTTCCTCATGCACAGGTCTCCCTGAGGCGTTAATGTTGCCTCCTTCAGCAAACATATCATTAGCTTTCTGCTGGATATGTGTTGGTTTCTTGTAAACATATGTTGACCTGCCGTCTTCTTTCCTCATTGACACAGCTTTCTCTGCAGAAACATTGTCCCACTTGGCATCTTGTGGTTCATGCTTCTTAGTGATTGTGTCTTGTCTGAACTTGTGTTGTTTGGTATTTTTTGTACTTTCAAACAGCACTTCATTACCTGTTACTTGTGTTGCCTGCTTGGTTTCAGTATTAGGGATAACCATCGCCTGTCTCACTAAATATTCATCCTCCCCTGTTGAGTTGCATTTCATGTTAACGCCAACATTATTACTCTGAATCTTTTGCCGCAATGCATCTTCAACTTTCCACAATTTTTTCTGGAGCATGAGCTGTTTCTCTTGAATTACTCTGGTCATCTGTGCTTCTCTAGCCGGCAGTCTTCTTGACGACTCTTTATTCAGTGTTGTGTTGCTAGGAACAGCACATTTATTTTGCATATCAAGCTCATGTGTGTTGGAGCTGGTAAGTTTTTTGTGACAAACCGGCTTGCTGGGAAATGGTTTCTCCACAACATCATTCCCTTTCTCTGGTACTGCTCTCGGTTTAGGTGCAGAAAGGAGGCTTCGTCCTGCTCCCTTGTTTTCTTGAGGATGGTGTTTTCTTGTATATGAGTTCATAATCTTAGGATGATCTCTTCCTTTTTAAGTGGAACAATTTCCTATAATGGATAGTTTGGAAAAACAGAAACAAGTGATGCTTTAATAATGGTTGATTGGTGACAATTTACAGAAAACTGCTAAAGACATTGCAAATAGCTAACAATCCCGTGTAGTATTGTGCCTACAAAAATTGCCTGTCGCTAATAAGTTATTTTAGTTGCCCAATGCACAATAATAGACAGTGAATCAAAATCCAACATTAAAATATAGTGTTTTATTACTCACCAGTGATAACAGATATGGAATATAGTAAATGTTTCGATTAAGTTACTGTTAAAATAATCAATCAATAAATTGACCTAAAGCATCTGCGACGTTGTGCATCGTTCCACGTTGCTTAGAAACCTGCTTCTATCTCTGATTGGTCCATAGATAAAATAGTACTTCCGGTCTCTGAGGTCCCGTATGCATCAAAAACACGTTCTGCTGATATTGTTGTTGTTATACAGCTTTGTAACTTTATCCAGGTAAATTATTCTACGTACTGTGTGTAAAATGTTGGAAATGGCTGTCTATACGGTCTAGCGTTTCCATAGACTGCACAACTAAACTGTCCTGTAGCTAGCCAGTGTCAGTTGTTTTGGTTTTGAGCAAGCTAACTAACATGCATTGCCCTTTTCGTTTTAGATCTGCTATGTCAAATGAAGAACTAATATCCGTGGATTATGAAATATTTGGCAGAGTACAAGGTGTATTTTTTCGTAAATACACACAAGTGAGTTTCATATTACAAGTTAATACAGCAGAACAGACAATGAAGTAATTTGAATGAGCTATGAGATCATAACATAACCTCTTAGTTGTCTTATTGTATTTTATGAAAGAAAATGTATACAAATGGATATACTTATTTAGATATTGGTGATATTCGTTAAAAATTCCACGTGTTTTATTTTTCAGGCTGAGGGTCGAAAGCTTGGTCTTGTAGGTTGGGTCCAAAATACAAGGGAAGGAACTGTTCAAGGACAGCTGCAAGGACCTAAAAGCAAGGTGGAAGAAATGCAAGAATGGCTGCGATCTACTGGGAGCCCCAAGTCACATATAGCAAAGGCAGAATTCAAGAATGAGAAAATAATTGACAGCTTGACTCACTCCTCATTCGACGTTAAAAAGTAATTGCGTTTATCAAACATGTATTTAGTTTACACATTTCCTACTGATGTAAAAGCATTTATTTATTTATTTAGGACTTGTATTTATTTTATTGGCTCGCTGTCCTCTATTAATGAATTGTAACAATGAAATTACATAAAGAACTCGTCTTGTCTCAACTATACTTCAATTGACAGATGGTGAAAAAGAATAAATTAATTTGACAAAACAGCAGTTTTTTTCTGACTTCAGATATTCATATATTTGTTTCTGAAATGAATTATCTTTTAGACAAACCTATGATCTATGAGGGAAATTCCTCCGTCAATACTAGCATCAAATTAAAAACTATAAGTAAATAGGCGATGGAAAATTGTAAATAAAATACTGATATTACAACATGAGATGTCCAGGCTGCTCCGAGTTCAGATGCGAGATGAAGACAGCAATGGCGCCCCCAGCGGAGAAGTGCAGCTAATGATACAACTGGAACAGGCCACCGTTTTCCCATACTGAGATATGTTTTTACCTGAGCTTAGATGAGTTGATGCGTACCTGTCTGGTCTTTGTGTGTATGCGTGTGCTCAGTCACGCAAAACGACCAAAGATGTTGTTAGCATTTGGCTTCTCCCAATGTGTTCCTATGGCTCCAAACGGGGTGGAGTTGGAAGCTACCGCACTCTTCCACGGGCACAAAGACCAGACAGGTACATATAAACTTGTCTAGGCTCAGGTAAGAACATATCACAGTATGTAAACAACTGCACGAGTGAGGTGAATATTATTTTTGACTTTATTCAGCTCGGAGGTCGTAGTCCTGATTTTCAAGTGGAAAAAATATCAGTTAACAGTTGCCTAGAACCATGAACGCACCATAGATACAGACAGCATCTCGTCATAGAAGGGGGTGTGGCCTCGCCAAGGGGGAAAATAGAATCTTTTGGGAAACACACTTTTTCACTCTTTTTTGCCATTTTCTGGTGGAACATGAACTTATTTATTACATACAAATAAAGTCAAGTATAAATCGGGCCCATATGGATATTTTCTCACAGCAGATTGTTCTGTAGAAGTGAAAAAAACGGCTGTTGTAGCAAGCGCTAGCTAACGTTAGCCCGATGCTAACATGTAGCATCATGTTAGCAGTCTCCGTTTTTTTATGTATTTATGAGCTGTTGAACTACTTTGCTCCTCCCCATGTCTTTGTATCTTTATTTTGTCGAAAACCATATTCATAATTCAGCATTTGATAAAGTAGTTTTTGAATAATTAGAGAAAGTTTAGATTTTTTCAAAATTGTTTTCCCCCTAACTGTTTTCAAACATGACCATATATGGGCGATTCCGGAGATGCCGTCTGTTGCTATTTTCTCGGTCCTTCGCTCCACAAGGCGGCAGCACTGGCGTTTTTTACAAGAGACATAATCCTTGACCATCTTCATTCGCTCTTGTTGACTGTAAACAAACGGGCTAGGTTTGGTTAAGTACTATGATAACCACTATTTTATTTATTTGGTACAGGCTTTTTTCCCCCCATGAAATGCTCGAAGCGTTCCAGCGCGACATTAGCTAGTTAGCTCTCATACCAACTGATCATTTTGTCGGCGGCTGTTAGTGCTAGGTATGATTAAATGCTTACCAAAAGAGTTACAGGGAAAACTTCGCTCTGGCATCGCCCTTCCCTCTTTGCAACAATGTGTCGAGGAGCTTATAGTGAACAGCATAGACGCGGGGGCTACTTGTGTGGGGGTCAGGATGGACATGGACGCCTTCAAAGTTCAGGTCATCGACAATGGAAGAGGAATGAGCGCCGATGACATGGGCTGCGTGGGAAACCGATACTACACAAGCAAATGCAGCTCCGTGGAGGACCTAGAGGACCTCAGATTTTACGGCTTTAGAGGGGAAGCACTTGCAAGTATCGTGTCCCTCGCCACACTTGTTGAGCTCTCCTCCAGGACGAAAGCGTCTGTGAAAACGCACGTTAAAATCTTCAGAGGGGGAGAAGGCCTGGATGTCTTTGAAGCGGAGACGACTCGGCCCTCTGCTGGGACCACTGTCACAGTCTGTAATTACTTCCACAGTATGCCAGTTCGCAGGAAGAGGCTGGATGCAGTGCTGGAGAATGAGAGGATCAGGCAAAGAGTTGAGGCAATCTCCCTAATGCACCCCTCTGTTTCCTTTACTCTGAAGAATGACAGCACAGGAGCCATGGTGGTGCAGCTTTCAAAAGCCAGAAACACTTACTACAGGTTTGTGCAGACACACAGTCTTGCACGTGCACAGAAACTTGGGGAAATAACCTACACCGATGGACAGTTTGAAATCACAGGCTACATTGGCAAAGAGGGGCATTATAATAGCACAATACAGTTTGTTTATGTTAACAAGAGACTTCTCCTGAGAACACGGATACACAAGCTTCTCAATGGCTTATTACGCAGGTTAAGCAGCTCCAGTCAGAAGAACATAAGCCCGGATGTGCACACCACAACAAGAAGCCCAAGGCACAAACGTAGCCAGGATTTTTACGGAGTATTTGTTATTAATATTAAATGCCCTTACTCTGAATATGACATTTGTTTAGAGCCTGCCAAAACTCTTATTGAGTTCAAAGACTGGGATGGCATTTTGCGCTGCATTGAAGATGCTGTGAGAGATTTCCTCAAAAGGGAAGATCTGGTGGCCGAGCTCTCCCAGGACGACATGGAATGTGAATCTCCGCAGACAGACATGAATAAGTCGAGCCAAACCAATCCGCAGCCAGGCGAAAGTGTCCCAACAAATCCTTTTCCGAAAGTCGATTCAAGTATTGAAATGGCACTGTCATCTGAATCTGTTTATCGAAGCTGCACAGACATCTCTGGTGATAGGCCGGTTAGTAAAGAAAATGAAGAACAAAATGTATCCATGTGTGACTCGAAGAGTATGGATGCTTCAAAGCAAAATTCTGGGACATGTGAAAGGGGATATTTGAATGTACAGCCTGATTGTGGAGAAGTAGAGGAAGCATCTGAGGAAAGTTCCAAAGTTTCAGTTCAACAACTAGAAATTAAACTGCCCGATCCTCCAAAAGAAAGTATAAGTTGTCAAATTGAAAAAGGCGCGAAAGACACTTGTTCGACTTCTAAACGGGTTGTTTCAAACGACACTGTGACTCTGCCAACCTGTCAGCAGATGTTTGTAAATACAAGGAAAGTCACTTTGTCAGATCCATTTGTGCATGACAGTTTTCAAATCAAACAGCTTTGTAAAAATACTGGATTTCTGCCTGTAGAATTGTCATGTGCATCAAAACGCAAAATATCACTTGGGGCTGTTCAGAAAACACCTTGGGAGGAGGCTTTCAAAGAACCCGTACCTGCCAAGATTAAAAAAATTGTTTCTCCATCAAGCATCTCACAATCTCTTGACCAATTCCGAAGAATTTATGGCAAATCCGAACCCATTTTACCTATTAATTCCTATAGGCACTGTTCTAATTTTGACAATATGAACTGTGACAAAAGTCTGCCAGCTTTTGATGCCACAAATGTGAAAGAGGATGGACATGGGCTGCTGTGCCCACCAACACTCGCAGCTTTTACCAAAATAAAACCTGCCATTTTAAACCAAGAGAAGTCTTTAGCAGGCAAACTATGCAATTTAAGACAACTAAACAAAAAAGAACCATGTATAACACAGGTACCCACAGCTGAGACCACTTCACATACGGATATAGGCATCACTGGAGGCTCTATTCAGGAAAATGACAACTCTTGCAGCTTGGAGCTAACTCCTGAGCCAGAGCCAGTTCTCTGTCCAGACCAGACGGAAGAGGAACAGACGACACCATCAGATGAGTGGCTTCCTCACTACGATTCACTAGTGGGAAAAACCGTCTATGTGAATAAAGTAACTGGGCTCAGCAGCTATGAAGAGCCAGCAGAACAAGCAGAAACACACTGTACTTCAGACGTAACCAACATGGCTGTCAGTGTCATGTCAGAGGCGGGTGAGTGGTGTAGCTTTTGCAACTGATCATGTTAACCAAGGCTAGTGTTTCATAATCTTACTTCTGGACGTAGGAATGGAATACATATGTTATCCCTTTCAAATTGACATAGTGAAACCCTTTTTGCCCACGTCCAGGGCTGACAGAGTTTGTTGGTCAGGGCTTGATGGCAGGGGTGTCTCAGTGACAGGTAGAAACTCATCCAGGACAATGATAGTGTGAAGATTCCAATAATGACATTCTATTAAGTTTTAGTAATTTCTGCTTTACAGGTGAGGAGGATGAAAACAGCAATTCTCTATATTCCATGTATTCAAAGTGGAATAACCCTGTCTATGTCAGACCACCAAAGGTAAGCTGAGTGATTTGCCTTTAGTTTAGATTACATACTTCTCTCTGGTACCTAATATTACAATGTATGATATAATATATACTGAATGAGCTCTGCTGATACACCTAGGTTGCTGTGGACATATCACGAGGTCAAGCTGATGGGCTGACAGTAAAGGTCCATAACATTTTGTTTCCATATCGATTCACAAAAGCCATGATTCCAACAATGAAGGTGAGGTTTAATATTTTCAACATTGACTGTTCTGAAGGAATTACTGTATTTTGTTACCATTTAGGTAATTAATCAAGTGGACAAGAAGTTTCTTGCATGTCTAATTGATACTAGAGAAGACGAGGCTGACCGTGCAAGTGAATCTGATGGTAAGACTTTTCTACAGCACCTGCTAGAAAACTTTGGTTGATGTTTTATTCTTAAAAACAGGAAATCTTTTGGTGCTTGTGGATCAACATGCTGCTCATGAACGAATAAGACTTGAAAATCTCATTGCAGGTAAAACAATAAATTATGGTCGTATTTTTATTATGACAAATGAATTATTTTTTTTTAAATTATGTGATTCGACTTGAACTAAAATCATAGAGACATTATTTCTGAAACACACAGATGCTTATGAAGATGACTCAGGTATTTCAGAAGAAAAGAAGTTGTCTTCGTCCATAATTTCACCTCCACTTGAAATCAGCATACCCCAAGAGGAGCAAAGACTCCTTAGGTGAGAGAAACTTAATATGCTCCATGTCTCCTTGAACCAACCGTTGTGTAGCCTTCAGCTATGTATTGACATTATATATTGAAGTGCATCTAGCACATAATACATAATCTTTGCTAAAACATAGTTAACACAATTATTTATTTAAGATTTTTATTTTATTTTTAAAACTGTCACCCAGCTTTCTTTAGTTTGACCATTTTTGTGATACTTATAGTTTCACTTCTTTAATGGACGCTGACAGGGAGTGACATATAAAGGCAAACAATTTTAAACTGTTGCCACACCAACCATTTTGTCAATGGGAAATAAGTGAGTCAAACGACTATTGAACTGAACGCCTATCTGTCAGTTCCTGTGAGCAGCTTAAAAATTCAAATAAATATAACTTTTCTTCATTGAATGCTGCTTCACTGAAACTATCATTACTTGCAACTGATGTTATCCATCCAAATAAGTCATATTTTCAATCGCATTGAAACCTGTAATATGCACTTTAAAGGTGCTCATTATAATTATTAATATTATTATTATTATTATTTATATTATTATTATTGCTATTATTCATTATTCAGGCTTTACAACCTATAATATCAGTAATGTGTATGGAAAACAGGCAAACTTTCTGAACATACAAAAATGCCTGGTCTCATTCTCTTCTGGCACAGACAGGAGTGAAGCACTGAAAAATTACACTAAAAACTAACGAAAGCTGACAGCTACTTACACAAAATTATTGGTTATGGTGGCAATTTGAAAGCTGAAATGATCAGAACGAATCTGATGAAGCAGTTTGAACTTGAGAAACACACTGAAGCACCACTTAATTTGTAGGATGCAGCAGATAAGGTGAGAAGTGTTCACTGTATAGACGGAATACTCAAACATGAATGTTTTTTAACATCATCAATATATGAATTTTATAATAAAGTCCTTAAAACACCTTGAGGCATAAAATAATATTTTTTCCAGGTCTTGCAGAACACATTTACAGAGTTTGGGATTGGAAGTGACGTTCTCTGAGGAGGAAGATTCCAGGGTTTTCATAGGAAAAGTTCCGCTGTGCTTTACAGAGAAGGATAGTAATGAACGAAGACGGGGAAGATCTTCTGTTATCAAACCTTTAGTTGAGGTACAGCTGGTTTTGAGTGTAACATTTTTACTCATGCTGCAGTTGTACGTGCTTTACTGACACTTTTTTCCAATGCATTTACCAGGAGTATCTACGAGAGCAAATTGAGGTAATCATAAAATCGGTGCATCAGCATTTTTCACCAAAAAATAGTTTCTTTTACTATACACACAAAGGTTTGACTTGAGTATGGTAGCAACCCAAGTAATCCATACATACCATTGTCCTTAATATTAATATTAAATGACTAGGGGAAAAACAGAATTGAACACCCTTCTGTTTTGAGAAACTAGTAGTATGCTGGTCTGGCCAGTCAGCCACTTTGAGTCTGTTTCAAGCAGGAGCGTGTTTGAAAAGATTTGAAGGGCGCGTTGTCTGACTGGCCAGTCTAGTAGTTTGCATTGCTCAGATGTGATATATTTTGCCCAGTTCTTTTCATTGAATTCAGGTCATGTGATCTTTTTTCTGAAGTCGGTTTGAGGCTTTCCTATTGCCCAAAACTTCACTATGGTATAGAAGTAATCACTTCCATGAGTACTTTGTGTTTCAGGGACTCGTGATATTGTCCACGTGATCCCCAGGTAGTTAACACACCTGTGGGGGGTGCCCATTCATAAAATTGCCCATATGAAGACACACTAGTGTAAAGGCGCGATGGCATTTTTAGATATGTCCATGCTTAAATAAAGGACTTGATATATATTTTTCTTCCAGAGTACCTTGGGTTACTTTTACTGCTTTCACAGTTACCAGCCAGTCGTCCTTCTGCTTCACTATGGTAGCGTTGGATGGTGTACACTGTGCCCTCATTACTACAAAGTGCAATTTTGGAATCCTCTGATTATATATAGAGGGTTTCTCAGGATCTCACAATTGTCGAAATGTTGAACAGCAAATTCTAATGAATGCACTTCAACAATGATGTCTTTAAGGATGCGCTTGCATACAGGCCATAGTGCAGTACTGTGTTGTTACCATTTGTTCTACGTATATCTGGAGCTTCCACAAGGACTTTTTGATTCTCAGAAAACTACTGCAAGGATTATTTTCTCTTCTGTCAGAAATCTTACAGGGAGCACCTGACCATAGTTAAATGGTGAAAATATGTTCTGTCTACTTTCAGATTTTAATGCCAACTGGGATTTATACAATAAACGGGTTTCAGGGCTTGTTATGGCTTTCCGTGCTTTTTCCCTCTTTCTTTGTTTAATTTATGGGCATGTAGGGCATAATGTCTTTATATGTGTGGATTACTGGAGTTGTACCAATATCTGGTAAAAAAAAAAATGTGTCCAATAATTCATTAATAGTGCATCAGTGTTATTAGATGTGAATGCTGAGTAGTAGTGTTTTGCATTGACTGGGTGTATCTTTTTTGTCCCCAGCTGCTTCGTTCAGCAGGTAGACTAAGAGCAACGATGCCCCTCACTGTGCAGAAAGTACTGGCCTCGTTTGCGTGTCATGGTATGCCATTTGCTGTTCCCCACTTGTATTTAATAATATTACTTCATTACTATATACAATTCTTAACATTGTTTTGTGATGATGTTGTACCTTATTGTCAACCAGGTGCAATTAAATTCAACGACATCCTGAATAAAGATGAGTGCTTCAGCCTGGTAGCGTCTCTTTCAGCCTGCCAGCTGCCTTTCCAGTGTGCCCATGGACGTCCATCCATTGCGCCTCTGGTGGATCTCCATCATATAGACAAGGAGGAGAAGGTGACATATTGTACTAATACGTGCAGATTTAAAAAACAAAAAACAAAAAAAAAAAGTGTCAGCCCACGCCTCCATGAAATACAACTGATTTTGTTCCTGCAGGGGATATCAAGACCCAACATGGCTAAGCTCAGGAGGATGTACAAAGCTTGGCAATTATTTGGAAATAGATAAGTGGGTGTGTTTTTTTTATTTATTTATTAAAACTGCAACAGATATAGCGGTGCATTGACAACTGTCTCACTTGGGGCATAAGCTATTGCATTGTAGACATTTAAAGTTGATGAGAAATGGAGAAGCGTCCATGGTCGCTGATTTCCGGGTCATTCCCACGTGACTTGTCCGCCTCCAGCACACGTCGAACATCTTCTCACCTCTGTCCAAGTAAACAATGCAGCATCGTTGGCTGTGGTCGCTCTTCTATTGCCCTCTGCCATGAAACAATTCAATTACAGAACATCTGTATATTCACTAGAACGAAGCCCGCGAGACCTAAAAACCATCACATTTCCTTGACCTTGTTAGAGAATTGCCTTTTCTTTTATTTAAACCAATAATCGATGCTTCGGTCTCTGTGTGCAATCGTCGCTCAGTGTTTTTGATGAATAAAAATGGATGCCTTCGGAACCGTCTAATTGTCATTGTTCAGGAAATTATTATATATGAGAGGGATAAAAATAGGCTCACGTTTCTCCCCCCACATCACAGTTTATGAAGCCGACATTTGTGAATGAAAAGGAAGGTGTCATTTTGATTTCGTGAACTGCTTACATTATGATGAAATAGATGTAGAACACATTGTGAGCGATTATTTGAGATATCATTTCAAGTGGTTGAAAAAAAACCTTGTCTGATGTACAGCATGGGACCGTATTGTTGAATGTTCACACCCCCTTCGCTGGATGGTACGGTCTTGGTTCATTCATAAAATTCTAGCAGAGCATAAAAGGAGGGGCTTGCATTCTAGTCGTCCAGTTACCAGGTATATACCTGGAGGAGACCCGTGCCGTTTTGCCCGGCGGGAAGCCCAGCATCTGATCAGGAATACGCCTCTTTTGTTGTGTTATATGAAGCCGCCGTCAGACATGGATTCAGTGTCTCCCACCTGCCGGACAGACTCTCCTGCCGGGACACTGGGCCAGAAGACGCCAGAGGATGCGAGCTCCCCAGCCTCCTCCTCTGAGAGCAACGCTAAGGTATGTATGGCTTTGTCTTTTCCACATTCAACATGTTGACATTCAAAGCCGTTTTTACATAACACTCGGATAGGTACTGTACCATGAGGCCATGTGTGGGGGATGGTGAGATTGATACGTTTTTAATTAACTGGTTTGAGCTTAATTCTTTTTATGTGGCGATTTTAAAACATTGTTTGCGTGTGTGAAGCATTGGGTAATTTGGAAGGACTATGGTTCTTAAACGCGCTGCGAGTGGTTTTGTTATGATTCCGACGTCCTGGGACCAAATGTGAGCGTGTCGATGCAGCGGTTCATTGAGAAAAATAAATCCATTCAGGAGACTCCACAGCAGCTCTGCGTCAGTGTTGACGTCAGACACAATGATAAAGTCAAATATTGATCTGGAGAGGGCTATTTCTGGTGGGATATATATTTAAAGACAATATGATGCGTAGGAAATCCTCTGTGTACATACTACATGCAGATAGTATCTGCTGACTTTAATTGCATTTATAATAAACGGCCAATAGCAGACACCCACTTTGACTTATTTCATGTCACTGTGGATGTTATTTTATTTCAGGAGCTGGGTCAAGATACACCGTTTGTTCCAACAGTCACTGCAATTTCATCTACCCCAGACTTTCAATGGATGGTGCAGCCTACCATTATTACATCTGCCTCTCCATCTCTGGGAAACAAACAAGCCAATGAACCGCAAAGCTCAAACAAGACAACACCCAAAACGGGCGGGAATAAAGGGAAGACGGCTGTCAGAAAGGGGAAAGCAGAGCAGGTAGGGTAGCTGAGCTCAAGCCCTTTTTCTATTGGCCAAAGCAGTCAATATTGCACATTTACATACGTCAGTCTAAATTCCTCGCGTGCAACAGTGCCATTGTGCATGCTCCTCTTGTGCAGTGTGCTAGCTGTGAGCCTTCCTTAGGCAGTCAATTTGTATTCAGGTCACAGCAAGTCTGCAACAATGGTCTATTTTTAGACGCATTGCAGCAAAACATGCATTTACTATTCTTTAAATTGGATCTGTATAGCACAAGTTACAAAGATGAAAATAAAGTAACACAAGCAATTCTTTTACATGGTAGCTGTCCCCAGAGGAGGAAGAGAAAAAGAGGATACGGAGGGAGAGGAATAAAATGGCTGCAGCAAAGTGTCGCAACAGACGGCGGGAACTCACAGACACACTGCAAGCTGTAAGTAAACAGTGATGCATTTACTCAGTTGTCCTTTGCACCTCCTGTGTGTTTTCCATGTGGATGATTCTGGATATCCCTGTGTATAAAGGAGACCGACAAGCTGGAGGAGGAAAAAGCAACACTGGAGACAGAAATAGCCATCCTCCTCAAAGAAAAAGAACGTCTTGAATTTATCCTTGCCACTCATAAACCAGCTTGCCAAATGTCAGAGGAAATGGAATCTATCTTTCAGGAGTCCACAGAATCTCCGGAGCTTATGTCTAGTGCAGATGAGGACAGACTTCCAGAGGATGGAATCCAAGAAGCTCCATCACTACAGGACATGGACATTCCCAGTGATCCATCTACAGCCATCTCTGGGAACTCGAATATTCTTCTATGCTCCAGTGCAGAAATCAACATCTGTGATCTAGAGCCGTCTCTGGACATTAAGGAGGCGCTTCTGGAAAATATGCTGCCCAGCCTCGAGGAGAAAACCCCTATGGAGACCGCTCGTTCAGTGCCAGACATAGATCTTAGCAGCTCTCTCGGGTTGTCGGACTGGGAAACCCTATACAAGTCTGTTTCCAATGATTTGGAGCCCCTGAGCACGCCTGTGGTGACCTCCACTCCCACCTGCAGCAGCTACCTGTCTGTTTTCACATTTGCTTGTCCTGAGCTGGACTCACTCACAGATGAACTAGATAACCAGAAACCTGGAACAGGCAAGGCTGAATCTGTAGATATCCTCAACTCCCCAACTCTTCTCGCCTTATAATGTACAATCAAAAAAAACATTTCTCAGCTCTCTGGTTCTTGGAATTAGAAATAATATATACCACAGTATGCTGTAATACACTCATGAAATGTCTTGTGTGTGACAAACATATAAACTTTCTCCAGATACATAACAAAAAGAGTGAAGTAGCTCAAAGCATGGCATTCACTTTTACAAGAAGGATGGAAGAGTTTAAAATGCATGCTGAGAATATCAAATAATTTCCGAGGCTCATACATATTTGATCTTTTACTAAATCTAATATGTGATGTGGACATTAATGTTGCAGTATGGTTTTGTGTTTATAGTGTCTACAGTGTATTGATCGATGTAGATGTTTGATTAATACATTTATCCATAAATACCTGCATACCTCAATGTCATTGATTGTGGTTTGACCTCATTGTTACAATGTTTAAAGTTTTCCATGAAAACATCCAGTGCTATTTACAGTACTATATATCTATCAAGATGTACCTTATTATTTATTTTTTTACCCTTTGGATTTTAACATTTGTTAACTTTTGAAACAGCATTGATTGCATATCTATGCTACTGAATATCTACAATAAATGTACATTGATAATGGTGTTTGGTGGTGTGTATTCCGTTCTTGCGCGTGCTTCTCTTTACCTTTTACACGTCTAAGTTTTATTTAGCAGTCCTGGCCACACTGTGCCGTTGCAGCGTCGATGTTTCTTTATGGGGAGGAGCGGTGTGACTTCCCTACTTCTGCCCCCACTATGTACTTACATCCCTGCTTACGTTTGGCTGGCATAGCCTAATTTCCGCATTCCCAAATCCTCCCAGATTGGGATCACATTTAAAAGTCGAGCTGATGCAACGATTTCCACTTTTTAAAATCTACTCTCGACCCTCGGCTGACTACAAGAAAGGACATTTGTTGCACCTGGGATCAAAGTCAGGTTTGTAAAAACTTCATAGCGAACGCAGCATTTCTTATACAGAGCAGTTTATTGTCGCGCCACGCATTGGCCATAACGAGCATAGTTCATGAAAAAGAAAGGCAGGATAAATCACCTGTATTTCTTGTTATAGGCTCGTTCCATCTGGACTTAGCATAAAGGCCCTTTTAAGTTTTTTTTTTTTTTTTGTCTTTGAGCTTGTTTTAGCCCGATGTCCATTTCTTTGTCTGCATGTTCATATGAAGCTAGGCGTGCACATTTTGGGACACAGCGTTCCTCTAGGCTCACATTTATAGCCAGTGAGCGAAACAATATAGCTACAAGTTAAATGCACGAGCACTTAAGACTACAACACTATCACTAGTCTGCAGTTGTCTTCCAGAATGACAATGTTACGTAAGGTGAATGCCGCACTGAAGAAAAACTTCCGCTTTTAAGTTGACCAATGGGCCATGCGCGTGCCATTATCAAACTGAAACGACAGAAATTGCGACTTTTTTGAGTGAACTTTTGATGCTGCAGTACACTCAAGCAAATCATCATTATTTATTGTTTAAGGAGTATGTTTTTGTAGCTGGATTTGTACACTTCTGTCATTTTTACAAATTGGGGCTGATTCTCCATATTTCCCATACTCTATAGGCCTATAGAAACAACAAGGTTTTCTGTAGAGTCAGAGCAAGTCCTCACTTGGTACTTGTGAAACATGTTGTAATTATTATTTTGTAATTATTGTGTTTGTTTTGTGTTTAATTTCTTTTTGAATTAGCATTGGTCACACCTAAGTCTGACGTGATGCCAGGACAAATCCCAGATCCTTCTGTGACAGCAGGCTCTCTGCCCAGCCTAGGTCCACTCGCTGGGATCTCAGCCACCACACTCACAGACAAGCTGAAGTATGGGGACCTCCAGGACTTTGGGACTATGTTTTCTCCATTGCACATCTTGGACAGTCTTGGAAAGAGACCCATAGTCATCAAATCCGAGGTTAGGAAAAATATCTGTCTTAGATTCAATAGTACAAGAATCACAAGTTGTGTTATTTGTTGTGGACGTCAAACACTCAAATTCAACATGAATTACACAGGCCTACATAATGCATTACATAGTTATTTGTATTCTGTAATGTCTGCTTTCAAAGTACACCTGTTTTTAGCAGAGGGAAAAAAGTGATCTGAGGCACTTAGTTAAAAGTCCTTTATTGAATGTCCATTTTCATGTCCATTTTCATGTCCATTTTCATGTCCATTTTCATGTCCATTTTCATGTCCATTCAATAAAGGACTTTTAACTATGTCAGAGTGACTTAGATAAAAGTCAGAACTAAGTCAAGAGTTACTTAGTTAAGTCAGAATGCCTCCGATCACTTTTTTCCCTCTGCTCATCATGTTTTACACCTGATCTCTGAAGAGCACCTGCGCCTATTTTTTTGGACTTACTGATGCACTCACTTTTTGCTGTTCATCTACACCTGTTTTTAATTTAACTTTATTTGATATCATAGTGCCAATTCTAGTAATAATGAAGGTACTGCAATCTTTCAGTTCCAGTGAACTGTGATTGATATTCTTATTCATGCTTGTTGTTAAGTCACAACTGTCTTTTGCGTACCATATTATGTATGGACACTTTTCCTTTCAATCCAGAGAGATGAGGAAGTTGAGAGAAGGAAACGGCGGCGGGAAAAGAACAAAGTGGCTGCAGCTCGATGTCGAAACAAGAAGAAAGAAAGGACGGATTATCTTCAAAAAGTATGAAAAACAATGCATTTATTTTTTGTTAAGAAAAAACGAGGTCAGTTATTATGATTAATTTGTACTAATCTTTCACAGGAATCTGAAAGACTTGAGATGTTAAACTCTGGGCTTAAAGCTCAGATCGAAGAGTTAAAGCTAGAGCGACAGCAGTTGATCCTAATGCTTAACCGCCATCGTCCCACATGTATAGTGCGGACAGACAGTGTCAAAACGCCCGAAAGTGAGGAGAACCCTTTGATAGAACAACTGGAGGCCAACTGAACGTTTACAGAGGAAGCCACCTGCACTTAGTTCTGGACCGCGTAAGAACTACACAAGCACTTATAAATGGACCCAAAGAGTTGATACTAATTGACCTACAAAGACTGTTCCAACCTCAAACCTTAACCAATGTTCTTGAAAAGGAAACAAAACAAAATATGTAATCCAGGTAAGTATCAGAGGCGTTTTTTGAGCACTTCAGATGCATTTTCCATTAGAACAATATTTACTTTGAATACATTTCTAATTGATGCAGACCATCCAACAAATGAACTTTGGCATCTCTTGAACCTTGTACTTGAGTATTTGCCCGACCTTTTTCATATTAGTTATTTGTTTGAAAAAATATATTTTTTACATTTGTAAAAGCACACTTACATATGTGGTCTGAAAGGCCTGTATATCTCATAACTTCACTCATAACATTTCTGTTGTTTGGCGCAGGCGTCACATATGCACATAGCCTCTATATAAATATCTATGTAATGAATGTTTACAATGTATTATTTGTTTTGTTATCAGGTCATGATATGCTTTTTATACTTTTGTACGTTTTTAGTATTAAAAGATCGGAGAAAGAAATAGTTTCTTTTCAATAAATGTTTCTTCTAGTTGGCATGTTTCTATTCTCTCACCCTGGCCATAACAAAAGTGGATACTGCCATCTGGTGGCCACAACCCCTCTCACCGTGTGTTCCCCCTCTTTTCTTTTTCTTAGCTACACGAATCTGGAATTCCCTTCGAGACAAACTATTTCAGATCTCATTTGTAACACACAACATACAATAGCTATGCCAAGATCGGCTAAATTAGGCTATTGTTTTCCGATTGTTTTGTTAGGCTACTTAATGAAATAACATAAATGCAAAACGGTTCCAAATCATATTAAGTCGGGTGCCCGTGTGTGTTTTCCAACCCAGTTCTCTGATGTGATGTAGCCTATATAGGTTGGGGAAGAGAGGATGGGGGGTGCACTCTGAGCAGAGCTGCGCGCGGCAAGGACCGAAATGAATGAACTACTGACCGCGCGCACACTGGCGCAGCGGTGAAGCAAAGGTATTTACATTTACAGACGGCAAATACAGCCACGGACATTTCCAGCAGAGGACCGAGGATAACACGATTACTCCTGTTTTACGCGCTACAGACGCGGGTCACAAGTGCGCAATCTGAAGATGAGCCAGCGCTCGGCACAGACAGACGATGGGAGCGCACAGGAGACTGAGAAGGAAAACTCCGTATCACGCACTCAGCCGGAAGTTTCAAAAGTCACTAAATGCGGGGATGGCACTCTCTCCACTCTCTTGTATGCGAAACGCTGGGCTATCGTTTTTCTCTTTAGCTCCTATTCTTTATCCAACGCGTACCAATGGATACAGTATGGCATCATCAGCAACATCTTTACCGGGTTTTACGGGGTGAGCTCCTTCGCCGTAGACTGGCTGTCTATGGTCTATATGCTCGCATACATCCCGCTCATCTTCCCTCTCACCTGGCTTCTGGACAAGAAAGGGCTGCGTGTTTGCGCAATAGTGGCCAATGCTTTGAATTGCGCAGGGGCATGGATTAAAGTGATCAGTGCCCAACCCAGCCTGTTTTCGGTCACCATGGTTGGACAAGTGGTCGCTTCGATGTCTCAGGTGTTTATCCTCGGAATGCCGTCGAAACTGGCCTCCATGTGGTTTGGCGCGGATGAGGTGTCCACCGCCTGTGCCATTGGAGTCTTTGGTAATCAGGTGAGAATGTCGCTGATTGTTGTACTAAGTTGTAATAGCGCGTAATCTTTTACACATGACTGGATAAACTATTGGAGACCTCTTGTAAAGTTTGCTTATAGCAGATTAGTAATGAAGGGGCTGCCTGTGTCTCATGTGCCAGAAATTGCCGGTTCGTGTTAATTTGTTGTGGGCTATGCAAATTCCATCAAAGCTGGGCAATTAAACATTTTATCTCCAGTTGTTCTTAAGCATGTTTGTCAAAGTAGAAGTAACAGGCTCAATCTTTTTAATCCCCTACAAAAAAAAAGAAGTAAAAGTTTTATAGTTAAAGGCCAAGCTTGTTTGTCTTTTTTGGCACATAAGAAGAAAATACAAAACAAACAACAACCCCAAAACTGCACGTGCTTTTTTTTTTTTATGTACTTTTTATTTTCGTATCACATGCACGCACTTCGGCTGTTTGGGTGCCATGTCGGAAGTGACGTGGAGTGTGTGGGTGCGCTTCCCATTTCCGTGACAGGGTGGTAGATTTTATTTTGTTGTTTTGATGCTGGCAACTATATAAGGTATGTTCACGGTGAATTATTCTAAGCGTTATTATTTACCTGTTGAGTCGCTTACATGCATAAGTAGCCTAAGTGAAGGATCAAAACCAAATCTGAAGTCTGGTGGGTAAACTACCACGTCAAAAATCTACACAAAAGTTGAGTTGAATAAAATGTCGAGGTATTTTTGTACTTTTGTATTTTATAGACATGCAAAATAGCTCTGTTGCTTATTTTTATTATTGTATTTTGTAATTGGGGTAATTTTGTATGCATATGTGGATAACCAGGCTAGTTTTTGATGACACAGTGTATAGTTCTGGTCTTTTATTGAGTACAAAGATCTATGTTTCCCATAAAAGACGTTTTCCTTCAACTACCCCACATTTATATATCCCAGTGAGCAACACGTGATGCCATGGATGTGTATGTACCTATATTGTTTACCTTACGTAAAGGGCTTTCTTGTTGAATGTAGAAGCAAATATACAAGAAGAACTTGCTCTTCTCTTTCCCTGCAGCTCAGATTTCCTCTTATGTAAGGAGTGAAAGCTATTGGAGATGGGTGACAAGGAGAAGTTTGTCCAATCATGGGTCGAAAGTCACAGTGACTGCTGCCTGGATAAAGAACGCTCTTGTGAAGAGAGCTGTTCTTTTTTTGAAGAACACAACCACCAGCTACCTTTGGGAGAGGGCAGTGTCAGCCTGGAGTCGGAAGACCAGCTCCTCACACTCATGGAAACTAAGCTCTACAAGCGGCGGTGGCTCATGCTTTTAATCTTCTCTTTGTACTCCATGAGTAACGCCTTCATGTGGCTGCAGTACAGTATCATCAGCAACATCTTCATGCACTTCTACAGCATTGACTC
Organism: Gobius niger; assembly: GCF_951799975.1. NCBI lineage: Eukaryota > Metazoa > Chordata > Actinopteri > Gobiiformes > Gobiidae > Gobius > Gobius niger. The sequence goes on from NC_136867.1 coordinate 8,770,928, forward strand.
TATGGCCATAGACTGGCTGTCTATGATCTACTTCCTCACATATGTTCCCTTCATCCTGCCTGTAACATGGATGCTGGACAAGCGTGGACTCAGAGACATTGTGGTGGTGGGCTCAGCTTTCAACTGCATTGGAGCGTGGATCAAAACAGGCGCAGCTGACCCACACATGTTCCCTATAGCCTTCTTTGGTCAGTTTGTTTGTTCAGTGGCCACAGTTTACCTCCTCGGCATCCCATCAAGACTGGCATCTGTCTGGTTTGGGCAGCAAGAGGTGTCCACTGCCTGTTCCATTGGAGTCCTGGGAAATGAGGTGTTAATACATAATGTATTTATCATATGCAAAGTGAAAGTGTGTTGGTATGATCAATGCTAAAATGTATAATTTTGTTTAGTGCAGACAAATGCACAACAACATATACCTTAGGTCTAGGCTATCTCTGTTCTCATTGATTTATCTTGTGGGAACATCAATGTTCTGCCTATTTTCCTTTCTCAACTTCTTTCTAGAACAATGGACCTCGGTTGGTGACTTTGTGCAGCTGAGGATGTTGGTAATAACGTACTTATGTGGTATTCAAGTCAAGAATGTCGCCCCATGTAGCTTCCATAACCAAGCGAGGAGTCATAGCACATAACCCTTTCACTGCAATATAGGCAATATAGCACCGACCGCACATAAGCATGTTATGTCAATGTTTCACTGTCCCCCCTCCAGTTTCCCATTATCACCCATGGGTTCTAGGCAAAGCTGTGCAGTATGTTGTATTGTTACTGTGCTTCTGATCTACAGCTGGGCATTGCCATTGGCTTCTTGGTTCCTCCGGTGCTTGTGCCAAATGTGGAGGACAAAGAAGAGCTGGCACATCACATCAGGATCATGTTCTACATCACCGCGGGAATAGCCACCTTCCTCTTTGTCCTTGTCGTCCTTGGTGAGTGTTCAATATATGAGGACTTATCGAAAAAAACTAATTTAACAACCCTTTGAGAAATGGTTGTTAACCTTTTATAGTTGCGGCATTGTTTGTCTGTCTCTTAGGGCATGTTTTGTTCTTACATACATTATGCAACCCAAAAAGATCTAGAGACCCCTTGACATTACTGTATCTCACGGTTGAGAATGACTGACTTATGGGGCACTTCTGGGTTATGGTTAGGGTCACATCCTGTAGCCATTTTAAAAAAGGAAGTAAAATAATAAACTATTTACCAAAGTAAAATAGATACTTTTTTATGTTTAAAAAAAAAAGACATCTAACCGTTCTTTCTCAGTGTTTAAACTAAATCAAATTGTCCATTGTTCATAGTCTTTTCTCAATTAACAGTAGCAAAAAACTATACATATGATATCAACAATAATCAATCTGATTTGTAATTTATTCCCCCCCCCACACACACACACACACAAATAAGCCTTAACAATGCCCTTATTAGTACTCTAAATTTCTATGTGTACTTTATAGTATTTCAGGACCAACCTAAGCTCCCACCCAGCCAGGCACAAGCTCAAGCGAGAAGTATGGATCCTGATGAGTATTCTTACACAGCTTCCATCTTAAGACTGCTGAAAAACAAGCCCTTCATGTTACTTGTGGTCAGCTATGGTGAGGTTCCTCTGATTTTTCTTCTAAACCATTCCCTACCGTAGACATTTATTACCAATCAATTCCAACCTTACATGTCTATTGCCCTGGCATACATGGTGTATTCAACTGCATACAGAACAAAAATCTTTGATATTTGCAGGGCTGAACGTCGGCTGTTTTTACTCTGTTTCAACACTTCTGAACCGGATGATTATTGAACACTATCCTGTAAGTTACGTGAATGCTTTGTTTAACTAAGAGTTTTACTATTTGTGGTCATACGGCTTATTAGAGTGTCTCACCGTGAGCGAGAAGATTCCACTCTAGGTGCCTCTGTCGTAACCCGGAACAGGGCATAAAGATGGCCTGCTTTTCAACAATCTACTGATAAATCAGCTGAAGTGTGGAAACTGTATGAAAATAAGAACAGCATGTGTGTAACATAAACATCAACTGTCGCCATGCAACCATACTGTACATTAGGGCCATGAGAGAGTCCGTTGTACCTTATGATAGAATTGCCTCTTACATTGTCACTTTTTAGCATTAAAAAATATCTTACTTCTCATAATACTATGTCCACTGTGAAACAATGATAAAACAGATATCTGTTTTTGCAATTGAACTTGAATTGAATGCACTGGCTTGGCATTCTAATTATTCCTCTGTTCTGACAGATTTAACTTATTTGTATATTACTATTACCTACTCTTACCATATTTTTGTCCTGTAGGGTGAAGAGGTGAATGCAGGAAGGATTGGTTTGACTATTGTTATTGCTGGTATGGTGGGCTCCCTCATCTGTGGCATCTGGCTTGATAAGACCAAGACCTACAAGTAAGATTTCCCAACTCTGTCCCTTTACTATTGCGGGATAGTACCAATTCTTGGTCTATGATCTCCCTCTGGTTTTAGGTTTGTTTCCTTTCAGACATGGAAGCACAAACATGGTAAAAAAAACTTGAGCAAACCACTTTTTAGTTGATTTGTGCTCTTACAATCAGACACTCCCATCACTTAACATTTTAGGCTTTCATTATGTAGTAGAACAGTAATGATTAGTTTAATCAACGTTGGAGTGTGGACAGCGACAGTGAAAGATTTCTACACAATGTGAATCTGGTTCTGACCAATACACAACAGACGACTGTCTTCTATTTGAATCAGGGCAAGTTTATTCATAAAGCACATATAAAACAACCATTGCTACCCAAAGAGTTGTACACAGGCAGTACAAAGGGCAACAATTGAAAAAATACACAATGAAATGACTAGTTTGCGCATAGACTGCAGACAGACTGCTCTCGATAAATCTAAAAGCGCAAGAACAGTGGAAAAACCAGAGTCAACAGGTAAAAGATCATTAAAATCTGTTTTGGTGACACAAACCAGACTGAAATTTTACCAAAAGGCAGGTTGTATAACAGATCTACACAATTTACGTCAATGGTATTATCTGAGATCAAAGCAGCATCAATCAAAGGCAATATATCATAGATCACAAAATGGTGAATAATTTGGAAAGAAAACTACCCGTAGTACCTAAACTTTTTTTTTCCGCTACCAGAGTGGTATTGTTTAAATGTACCCAGCCCTACCCATGAACATGTGATGTGGTGAACATGCATATTATGTACACAGTATTTGGAGCGTTTTTAAATCCTACAAAGATGTCAGAAGGAATGAATGCTTCAGTTTGAAGTAGTTACAAATCACTTACTACTCGTACTATTATGAGGTTGTGCTGCTGCTCTATAGATATTACTATTCCTTTACCAACACAAAATATCTATATTTATAAAACATACATACTTTGGCATGATACATTAATCTGGCTTCCAAAATGGTCTGATTATAAATCCCTGACATGCCTTCTGGATGTTTCGTTCCAAACTCAGAGAGCCTAAATGTTTTGACACTCTTATTGCCATATGAGGGAGTACTTTATGAAAGCGGCTGTAGTAACAGAAGTCAGCCTGTTTATCTGTTTAACTAACTGACTTGCATGTGTTTGTGTTTTCTTTATTTGCAGACAAACCAGCCTGGCTGTGTACATTCTCACCCTCATCGGGATGCTGGTGTTTGCCTTCACTTTGAATATAGGTCGCCTTTGGGTGGTGTTCGTCACTGGTGGTGTTTTAGGGTGCGTCATCATTACAGCAGGCGTTGTTATCGTAGTTATAATCAGCACATTTGCCAAGAAGCCCATGATAGCATTTTGTGTTGCTCGACATTAGCTGGTGACTTCCAACTTTGATAAGTTGGCAGAAATGAATTACATCATTGTTAGTTTTTTATGTTTATATTATTTAGTATTTGTGCATCGTTTGCAAGCTTGTTGGTTTTGATTTTTGTCCACAGGTTTTTCATGACTGGTTATCTACCTCTGGGGTTCGAGTTTGCAGTAGAGCTAACATTTCCAGAATCGGAGGGAACCTCGTCTGGTCTGCTCAATTGTTCAGCTCAGGTGCGATTGAAACTACAGTTCTAGAGAAGAGAAGGTTTCATATGCTGCTAATGTAACTTTCTTTGATTTCAGATCTTTGGCATTATTTTCACCATATCACAAGGAAAGATTATCGACAAATGGGGCACTTTTGCTGGTAACATGTTCTTGGCTGTCTTCTTGCTTTTTGGAACAGTTATGACAGGTAGGCATCTTGACTCACCAGCAGAAAGTAAAAAGGTTAGGGCAGCTGTCTTTATTTGACAGGATAGATCAGGGTGAAAGGGGATGAAGGGCAGGGAGAGATATTCAGTAAGATGAGACTTAAACCCACTGAGTAGAGAACAGTGTTCAACCGTTTGTGCATCAGCCTTTAACCACTAGATTACTGGAGGCAAGACCATTGTAGGATGCTACCACCTTGTGTCTGGTTGGGGGAACTACTTCTTGCACTTCATTCGTTGTCAAATCGATGACAACGATGGGGTCGGACCCCACCGACCCACAGACTCCATTCTAATCAAACAATTTGTGTTTGATTAGAATGGAACATATGGTGTTGAAATGGTTTAGTGAAATATCTCAATAATATTGTTATTGCGATTTTGCACAGCCGTATAGCATATCACAAGTTATTTCAACATCGTAGCCCTACAACAAATATATGTTTTCCTTTTAGTGCTTAATAACTTATAAGTGACATTTTTTCTTTTTGTGGCAGCACTCATCAAAGCAGACCTGCGAAGACAAAAGGCCAACATTCAGCTTCAGGTGCCAACAGTGAGTGTAAGTATTCATATATTATTCACTAGAGAACTACTTCTGCTACTGGCTTTTTTTTTTTTTTAACAAATTGCATTGCTGAGGACAGATACGGTACATGGCTGATTTGGCTGCACTTGGCTTTTGGGCTTGTTTGGCGGTACCAGATCTAATTGTTTGAAGCGTCTATTACTAATTTGCATGCAAATATTTATATTCACAAGTGTAGACAATGGCTAGCTTTATACAGTCAGAAATAGAGCTGGGACACAATTATCTTTTTTATCAGTACAGAAAATAAATTGATACAAAAAAAAGAAAGAAGCCCAGCCCAAATAAACACTTGCGTTTTCAAAAGCAAAGACAAATATTAGTTCACTTGCACTGCCTTTGGTGTGTCTTTTTTTGCACTTTCTCCACCTACCTTCTTTTATAAGACATTCTGACTTGCTGCTCCTTTTAATTCCAAAGAACATGTGTGTGCTGCATTTGCATGAAACTGGGACTGTGCCACTTCCTAGACACACTCCTACCTGTTCATTCATCTCAAAGATAACAACATTTTGCTTGCTGGCTGCACATAGTGTACTTGGATGCGCTGGTCTCTGGGCTGCAGTGGTTGCATGGAGGTTTGGGGTGTTGGTGTGAATAGCGCAGGTCCATAAAGGTTTAAGAAGTGTGACTTTAGAGCTGTTGTTGCAGCCTGCAGGTTCTGTGTCTTCTTCACAGCAGGACTACGGGGCCACGTCCTACAGCGCCCTCTGGCATCGACAAAAAAACTAAACATTTACATTCCAAGGTATGGGCCAGTGCTTTATAGATAGAGATGAATGATGTGTCTATATTTCTTTACACACCGGGGAAAAGATGCTGCACTTTCTGCTGTGTTTGATACGTTTTTTGTATGGTTTATATTGTGTGAAGTCTCTATCAATTGCTTTAAAAGGAAGCAGTTGACGGCTTGTTTTTTTATATTATATTTTGATGATTTTGATTTTGATAGTCACCCTCAACCCCCAAACAGAGCAATACAAATTAATACAACTTTTTTTTTTCACTGTTTAGACATTGACAGCTGCCGAAGGAACTGCAGTAGAAGCATCATGCCACCAGAATCCTTAAAGGGAAGGAAATAATGAGAAGATGGAAATCTAGTAAATGTCATCAATGGGGTGCTAAATGTAACGGCACGAAGAACAGATGAACAAACAGACTCTCTCCTCCAAAATAAGCACAACCATACAATGGCGTTACAAGTCGAATACTGAAGGCGTCAGACCTGTAATAGACACATATAGTGAAATCTCACTGCTATTTGACCTCAGCCTTTGCACTTACTGATTCTGAATACAGCTTTTGTGGGTGCTCAGAACTCAATGCATACGTTTGAGGGGCTCTATGCTCTATTTAGATGTTTACTCAGAGCCTTGGTACTGAAGGTTATTGTTATTTGTGCGTTTTACAGAATGCACTGTGATATCTAATCGTTTGCCATGTTCTGATCCGTCACCCAGGATTACAGTACGCTTATTTATATACGATGCTATGCATCTAAGCACAGACTGTTCATATTATTCTCTTACTGTATGTGGCCTTCTTTATCGGTACACTACTGTGTTGCTCAAAGAGCTTTTTGGTGTTTGTAAGACTTAACTAACACATGGAAAGAGTGTAGCCAATGGCACTTGTCATTTTACAATTTGCACACACATATATATATATATATATATAAGTTTATGTTATATATTTTCAAGAGTTGTTTAAATGTGTACGTTGCTGAGAACAGTGGACCTCATTTAATAATGGTGTCAGTTTATTGTAACTAATGTCAGTTTGGTCGGGTGATTGTTTCAAAATGCTGTATTTATGTCTCTGATCAAGTTTACAATTATACGCTGTGTCAAATCACTACTTTGTTGGATTGCACATGTTAATAAAAACATGTTTTTATTAAGGTAAAAAATATTTTGTAGCCTTAAGTCTCATTTGGCAAAAAAAGAGACCATTGTTTCTATCTTCAACATATCAGTCCCTTCTTATTGTTCCTTTATAATAAAAACAAGCTGCTACGTGCCAAATGCTGTTGTTGAAACTTGCTGTTCAAACTGACAGTAGTGGTGACAAGAATGGACGGCAATTTTTTACCTTCATTGTTTTTGAAAATGTGAAATCCTGAAGTACAATTTAACCAAATAAACAAATCAAAACTAATCAAAATACAAGTCTTTAACTGAAATTTATTTTACACACATCACAAAAAGTTATTAAAAACTTGAAAGGCACACAGAGTAACATTAACTAAACACGCTCCTATAGACCAGCTAGTTTTGTAGGGTAATCAAAGACTGGATTTGCATGAGAACTTAACCTAAATCTCACTTTTGATGGCTTTTAGTCAACATCTGGACGAGCTGGAGTTGTCAGGTCTGAGGAGTGGTGAGCTGCTCAGAGCAAAAACACATGTTTGTTCATTTTTGGGATATTTCTCAACAATAAAAATATGTGTAATAAAATGAATGCTTGTATTTTATTCTATTGGATGAAATGTTACATGGTGTGGCTTTAAAGAGTTTACATTTACATCTATGTTCTTCAAGACAAGCAGAACCTGTCCACATGGACGCAGTACTGAAGGGTGACAGGGATTTAGTTCCTCTTTTTCTGTCGCGCTCCAACATCCTCCTGTGTCTCTTGGAAATACTGGAAACCTATGAGCATCCCTATAACAGAAAAACCTATCCAACCCAAACAACATTTAGGCTTTAGTTTCAATAAAAAAGGGTATTCATTTTGTTTTTTTGCTTAATGAAGCACTGTTATTTGACATACTTGCCACAATCAAAGGTGCCATGACACCGATAGTTAAAGGTGCAGTTTTGTAGATGAAAGCCTCCGATAGAAAATGTCCCAACGCCAGCACAAATGTCCATAAGGTGATGTGATAAAGTCTGTAAAAATACAGGTCAAATGAAATAAACGAGCTAAATTAAACCTTTGAAATGAAGGCTCACGTTTTGTTCTGTATGTCAACAGCGCAGGCGCAGCGAATGATGGATGACAGAAGTGTCCAGATTCCAAATGTCCGAGCTTGAAGACCATTTACTGAAATCAAACAAACAGAGGTAATACAGCAGCATAAATACAATATGACTTTAGTCACAGTACTATGATTCTGATCATCACATCTACCATTGCTCAACAACAGCTAATTAAGTTTTGGTGTAAAAATCCATGACAGCTCACCAAACTCAGGGGTGCCTGTGTAGAGTTTCTCCGAGAGAAAGCTGTGGTCTCTGAAACTCTGCACGGTATTTCCCACGGCAATGACTGACACCATCACCAACCAGCTCCGCAGCACATTCAGAACGCGACTCATCTTTGCCAGTGTGTGAGCAGCTACCTGAAATAATTGTGTACGGTTCATGTTCATATTTACATGTTTTATTGTAACATTTGGTATGGACCGACTCAGTCTTAACGCCCTTGTTATTCACTGACGAAAACATGAACTTCAGGTGCTAGACATGATTATGATCAACGGTGGTAAGCTAGCGCTGATATTGTATTCAGTTTTCATTCAAAAGTCGACTTATTGTTTTTTTTTATGACAATTTTGTTAAAAAGTTACTTACCTTTCATTAAATGCGACGCATGTAGATCAACACTGGACAGGTAAATTGTATCGTGTTTTAGTAGAAGACGGCTGTGTTTACGCCTCCCATTGCTTGGAGTGTATTCATCCAATAAGAAAGCCTCGAAAATGGGTTCATCCAATCACACCATTCAGGCCATTGCGCCCGATGCCCCCATCAGCCAATCAGCTGTAGTTTGGCTGCGCTCGTTCAAAGAGTGTGAATGAATCCAAATACTTAAGTTTTATTTTTATTTTGTATTTTCATATTTTAAAGGGTTTGTCACATGGGCAACATCAACCAGCTACATATTCATAGCCTTAACATAGTGAAGCATTATATTTATGTGACGTTTTGAGTTAACTTGTTTTTAAAGGGAAAACCCTATAAATCAGTGAACGAATGCGCATGCGCTGTTGCTACTCACTTGTTGTAGTAACCAGGAAGAAAGATTAACCGCGATGATTATTGGCCAACCGTTAGCTTTTAGCAGGTGCTAAAAATAAAAGCAACTACTGGTTGGTTTTAGATGCTTGACGATAGAAAAATGTCGTGTACTACACACGGATCATAGGGATAGATCTTTACATGTCTAATGTTTGAGGTGAATCATTTTTCGTAGCTATTTCACAAATAGTTTAATGATGCATTTAACTGCAGCTAACAGCGGATCTGCTCCTGTGACAGATTGCTTTGCTAGCCTGCAACCAGCCAGGCTGTAACGGCTTCTGCTCACTGCTTAGTGACTAACGTGAGTTAACATTTGTGTCAGTCCTTGACTGGAATTCTTGCGTATGTGGCGAGTTTAAACTTACCTTAATTTTTGTCATTTTGTTGCAAATATTTGTTTTTATAGAGCTGTTATTAATAGTTTATCTTTCGTGGGTGTTGCAGGGCTATTACTAGTAAGCCAAGGCTTATTGTATGACTCATATGTTTGCTCATAATGTTATTCTTCAAGGAGCCGAATGCCGGGATAAATGCAATGCACTTGATTCCTTGGGCATTTTACCAGTAGCCCACTATCACTGCACAATGCCAGCTGTCACCAGAGAGGACAAGGGGGACTCGGAATCCTCAGAAGATGAGAACGAGTAAGTCCACATCGACACAGACATTTGTCATAATTAGATTGTTTATTTGTCTCTTTGACCCCCATGTGTATGTGCGTGTTCCTTCTTTATATGCACGATGTATATCTAGACAGAGCTCACATTTATACTTGGCAGATTCGCATGTCTAAAATGAATATAGTCTTATTTATAGCTGTAGATTTAGCTTCATTATGATTCGTTGTTAAATCTTCTAATGATAGTTTGAGTTTTTATCTGAATGTTATATTTCTTCAGTTATGTGTGGTTTTTCTTTTAATTTAGTCTACACATGTAGTCCTTTTGTACCTTATCCCCGTCCGTACTCATTTTTTTTCACCCTTCTGTTATTATTATAAGCTAATTCTTAGAATATGTCTGTGCTTCTGTTCAGAGGTTCAATGTGCTCATCTTAAGTTCAGGGTTCAAACACCACTAAATAATGCAAAGATCCCATTAGTTTTGCGTTGCAGAGAAACACTAGATAGACAGTAAAGAGTTGCTGTGCATGTATGTATGTAGTATTATTTTCAAATACATTGACACTATTTAAATGTTAATGTATGACATGCACCTGACTGAACATTTTCAATCTGGAAAATAAATTAGAAATTTAGTACACTTACCACTCAAAATGGGCTGCCTGTATCTGGTCCAGGAAGACATGTATGGTGTAACTGGCCTGTTTGTACATGGGTTTGCACCTCATTGTGTGGTTCTAGTGCTATCTTTACATTCCCAGTGTTATGTTGGCCCTCCTTTTGGTTATAACCAAGATTTCTCAAAATGCATCTCAAAGACTGACATATTGGTGTGAATAAAATATTTACTACATTTTGTGTCTGTCTACTAGAGACCATCCCTGTATTGCCTGGAGCGGTGCAAGCAAGACAATTCCCATTCTCTTGTTTTTTCCTGAAGCCATTGTTTCAAAGGATGGAAATACTTGTTCCATTGGAGGTACAATACATCCTATAATGTAGCATCTTTCAATGAATTACACACACAAACGTGCAGTAATCAAGGGTCTGTGTTCAAATGAAGCATGTTTTCTTTTCCTAGAGCAATACAAGATGGCTTTTAAGATTGTGCGCACAGAGAGCCGCCTGGTCCGAGGATTACTCACCAATCATGGATTCCATGAGGTAATGTCCTCTAAATCATATAAATTTTACAGACTGCCTTAAATCGGGCCAACATTGTTTTTCCAAGTTGCTGCTATTTATGTAACTCTCCGCTTGGTGAGATCTAACATTTTTCCTTGGACTGATAATGTCAAAGCCTGGGAATGCGCTGATGAATAAACATAAAATGACCTCAAAGGCAATAATTCCACTGCACGACTTCAGACAATCCCCGCTATTTGTCTTCTTAAGCAGTTACAATTAAATCTCTCTTGTTTTATTTGAGTGCTACTTGACTCCTGCTAACCCTTCAAAGGCAGATGAGCGTGTACCAATCTTTTATTGGAAACATCTGGCTTTTCTCTCGACATCGAGTGGTCATGCAAAATGTCATATACAAATAATGAAATAAAATAACAAGAGCTCTGAATTTGCTTGTTGAGTTTTTGAGTGGCTTCATGGTTACATCCATGTGACATAATACCCTTCTCAAGAGCCTGTAGATTATTGTTGAGGACAAGTCTGACAGCTATGGTAGAGTGCACCTTCTGTTGCAGATGTTTTGACCTGGTTTATGGTTGATCTTTAATATCCCTGTAATTATGGGGCATATTCACATGAAAACGTCACCGTATTAAGTTAAATAAGGTGAAGCAATTTTCTTACAACAGAATAAAAAGTAGGAGACAGTTGGCACACTAATTCAGTATTTTGATTTTTTTACGTGCCCTTATGTCTACTTTAAGGTGCACCCAAATAGCAATGACTTCAACCTGATGTGGACCGGATCCCACCTGAAGCCTTACATCCTCCGCAGCCTCCACGACTTCCAGAAAGTTAACCATTTTCCCAGGTAACGCTGAACACAACCCGCCGCGGCTCTTGTCAGCGTTATAAATGGTACCGCCGAGAGGTTTTCAAATCCTTTAGTACAGGCAGTGTGTTTGTTGGCTACCTCAAAGCAAAGCACATTTAAGTTGGAAAGGTGCCTTGTTGAAACATGAATGAATCACATTGACGGGCAGAGGGCGACCTATTGCTTCTCTGTGTTTTTCTTCTGTCAATGTCAAAGAGTTGTGAAGTGTTATATATCCGCTCCTGTGCTTGCTTTTCAGATCGTACGAATTGACACGCAAAGACCGCCTTTATAAAAATATCCAGCGGATGCAGCAGGCCCATGGTTTGAAAAACTTCCATATTGTTCCTCAAACGTTTGTGCTTCCATCCGAGTATCAGGAGTTCTGTTGTAAGTTCATATATGTCTCTATATTTTCAAAAATGTAGATTCTTTCTTCTAACACAGGTGACTAATTTACATTTCTGACTCTTAGACTGTTTTGCAAAAGACAAGGGGCCATGGATTATCAAACCAGTAGCTTCTTCAAGAGGACGAGGCATCTACTTAGTCAGCAATGTAAGTTAGCTCTAGTCTAGACACAAAAAAAAGACTTTATTAGGGGCTTAGCCCGTTGAAATAAAAGGCATTCGTGCATTAAAGGATGTTGTCTCCACTTCTCACGGCTTTTGTGTTGGGAGTTTCACTTAAACAGCTGTTTTCAAACAGAGAATTAGACATTAATAGGCTTTACAGAGTAAATCACAAACGTTCAAAGCTCATGCCTCGCTGGAGAAACTACTCTCGGAAAACATATGCTTTTCTTCTTAGATTTTTCTTCTGAGGCATTTTTATGAAATAGTGGAAAGAATGTCAGGGGGATATTTGTAGGGAAGAAAGAAATATGGCCATTTTCTTTTTCTTTTTTTTTTTTTTGGTTTGGCTTTTCTCTGAACTGTAGCCAGCAGTGACGTTCCACTGCCCTCCCTGTTCTTCACTTCACCACCTGCAACACATTTCAACCTCGTAAATGACCCATCTCCCAACACTCGATAGTGTCTTTCAAGACTTTATTTGAAAAGTGATCTTCCCAGCCAATGCTTTTTTGTTATATAATGAACACTAATTATCTCAAATTTCTAAAGGTTTTCCTTTATTCTCAACAGGACTTTTTTTTTTCTTCTAGAGCTGAAATTAGTATTTTGATCACGATGTATACTTTATATTTGCCTTATTTAGTTCTTCTTTTAGGAGCATTTTTTTGAGAAAAAACGACTGTATACAGAACAGTATCTAAATATTTCACATTTATTAAACATTTACACAAAATAGTCTAAATCAGCACAACTGATCTTTTGACCAAAGGAAATTTAAGCCCATTGAGAATCTTTAGGATGTGCTGGAGAAGGCTTTGCGTAGTGGTCACACTCTCCCATCATCAATACAAGATCTTTAAAAAATAATGCAAATGAAACAATGCTAGGCTGTAATCAAAGCTTAAGGCGGGCCAACCAAACCTTTTTTGGCAAAGCAGTGTATTTCTATGGGCCTGATTGCCCGTACTTTCCGACAAAGCTGTACACGTGCCCGAAATGTGTATTTACTGTAACAATCAGGATGCGTTGGGGTAGTATTCTGAGAGCTAGAAACGATTTGGGACAACAGTGAACAGTTTCTCATCTACATCCAGCATTCATGGCTTCAAAATGGAAGGAAAGTGCAGCTTTTCATTATCTGCTTCTGCTGAGAGTTCAGCCCTCACTGTCATTGGTTAAATCCATCTGTCACTTCCTGATTTTCACAGCCTAACCAGATTTCAATGGATGAAAACATCTTGGTCTCCCGCTACCTACACAATCCTTTGCTTATCGATGGTAAGGTCATTCCCTTCCCTCAAGTTTTTCTTCAATATTTACCGACTTAATCCTACTTTTCCACTGTTTTCCCCTGCAGAGTTTAAGTTTGATATGCGATTGTACGTCCTGGTGACTTCGTTCGATCCGCTACTTATATACGTGTACGAGGAAGGTCTGGCAAGGTGAGTAGTTTCCGAATTATGCTTTTGTGGCCGTGTTTTCTTTTCTTTTCCTTTGCTTTTATGTAACTCAAACATGCAAACGATCTAACCCCAGTACATCTTTAATCTCTGGTCTGGCTCTGGATGTGTGGTCACTGGAAAAGCCATCAGTGCACCGTCCATCCACCACAAGATGGCAGTGTAATCTCTCCCAGAAAGCGCCTCACAGCAGTGGTAAAACAAAGCTGTCTATTGTGTCATTTGTAAGATATGCCTTCTGGTTACTGTGGATATATTTGCAGATCATATCACGTAGCACTTCTTTTCCCAATAAGCGCTGACGTGAATGAATTATTTATCCGCCTTGTAATATGTTTTTGGACGGTTAAATAGTTGGGATAATTATTTGGCTCCCCACATTGGACTGACAGATACAGTAAGAGAACACTGCCCTCTTGTTGTCTGCTCCATTATCTGCCGCAGCAATAAATCAACGCCGAATTCTCCAGCTAGTTTTATCTCCTCACATTCCATTGGTTTTGGTTGGCATTCAGGTATGGCACGTACGAAGGAACTGTCAACATTGTACGCTTGACTTTATGGAGACAGGATATTTTGCTGTTGGAATGGACATCGTACTAATTTGTATCCGTTCAAATGAATTGTGTAGCCCTATGAGTGTGACGATCGAATGTCTTTGTGCAGGTTTGCCACAGTGAAGTACGACCGCGCATCCAAAAACATCAAGAACACATTTATGCATCTCACCAACTACAGCGTCAACAAGAAGAGCAGCGATTATGTCAGGTACCGGGTAATCCCATTCACAAGGCGCCGTTACTCCGTCAGATTTTGTCTAACTTTACAACCACTTTTTATTTTTATTTCTTTGTCCTTAAGTTGCGATGACCCAGAGGTTGAAGATTATGGGAACAAATGGAGTCTGAGCGCAGTGTTGCGGTATTTGAAGCAGGAGGGCAAGGACACGACTTGTACGTTCTTTTATGAAGGTTTTTGACTAAATATATCCAGCTCGGAGCACTTGCACTTTCAATACGAACAAAAATATACTTACAAAGTGCCCGATGTTATGGCAAAACGTCTGGAAAACAGTACAATATACCACTGTCAAATGCTGTGGAGTCATTCTGTCCTCTGTTTGTTCCAGTGTTGATGCGGCAGGTGGAGGACCTCATTATTAAGGCCCTTCTGAGTGCTGAGCCACACATCTCTGCTGCCTGCAAGATGTTTGTTCCTCACAAGACAAACTGCTTTGGTGTGTATTCCATCTTATTCACTTAATCAGTCTTTCTTTGAATATTAGAGATGCCTTTTGCAGTTCAGTTACTTTTATTTTATTGTCACTTCTTCCACATATAAGTCCAAAGCAGTGACATTCTTAATTCTTTTCTCTCATGCTAAAGGTATTCTTCCTTCCCTGCCACCTTCTCCAGCTAATATCTGGGACTAAATCCATGCTCCGCTGGTCTACCCTCCTTTTCACCCCTAAAACTCGTACTCATTCTTCTCGCCAGTTTCTATGTAGATGTTAAGTCGCAGACAGCTTGTTAGATCGAGCGGGACTCGACTTCCTCTCGCTGTTGCCTGATTTAGGCTCACTCTGTTCTTGGCCACGTCTACTACAGCCGTCTTGTGTGAACTCCCATTCTCGAGCCATTACCCATGTTAGTGTTGGCACTAATTGTCTGCGCCCTTTCTCTCTGTCTGGCAGTCTTTGAAATTTTGGATTTGGAAGTGGGGTTTTCGGAGTGTCCTTTAGCCTCTTTCTTCGTGTTTTAAAATTCCCCCTCACTTAGTCACGTTTTCTTTGAGCCCTGAGATGTTCGAACAAAAAAAGTGCCTCGATAGTTGTGACAGGCTTTTGGTAGGCATAATAGCCGTCTGATTGCTTGTTGTTTGGGCTGTTTTGGACATGAAGCAGCATCATCTCACACCACCTGACAGTTGCCGGCATAGAGATGCTATCTGGGCCCTGAAGATCACTGCCGGTTGAAAGACATATCAACCAAGGGTGTAATTGTTGCAGGTATGCAGGTATCGTGTGGGTAATATTGCAGCTGTGACATATAAGTCTCCATTTAGGTATTTTCGGCTTATTCTATGGTGGTTCTGTGGTGTGGGCTGCAAATTTATTCCACCACTAATATTGAATAGCACAAAGGCAGTTGGGTTGTACGGCTTTTAGTAAGACACATAATACACTCTGTGGTTAAAGCTGGATCAGATTACCCAAAACTCTAGTCTTTTTGTTGTCTCTAGATTGCCCCAAGCAAGTTAATTACACAGAGATTGAGCAGGATTAGGTTTCCGAAGACAGACAGTGACGGTTCCAGTGGACCACCCTCATCCCCTGGCTCCCAGCGTGTGCGTCTCGCACTGACACAGACGTGTAAGAACCGGTGTAATGCAAAGCTTTTACAGGCTGACAGAAGTGTCTGAGCCCAGCCAGTGCCGCCTCACATCTCTGTGGGCTTTCTCCAAACCACCAAGGACTCATGTTCACTGAGCTCCTGTCAGCCCGCCTCCCCCTCCTCTTGAACTTTCTCTCACTTTGCTGCTCAGCACATGCGTCAGGTTAAGGGTAAGGTAAGGTGTGCTTTATGGTTTCCCATAAGGAAACTCCTCTGCATTTGACTCATCCTTCAGGAGCAGTTGGGATCCATCTCTAGATATTAAGCCCGTACTTTGGTCAGGAGCACCTAGCTGGAGGATTAGCCTATTGTGCATGTTTTGTTTTTTGGGGGGAAAGCAGATTGCCTAGAGTGAACACACTCGGACAACATGGAGAACATGGCAACACCACATAGAGAGCTGTTGTGTAATGTAACAAGTAAATTACAGATGTGATAAACACGTCACTCACCTGAGTTTGCCCTGACCACACGTCTCTAAAAAGCCTTTATTAATTTATTTGATTGCAAATTGTGATAATGGTTATTTCTGCTTTTATTGAAATGCAGTATTTTTAAACAAGGGCTCATCCAGATGGGCATGGTGTAAGAACATCTTTTTATAGTGCTGTAATGTCTCATGTGGTTAGAAATAAAAATAACAGTATTTTTTTTAGTTAAACATCAGAACATGATGTGTGCGCATATGTGAGGGGGAGAAAATGCCACCCATGCAGCTCCTCACCGCTGCCGTGTGATTAATGGACAGGCTTTTTTGCTGAGGGATGCTGATTACGAGATGTTTTGACTAAAATCTGATTAGCCAAGCCAAAGGCCGATTTTATTACACACAAAACATTCCACTTACTGGTCCCGTGCTCCGCTCTTTAAGTGCTGCGTGTGGTTGGATCTCCTGTCTGTGAACTTCTTTGCGTCCGCGGGAGCCCTCCCCCTCTTGTCCGTATCCCTCTGATGACGGTAACTCTGTCTGTTTAAGGAAGATGAATGTCCTGGAGGCCCGCTATGATAATACCGCGTTAGGCAGTGACTTTAATTTGTTGTGCTCTGTGTTTTCATGGCTGCGGCTCCGGGCTGCCTCCCTTCGCTCCCTGTAACAGCACTCCAGAGTCTAAGAGCAATAACTTAACTCTAGAATGATGCAAGACTAATTCAATTGTCCTTGGAAATACGTCGCCGTTATTGCGGCTTGTGACGGGGGCGGGAGAGGGGATTATTGTCTTTTGGGCGTGTGTCTCTTGTGGTAACGTCTCCAGCAGCACCCATCCAATAATACAAAAAAAAAAAAAACGCTCTTCTCTATCTACATATTTCTCCCCTTCTTGCCCTGGTGGTGGGTGTGATCCTCTCCTCCGTCTGCCAGGCTTGTTGTGGGCTCACCGCGGGTGCATTTAACAGCCCCCCCCCCCCCCCCCCCCCCACACACACACACACACACACACACACCTCCTCTCATCCACAGAACAAACGGTCGTAGTGACGAGCGGCCCGACGGGCTCGTGGGGGCAGCAACGCCGTCTGCTCCTAATTGGGGGAAAATGCACAGCACATGGAGCCGCTTTGTCGGGGTCTGCTGTGGCGCTGCGGTGTGCGCCTCCCTGTTGTTGTGGTGCCACTCCAGGGCTTTTCTATACGTCGCCCGAGTTGTGGTGACACTCTCTTTAGCTCTCAATTAGTCTCTGTCTGTCTCAATGAGCCGGTGCATAAGTATAGAAGAGAAAAGGGACTGTTTAAGTTTATTGGTCGTCTGAAAAGTGACGCAGTTCCAGAGATGCGTGATGCAGATCTTGGAAAGGCGCTCAAGGTTGAGATTGGCACGAAATAAACTTAATACAAGAATCAATAAAGACAAGGAAAAAGTTAAGTCTATAATAGTGTCTTGGTGTATGACCCGATAATTGAACTTCTACTCACACCAGAGTGAGGGCATTTGCGCCACATCGGGTTTTCTCAACGTGATTTAACCAAGTGCAGCATCAAGGCATTGCTTGAAGTCCCACCGGCTCTGTGTGCTTAACACTGGCACTGACCTGCGGCGCTTGAACAAGCAAATCTGGATATGGCGTCTCTGAAAGGCCCCACCCCCCCCCACCCCGGCCCGTTCTCAACACTTTCTGTTCTTTTGAAGTGTCATTGTGAGGGTTTTACTCTGCTTGCGTCGCTGGTTTTGCCTTGTCCCAGTAAAAAAAATAAAAAAGGTTGTGGTCTCGCTCTGAGATGCTTCTGAGCCGACTGGGTGGTTGTCGCCTTTTGGGTGACACTCCCCAGAGAGCTGCTGCTTTTATTGGCCACAAACTTTAGGCAGGAATCCGTTTTACGTTTTGTCATTCAATCTTAAGATATTTTTGAAGTCAATGGAATAATATTTTGTAACCTGTTTAGCATCTGTCATTAGTGAGTTATAGTTCTAAAAAGTCTTTTGAACTGAACTCTCTGTGGTGGTGGTGAAACCATTTATACTGGCTCACATTATATCAGCGCTTTTATGGTAATATGGAGTGACATCTCGCAGAATGCATAACCTCACAGTCATGACAAAATTACGAGCCGGGTGTCTGAAAATATTCAGCGACACAGTGGGTTTTTGATCTCCCCAGTTCCACACGCCGCTTCGTGACAGATGAAATGTGTATGTAGTTAGCTGATGTAAGGAGACCAATCTCTCAGTAGCAGGCCACGGTGAATGCCTCTTTTGTGAGCAAATGATTCCAAAACATGCTTGTAATCAAGAGCCGGAAGGCCCTGGCCATGCTACTAAGCTCCATGTATTGAGCTTTGCCTTGATATCTGCGTGATTTCTCTGTCTCTTTGCAGAACTTTATGGTTTTGACGTTCTTATCGATGCCAAACTCAAGCCCTGGTTGTTAGAAGTCAACCTTTCTCCCTCGCTCGCATGGTGGGTGAACAACTTTGTACTTCTCCTTCTAAAGAACCATATTATTTGTCTGTACAAAGTTGTGTCCATTGTCTAAATTATGTCGACTGAAAATGTCTATGTTTACGATGTTATTTGCAGCGATGCGCCTCTGGATCTGAAGATAAAGGCCAGCATGATAGCAGACATGTTCTCACTTGTGGGTGAGTGTAAGCTGATACTTGTTTGTATTCATAAAACTAAAGGAAACAAACACTTTTTCCCCTTCTGTACTGCTGTGCCAAAATCTATCGGTCACATGTTTCCCAAGTCAAAATCCACACATGAAATAATTGGTGAGGTATTGGGTCTTTCACGACTTGAGTGAAGCATATAAAAAAACTATAGCCTAAAGCAAAGAAGAACAGTGTTTATACAGCACTGTTTATGGCACAAATGACAGGTCTGTGCTGTGACCTTTCTCTTGTTAATGTTCACACCGGAGGGAAAGTACTTCCAATAAATGTTTTGACAAACAATATAAAAACAAAGTCATAAAATCATTGCTGCTGAATTTCAGACTCCCTCAAGTACAGTTATTGATAGAGTAATTTATTACAGTAACCGCTTAATAATTATGCTGATCATGTTCCACTTAACTCTCATGTTAGAGCTCGCAGGCTCTGGAGGTTCTTAAGGTCAATGGGATAGAGGATTTAGAGAAAACAAATTCAAACTTTTCCTGTAGATCAATGATAACCACATGTATTCATACAAAATGCCGTAAATTAAATTTCAATAATGGATAGGCCATGGCAATTTTCGTGGCTGTAGGTGTTAAAGGGATATTTCAGGATTTTTGACATAGGGCCTCATTTCCTAGTTAGAGAGTAGATGTTGCTGATTTCTGGATATATTTCTTTTGTACTTCAAGCAGTTCTTATATTTGAAGAGTTTCGTGGTGCTAGGCTAATGCAAGGCTAGCGCATTTCTACGATATCAGCTAGCCTGCATTCAAAACAGTCTGACCCGCTCCACAGAGCACCTGAGGCAAATCACTTATAACATGTCTGTGTCGATAGAGTAATTTTGACAATTTTGCATGTAAAATAACTTGCATTTGAGCAGCATCAGCTTCATGGTTGTATAAGCTACGCGGCGGCGGAGTGATCTGCTAGAAAATTGTCCCTCAAAATGCGATCATTCATGTGATGCAAGGTCAGTTATTTTCCAAAAATTATTCTATCGACACAAACATTTATATCGTTGGCCTGGCGTTATAAGTGATTTGCCTCAGGTGCACTGTGGAGAGTGTCAGACTGTTTTTAATGCAGGCTAGCTGATACCATAGACATGCACTAGCCGAGCACAAGCCTAGCGCCACGTAACTCTTCAAATATAAGAACTGCATGAATTACAAAAAAAAAAAAAATCTCCGGAAATCAGCAACACTTTGGATAACTAGGAAATGAGGCCCTATGTCAAAAATCCTGAAATATCCCTTTAAGTGGAGCTAATCATTTCAGATCAAGCTGTTCTGTTGAGAGAACTGGCTCATACTGACCTTTTAAAACAGGCTCTTTCCTGCAGTGTCACATTGGTTATGGCACTCCCTGGTCAGTGACTTGTCAATATCGGACAGCTTTTGCATGCATGCTTGTTGTATGGACATTGTCTTTATGCTTGTGTACCCTGTACTTCAACTGCCAAGACTTTCTCTGGCCAATTGACTTTAAGTGAATGTGCACAGCGTGTGCCTGCATAAGCACATAATGTCCAGGCTTACCAGATTTAAACTGCTCTTGGCTCATCATCAATCTATCATTTAATGAAATGCAAGTTATCTTTGGAACGAGACATTACTGCAGGTCTCAGAGAAAATGAGCAGTGGCATGTAAAACATTGCACATCTATTATGTAGCAAACAAACAAAGTGGCTGTTGGCTGATAACACTTGGGTCGCGTCCCAGACCTGTAAATAATGACAGCATTCCATTAGCATTCAGCCCTCGCCTGTGCGTAGCTGCCGGCTCCGTGTCACCCATGTTTCTGATAATTGCTGTGTTCAGGCAAGAGCATGGCAGAGGTTGAAGTCTTACCTGACGGCTTGGATGAGGCAGTATAAATAGCCTGCAGGGCCAAGCTGTCGATAGACCTAATGCAGCCAGAGAGGGGCTGGGAGTAGTAACATAAACATGGAAGTGGCATTAACTTTCAGCACGAGTTCACTGAGACAATGGGAAAAATGCTGTGGGAATGACAAACATGTGCTATTATCTGTGAGAACCATCTCATTATTACAGCAGGTGTTCACACTCCACATTCCTGTAAGTGATTATACAATAAAGAGCATGTGGGGGACGTGGTATTAAAATGTAAGTTCTCTGACGCACAATGTCCCTTTTATGCAATATTTAAAAAGACTGTCATAGCCACACGGATGTCCTTTCAATAACCCTCTGAATGGCTGTGGTTGGTGCAGGCCTGGTGTGCCAGGACCCCCTGTCCAGACAGCCCCGCAGTGAGCGGGTCACGCTGGACCCCAGCCTGAAGCCTCTGGCTCCTCGAGCACAGGTACTCACAGAGATGGCCACTTGCACAGCCAAGCACTGCACTTCTTTACTTTGTGAGCCAGGCTAATGCCCTGGGCTCTGTGCATTCTCTGTACAAATTCAATTATCATCCTGGAAAACACATCATCACTGCTTAACAACGCCTAATGTAATTACAGTGTCTAAATGACATCAGTCTGCACTGCTCTGTGTGACTTTAATATCATTTGTAATTATCTTGTGATGTACTAACAATGCACTAGGTTATTCACTGGATTGTGCAGTCGCTCCATATTTGACATTTGGTGTAACTTTCACAACTATAAAATCTATTCACATGGTTTAGCTCTTTATGTTAATGAGGTTCTGATCTCCACAATGCTCAGTGTATCCCAGTAATGCTTACCTTATCACTGTGTTCACTAGCTCTTATACACCACTGAAAGCACAGTGTAGTCATTCATATTCATTCTTCTCTGTCTGTCCCTTTGCAATCTCCTGATGACTGCCGGTAAGAAAAGTGCCTCGGCTTTTTCTTTATTTCATTATGTGACTTTGCCATTTTTCAAAGTGACAGACGGCAGATCGATTCCTAATGGTTTATTTAATAGGCACTTCATTACATTAGCTAAGTGGCTTTAGTAAGCAGGTTCTGAGTACTGCAATGCACCAGTTTCAGAGGAAAGAAACCTAAAGTCTCTGGAAGTCTAAAGCAACTGTGGCATAAAGCTGGGCTGGACCAGGCCAAAGAGGGAACCTGTCCTTTCTCTTTACTTTGATGAGAGTGAACAGATGAAGAGTTTGTTTGGCTCACACAGCCCCCTTGGCTGTGTGAGGCCAATTAAATGTAATCCCCTTGTTATTTATATGACAAATTCTGTATGTGATCCTGTGGGATTGTGCACTGCTGTCTGCTCTCAGCTCCAACCTGTCAGAGCTGTCAGTCACAGGCTGCCAGAAAAGCTACGCAGAACAAAAACATGCACTTCATGTCACAGGAAGAAATGTGATCAGAGTGTAGTTCTTCAATTCGATTTTTGAAATTGTTTGGCTCTCTGTCATCCAGGGAAATGGGAAATAAGATGTGAACATATGATCAGTGATCCATTCTGTTCCCGTGCAGCGACAGCGACATTTACAACCCAGTAACTCTGACGGAGATGGGCTAAAAGGCCAAGGTGACAGCACTCTTCATCTCACTGCAGAGGAGGTCAGCCCGTCATTTTGCATTATGAACAATATAGAAATAGACACTTGTGACTTTGTCTGTCATCCACAGGTCAAGGTTTTGAGGAGAATAAAGGAGGAATATGAGAGACGCGGAGGCTTCATCAGAATCTTTCCAACTGCTGAAACATGGGAGCTCTATAGGTACATTCCCGATCACAAGTTTAAGACCACATTTTGCATGGTTGGATCTTATCAAGGTTCCAAGTAGAACTTCGAACTTCGAAGAAGAAAAGGGAGTGAGATTTTATTAAAAACAATAGTTAAACTGAAATAGGTTGTTTTTGCAGCTGATCCAAAGTTTATGAAGTTTAAGTTTAAAAGGCCCAATCTGTGCAAAAATGTGGGTTCAGTGTCATTTTCTGTCAGCTATTCATACTGTCACGACGTCGTGATTGCAAAGTCATTAATACAATTGTCCTTTAGACCATGTTTGTGTTGTTGAGCTGCATAAGCAGAGCCTCTCACAGCGTGCCATCACTGCTGAGCTGGGACGCAGTAAAGCAGTCATTTTATATTTCTGATCCTGAGGGTTTTGGAACAAAACAATGAAGTGGGAGACCAGTGTCACTAGTGCTGAGCCAGAGGATCCGATTGGCTGCCTGTCAACACACTGGACGATCCTCGACCCAAATGAAGGCTGTTACTGGAGCTGGAGACTGCAACCCAATAACCATCAGAGGCCTCTGCGACTGAAGAAGAGGAGAAAAAAAGTTTTCAAAGGCGTCGTCTCCTTGAACGCCACAGCACCGCCGGTTTGGACTTCACAAGAGAGCACCAAACTTTAAAAGGCGGAAGAAAGTTTAATTCTCTGATGAGAATTTTTTTTACCTTGATGGTCCTGATGATTTCTAATGTTACTGGCATCACAAACAGAACCACCTGAGATGTTTTCTACGCGGCACAGAGAGCGTAGATCTCTGGCTTTTTCCTTTACCTGACCTTGTGGAAATGCAGGCATCAAGTATGCTGCAAAGAATTTTTGAAGTCATCAACAATAATTTGTGGAGCTACTCATTACTGAGTTCATCTTTGTTTGTTTTTTTAGGTGTGGTTTTAAACTTTTGATCAGCTGCAAAACATCAAACATGTTATCTATGAACACACAGGAGTGTGTGCTGTTTCACTGACGCAAATGTGAACACACAGAGTCCAGACAATTGTGGAGCAGAATAAACACAGACAGCATAACCATACCTCCCCTCTCTCTCATTTCCCTATCAAAACTGTGGCACAAACAACAAAACACCGGCCACAGCGAGCCTCATGCAGACCAGGCCAAAGAGCACAAAATTATAAAGTCAATAAGTATGACTTTTTCAGCCACAAACAACTACTTTCTATAATCACGCGTAATGTGGACCCCAGTCTCAACAATATCTCTGTAGTCCTCAGTTTTGACCTCAGTTTTGATAACAATTAATCTTCTCACAATCAGGTGATAGTGTAGCTTACTTTGAGTTTAAAAATACAGCTTCATACAACGTGTGCGTTTTATAGTCCTTTGCCTCTGTGATTTCTTTCTTGAGAGTTGACTGGTATAGTGGCTGTTCCATCCCAAGTTGCAAAATCTCCTTGGACTCATTAACACATTTGCTTTAAAATAGGGAGGTGAGGGCTCATTTGGGCGCATGACTTTACAACAGCTATTGTCATTTACTCGTTGTCTTTTCAGTGGATATCTGGAGTCCAAGACATCACTGAACTCCATGTTGGCGCAGCGACTTTTCCATGGAAGGTAAGCGTTTCCAGTGTGGTCAGGATGGGGAAATAAATCCCTCCATCAGTTTGTGGAAAAGGTTCGGATCCTGATGTGGCGTTTGTCTGGTTTTCGGCGGGATAGGTGAGAGGAACAGGCCAGAAGATGGTGCACAGTCAACTTTTCCAGTTTGCGCCCAAAGTCTGTGTGGCTTTGTGGTGTTGGACTTGGTGACAGTAAGGGAAAGACTGTTTTAGATGGGTCTTTTACACCAAACCACCATTTTTTACGATTTTATTTATGTCATTTTAGTCTTTGAAACTCACTATGGGGATAGGCAGGAAACTGGAGGCCACTTTCACTTCTACATATACTTAAAATAGGCCTATTGATTGATTCTGCCCTTCTCATGGATTTGCTGAAAGTATGTCAGATTTTTGCTTCAGTGGTCCTATTTACCCGTTTTAGATTTTTTTCGTTTGAGGCAAATGTTCTTCTGGAAAAGTTATTCAACTCCCTCTAAGAGTTGGGTTGTGTTAAAGTGTTTCGGTTAAAGAAATTGACTGAAACTTTACGGTGCTGTATAAATGCTGGTGATCAACATATAAATCATTATTGCTGGTTTTATGAGCACAGTGTTGACATCATGCTCTGTCTGTCAGGAATGTGAGTATGCAGCTGCAGGTAGATGTGGTCTGTAGTGCTCATGTGGTCCAGTACGAGAGGAAGCTCCTGTCCTTAGAGGCACGTAAAAGACGCCTGCGCCGCCTGAACCGCCGCTCAGCCAAGACCAAGTCAGGTTGGAAACTACTCCTTTATTAGGACTTAGTTCTTTCAGATACCTTGTCATGTTTCAATAAATAACTCCTCCATGTCACGTTAGCCAATAATGACTTTACTCTTTCAAGAACAACAAAAAAACTTTGTTTTAGACTCTGTATTCATAACACAAGTGAGACATTTACCTCTCATTGCAGTGCTGTGTTCCTCAGACAGGGAATGCAAGGCCTTTGCGACGGAAAGCAGCAGTCAGGAGGGAGACGAGGTGAATGGAGAGAGTGAGCCAAGCGCACACATGGTGCTCGAGGACAGAGGTCAGAGAGTCATGCCGCTGGACGCTCTCCACAGTAAAACTATGTCCAGTTCAGAGGCAGCAGCATGTGATGGCAGACCTAAAGTTAACCTGCTGCACATCCTTCAGCAGGGCTGGGACCTAAGGTCAGTGTGCACTCTCATTACACTTTTACACTCTAGCATATTGATAGATACAGCTGAAGAGAAGCATAATCAAAGAGCTTACAACAAGTCTGAGTGTGTAAAGAATTCCTGAGCAGGATCTATACAGGGTGCAGGGAAATTAAAGTCAAGCACGTCATTGTTCACATCTGACACATTTTTTCCAAAACATCAGCAACAATATTCTGACAACTCTCCTTGAAGCTTTACATGTACTGTAAATACTTCAATGACACTTCATCATTGTTATACTTGTGGAAGACGAGGCACACAAGTTTATTATTGTCTACTGCTTTCTACCGGCAGCCATGTTTTTTATGGGTGAGATGTCCGCTGAAAGAAGGAGGGTGATTGCTGTGGCGGTTAAAACACCTGCATCCCAGATTTTCAAAGCAACACAGCATTCTTCACTGTCACTTCTTTGCAAAACTATAAAGATTAATGTGCACCTTTGTTTATCCAGTGTTTGCTTCTAAATGACCATTCATTCAACTTTCACACCTCTTGGTTGTAACCATATTCCACCCTCTTCTTTTTACAAGTAAAGTGCAGGCTCGAGCTGCTTTTTCTTCCTACCTGCAACGGGTCCAGCAGAGACTTTTGGCTGAGAGCAGAGCCAACGCCATTCCAGCTTGGCCAGACAAGGACAATGACCAAATGGTACAATTTTACTGTAACCATTTTTCAAATCTTCTCATTTTTTGGGGGTGGGTCAAATGGATGTGTTGTAGAATGTGCTGGGAACTTTATTTTCTCTTCATGTTTCGATGCCAGTTTTTCCTTTATGATCGTGTTACTCATCTGTACCTTGGCTATGGTTGAAATGTGCACAACCCACGCCAGAAAAAAGTAGTCAGAGCAAGTGTAAAAAAAGACTCTTTGAATTGGACATTATTTGCGTTGTAATCGTAATACGCACGCACTCACAGTAGGCTAGTTTTGTACACTGGAATGAGAACTCTTTTATCAGTGAATCAGGGAGACGATAGTCAAACATTTTTGACTTGTCTGTTGATGTCTGCACAGGAATTGGTGATACGATTCCTGAAGAGAGCTGCCAGTAACCTTCAGCAAGACGTAAAGGTCGGTTTGCCCAGTCGCCAGCTGCCGCTCCAAGACCGCAGACGCATCCTGTCCCACCAGCTCGGGGAGTTCATCCACCATTACAACAAGGTGCCCATTCTCTTCTCTATTTTTTTTTTCTTTTTACTGTCTTGCAAGCATTTGTTCTTCTTTAGGGATTTGCTATCGTTTTTATCTTCACAGGAAACTGAACATTTGGTAAAGAAACCGGAGAAAGAAGAGCGCTGCGTTAACCACGTTGTATTTCAAGAGTACATCAGTGCAGCGAGGTTGGCAAACACACGTTGTGGTTATGTGTTATCCCAGCTACGTTATATTGTATAAGCAGCTGACAGGACACTGAACTCAATGTGCAGGACAGATTTAAAGCCATTCCGAGCAACATTTCACCCATTAAGTAGAGTAAAAATACAAGAAATATTTCATCACAAGCAGTGTTTGGAATAACGCCGTTTAAAAGAACGGCGTTAGGTAACGGCGTTATTTTTTCAGTAACGGAGTAATCTAATTCATTACTCTCCTCGTCGTTACAACGCCGTTATCGTTACTGGGTAAACAAAGTGGCACGTTACAATTGGGCTGAATGAAGCGCCGCGGTGTCAGCATGGGGAGAGCAGTGGAGAGGGTGGGCGGAGTCTGACGGAGCAGAACACGCACATCTGACTGTCCGTGCAGAGTACTGCATCGCGCTCTCTGCTCCATAAACTACTTGCGTCCCCGACCTGCGGCTTGTCATCCCCACAGCGCGGTGCAGCCGCAGGGGAGAATCAAGTTGGTGATCATTGATCAGTAGTGTTGGAACTTATTTTTAACCCAAAGACGCAGTGGACGCGGTGGAGACACGTCTTTCTCCCTCTCTCTCTCAGCGCCTTTCTTCTTCCTCTCTCCCCGCTCTCCGCTCCATAGAACAGTGCAAGGCCACTAACCTTCTGGGGCATGTAAACTTATATTTGCTGTCGATTGTTTCACGGAGAGACATCATGCTTGTGCGTAAAGTCTGCCCTGATCGTTGGCACATGTTACTCTTGTTCCTCCCCATTCTCTTTGAATACGGCCATATTCCTACATTAATAAAACAGCGGCGCAAATACAATACCACTCAGTCACAGGGGCCTCCCCCACTCACCCCCCATTCAGTTCATTCAGTTACTATGAACATCTTTGAACATCTTTGAACACCTGTCTGTTCTAACCATTTCAATTGACTTGTGAAAACAGCAACAACAAAAAAACAAAATTCTTTGACATATAGCAACACAAATAGTTACTTTCCCTGGTAACGAGTTACTTTTATTATAGAGTAATTCAGTTACTAACTCAGTTACTTTTTGGAACAAGTAGTGAGTAACTATAACTAATTACTTTTTAAAAGTAACGTTCCCAACACTGATCACAAGTGCAAAAGGTCATTAAAGTATTGCCATACATGTTTTCGATACGATTCATGACAAAGCTGGATGTTGTTGTTTTTTTCTTGAAGTGAAAATGATCTGGAGGAACTATTGACCTTCTACACACAGAAAAATAAATCTGCAACCATCTTCCTTGGGTCCAAGATTTCCAGCCTTAAGAAGCAGTTATCGCCAGAAAACCTTTCAGGAGAGCCAGGCAACAGTGGAGATTCAAGAAGTAAGTCTTTTAGAAATGTAGTGGAATTTTGATATTTAGATTATGAGATCCAGAAAGGAAAAGCCTGAGTCATGTGGGGTGAAGCAAAGGTCACTTCAAACAATTAACGCTCACTGGGGGAAAACAAGCGTGTGTCAGAGCGAGAGAATGGCTAACTGATGATAAAGGAGTCCTGGCTTTATTTTTCCCCTCTCAATAGCTCTGCCTTTGGCCAAAGAAGATTCCAGCACCTCCGAGTCCTCGCTCTCCACGGGAAAAGCCAGCAGTGACCCAGACTCCAAGCTTTCTGTAATTCAGCTTTCAGATCAACGCGGGGCAGCCAACTGTGGGAGTAGCACCCAGCCAGACTTCCAGGCCTCTCAGCACCACTCCAATTTCCCCGCAACTTTAGACTGCACTTACGTCCAGCCGTCAGCATCGCTCCCGCTGCACTGCCCGCCTCCCCCTCCGCCCCAGCAGCCCCCTTCCTACACTCAATCTCTGGCCAAGTCGCAGTTCTGTCAGGCCGACACTGACCCCCCCAAATACAGCTCTTCACCTGTGCTCACGCAACCACCACCAAGAGTCTGGGCAGCAGCTGCTGCTACGGGAGGACAGGCAAATCAGGGACTGCGGCAGGCACCGGCATTCGCCAACTCCAGAGGGCCCCCCTCCATCCCAAGTGCCACACACATCTACAGCCAGAAGCTCTCCAGACCCACCTCCGCCGGTAAACTATTCAGACATAACGTTACTCGTCTCACGTGTCTTATTTTGCTTATAAAACAGAAAAACATAGTCCAAAACAGTGATCAGTCATACATAAAAGAAATACACACAGGCCACATTCAGAAAGATTACACTTGACACTCAACATTGCAGAAGGCTAACATTGTAATTTCAATACCAGTCACTAGTGCAAGAACTTTCTATTTAAAAGCTGAGTGTCAGGGACTATACAGAAGACCCCCTCAAATATCCCATATCATTCAGAGCAAACCTTTTACCTTTTTTGTGCTTCGCCTGGAGATTCGGCAGAAGGTCGCTCCGTTTCTCAATCTTTGTGATCTTTTTTTGTGTTATATTTTAAACTCAGCATCATTGTATAATAGGAGAATCACGTAGTCTGGCTGCTTAGGCTTTTTTGCAGCAATTAAACACAATTGTAAATGAGCAGCGTAAACACATTCATTTAGGCTGAATTGGCTAATTTACTGTTAAGCTTAGAAACTTGGATACTTCACGAATGATCTCAGACACTGCACCGAGACTGACACGCTCTAATTGATAAAGTTAATTAAGGGATTAGCAACAGTTGCATGGCGCTCTCACAGCGCACACCAAATGGCACACCACTGTTGTTGGTCTCTTGCAGCATTAGAAACAGACTTTTTCGGGATCCATGACGTGTGAATTGGGCCACGTTATGTGCTATTTATGAAGTTTTGGGCACATTATTGGCTGGTCTGAGGGAGGCTACAGACAGGGCACATCTTGGTTTATTAGAATACAGTCTGAGCGAGTCGAGAAGAAAGAGCCCTAAAGGTGTCAGAGGAGGTGATGTTGACCAAAGGCAGGAACCATTTTCACAGCACTTTGCAAAGTTTCCTGTCAGAGGAAAGCAACTACTTTCTTTAGCATTACAGGTTTTGCACACTTAACTCCTAATTATTTGGAATTACCACTTTTTATGAATTAGTTTATTACAGTGTGTATAGTGATAGAAATTACATTTAAATGGCAGCCTCATAATGATTATTTAAATGAAATAAAAGGGATGGATAGAGTCTCTGGCCCTCATTCCAGTTAGTCAGTTAGTAAGTTGCATGCTACAAAAAAGAAAACTCTTTTTAACAATGCTTCTTTTCATTAGTGGTGTGGAAGAGCAGCTCTACTAAGCTCAAGTCGAACTCCGTGGGCACCTTTAAGGAGCTGAACGCCCTGTCGGCCCAGGCCCAGTCCAACCAGCAGGCCTTCATCGCTGCTCTGCAGAGGCTGGCAGACAAGCAGGTTGTGCGCCAGTACGCCAGCTCCAGCCACATCAACCTGCTGACACAACACGTGAGTTCAGTTCTGCAAGGAAGGCTCCCCTCCGGCCAACTGCTACTCCCACCTGAGGCAGGAAGTTGTGCTTCTGAGTAATGGCTTATTAAGCAACTGTAAAGTGATCTGTGTGATGCTCTGTGGGGAAGGTGAATCTGGCCCCTGTGCAGTAGGCTCCCTCTCACTGTGAGGTCTGATAGTTCTCTGATGCAGAAACCTGGCTTTGACCCCCGCTCTGATTGGTGGTGTTTAGCTGTTTATTCATCCTGTTGGAGCCAGAGGGTCTGCTGGCTCATGCTTTACCCGTTCTTTCTGTTGTAGCATATTAGGGGCAGATACTTGGCATGAATTTGCAAATAACAATGATGATGAATTTTAATAAAAAGAAATAACAAAATCAAATGTAAAAAAAAAAATGCACAGCTGGACCAATATTTTTGATTCATTACAAAAATGACAGTTTATGTCATTACTGAAAGCATGACTCATCTATTTAACTAGCTCAACAATAACTTACTATAACTTGGCATACATTTAGTTTTGTGTATCATTGTGATTATACAATACACATCCAAAAAGGACTGTTAAAGATTAAGGTAATAAACATTTGAACTCCGCCGCTGTGGTCTCAGCAGAAATCTTGGAAAAACAGACTGAACCAGTATATTATGAAGTGTATATAGCACACACTCAGTTGAATGATTTGACAGGAATGAACATAAATGTCAGACTTTTGGCCAGCCTCTAGTATGAGGAGTGTTTTGAACCTTGCTGCCTGGACGAGTGCATCAGCACCTTCTACTTGTGCGGTCTCATTATCGGATGCTCCATGGGGGAGTGATTTTGGTTGATACTTAACAGGCACCTACCTTTTAGTGGTAATTGATGCTTATAAATAGAGGAATGTGGCAAATGATTGCACTGAGACTGGGAGTGTCAAGTACATGGGCTTCCTCACTACCTTTTCCTCTGAAGCCCAAGGGTTTCTCACACACTGCAGGGCTCCTCTCCAGCCTCTCCTCTGCTCACTGTCTGCCTGACTGGAGTGTTGTTCTGCGGGATGGCACAGGACCACACAGATAGCCTGTTTTATAGCTTCCCTTCGCTTGCCTTGTGCATTATCCCGTCTATCTCACAGCTCCGGCGCGTATTTCTAATGGCACCAGAATGAAATGCTTCAGTGTTTTGCTCTCAAAGGCCTCAGAGTGCTTTTTTTTTTTTTCCTCCAAGTCGCGGATTAGCAGTCATTAAATCACTTTGTGGACTAAACGGAGAACACTGTAAACATACACAGCACCCTGTTTCGCGAGATGACCTCTACAGTTTAGGTAATTACTCACTCTCATGCTAGCTAATATATACACAAACAGAACGTGGACTTGAATAATGTCTGACAGTACCACCTACGGTTAAAGTAAATAAAATACCTGGCGCTGCCGTGAAGTCGTAACATTTGATTTCAGTCGGGAGCAAAGCTCTTACTGCCTCCATTAATCATTAATGTACATTAAGATTTTAGCAGCGTGATTGTCGTGTACAGAACACTTCCTGCCGATGAGCTTGTAAACAGAGAAAGGGGCTGTCAGTGATGGAGGCTGAAAAGAGGGTCCCTGGATTTAATGCTGAGTAAGCAGAGTCTGGCTGTGCCATGTTCTTTGTGTACATTCCACCAATCTGTCAAATACAAGAGATGAATGGTTCATGTTGGGATAGATTTTAAAAAGGAGTTGGAGTCTGGGTTAGTTTTTACATAAACATGCCTCTACCTAAAATGTAACATTTTCTATTTTATTGAGAGAAATTAAAACAAACCTTTTTTTTTTTTTTCAAACCTAGATTACGCACTCTCTGACTCTACTTAACTATGTTTCTACAGTATTTATAACTAGATGAAGACCCCACTGAAGGGCTTTCACTAGCCCTGTCTTCAATTAGTCGGACCAATTTGAATTAGCAACAGTGTAATAAGGATTTCAATTCAAATCATTGTGTCCTCCATCCCTTTGTAACAGTTTTAAACCCGGCCCTATCTGACAATAGTTTGGACCAGTGCAAGTCTTTCTTGTTTCCAGCTGAGCAATCTCAACCTGGCCAACAACATGCTGAGAAAAGGCAGCTTGACGCTCACTCCCAAAGCCTGGCACACTGCAGCGACAACCCCAGGACCAGCGCGGGCCATTCCCTCTGGAGCCGACCTGCACACCAGCAAAAGGTATGGGATAAAATCCACATGTAAGAACTGATCATTATTCTTTTTTTTTACACACAAACACACAGTATTTAAGAATGGCTTCAGTGGCCAGTGTGGTTTTCCATTGGGCCAGTTAAACATGGACTAAACCACCCTTTTTTTGTATTGTAATTCTGATGTGGATGTGACAGTGTCGCCGCAGACAGCTCGCCCCCCTATCTCTGGCTTTGTTTTTCCAGTCCGTCCGTTTCTTGTGTTTTGAGCTGTCAGGGAATTCCAGGAATGTCTGGCTCTTTGTTTTTAAACTGTTTTCACGTCCGCCATCCAAGAAACACTTATTTAATAGACGCCGTCATTTTGCTAATATTTTGACTTCCTCCTAAGTTTGACAGTAGATAAATACAGTAGGTAGCACTCTGACGGATACTTCCTCGCTGTAAATTTTGTGATTTCCTCCGCATTACTTAATCATCTATAAACATCTGTACTTTTTTCTTGCTTTTTATACGTTGGATACACTTTTTATTGCCCATTCACCTGCCAGCGTTTATGGTGGTGAATTTAAGGAGGGCAGCTGATCAGTAATGTATGTATATTATCTTGTTATAGCGTATAGCAGTCATGTGTTGAAATGTTGTCAACAATATTAGCATGAATTACCTTAGTTTAGCCTTTACACTGTTCCTCCTAAGTGCCCCTCTTGAGCCTCCCTTTTTACACTCGGGATGGCGCGCGTTGCCAAACATGCTGAAACTGTTAAGCTCCCTGGCTCTTTAGGCGACCACAGGGGTGAACTGCGATGGCTTTCAAAGAGGCGCGCAGCTCTTTGAAGTGCCGCTGCCCGCGTTCAGCAGGTATGCTGCATCAGCACACCGGCTGCTGCTCCTGCTGCTGCCTTACCCTCGTGTGCTGACAGCCATAGGGCCCAAACCGCACCACTCCTCTCATACACACTCTCATCCACAGTGACCTCCCGTGCCTGTTTTCCTTCGTTACCCCTCGCTCCCATAAAAGTTAATAATCTGTAACCTTCATATGTGCAATAGTTTCATCTTGACGTCTATTTATAGCAACTGTTCAAACAACTGTATCTCTTTGTGTGTGCCCACACCACAGCCTCTCTCGCTGAAAGTATTTTTTATCCAGATTTGGTGATTGGACAGAATGTTGTTTGACTTGGTCACATTTTGTAAAGACTCACAGTTTCAAAGGGATTTTGACAAGCCATTTGATTAACTGACAGTCTGTTAGAAAATACCCTGCAGAAAATGTCTTTGATGAGGGAAAAAGTCGTGTAAATGTGGTTTGATGTGTCTCTTTCTTTAGATTTTTTTGTATTCTTGTTGATTGGAGACAGATGTGGAAATGGGAAGGAGTTTAAAAAAGATGAGAATTCCTGATTTGGGGGTAGATTCCGTTCACCTATTGTGTTTCTTCGTTCTACAAAGCAAATAGCTAAACGTAGAATGGGAAAGTTATTGTGGGAACGTTATCTGTAGTAAAAGGTATTTCATACTGCACTGTTGGGGGAATTCTTTGCTTTTTTTTATGACAGCCTTGGGTAAAAGTTGTGACACAATTTTGTCACAAGGACTGAACTTCTGATCATATTTATGGACTGATTTTTTTTTTTTAAATCACAAAAGCTCAATTGATAGATCATGTTATACCTGCCTTTATTTCCTCCATTTAACCACCATTCATTCTACTGCAATCCAACAACGCCTATTTAATATTTCTCACATGGGCGTTAAAGGGCATTTATGCTAGTATCACGTTAGTGTCACCTCAATGTAAACAAACACTGACTAATGGCTGGAAATACCCTGACACCCCCGTGGCCGGCCCTGTTTACTCTGATGAGATACTCTGGCGTGATGTCATTCTTCACCATCTATTTTCCCACATTCAACTTGAGCTAGATTGATGCCGCACATGTGCTGGGGCTCACACTGACATAGCACAATACTGTAAGTTATATCAGCCATTCTCAACTCAGCGGGGGTTTGAGCCGGGCCCTGTAAAACCCCACCAAAGTCCAGAAACTATCACACGACCGTAATGAGAAAATCAGATGTACAAAGGGCTTGACTGTGCCTTCTGTTTTACTGTGTTGGAAAGCGTCCTAGATCTTTGACTCATGGTTATCAATAATGTTATTTGCGCTCCCACTCGCCTCCCTACAGAGACGTCGTTGCTCCTGACCTGAGATGCGGTCCGCTTTCCAACAAACGCTAATAAAATAGTAGCAGCGAAGGTCCCCGCGGTCCTGTGTGTGTGTGTGTGTGTGTGAAGACTGCAGCCAAGTTTAAAGGAAATGAGCGCAGTAAACAGAATTGATTCTAGCTTTGTCTCCGTTTCACACAATGGTAGAAATTTCACAGAGCAGCTTTTGTTTTTGCACTGGGAAAAGTGCTCCCAGTGGTTGTTCTTGCTATGTTTGTGCCATTATGTATGTGCTCTGAAGATCGAAACCTCCCTGGTTTTGCCGCTGGGTTCGGCATATTTCTCTCACAGTATCCCACTCTGCATTGTTCCCCAAGATGAATTGAATGCTAATTTTGGACCTTATCGCACTTTGCGGCTAAAAATACAGTCTTTATTGCGGAGTCTGGAGTGTTTTCTTTTCCGGTAGACCAATGGACAAATGTTATGGGAAGAATTTCTAAGAACGCTCTTAAATCATAAAGGCCCCGAGGGAGTTTTAACTGTAGTAGAATCTTTTTCTGCCTTGTATTTCGCCCGTAGTGATCTTTTTAGAATTACTTTTGGCTCCAGTTGTTCAGATGCAGTACAGTGTGCATATTCAAACCAGTCAACCGTATCTAAAGGTTGAATAGTTGTATCATTGCTTAAACTCATTGAAAGATAATCTCGAGAGGTCTGCAAAAGGCTTATTTCTAATGTTAATCCAGTTAAAAATGTGTCCTACTTGTCTAAAAGTAGTCTTCCTGGTCGAGGTTTTGTGATTTGAATGAAATATGAAGCCCAGGGAGCTCTGAGGCGGGAGGGTTTTAATCTGGCCTATATTTGCCACAAGCCTGCCCTCCGCAGTGATTCACACACTTTAACTTGAGGCTTTTGTGGGCCCTGCAGTCACCCACCGAGACACTGGAGCTCAGTCCCTGCAAGGTCGTACCAGAGAAAGCTGGAGTAGTGCTAACGGCTATATTCAAAGCATGAGAACTGAATTATTTTCTAAAGCCAGTAAATTTAAAGATGAACTTTTATTCATACTTACACATTGAATTTCCTGATTTTGATTGACTGATTGCTGTTCTGAAACACAGGCCATTGTTGGCTTCATTTCAGAAGAGTGATAATGTAACTGTTTCACACATACAGTATGTTATACTAAATCATTAATAAATAAAACACATTATTTTGTACCCTAAAACTCGCTTGTGTAAAATGTTGAATAACTATGTTTAATATTGTTCTTAAATAATGTGTTGTGTGTTTGCTTCAGACCTCTGAAGGATGAGGGGGATCTTTGGGCCTCTCCGTTCCAGAGGGCCTACAGTGTGGTGACAGGGGTGAGCCCGCAGCACATCTACCAGCCCACACAGGGCAGCTACCAGCTCCAGTACGCCATCCAGCAGCTTCAGCAGCAGCAGAGACTCAAGTCACAACATCTGCTGGAGCAGAGCCAATGTCGATACCAGGTAAATGCAATAATAGAGGAGTTTCCAGCGTCTTTGCGCTGAATATGACACTAAAAAGACTTATATTTATCATTGGTGAAGGGGAAATTCCCCACCAGGCTACTGTGTACGGCGGCGGAGGAGCTGCTAAAGGTCAGTTTTCATCTGTACGCTCACCACAGCTGGATAGTTCATTTCTGACACGTGAGCTTCAACTTGAATAGTTGGGTGGAAAATGGTCCACATCACTACTCTGGGATTTTGGAAGATGTGCGTGTCAATGCTATGTAACTGGAATCCCTTTAATAGAGTGTTTCAAAACTTTATTATTTGTTTTAATATACTTCTTTGTTTGATGTCGTCTTTGTGGCACTTCATTGATGTAAATTTAGCAGCATGGTAAAAGTATTCAGTTGCATGGAAGCTATAATATTTGGTCTAAATTTCCTTCAGCTTAAGTCATCCAAAGAAGTGCATTTACACCCACATAAAAAGGGATGCTCTCATGTTGGCGTTCACTAAACTATTTTGAGAGTCTACTTCCAAGCCACTTAACAAAACGGTGCTCGCTGAGAGCATCTTTCTAAACAGGAGCTCATTCCTCGAAAGCCAAACATGACTCTTCACCCTAAGTCATTGTTTGGCCACTGGTCTCCGAGAGGCTCATTTGGAAAGTGAGGAATCAAGGAATGCTGCCTCAGAGTGGCCCCAGTGCTCATTTCACTTCCCGTATCTGATCGGAGCTCCATTTGGCTGCCCCATTACAATGCAAATGCACTTTTGTATCTGGATTTAGTGGTTGTTGTAACATAACGACAAAGAATCTTTTAGTCACGCCTGACATGCCATGACTGATGAGATATGACCGTTTTGAAGATTAGAAATACAGAGGAACCTGATGATTTTAGAGAATAGGGCTTTGATAGAAATTCCTTTGAAAGACTATACTGGAGGAGGTCTTATTTGACATTAATCCAGTACACTTTTTTTTCTTCCCCAGTAGCAACCTCAGACTTTTTTGACTTTTTGACTTTCATTTTGCACCTCTTGCTATTCTTAAAACAAAATAATATTCCTCCACCACAGGCCAAGTTGTGCACTTAGGCTGCTGACTCTGAACAAAGCTGACTTGCCCATCAATTCAGAGAAGCCTTCCTAAAATCCTTCCCAGTTTTCGTTTTTCCACCCACGTGTTTCCCTGCCAGTCTACTCTGGCTCGGAGTCCTCTGCAGTCATTCCCACAACATGGATGATCTGTAAACAGTGGATTTTCCTCTGTAAATTGTTTGTCCTATACATAATTCTGTATCAAATTTGATGGACATATGACTCTTACCCACATGTGGGTACATGGGGCGACAGTGGCACAGATGGTAGAGCGGGTCGTCCCATGATCGAAAGGTCGGGTGTTCGAATCCCGCCTCCTGAAGGTGCACACTGTCGTTGTGTCCTTGGGCAAGACACTTCACCAACCTTGCCTCCAGGGTCTGCGCACACTGGTGATGAATGAGAGTGTGAATGGGTGACTGGTTTCTTGCCGTAAAGCGCTTTGAGTGCCTAATGTAGGTGGAAAAGTGCTATTTAAGTTGAGACCATTCACCATGTGCACTGATAATGAAACTTGATATTACGCCCGTCCATAGTATTATTATTATAGTAATTCAGTGTTGAAGGGTATTGCATTTAATTCTAGTTATGGATCAGGGATTGTATTGGGAGTTAGTAGAATACTACTTTTCTACAATCAGTTTTGCCCATGTAATAATATCAAGTATATCACTTTAAATGGCAGTAGTATAACTCCACTGTCTGTCAGTTGAATGTAAGGTATAAAATGTAAGTGAGACATGTATATATCAAAGTGTGGTCAGGCCCAGAGGAAGTGTCACTGTGAGTGTGATGTGAGTGGATGTATTGTGTGTGCGCTGATGTAGTGAGGGGCTCCAGTCCTCGTTCCTGTTACTGGCTGCAGACTGTGCGGCTCCTCCACAGGCTTGGCCCCGGGCCACCTGGCAGCCAAAGAAAGGTGCCCTTCCCGGCCCCGCTAAATCTGAATTGTGGCCATAGGCTTTGCAACCTGGAAACTCAGCTTCTCATTTATCAACGCAGAAATTACATCAGATATTCCCTGTCACTGCTGGCCTTTGGACTGGCAGCACAGTGTGGCTGAAAAACCATTAGCTGGTTAGATAGCCGTATAAAGCTGCAGAGAAAATAGCATAGACATGAGATGTGGAAGGAATGTATGCAAAGCATTCCCCAGCACAGCGAGGACAGTGATATGTGACCTAAAAATATTATGTCAGAAGAAAATGGCATTTTACCCCTACCCAGCTTTCCATGGAGATCTTCTATTAACAAACAAACAATGTGAAGAATTTCCTTTTTAGTGCAGCCAGTTGCAAAGATATGTTAAGCTTGTTTTGATACCGGATGGCATTTCATTAATATCTACTTGAATGCATTCTTCAACTTGCCTAGTGACGTTTTCCTATGATCTAACCATTCCAAAACTGATTGCACTTCCTTATTCCTTTTTTGGAATTATTCTTAAATTAATAAATAGCGATCTTTCAGGGAGAAAAAAGGGGTATAGTCGACCAGTAATTGGCCTGTGGTTTTGCATTCATGTTTGTTTCTTTCCTTAGGATAAGTCTTCAAACCATCCAAGTGTCCCGACAACTAAGACGTTCTCCAGCTGTCCTCCTGCCAGGCTCAAGCCCCACTCCCACCCCAGTGCTGTCGGCCTCGTTCAGGCTAAGACGACCCCTGTCCCTGTCCATGTCCCCAAGCCTCCCAGCAGCGGCAGATCAGAAGGCCAGGGCAGGAAAACCACCTCTAAGCGCCCCACCAAGTAAGCACAGTCCCGATGATGGTAGTCAAAACATATTCATTAATATTAGATATTCAAATACATTGGACACTTAACTGCCCCCTTGTGGCTGGAGTTGGTATCTTCCACCTTGATTGCCTGAGTGCATGACGGGTGAAGAGATTGCTCTGTTCAGCCTTATTTGGTGACCTCATCCTCACAGATAGCCGCAATTGTCTTCTTTCATAATTTGGAGCTGAGTTCACGGCTAATGAGCGTCAGAATACGTGTGTAGCGGAGCGCTGGCCGCCGCTTCTATCTGTCTGTTCGGTAAACAGCCTCATCACAGGCCTGATTTCTGCCTGAACCGTAAACACAGCGCGGTTCAGTGGAAGGACCCGGCCTTCCAGCTCCATTTAAATCCTGTTTGGTTTGGAGATAAGCTGAAGAGAGGGAGCGCGGCCGGGGAAAATACAAGCTTTTTCCCCTCACTTGCGACTTATGACTTTATTACGGCAACATCTGGGCAAATTACACAATAAGAGCTTCGTGATCACGGCTGATTGTTTGTTTAAAATGGTGTCGCAATCACCATGGGCTCTTCGCACTTACTGGGGAGGAAGGATTCTATCTTCATCGCATTCAGTGTGGGCAGAATGTTTTCAGACCAGTTCTTAGAAATAATTTTTAGTTATGTAGCACTCTGACACTAGAATCAAAATGTAGAGCTTGGTTATTTGAGTTTCCCCTTTCTTTCTTTCTTTCCTTTATTCCAGTGTCCCCGCCGATAGCATGCTGACGTGTTCCGCAGCCTGCCGGCTCCCACTGTGGGCAGAGGAGGTTAGGGCTGCCGTGTAGGTGCCTGTTTGCTCCCTCCCGTGTGTGTGTGTGTGCGCGTCTTCCTGGCAGCGGCACTGTTTACCCTCTGCATGTGGAATTCCAGAGCCCCCTCGCACTCTCCTCTGTCCTGCATTTTTGCGGTCCACCAGTGTGACAGGGGAGAGTGTGGGAAAAACGGAAGCCCCCCGCTCTTGGAAAACGAACCGATGGAAACAATGAAAGAAAGAATAAAGAGAATGGGAATGAACAAATGACGGGGAGAGAAATGCAAAGCGCGTCCAGGGGGGGAGAGGAGAGATGATGATTGTTCACAGAGAGTGGAGGGATAGTACACCTCTTCCTTTCCATTTCTCATTTTGGGAGTGACTCAATGCTCGTGTTCGCTAAGCACAGCTAACACATGTCAGTTTTAGTCCGGCTTTTCACCTTCTCCAGAAGGTGCTGAGACAGTGTACACCAGAGAATATATGAGCATGAACTCGTGCCACATCAGGATTACACTTGGTTACTCGGTTACACTTGCCAGGGGGCGGGCCAATAGCATTTTGGGGGGAGTGACTAGTGCTTAATCTACAAAAACCCTTTCTCTGTCAGTGAGAGGTCACCCTTTTAGCCAGGGCATCAGCGTTCGATGCTTCTATGGTGGTTCTTATCAGAGCTGAGCTAAGGTGTTTGTTGGGCTTAAATGTTTTGAGTCGGTTTACATATCAATCACTAAAAGCAATGTTAAGTTATCCCTAAATTATATAAAACCAGTGATGTGTGATCTCTCCTAAAACGTAACAAGCTGAATAATGACATTCTATAATCTCTATGAGAGCTGCTAAAGCGACTTTCCCCCCTAGTGACATGTAATAAGAAATATCTCCGACCTGTTGTACAAACTGTATAATGTAACATTAACCGGAGCCTTGAGTATCAGCTTGTATATACATAGTATCTAGTGGCCGGGCAGGGCTCCCTGTCCATCAGCATGCCATAGCTGCCAACTTACGGGCTTCAAGGACTTTGAGTGGTATGACTTCAGTGAAGGCTTTGAAAGGAGTCATTTGTAACACAAATAAATGAGCCTGTTTGGTGTTTTGTTTTTCGAGGTTTGGCTTGTGGCAGCTGTAACTACGGAAACGCGGGCTGTCGTGTGGCATTACTAATAGGGTGACAATTACAGCAGCGCCATTAATGTCAGCCTCACTGCAGCTCTCACTCCCTATTAATCAGCCACAACAGTAGTTATTTTCACAGAGTGCCGTATACACACACGACCTGCCAGACGTGTGTTTACAGTTAAACTTTATACCCTTTGGTCAGTAGCACTCTGGCAGCCCGGGCTACCTGCGGCGCACAGAGAGCAGGGCTGCTGCACATCCGCATCGTTTGCCTAAGATTTCTGCAAGCTGTGTGAAATTTTCAGCTTGGGGCTAGTATATTATCTGTACACACTGCAAGTTGAGATCCAGCTGCCCTCATCTAACTGAGGTGTAAAAGAGCGTTGTCAAAGAAAAAGTGATGCCAACAACTCTCCGAGGTCAACTTTTTTTTTTTTGTGAAAAGGGTTGCTTCCTGTCAAGGTTTGCCGCGCTAGAAGTGGGCCAGCTCTATTTGTGCTTGTGTAATGGTATGAAAGAACAACTGTGCAGCCCCTCACAAGGAGCCAGTGTGTACCCTCATTACCTTGTTAATGCTCCTCTGGCAAGCTGCTGTTATGGGGCGAGAGGTTAATGCCGGCTAAGCTTTATTTATTGTTCCTCCTAAAAATGCTTAACAGATTTAATGTATAAGGTTACGGGCACGTCTGCTCCCGCGCTCTGCTTCAGTGCTTCCTTTAATGGTTTATTCCATGAAAACACTGAATTTGCTGTTTGATAATGTGGAAAGGTGGAGCAGTCCGTGGCCTGTAATCTCCAGAGGTACTGTACGTCTCTGTGTACGTACACTGGCAGCGTCTGTATTCGCCGCGCTATCCAAAATCGCTTGGCACGCACTCCTTTTTATTTTGCAGCCTACATCGTAATTATCGGGCAACTGTGAAAATCGCATCACCCAGGACAAGGAGCAGGAATTTGTCCCCTACTTGCCACACTAACTCAAGAGAGACAGTTGGTAAACACGGCGCAAGCCTTACTGTCTGGCCCGCACGCTGAGAACTTCGAAATCCCTCTGGGGATGGGAGGTTTTGCAGAAGAATGTTTACAACTAATGTGAGAATACATTTGTTAAACTATTTTCATTTCTTTTCGTCACAAGGCAATCATCTGCAGAGACCCCAACTTCTGGACACGTATCCAACGGTCAGAGAATAGTCTACGAAGCCATCTGTGGTGAATCAGGTGAGTCTGATGCTAACGGCTATCATTTGTTCTTTTCTCTATTTGAGAATTGTCTTAAAAGTTGATAAAACACCCAGAACATTTGAAATGATTTTGCAGATAAAATAAATCAAGTCTTGGATGAAAGATCCTTTTAAAATCCCATTTCCAGGCAGTGATCTCTACCAGCGCTAAATTAGAAGCTAATCAACTTTCTTGGCCCATTACCGCTACTTTTTTTGAATAACAAACAAACCTGCTGCGGAGAGAGCCCACATGGCAGAGTTAACCACTTGCTGATCTCCTAATTCAATATGAAGAACATGGCACACACTTGGAGCGTTCTCTCAGCTTCATCTGACTATAAACAGTCATTTTAGTGCCGCTCGCTGTGTGACCAATGGACTGGCG
Organism: Gobius niger; assembly: GCF_951799975.1. NCBI lineage: Eukaryota > Metazoa > Chordata > Actinopteri > Gobiiformes > Gobiidae > Gobius > Gobius niger. Next base: position 8,813,356 of record NC_136867.1, read on the forward strand.
CGTGTCCACGGCCGCAGATTACTAAAGAATAAAGCGGCTTACGGGCGATGACATCTTTTTTTTTTTGGTAATGAGATCCAGTGATGGGAACATTTCAGGCATTCCCATGTGTTGGCCGTTTCTTCACTCGCAGTGACACTACATATGTGGGCGCGAGTGGCTCTCGTGTGCGTCTTCACACCGCAGCCGCGCTGCTTTTTCCACCCGGATCAGCGCGCTAAACGAAGCGTTGAGCTCACGACAGTAGCGGTGATATTAGAGTGTCGCACATCTGTTTGCCTGATCAAGCCCATGCCATACTTTAGCATGAGCAAATCCTACTATCGGTCACATTACGGGAGTGTGAGAGTCACCCCAGCAATCAGCCTACAGCCCTACACATGTCCCTACGCAGGCTGCTCGGAAAAATACGGTAGCAGCAGCGCCGCCCAGTCCCCTCTGAACATTTTCTTTTCTTTTCTCCCCGCAAAACTGTGCCTGGCTTTAGTTAACAAACATCTTATAAACTCATCAATTACTGTAACTAGAGCCGTTGGGAGCAGCTTCTGAATTTCATGAATGCGTTTTTCCGTCATTTCCCAGCTCAAAAGGGGTTGGGGGGGAGAAGTTTGCGGCAGAGGCCAGTTTATCTGAAGTTAGCCGAGCCTGAGCGCGGTGTGTCTGCTGGAGCGGAATCGCCTTTGTGGGGCTTTGGAGTGAGTCAGGTCCTTTTTGTGCCTGTCCAGTTTACCTTTGCAGCGAGATGACTGCGCTCCCCTGATCGCTTCTGACAGGGAGAGCATTCTCTATGATCAGCTGTCAACCGCCATTAATCACCGCGGGCCTTTATCTCTCTCTCTCTCTCATCTCTTTCTGCTCGTATAACTTCCAAAAAGCCTCCTGCCCGCTCGCCCCCTCCCACTCCCCAATTTGCACGGCTTCATCATGTGTGCGTCACCCCCCGGTTCAGTTTTTGACATGCGATGAGGGGAAGAGTGAGACGAGGACCTATCAAAGCACGCAGATCCAGATTATGTCAGCCACATGTGTTTTACAAGCCTTCCCCTTGAAGTTTTCCTAAAAGTTCTCAGGGCTCCATAGACGTCCACCGATGAAAGATTTATTACTTGGAGTTGGAGAAAGGAAATGAATGCAGCACCCGCGCATGTTTTAATGGGATCTATGCAAGGCGTCGCTATCGGACAGTTCCTGGAAGTTTGTCACCGGGCCCATGTTATGCTTCTGTTTTGAACAACCAGGCAGCTTCACTAGACTCAAGCATTTCAGGACTTGAACTGCCTTGACTGCTATTCGTTGGCAAATAGCTGTCACATTTTGAGGTTAGCTTTTACAACTGCTCCACAACCGCTTTACTTTTACCTGTTTCCCGTGATTTTGCATGATTCTAATACAGTGAAAAAAAGGGAAACTCTAGAGCTCATTGTAATGGAAGAGTGTATGGTCAGCTGGTCTTACTGCAGACTGCTTGTACATGGGAGACACCACACTTTGTCAACATACAAAAGTGGCTCAGCCCTTTTCTAGACTTAACAAAACTGGAACAATAGGCCAAAATGAGCTAAATATACGGTGTGTCTGGAAAGTATTCTCATCCCTTCAGTTTTTCCACCTTTTGTTATGTTACATCTTTGTTCCAAAATGGATTAAATGTGTTCTTTTTTTTAAAGAAAGTTTTGCAAATTTATTAAAATAAAAGACTGAAATATCTCATGTACATGCAGTCAGATGTTTCTACAACTAGACTGGAGTCCACCTGTGATAAATGTAATTTTCTGGGCTTGAGTTGGAAAGGCACAGACCTCTCTATAAGGTCCCTCAGCTGACAGTGCATGTCAGAGCAGAAGCCAAGCCCTGAAGTCACAGGAACTGTCAGTTGACCTCTGAAACAGGTTTGTATCGAGGCATCGATCTGGGAAAGGGTATAGAAAAATTGTTGCAGCATTGAAGGTCCCGAAAGCACAGTGGCTTCCATCATTTCTAAATGGAGGACTGTCAGAACCACCAGGACTCTTCCTAGCTCAATCAGGGGAGTTTAGCCATGGTCAGGGAGGTGACTAACTCTGACAGAGCTCCAGCGTTATTCTGAGGAAATGGGAGAACTTTCCAGAAGGACAACCATCTTTGTAGCAACACTAAGTAAAACTAAGTCCACCAATCAGTCCTTGGTGGAGTGTCCAAGCAGAAGCCTCTTCTCAGTAAAAGGCCCATGACAGTCGGCTTGGAGTTTACCAAAAGGCACCTAAACAGCTCAGACCATGAGAAGTAAGATTCTCTGCTCTGATGAGGCCAAGATAGAATTATTTGGTCTGAATGTCAAGCGCCTCATCTGGAAGAAACCAGGCACCGGTCATCACCTGGCAAAGACCATCCCTATGGTGCAGCATGGTGGTGACTGCATCATGGAAGGATGAATTCAGCAATGTACATCGACATGCTGGTTGAAAACCTGCTCCAGAGCACTCATGGCCTCAGACTGTGGCGATGGGTTCACTGTCCAACAGGAGAACGACACGAAGCACACAGTCATGATAACGATGGAGTGGTTTCAGGACGAGTCTGTGAATGTCCTTGAGTGGTAAATAGTAATGGTAAATCATCAAGGAACCACTCACCCATTCACACGCTCATTCATACACCAGTGTACGCAGACACTGGAGGCAAGGTGGGTGAAGTGTCTTGCCCAAGGACCGACAGTGTGCACCTGCAGGAGCCGGGATTCAAACCCCTGACCTTCTGATCATGAGACGCTCTACCATATAACATAATAAAATGTGGGAAAAGTGAAGGGGTGTGTATTTCAATATTGCAATATTACTTACCTAATGCAGGGCTACAGAGTGAGGCCAATTCAGTCTGGGTTGAGAGCCGCTGGATGCTCCCCTGGTGTTATTGTAGTCGTAGAGAACTGATGGAAATGGAGCACAGTATAGCTCATGACAGCATAGAGGGTGTGCATAATATTTTAAGTCTCAACAGAGGTAGAACCTTTGGCGTTGCAAGCTGAGTGGAGAATCGATGAGTAACAGTGCCGACTGTTCACTCGATCTGTTGCCGTGGTGGACTGTTGGCTGCCACGCTGTTGCTGTGTTGTGACATTGCACATTTTCAAAGCACTGGGCCTGTTTCATGCCTCGGTTCACCCGATGAAGGGCTTGTGTGACCAACCCCCTAATGACAGTCTGGAGTTTTATGTTTCCTACATTATTACTGAAAAATGAATAAAAAAAATGATCACAAAAAAAGTGAAACTCCAGGGCCAAGATGTGCAAAAGCCTGGATAAAGCATTATATTAGGACTTGAATTCATCTTCAAGCTTTCCTGCCACACCGGTGCATTGGGTGAAGGTAGATTGTTTGTGGATCACTGTGGAATTGAGCATTGAGCAAAATATAAAAAAAAACCTTAAATTATTTAGATATGCACTCTTATCTTGTGCCGTTTCATGCGATTGGAGGCAGTGTTTTTCATTCTCCAGCTCAGTCAGCCCTCAGCAGCGTAAAGGAACCCTAAAATAAATAGTCTGCTGCAGGGGAATGAAAAGGGATACTGTTAGGAAGAAGCACAAACACACTAGCGCGACCTGTATTCGGAATGCCTTTTCTACTGGCCGTGAGCCAAGAGATAGGACGGCGGTCTGAGAGTGAAGTCACGCCACACAAAGGCTTAACACCCCACCGCTTTTGTCTATAATTAACCTCCCTGGATCAAAAGGTAGGAAAGGGAAAACCACCCCTTTGCCTTTTGAAATAAACACCCTTTCATATCTCGCAGGTCTCTCCATGTACCGCAAAGTGTTTCCGGGCCAGGAGCCGAGCCGCAGATGACACCGCGACGGGGACTTGGGACGCGCTCGCCCGTTGTGCCGCCGGGACAGGTGCTTCTGCATGTAGACGGATGAACCGGATGACAGGAAGCGGCATCGGATGGCGCGCCTCCTTTTTTTTTATTTTACGATTGTAGCAACAGACACGTGCGCGCAGCAGGGCTTTGACGCAGGTCGGGAGTCTGTTGCGTGTGTCTTATATGAGATGGTCCTTTCAGCGCGTTTCACACTCCCCCCGCAGCCTACAGTCGAGCGCTCCACTGCTGCCCGCGCTCATTCTCTCCATGCTTACCAAGCCATGGAAAGATTGCACTGACAGATAGCCTTCAGCAGATGCTTCTTCGACGTTTTAACGACACGATTCAGAATACTCGACTCTACTAAAGGCTGGAACATTGCAAATCAAATTACTTTTCAGATTTCCCTTTACAGTTGACACGCACAGGGTTAAGTGTGTTTTGAAGAGCTGGTTTTGGAGCAGTCCAGATGTTGCCTGGTCACGTTCTCATCTCCCCGTCATGCGTGTAGGGAAGGGGGCACACTGCAGATGATCAGGTGGACACTCACAATGCTGTTATCAAAATGAAGGATTTCGAAGTTACATATTTAAACAGCCATAATGAAAATAAGGCTTGTATTTATTCTATTTGTCGGGTGAAATGTGAAGCAAAAGGTATTCGCTTGCCCTTCCACATAAGAGCCCACTACAGCTGCCAAAGCTGAGCGCTGACTTGTTTCCAGAGAATGGGAGAGGTGCATCCCATTCCTGTCAACTTTAAGAAAACGTACAAACTGAAATCAGATTTGCCTTTTTGCTTTATGCGTTTGGAGCTACGAAGGTCACGGATGTATCATTGTTAAGAGTTTACAGACTTTTATAATAAGAACGTTCTTGTAAAGGTTTTTGTGAAATGTGTTCATTGTTTGGACCAAACTGTTGTCAAATGTATTTTTGTTTCGGTGCTACTGCTAGTATTTATTGAATTATTGAAGTATTTATGTACCTTTTTGGTGATTTGATCGGATACAGGCTAAGCAGACGTGGTTTTGCGCAGCCATGAATGTGTTGCTTGGATCGGTGAACACTGTAGTCTCAGGGCCTTTTAGTGGAAAAGTGTGTATATTTTACATATTGGTGACATATGTTTTATGAATATTACTTGAACTTTGCGCATGAATTCCATTTGTCGAATGTCTGTTGTGGTCAAAACTGCACAATGTTGCAGGATAGCTCTTTTAAATGCTATTATTTTTGCAGAGGTGGTTGAAGCACTTGAACCATTTTGTCAATTTACAGCAAAATGAAGTTGTAAAAGCAAAACTAAGTAAAAGTGTCGTACATTAGAAGTGACGTCAGTGAATGGAATTGACCCAGTTGTTTACTCATGGAAATAACGTGAGTAAAAGTGACATCCATCCCACCAACACTTTAATCAACTTGTGAAAGTATCCAGCCTCCCCCCCCGTGTTTTGTCACATTTGCAATCGGCAGTTTCCCCCGTTGTAGCCGTTTCTGCTGTTTTCTCCGATGCATGCAGCATTACATCACAGTAACATTGATGTGCATATTCGAGCATGGGAGATTACTGTTTTCTGCAGCATGCACCATTATTGCAGGCTATTCTGACAACCGTAGCAACAACACCAATACCTAAACGTCGATCATGTGATGCTCGTCATTGTGTTTCAGTCAGTGGTCAGCCATCTCTGAAAAACCTCGATGTTTTTAAAAAATATGAACATAAAACTTCATGTACTATCCAACAGTTCATTTAATTACAAAAAAAAAACAAGTGTTTCAAGGGTAATAATAAAAACATTTACAGTTTGTGGTCGAGTGAAGTGTTCACTTGGTGACGTACAACGCTGAGGAAACAGAAGGCTTCACTTTCATAGGAACATCCCTGGGCCTGTTGTATTCAAGAGGTAAACATAACCATGAAAGCACTACTTTGAATAAAGGCTTGTTTTTTTTTTTCCAGCATGTCTTCTTGATTTCTATAACATTGTTTTGTTTTTTTTGTCTTTGTTTCTATCTAACAGCATTTAAATGAACAGTGTGACAAGTACAGCGTTCATTTCCAGCAAGGACAAACAGTTGCGTCCCATATGTTTGGATTGTACCTTATTTTCATGCTTGTTCAGTTTGTACATCGACGTCATCATAGCATTTATGTTGAAAAGTCTCAAAGTTCAAAGAGGTCTGCGTTTCAGTGAAGTGGTAATCGTCTTCAATGTGAATGCCGCGCTCATTTTCAGCTTCTTCTTGTCTGTGGATGTAAGAGTCCGTGTCCGTTTTTTCTTTTTTTTTTTCCCCGCAGCAGGATTGAGTATCCAAACCACTGCTGCCAGCTCCTGAGTAGTGCCCAGTCTGTGCGTCTCACTGTCTTTAGCTGCACTTGCAGGACTTCACCACCATGTTGGACAGCTGCTCCACTTTGGGCGAGCGACCCACATAGTAGAGGATGGTGAGGGGCTCCAAGTCCTGTGGGACGCAGCAGGGTGAAGCCGACGCCTCGGGGTTCAGAGTGTTGTACAGGCTCAGCAGCTGTTAGAAGAAGAGAAAGGCGGTGAGTCCAGTTCATTATTTTATTGGGAGAGACACAGTTTTCAGTATATGGTATATGGCAATATGATCTAATAATCCCCCATTTTTAGAGATTTAACATGTCAGTGCTTTTCTTCTTCCTTCATTTCCGGAGTGTCTTATTTACGCAAGCACTTAGCAGGTTGTAGTTGGAAATATTTCATATCTAAAAACCAGGTGAAACTAAACCGCGTTGCTATATCATTGTAGTGTTTTTGCTTAATTTTAACACTGTACACGGGCTGTGCAATTAATCGAAATTCAATTACGATTTCGATTATTACACTAAACGATTACAAAATTAGCATAATCGGAAAAAAAATATTATTTTATTTTCTTTTTTTTTTTTTTTTTTTTTCTGGCAAAGCAGACTTGTATTTCATGGCGCTGGGATTATTTTCCCTTCACATTTCACGTGCCATGGCTCGTGCTTTCGTCTGACATAAAAACAAACAGCGCTGTGTGATGATGTCATCAGGCCGCGCTGCTCAGTTTGCTTGTGCAGGTGTGAGGGCTGGCCAGCAGGGGGCAGGTGTGAAACAGAGACCTCTCCTTAATCAAGGCGTACTTGAAATCATTTGTACTTTTATGACTGTTCAGAAAACAGAAAATATTAATCTTTTTTTTAATTAATAAATATAAAAATAAAATAAAGACTTTTTTTTAAGGCAACAAATAATCGTTTGAATAATCGTGATTTCAATTATGACCAAAATAATCGTGATTATTATTTTTTCAATAATCGAGCAGCCCTACTGTACACAACTAAATACCAAGGAATCTGAGTTTAGTGGATAATTAGTCATAATAATAATAAGGGGTACTTTGAGTAGAGATTAAACCCTCAAGGGGTTGGGAATAGGGCAGGGCGATATGGCAGATATGGCCTAAAATCTATATCACGATATAAAAAAGAAATATCACGATAACGATAGAACTGACAATGGACAAATTACTTCCAAATCCCAGCCTTGCACCAATTCGGAAGATTAATTCAGTGATATTTTATTCTTTTTTTTTTTTTAGGGCATTCTAATTTCCTCACAAATATGATCTACTCAAGCATTTTACATCCTCCATTTCATTTTACTTTTTAAGCACCTGTCCCTGTGTTCTGCAGTCAGTGTCTATGCTGCTCTGATGGAGCTGAGCGTAACATAAATTATATTGTGTCTGCAACGATATAAAAAATTGCAACAATATCAAAAAATTATATCGCGATAACGATATGGCCCACCCCGAGTTGGCAACCACTGCTCTAAGTGAGTGAGCAGACTCATCCAATCACAGTGAAGTTTGTATTCTAAGAAGGAGACTTGTAGCATTCTTGATGTACTGCGTCTTATATTGTTACATTTTGAGGTTTTATTGGTTCAACATGCAGGTTTCAAAGTCAAGACACTTGACGAAAATGTCTTGCTTAAAGACGTTGTGACTTACTGTGCTGTGAGTTGTGTCAGAGCTGCGTAGGTAGGGGCAGGGACCAGAGCAGAAGTTAGCGTAGTACCCTTCAGGCTGATGAATCCACCTCCAGCCTAAGTCCTGGCGGAAATTAATATATAGTGGTCGCACACAGCAGTTCTCCTCATAATTACTGCAAAGGAGAGAAGAGGAGATTACAATCCGATCTGAGTCCACAGATGAGAGAATTCCTCTCTGAGGTGTGCCCTTATTTTCTCTCCTGGAGCCGGCCCAGGTTTGTGTCTGTCAGTCTGAGAGGATCCCCGAGCCAACGAGACGGCATGGAGGACCAGGTAGTGTTGGCAAGTGCTGGGACGGATCCTGACTTGTAGCTCTAATACCTCTGTCATGCTCTTTGACATGATTAACAGGCTAATTCTATGTGGCCTACTATCCCTGCCTGGCATCTCAGGTAAGTTTCCGTTTCATGTTACAGTGGGATGATTCTTTTCTCATTCCAGTCAAATTACTCACATTTTTCTTATGCCCGTAACATGATTGTGACATAAATTCCCTAATGTGGTAAACAATACTGAGGAATGAGCCAGTCAAAAGAGCATCTACATCTTGTTTTTCTCTCCAAAGACCTGGCTGGATTGTTCATAATACACTAAAACTCGTTTCCAAAATTGTCCCAAATGTGCAAGAAGGGCACCCAGCATAAAGCCTTGATGCAAATATTTTATCCGCTGAGACGACACAAAGGCTAAAATGAGCTTTAACTGTGAGAGAACTGTGGCTCACTTGAAGCAGTAATTGGTATCCAGTGCCCTCTTGCGTCTTCGAGACGAGGACTGGGTGTCCAGCCGATGAGGAGGCAGCATCATCAGGATGAGGTGGGGGTAGAGCTGCTCTTTCTGCTCCTTGTACTGGCTCTGATCTTCTTCCATACCTGCACGTAACAAGTTAAAGAGGACATGAAGCATAGATAGTGTAGATCTTATAACTCTCTACATCTGTCCATTCATGCAGTCTAGACCTCTCCCTGCTCTGGAGTCTGCTCATCCACTCTAGCCTGATAGCTAAAGCAGCGTATATCTCCGGAGAGATGCTGCTGGTGGATTTGTCCGCCCCTCTTTAATTCGGGGCCAAGCGTCTGAGCGCCGTTGCGGCACATTCCTTGTGGCCAGCCCATTCGACAGTGTTCCCAGGCCCCGGGGCCCGGGGGCCTCAGCCCTAAGTGAGATACCAGAGCAATTGTATTCCCATGCTGAGTGTCTTTTCTTCTTCATAAAAAGGAAATCCATTATCTTACCATAAAGAACAGTCTGCGGATCACTGCATGAAACACACATTGATGACAGGGCTAAGGACTTTTCCGACTGAACTTATAAAAAGGGCTGCTATAATAGGATTAATACAGTAATATACTGGGAGTATTACTCCTAATGCCAAACGTATGCTTTTGGTTATTTTGGATAAGAAAATAAATGTTATCTGCCCTTATAGATGTTCTGTTCCTTAATGTCGTTACTTAATTTCAACTTTTTTGTAAAGAAATGTATATTCAGCCCACCACATCCCCTACCACCACACACGTGATGCTGAAGCAACCCTAAAAACACAAATGGCAGAAAAATTTCAACAAATACAAGATGTCTATCTGATCCAATCAAATGGTAATAAATCCAATTGCTGTTCGGCATTATACAAAGATCTGGCAAAGAATAAAAGACCAAAGGCTGAGAACAGAACAAAGTCAATAGCCATAAACATGACTCAGCACAAAGTGGAGCGGACAGCAGGAGCACAGAGGGAAACAGTCCAGGGCTCAGTCTGATCTCTTCAAAGTAATACTTCACCCTATTAATGAACCCTGTCTGTTTCCTCTGTGTGAGTTATAGTTATATATTAACTGATTCTGACTGTAGTTGTATTTGAATGCATTTTGTTGTGTCGTTTCCACTTGACGGGACTCTCACCTTTGAATTTGACGTCTAGTACCTCATTGGCATTCTCGATGATGTCCCCGTTGGGTCTGAAAGTGTGACAGGGACAGTGGACGCTGATCTCCAGGCCCAGGTTAGTCTCTGCACACACACAAGCACAAGGTCCTTAGAACTGTCAGTTTAAATGAAGCGAGAAGTCACAAACGTAATGAGCAATGAACACACTCACGTCTGTACATGAGCCACTCCCTCACTGTATCCGTCACATCGAACGAGACCCACTCGGGCGTCCCCTTGGTCAGGACATTCTTGCCCCCGATGTAGCGCTGCTTGGCTTTGGGGTCGTCTTTCTGAAGGATCTGTGAGAAAGAATGGTTGAAAATGTGAGCCAGCTGCATAAACTTTGTGTTCCACACAGACCCAGAGCTGTCTGTCTAGAGCCAGACTCTCCGGGACGCCCTGGGCCAAACGTCTCCTCATCATGGAAAAAGTGACTCTGTGTTGATATCCCCTTTTTGAGAGTTAATGCCTGCGTGTTACCCTCCTGCCAATGACAACCTGACTGTCCTTCACACCAGCAGGTCCAACAGGGGCTTCAAATGCAGAGTCACACAGTTGAGAAAGCAGATATCTCCCCAATGTTAATGTGCTGAGACCTGGAGTAGCATTTCCCAGAAATAAAGCTGGTTATCTTTTATTGTGAAATGTGTGTCTGGAGGTGCCCCACAGCAGTGCTAGGATAGCCAGAACCCAGAACAATGTCAGCATCTAATCTGTCTTCCTGTGGGACCAAGGGGCCAGTGTGCTGCCAGTGTCAGCCCTTTGCCAATCAACTCCAGTCTGCAGTGAGGGAGTGAGTGCAGCTCTGTTTACTGCCTCCTCTGGGCGACCCTGACCTATCTCCTTTTGGCCCCTGGAAACAATCTGAGGCTCTGACAGGCTGCGTTCAGCCCAGCCAGGCCTGCCTCTGAGGCGGTATGCAGCCCAGAGACGCTTGTCTCCCTGGCAGGAAATGTTGGAACCTGATCATTACTCCGAACCTTTCGTGGGAGATTTATGAGGAAACTGCGGGAAAAAACAAACGATCCTTGATATACCACTCACTGATCTGACATACTTTTATACATGCCATACAAAGAAAGAATACAAATATAGTCAAAAGTGCTGGTGTAGGCCAATGACGTTGATCTAACAAGGATAGGCTTTAAGATTGACATCTCAGAAAGAAGAAACTGACGAATGGTGAGCTCGAGTTTCTTTAAGACGGCTGTTGAAGCTCTTAAATCCATCCTAATGTGGAATCCATTTGACTGTGCGCACATGGAATAATGATCAAGAGGAGCGCTGGTTGGACACCCTAATATAAATGTTTTCATCTTCCTCTCTGACCAGCACAGGCCCATACTGTGAGGGAAAGCGAGCTCTCCGCCCCCCACTGAGGTGCACTAACCGTGGAAATGAGCAGAGCCTTCACACACCTGGTACAGCTCGATCCTCTGTTCGTTCCTCTTGGCAGCGGGGTTGGGGACCCTCAGGGCGCGGAACTCTGCCCGGAACAGGTTGGTGGAGTTCTTCTCCATGGTGGACACGTTGAAGCGGAAGACTTTGGAGGTGACTCCTTTGGGGCAGAAGGTGAGGTCATCTGTGAAAACATGAACCCGGAAACTACGATTAAAGCTGGCCATTCCACGCACTATCTCATTGAGTTTTCTGTTGCAAATCAATGTCACGGCTTAATAGTCAAATTTTCAAAAATATGAACCGAACCACTGCGCATCTGCTTGTGCTTTTCCGGCTTGCCTGTTTGCAACAAGTTAAAGTGATCCAATGAAAACCAAATGTGGCATGTGGCGGACAATGGAACAGGCTGCGCACACTCTTCCCTCCAGCCCCGCAGACAGGTGTTCGGAGAAATCAGACCAAATCACTGTGCTTCCGGGGACTAAAGTGTTGTTGCTGGAAACACGTGGCATCACTTACTCAACCCAGGGCCATGTCTGAGCAGCCAGCGAAGTCTATTGTGACACGCGGGCCCACCAAGCTAATGGCTCTCAATGATATCAGGCTGTCTACCTTCTAACATATTGTATAGGAGCAGTGACCTTTAGCCTAATCAACTTTGTAAATAGCCACATTGTTGCTGTATCTGTAAAGCTTCCTGTCAGCTTTCTCACACACAGCACTGTTGAATAGAGTGTTTATTAACTGGCCTAGCACATGCAGCGAAGTGGAAAACAAGCAGATTTTTTTTTATGAGCGCAGTGGAAACCATTATTTACAGCCAAGATATACCTAATTTACTGGTGTAACGTTCAGGTTTATTATGGGGCCCGCGCAGTTCCCGTGCGGCAGACAGGAGCACTGCAACCCGAGGCGAGGGCTTGCGCCTATGTCATGCGTGAGCGTCTCCAAGTATCTGTACTTTGTTTGACCCATAATTCCAACTTTAGCGTCCTCCCAGCCATTATCTGAGATTTCCATGGTTTTGTCCAGGTTTCCCTATTTATAGCTGACCTTCAGGGTTTGCAGACGCCGGCCTGATATCTGTCCAGCGTTTCCACATGATCTATAAGGAGTAGTAGCTTTGTCCTCCCTTAGCATGCCCCGCGCTCACGCCCACCCTCTCCACATGAACAGTAGGTGGAAAGCCCCCACTTCAAGGGGCAGATTCGAATTTCTAATCAGTTCTTTGCTTTCATTTCGGCTGACCTCATTCCCTCCCCCCTATTGCGATGGTTTTAGTTGGATTTTGCATTATGCTTCGGTTTTGCCAAGGGCCTGAACGCTGTAGGTCATTTGTTCCATGTTGATGATTGGGATAGCATAGTTTGTCTGACTGAAATACTTGAAGTGATTGCGTGACCCCCAGCTATTTCAGTTGACCACAATGTTAAGATGTTGAGACAGATAAATGCATGTCAATGATGCATGAGTCATCAGTTCTAAATTTGATGTGGAGTTCCAAGATTAGAAGTAAACAAGTGAAAGTGGCTGTAATTACTACTGACTTGGCTGAATTACACACAGTTTTATTGTGAGGTTTTCTTATTTAAGTGCCTGCAAAAGTGTATTTATAGCCACATATAAAAGCCGAAGCGAGAAAATGATGCCCAGTCGATCCCATTTTCATATTATCACTCAATTAATGTAACCATAGATAGGCTATAAACAGGGGATTTAGGAGCAGTGCAATAAGACAGACTGGGGTTGTTGTGCCTCGCCCTGATGTTGCAGACCACAGTCCCACCCTGACACGCGCCCGGCCTGCTGCCTCCTCCGCAGGCTGCTCCCCACGAATCACCTCTGCTTCACCCTCAGCGTCTTGGGCTGTTTGGGATGGCAACTTTTGTTACATACAGGAGGCAGGAGGAGTCTGACTACTAGGTGTCTCAGTCTCAAGTAGTGCCATCAAAATCATTTTCAAAATAAATTTACCGTACAGAATCAAATTGTCAATAAGCTATAGTTAAATGACCATTTTTTGTAACGATGTTGTTGGCTGCTTGACTGTCAATGTTGAGTTATTTGTCTTATTATTATTTGGCCTCTGTTGCCATGCGGCGACATCATCTGCATACTCTTCTTAGACAGGACAGCCTGGATGTCTGGATACTTTACTTCATAAAGACTGGCCAGGCCAGTAAAACCATTCACCGTCTTTGTGAAGTTGTTCTTGATTTGGTACAAAAGTGTGTACGTGGTCTTATTGATAATGTCAACAACTGCATTCAGGGGTCGTTTAACTACAATCCTTTTACAGAAATAAAAAAAAACTTGTCTCTAGGAGGTTACCAACAAATGATCAGTAATTCAACCGTTTAATAATTGATATTGACCAGGATTCACTCATTTCTCTCTCATGCTTTTACAGGTTGCTGGTTATCATTACTGTGGAGGGAGACTGTCCAGAGCCTGAACAATGGAAGGAGGTTGTGTTTTATTTGTTTATTTGGTCAGGACAGTGCATGTTAATGAGCACTCATGAGACTCATGCATGTAAACATGCCTCATCGTGTTGTTGCCATGAGCGTATTTTCAGTCCATTGTCCCCCATTGCAACCGCACTGTGCCATTAACCAAAGGACACGTGAGACATGGACTAAATTAACTAATACATTTACGATTTTGAAAAAAAAAGTTTGTACATTTTCAGTTTTGCTGAAAAAGAGCAGCAATGATTTGTTACAACTGACTTTGATACTAAAATGAATGAGAAACGGAGATGAATTATTGAGGGGTTTTGGTTGTGGGGGTGTTTCATGGGCCAAAGAGCTGTCTCTGTTTATCCTAATGACATCATGCAGCTTTCTCCCATAAATCACATCCTGTCTTCAACAAATGACCCCACATTTTACTAACTCAACGCTTAAGTCAATTATACAATTTACAACAGCTCAAAACTGCACATGCAGTGATCCGAAAGTGAGTGGAGTCTCAGGTTAATTCAGCGGTTCAGATCCAGATCATTGTCCTGTCTGAGGCATGGCTCATTTAATTGCGCTTTGATTTGCATCAGTAATATTTCAGGGATGAAAACCTTCTGCTTAACTTTTTAACGGGAGTTGAAAAAAAGGCAAACTTGACTGCGTTCCCGAACACTCCCACCTTCCAAAAACAGTGTATGTAAAAGTCATTATATCCAGCAGGAATGAAAATGAAGCAGGCTGCAAAATTATCAAGGTGACAGACATTATGTTGCTGCGCACTAAAAATCACTCTTAAAAAAAAGTTACATAACGGAAAATTGAAGTGTTAATTTCTGGTTTTGGCAGTGAGCGGTGTCAGTAGTAAGTCAAGTTAATGTCGTGTAAAAAAAGGCCTACAGTAAGACCTACTGTATGTGATGTCCTGGGCACGTGGCCATCAGTGATCCCACTCCTTAGGCCTGTGTTTGTTTTGGGCGCTCTGGCTACCTCTGACCAGGGGATAAACCCGAGCTGTGTATTTTGAATGTCAGAAGCACTTTGTGGGAGCTGTGAAACGCATTTGATTCAGGGCTTAGCTTGGAGACTCTGTTTAGTGTCAGGGTGCAGCATAAACACCTGTTGATTTCAAAATGCCATGAGCTAATCAGCCACTGACCGTGAAAGGGCGCCAGTCCAACTCCTCCACTCAACTTTCTCTGGAGATTCAGTCAGTCAGCTACTGTTTCTCATTTTTTGAAACAATCAATGGAGCATACTTTACACAGGAAATACCAATATAACTGGACAAGAGAATTAGAGCAAAATACAGTCGGCTTTTTGCTATTATTATGGAGTAATTGTTGAGGCATATAGATTTTATGACGGTGGAAAAAATATTGGGAAACTCACGGTCAGAAAATGGAAATGAGGTATTGGAGTTGGCAATGCATAGTAGACTTAACTGCCTGAGAATTTTCCTTTCCGAGGAATGTGTCAGACTTTAGGCAGGAGTTCCCATGGCTTTAGTGCGAGGTATGTATCAAGGAATAGCGCTCATTCCAGTTTGTTATTTTACTCTCTGCTTTGCGTGACGCGCCACGAGTGCGTAAAAGTTGCCCAACTCAAGAAAGCGGACAGTGGAAAGCGCACACATATTTGCCGTGCATTTTCCCCTTGGGTAACTTATTCCTGTCTCATAGCCCATGCATCAAAGACAGACTAATTTATGCTGTGGTCAGTTGTGTCCAAACGTTGACTCCATTACGCGCGGGATCAAAAAGGATGGGGGTACTTACTGTTCTCGGGACTGGTGATCATGTTGAACTTGTATATCTCTTTGGCATAGTACTCGGTCTCCGTGTTATCCTGGCCACAACTCTGCTGCCTGTCCCGTCCCAGCTCCTCAATGAGCTCCTTGGTGCTGTTATACAGGGCCAAAACCTGGTAGGGTACCTGACTTGGGCCAGTGGTCTGAGGCGGACTGGTCAACCGCAGTTTACTGAGAATCTGTCCCCGTACTGCTTCCACTCTCTTCTTCTTGATGTGGTCAATGTCCACAGCGGTGCAGGTAGAGAGGGTTAAAGTCATTGTCACACTATTTAGGAGGAGGAAGAGGAGAAGTGCTTTACGCAGATTCATATTTAGGCTACTGCTGTTCACTCACAACTGTGGTGTGTCAAGGCGATGCGCAGACTCCCAAGCTGAGCCACAATGTGAATCCAATCTCTCTTTGCTCATTCAGGTCGTGAGAGAGTTCTGTTCTCGCAGGAATCCCATTTTGTCAAGTGCTATGTCATCTTCGCAAAATGTGCATTCGCATGAGAACAAATCCGTGCCATTGTGTAAAATATGCTCAGATTGTTATAAGAACTCGTGGTGCTTCTCTTCATTCCCCTTAGTGCAGCTTCTCTTCCGTTCCTGAGTTTGTACAGCTCCCACAACTTGCGCTCTCGCGTATAGGGCTCATCCACTTGTGCGCACGGAATCAGCGCGCCTCTCAGCTGGGCTCCTTCGCTTCAGCCTCACACACTCGGCCACTATACGCCCCTCTCACGCTTTATAGCCACATGTTGTGACGTTTCGGTAGGAGTGGCTATTTATCTGAAATGTCATAGAGTGCATTCAATTAAGTTTTTGATTATAAAACCATA
This sequence comes from Gobius niger, assembly GCF_951799975.1. NCBI lineage: Eukaryota > Metazoa > Chordata > Actinopteri > Gobiiformes > Gobiidae > Gobius > Gobius niger. The sequence continues at coordinate 8,829,673 of NC_136867.1, forward strand.
TAGCGGAATGATTTAAACAAAGTGAGGACTCTAATTGCGACTGTCATGTAGGCCTACACCCTGCAGAGGTGTAAACGTTAATAATATAAACGGGATCATTTGGAAAATACCATGAAATATTTATAACTATAGGCTACTAAATATATAGCCAATGACTCATTTATGCCCAGTCTAGATGGACACACTCTACAACACTAGATGTCCATGGGTACTAGTCTAGTACTGCTACCAGACTGCTACCAGGCATTGTCCCAGTGCGGTACACATCATAATCTAAAAGTGTGCCTACAGTGACACCAAGTGGAAAGGTAAAGTAAGTTCAGGAGACGACCTACAACAGCAGCTCAGCAGAGACTCTTAATGTGGCGTTATTTGGCTTCATAGGTCTGATTATTAACGCTATTTACTCAATTTTATTCAAATTATATTAGAAATCCTGCTGGACTAAATTTTTTGGCGTTCCTTGCTTCCCGACTAGGGTTGCCATGGAGAGCGTTGCTATGTGACGCTCCAATACAGGGATTGCTAGCCTAGCCTAGCTTACCACAATCAAAAAACAGAAATGGACGACACGTTTCAACTAGGAGAGTCGGCTGTTGCTAAAAATGTAAGTGACTTTGGTAAATGGCATGTGTTCGAAAAGAAGAACCAGGTCTCGGTGAGGTTTTGTGCAACTTAGTGGAGAGTGAGAGTGCTAAATCGTCCCAAAAGGCTAAGGATGCTAGCTCCAGCAAAAATAACTATTGTGTTCTCATTAATATCGTACTTTAGGTTATATAAATATCACAAGGTGCACATGGCATACTGGTAATATATCTAAAGTCCGGATGCCATATTTCTGAATACAAGAAGTTTCAGTAGTCAGTATTAAACATGTGGGAAGTTTGTGCTCAGATACTTTAGTTTTGGCTTGGTTAAAATCAATTGTTTCATCAACAAACATCTACGCTCCTCCTTTCATCTAAATCAGTAATATATAACAATATATTTTATTGTTGACAAATTAAGAAGCTGTAAGTTGGACACTTTTTCTGATTGATTGATAAATTGATTGATTTCTTGATTTCTTGATTTGTTTGCTTTAGTTTCCAAAATCAGGTCGAAGGGCTCGAGCAAATCAGTCTTCATTTGAGGAGAATCGCCATGGGAGAAAGTCTTCAGCGTCTGGAGAGGTACATATTACATATTGTAGATATTCAAACGCTGACATGCACCAATTGTCTGCAAATTAACAGCATCGACCTATCTTTGCTTCATACATGATTGAAAGGAGGAAGATGAGGTAGGTATAACGAGTGGTGGCTTTGTCAGGCTTTGCTGATGCTCCAGATACCTTTTTTAATTTTACAGCGATGTTACACACAGTATGCCTTAGCTCCGTGACAACTGTGCCCAATTACCATACTACATATATTTGATTAATATTACATTTTGAAAGATAATGCTCAGCCATACCTTTCTAAAAGTATAAAGTTATCATGGAGCTACTACATTACTTTTTCTTTTTTCATTGGGTGTTGACTTGTTCTTAAGTGTTTTTTGTTGTGCTGTTAATTTGGGCTTAAGCATCTTAAAGAATCAAAAACCCTTTTCTTTTCTTATTAATTTAAAGCTCTATTAAATAGCTACCATAACAGCATTCTATTAATGACATCAAGCATTCCCTCTAAATTGACCGAAATTTAAAATGGACAACATTACCAAAGAAAAAAATGGTTGCAATGCTGCTACTTTTGGCCAGTCTTCCCAAATTAGGCCAGCATCTCTAATGTATGAAGCATTATTCTCGCGCCCTCTATGACCTGCTGAGCACATGCAATACATTTTTCCGTCATGTCCTGTGACTGTGGGGTTTATTTACAGTCTTTGTTTATCAAGACTGGCCTCATCTTCCTAAAATACCCGACTGATTGGTCACATTCCTGACATCCTTTTAAACAAAGACTCGCTCGCTTTTATGGGCTGCTAGGGTTTGGCCACCATAAGTTCTTTACCCCAGAGACCGTCACAGAATCCCAAATTAGAAAACTACGAGGGCTGAGCTAATTGCTTTAACAGCCATTAGCTTTTTACTACAACTGTGAAGTTCATATTTGGTCACAAAAGACTGGAGGGCCAGATATGTTTTTTTTTCTTGGGACACTAAGGGCCCTCTCCATACGCTATACTGTATTGTAAGTGTTGTAAAGTATTCATTTATAAATTTACCTCCATGATTTATTTTGTTATTATTGTTATTTGATTGTTTTTTTTTGTACACAGCTTCTCTGTTCAGGACATATAGTTACCGGCCAGTGCCTTCTAATATGCTATTACTGAGAATACTGTTTTCATCATAAGCTATTTGCCTAATGCCTTTACTTTTACAACCATTTACGCAGGCTTGGAACCGGTACAGAGAATACATCGGCTAGTTCTTATATCTTTGCTACCCTTTTTCATTTGTCTGCCAACTGTGCCACACTATTCAACCCATCATCTTTGGCATTTTCTAATTCAAAATCTACCATATTTTGAATAAAGCCCCTTATGGTTTTAAGATGGAAAATATTACATCAGGAAGGTCATTTGTTTAAACAATATACTAAAATGTATAGTGTGCTAAGTCAACAGAAATATCAAATATTGCAGCTCATGTGGTGTAGGTCAAATAACAAAAGTTAGAAGGTAATTATTGCCTAAAATAGTTTAATAGTGGAAATCATTCATAATGAGACAATCACTAATTGCTCAAAGTTGAAGGAGCTTTTTCAGCTTCAGCCTGTCTGGATTAATGGTAAAATAAAGTGGAATAGAGTCGCCCCCCGACTCCCCCCTCGCGCGCCCCTTAATGGTGACATTCAAATTTATAAATGGCTTTGGTGAAGGAGCGAGCCTTGAGCAATTATTTCATCATAAACGAACGAAATTTTTCACGAGCGCTTTGTCCTTCCACAGACACAATTTGGTAATGAGAAATGGTGGTCCTTTTTTTAAATTCATTTGTCTGGTGCCCACCCTCGCTCGCTCCGAGGAATTCATTCATTCAAGTGCAGGTCACAGGATCAGAATGCATTTGGAGTTTACTATTTTCAGAATGAAGGAATGGGAAGGTCATTTTTTTTTTTCTCTTTTCCTTCTCCCCCTTGTGAATCTATTTCGAGGAGAGACGTATGCACTTCAGCAGTTCCCATGCTCCGCTCCATACGTTCTGTTCCTAGAAATGGGCAAAATTGAAAAGTTGCGCAAACATGACCTTGAGTAGCTTCGTGTGATATCTCTTCGTAGAAAAAATACTGTATACTTTTAACTTTACTTTGAAGTGTCCTTTTGCCAGATGGGGTCATAATTTGTGTTATCCTAGACAAGAGGGCCCCCTTCTGGCGCCACATAAAAATAATTGCGATGACAGCTTTTCACAGTCCTATTTGATAAAGTGCATATTTATTTTTGCCTACAATGAGAATGAATGCACTGCTCAAACCCATTAATTTTTATGAAAACTAGAGCTCAACTGTTTTATGTTTTACTCACTTTTTTTTCAGTTAAGATTCATGTTGTAGATTAGAAATGTTAACAAGTCGCATGCTATTTATGTCATCCTCTTCTCCTAGGGTCCTCCGGCGAAGCCTACGCGCAGACAGGGAGGCTGGGCCGAAGAAAGCTCCGGTTCTGGATCTGCCAAGTACAAGCCTTTGTCTTTCCCCCCAATCTCCACAAAAAAGCACTTCTGCTGTTATTAATGAACCCTCATGCCGTTGAACGAGCTTATTTATCAGCGCATATTTGGCACTCGGGCTGTGAATCAACAAGGTTAGAGGGAGTCTGTCTGAGCGGGCAACTCTCCATTCGTCTTCATCTGCGCGCGAGCCGGTAATTGACATGGTTAATGCATCAGCCACAGGAGGGCACTGTTAGTCAGCTAGCCACTTCATCACGCCGGTTCAGGCCACTTAATCACCCCTGTTGCACCGCGGGCCGCTCTGTACACAGGGAGCGCAACATGGACACTTCTGAAAATATTTAGAACAGATGGAATGTGCTCGCCAGGACCCGTCTACGCGTATAGTGAAAATAAGAATAGTTTGAGTTGCGATGCGTTGCTTTAAAAAAAAAAAAAAAAAAAAAAATCAGGTATAGGGCCTTTAAAGACTGCAACATCTCACCCATGAAAAGAAGATAGGATTGAAGCGTTAGAATTACGGGTGTTTGTATTGTCGGAGAAAGTCCTTGAGAACTTTGCACAAGGCGGGACATCACAGACCTGTCTCCATGGAGATGCTTGGACTACAGGTGTACATAAACATACCACTCGGTCCCCTTTCAAAAGCCACATTTTGAATGGCATAAGGTTGAACATGTCTGTTTCACAGTGCGTTGAATTGTACTTGACATGGCAACATATGCGCCCTGGAATGATCCGCAATGTGGCTTTAGGCTCTTAACCCCCACCTGAACCAAGTTTGGCTTTACCGGAATCTAAAACGTCTTGGAAGAAAAACCGTGAAGATAGCGACAAAAACTAAATGAAAACGAGGATGAAAACACGACAAAGGAACATAAAATCAACAAATGCAAAGGAACAAAAGAGGGACAAAAAAAGTGACAAAAACACAACAAAAATGTGACAAAAATGCAATGAAAATGTGACAAAAACACAACAAAAATGTGACAAAAACACAACAAAAAAATGACAAAAACACAACAAAAAAGTGACAAAAACACAACAAAAATGTGACAAAAACACAACAAAAATGTGACAAAAACCCCCAAAAACATGTGACAAAAACACAATGAAAATGTGACAAAAACGCAATGAAAAAAGCCACACAAAAATCAATTAAAAATTTGAAAACGCAAGAAAAATGTGACTTAGAACTTATATGACAAAGAACGTGAAAAAGTGACGACAACACAGCAACAATGCAAGGAAAAATATCACTTTAGATCAGTTTTGTAGGTCTTAGCTTTCAAATGAGGCGTTACACTGGCCCCAGCTTTTAGATTTGGGTATAGCCAGATGTACACGGTTAAGGTGGAGGTTAAGAGGTTGACTAAAAGTTGTGATTCAACATATCTGACAGCCTATGCTAAAAGCAGCTTAGTGTCCTCATACAAGTATTGTAAGATGCGCTGCAGTGACGCTCTTGATCAATTGAGCTTATTTGTGTAGTTTACAGTGCAAGCAGCCAGAACAGCAAACTCCATACATCAGAGAGAATGGCAGTGCTTGCGTGCGTGCTTTGGTGTAACTCCGCTTAATTCACCGTGCGGTCGCTATCTAAACCCCGCGGTGTTGGAAAAAGCGCCCCGGCACGTGGCATTGATCCTCTCTGAAACAAAGTAAGTAATGGTCCCCCCTGGAACGGACAAGGACTCGCCGCTTCAATGTCACCCCTTATGCTCAATCACCGCCGCCCTCCTCCCGCTAATCCCAGCACAGAAATCCCAGGATTTGTCGATCTATCACTTCTAATTGACACTAAATGATCTGTCAGTTTATTGATGAACCTTTGAAGCCAGTTTGTCACAATATATTTTATCCCTAACAACTTTTTCCAGACAGTTTTACCATGTCTATCACTTTGCCTTACATGAGTCTTAATCAAGGCGCCTGTAATGTATCTTAAGTGTCGCCACCCACAGTCCCCCTCCACCCAGAGACAGGACACTGGTCAAGGGCAGCCAGGTACGCGCCCCTCAGCCTCTGTGTGTTGCTGGGGAAACGCAGACAGGACCAGCCTTAGGCACGCTATACTCAGTCAAGATATTTCGAAAGGCATTACCTGTTTTTATTTTATACAAAAGATTGATTTAAAATGATTATAATAATGAACCTGTGGCACCTTCTTTTTTATTTTCCTGCTCAATGGAAATGCAATCCATCAGTCAAGCAGGAAGTTTGTAAGATGTAATTTATTATGAGAACTGCAGGGGGCACTACTCTACCAGTATAGTAAGCAGGATATGAGTAAAACTAGGATGCATTAATCTGTTTCAAAAACACCTTTAACAGATGTGTTTTGGGTTGGATAGGTTTCTATTGAGTCACTATTGTCCCGTGCCTGGCAGTACGCAATCACATATTTGAATGGTTTCTTCATTTAGATTTAGAGTGGCCTATTCAACCTCGAGTGAAAGAATGAATATTCAACTAACAGAGAAATATTCACCTTCTAATGTCAGCAAAACTTTTTTCTCTACAGATCCTCAAGAAGACCTGCAGCCGAGGACATGGAGGAGTGAGTTGTTGAACACGCCAATACATTTTGAAAATGATCCATACTTGAGTTCAAGTCAAAACAGCCAATTACGTCTTTTATTCTAATTCAGGCTGTTTTCACTTTCACAAACACAATCTCTACCAATTATTAAAATGATTTCCCTCTGCTTTTATTCCTACTGACAAAATCGGCACATCTTTATTTGCACATAACTCTGTCATAACCCATTCCCCCAAAATATCAGTCAGCAGACACTGTAATGTGGCTGCTGTCAAATGAATAAATGACAAAAAGCCAATTGTCTAAAGAAACTATGACCTCACCATTGAAGGCATTAAATAATTCATCCGTATGCTCTTCCTCTTTCCACAGCCGCCGATTGCGACCACAAACTCCTGAGGGATCAGATGATGAAGGAGGTGAGCGCACCCTTGCAGGCTGCTGCGAAGTCTTTCCTCACGGGCAAAAAGAGTCGCCCAGTGGCTCCCAGCGCATCCATCCTGTGGAAGTGCAGCAGATAAACAGGCAGATCAGAGCTTTGCACTGCTGCACCCCGATCTTTGCTAAAAGTGCAGCTGTTTTTGGTGTATTTACTAAGTTACACATCCAAGTGAAAGTGAAAAAGTGAATTGACACAATTCTGCCAGGTACCTGTCTCACTAAAACAGCACCGCCCTGTTAGGGAGGAGATACTGACACATTACATTCTTAATAACTAGTAGCAGGCTGCTGGCTTACCACCTCCTCAAAACACATCCACTGTTAATGATGTGGTTTATTGGCTAAAGTGCTCAATGCAGGTGCCTGGTTCTTGTGCAGTTAAAGCCTCTGGAAAGACCATTACTTTGTGAAGGAAGAGCTCTTAATACAGAGCCAGGGGCTGGGCCATTGGAAATTACAGTGCTGAGGGTTAGTGAGATAGGCCGGCCATCTTGATTACATCCCCTACCCTTATCCCTTATGTCCACTGGCAACAAGGAGAGAGGAGAGAAGGCATGCCCAGTTCCCAACTCTAATCTCCTCATCAGTGGCCCCACAGCCTCCCGCTGGTCACTTCTAATAGCACCAGTATCACAAACATCGCGTGCCCCAGTCTGTCTGTGAGCCAGTTCGTCCAGTGCTTTTATAACTGTTAGAAACACACTGGCTGTTGAATCATTGAGCTGGCCTATAAAGTTGGTGACAGGCATCCCCACACGTCGTCCCCATGTTAGCTTTTGATACGAGCGGCAGTGAGGCAGCTGAACCTGACCGTGTCATAAAGATCCACACGGGCGACTCGCTGCCAGACAAAAGCCACCTTGATCCACGTCGAGCCAGCAGAAGGAAGTCAGTGCTACTAATACGCAGCACACTGACAGGAGACCGCTCCCTCCTGATAGACCTGGGCTTTGCATCAAAACACACACAAAAAAAAACAACTGCCTCTGTGCCCTCTTTGACCTGAGGGAATGGAGTGAACTGACGCTTCTTTACAGTATTGTTTTAGTGAATGATGGGCAGCATGTGAACTGAACTTGTGCTTATCATACGTAACTGGGAGGTGTGGGCTGTGTGTGGACCCAGGAACCTATTGGCAAAGAGCTGGATGGTGGCAAGGCTTTTTGATGTCATTGCACTAAGACCATTAAATTTGATTGGGGGTCCAGGGGGGACGGATTCTGCTGAACACTGTGCTTTGTAAATGAGAGGACAAAGTGTCACCTCGGCCTCATGAATATGAAGCACCCGCGCCTGCATTTATTTGGATATCAGAAACCCAGATGAATCTTGTCAGTGGCTAAACGAGAACAGCATTTTTAATTTACTTTGAATCAAACAGAGAAAGGGATACGTTATCTGCCAAAATGCTGATGGGTTATATTTGCCCTCTAGATTAGTTTGAACTGTTGGAAGTTTGTGTGATTCAAATCCAAATTAAATGATCAGCAAACTTTGGACCAGGCACCTAAATGTGGAGATGTGTTGATGGAAGGTAGTTCTTCCTTCACTTTTTCTGCAGTTATTTGGATGAAATAGATGCCCAGATATTTCCCCACATCAGATTCAGACTTCCATCTGCTCACCTCTATTTACCTGTTATTGACTTCCCCCTCGGGCAACAGTTCTGTGGTCAGAGATTACTGACAAGCCTCTTCATGGCGTTCAGCCTGCGCCTTTTCTCTACTTTCTACTTCCTCTCTCTCTCCATGACACTCTGCTGTAGAGCTGATGAAGAAGTAGTGTCAGCTGCCCCTGGAAACGAACCTCTGATAACAAAAAACTAAATCTAACTCTGCAATGTAAATGGCCTGCCATTTCACTCTTCTACAAAAATACAAGGATTTTAAAACATATTTAAACATTTTGCTTGTAGGCCTATTCAGATTGGACAGCTCAGTGAAAGGTGGAGAAGAGTGGGGAGAGACATTCAGCAAACTGTCGGAGCTGGGAAAAGTTGGTTCGATGTTTGGCCTTATTAACCTATCGACTATCTGTGCCAGATTCTGTTTCTCTTCCCCTCTGATTTGCCTTCATTTACAAATGTATATCTGAAAATGCATTGAAAGTTTGTCATGTCCTTCTTGGTAGTCGAAGCATCGTCTGTCCTGTTGCGTTTTGCCAATTAAAGTGGATTCCCACTGTTTGAGCAGTAGTTGGCAGCTCCTGGCACTGCAGCCCCTGCCAGGCCGCACCGTGACTTCCGACCCCACACAGATGGGCCCGTAAGCAAATACTCTTGCACATGGCTGGACTGGCCCCAGTCAGAGTGGCAGAGTGGACATGGAGGTCGGCCCGGCAGCCAGCGCGGGTCCTGGGGGTGGGCGGCTCTGACAGGGCCCAAATGCTTAGGTAGCAGGGGGTGCTTTCTGGGAAGCCCCTGGCCAGCGCCCCTCTCACAGCAGGGAGAGCTGCTGCGCTGCCTCCTGAATATTCATGGCCGCATGGCTATTGTGACAGGGCAGCTCTTATGAGGATGTAGTGAGAGGAAGAGGGAACACATGGTTCCACAAACATGCACCTCCGGCCACACAACTCGTCTGGTATCCAATACATCCCAGTTTAAAACTCATGGTTTTGTCCGTCATTTGAACCATTTTGTTTTATAGATATTCCAGTTATCCCAGACCTTGATGAGGTGCAGGAGGAGGATCTCACCATGCAGATTGCAGCTCCACCAAGGTACAGAACTCACTGCTACTCTCTCATTGTCCTGGTGCTGCCTGCTGTGGCTAATCTCCACTTAATGCATTGGCCTGCTCCTGTGACTTTGACGGCCGCTTGTCCTCCACTGTGCCAGCACAGGGTCTTGCTTTATGGGGCTAAAATGCAGAAATAACAGTTGGGTGTGATTTATGCAACTCTGTTACCAGGGTCCTTACGAATCGGGCCCTTTGATTTACAGGGCAGCCAGAGACACGCCGACATGTGTCCAATATGTAGCAAGGCTATGACAGCGGTGGAGGTTATTAGGCTCAGGCTTGCTCTCTGTGCGAGATAATATCCACATTGAACTCATTGTGGGGGCAATGTAGCGTGTAATGTGCAGTAAGTAGGACTGGCATGCACTGCTAGGCCCCAGCCACTTTGAGAGCCCCCCCACTTAATTCCGACCCACAGATAAGCAGCTGGGTTTCAATTTAAAGCATTTACCACTTGGCAACCTTCTTCCTCTTCTCACTCCTTTCTGCTTGATCTTAAAACCTTGACAAGCACAAACTTTGTACTTTCATATACCTACTCCATAGTTTGAACAGGGATAGTAGTTAGTTCAACATACAGTACTTGTGTCCAGTTTGCTTTTGTGGTGTTCAATAGGCTCGTATGATCATCCTAATGTTCTGTGTGCTGTTAGCATCCAGGTGAACCGGGTGATGACGTACCGAGACCTGGACAATGACCTTAAGGTCTACTCTGCATTTCAGACCTTAGTAAGTCAATGAGATGTATTTTTGAGTCTTTGGCATTCATTTGTCCACTTCTCTTCAAGGTTGTCCAAGTCAACCATCTCTTTCCTTATCCCTATTTGTGCAAGCTAAGTGAATTTTTGCTTTCTCTCTTCAGGACGGAGAGATTGACTTGAGGCTCCTCACCAAGGTTTTAGCACCAGAGCAGGAGGTGAAGGAGGTGAGTGAGTTTTTTAGTAAATATAGCTTGTGTGCTCCCAGTGAGGCTATGTCCAGCTGTTAGTGGGACACCGGGGAGCGTGCCACTTGTCTCTCAGGTAATCAAGATTTATGATGTGTACTTTAACACTCCCCATCTCTTCCTCGGGTTGTCTGGAGCTGCTCTCTAATTCCTCTTCTTCCCCTCTGCAGGAGGATGTGAGCTGGGACTGGGATCATCTGTTTACAGAGGTGTCCTCAGAGCTGCTGATGGAATGGGATCAAGGAGAGAGTGAGGAGTCGACCGCACTGTCCGCAACATGAGGACGAGCATTCAAATCAGACTGCAAATGTACACTGCAAATAAACAGGCAACTTCAGTCATTGTAATTATAAAAACTTTCTTTTTTTTATAAATGTGCATTTATACATAAAATGTCTTCTAAGGTACTTTGTCTTTGAAATGGTTTGTAATTACTCAATAGAAAGTGTCTTGTTTTAGAACTTATTGATACAAATGTCCTCTCTGGAAGCATTATCAACAGACTTACAAGTCCAAGGTTGATAATCAGCTAAGCTGAAATCCACTTGATTGTGTTCCAATTAACATTCTTCATTAAAGCCACAACCTTATTGTTATTGACTCTGCCATTGACTTTATCTTCCAGCTCTTCGATAGGAGCAACCCTTTCTTCACTATTATCTCAAAAGCATTGAACACTGTTCCTATTGACACCTGGAGGATTAACATACATTAAAGTTTTGTGGATGAAGGCAGACCAAGTGAGCCTATATTATAAAGCCTGACCAACAGTTTCTCTTGAGTTTGTTGAAGTGGAGACTAGGAATAGGCTTGTGAGGCCACACTGTGCTTGGATATTGGCCCTTGATTTGAAATGAACAGAAAGTAATCTAGTTAATGAAATGCTTTGTGTACTGTGTGCTCTGTGTGTCTTTGGTTCATGTGTGTGAATATGAATGCATTGTTCAAAGTCATGGCAGCTCTATTAGTGAAAGAGTTGTAATATTTACAGAAAGTGATTAGGTTGATGTCTGGGCGCCTGCTGTCTCATGACAGTTGGTCTGATGCGAAACACTGTCTTCAAGGACACACAATCTATGCATCCGACAATTAATCACCTCCTTTAACAAATACTATAGTCCAGCGTTTTCATCTGCAAGGCACTGAATCAACTTCATCAGGTATTCCACCTCGGGACATGCTGATATTACACAGGCAGTCCTCATGTGTGTGCACTGTCCAGGTCCATGTCTCTGTTGTTTGTCTGTCAGACCTGCAAACACACATTTTTAACCGCCTCCACAATTGGCATATTTAGCCAGACTTAATGAATTCTGCCCATATGCCCTGAGCAGCTGCTATTTTGCCCCTTCCTCCTGCCCCCGTCGAGCTGCGAAGTGCCCATCCATGTAGAGACAACCTCTAGCTGTCTCTGTGGAGAGGAGTGTGCCTGCCACTCCTCGGCTGGCAGCTGGCCCGGGCCGTCTGAGGTGCACTGTGGTCGGGCAGAGGACTCAGATTAGGGCCCACTGATCACAGGTTGAGGAGGGCCTCCAATGATTGGCCCAAATATCTATGGATCAGTGAAGGGATTAGAGTGTGCGAGTGTTTGGCATGTGTTTGCATCCAGTTTTTCAAAGTGACCTTTCTCCACTCCCTCGTCTGTTTTTTTCTCCTGCTTTATCCTCAACACAGTTTACTCTGACGCCAGTGACCTCTCAGAGTGTCTGCTATGAACGTAATCACATCAGGACAACTGTTATGTCTGAGCAGTGGTGAAGGAGGCAGCGCTCTGTCAGTAGTGGTTATGGTGGTGACTCTCACCAACATGGAGTCACTGGGAGGGGAACAGTCTGGGGCCTGTTGATGTTGTAGATATCTGATCCAAATACAGGCCATTATAGGCTTTAAGAGGCCATTGATTTTCCCTTGACATTTTTCTATTAAAATAATAGACCCATTGCTGCTGTAGACAATGGAACTTTCAGACTAGGCATCCATTTTTGCAATATTTCATTGATATGTGTAGATGATGACTCCATGTTTATAGTCCCTTGGATTTGATGGCGAACCTGCTGCAGTAAGGGTTCCTAAACTTGTTATAAAACACCCCAGTGTAGCTGTTTGTCCTTTCAAGTAAAGGCTTTTTTTACATTTAGTTTGATTGGGACAGTGCATGTTAAACACATGAATGTAAACACGCCGGCTTATAGCCAAAGGCTGCCTTTTTTCCATCCATAGTCCCATGAGTTAGGGTCACACAGAGGTCAAATACATTACACAATATATTTACACTTAATAAAATTCACTTGTCCAACATATCTCCAAGCTTATTCACCAGCTCAAGCACTCTCCCATGTCCACCTACTGCACAATTACAACTCATTACTGCACATTTGCCACTTCACTGCTGTAAAAGTATGAATACTTATCACAGGCATTATCCCATCACACAAAGTCATAATTAGAAAGATCAGGAAAGCCTGTCACACAACGACGAAAACAGTTTCAAAGGGGAGGGAATAGAGCACCCTGTAGATCCGGACCTGCGACTGGAGAGCAAAATTCAATCAAATTTTTGGGCTCCCATTTGAGAGCTATCAGTGGAGTGTGGAGTTCATCCACACAGGAAGTTATTTAACCCAAGGTATTATTGATTCTTCTGGAAATAACTTTTCATCTGGCGGCAAAAATGTAATTTTAATAAAAAGAGCTGAAGGGACCATTGCTGTAATGTTTGTGGTGCTCATCGACAGACTTGTCCTAATGTATTCTGATATCGGCCAGTAATTGGAAGGATACAGGGGAGATAATATGGTTCCAGCTCTAGCTAATATGCTGTAGTGTTGACAGAACTTTATACATCTTATCTGGTCTCAATATCTGCCTTCCATATGGCCCTAAAGCAATATGCCAAAGTGTAATTAAAGAAAATGGGAGATGTAGAGATAGCTGGGGCCAGGAGCCGGGCCCCTCTCAGAGTGAGGGGTGAGGACAGACAGGCTAAACCTTATGGAGTATTAAGACTAGTTCATTCCACCGTGGGCCGGGCGTCATCAATCATGTGCCATAAAGCAGCCAAACACTAATTAATGGTCTCGGGCGGCATGGCCATAAAGGTGTCTTCCTCTTGGGGCAGTTAATGTAATATTTCACTCCTAAACTGATGCAAACTCCATCTGAATTCTGATAAATGCAAATAGATCCACATTCAAATAGAGGGCTTTGAAAAGCCCCTCAAAAGCAGTATTGATTTGCCACAAAGACTCCATAATATTTCAAGTTTAAAGGAGAAATCCTTGCCACAAAACTAAGGCAGGCAGATCAATATCATTTTTGATCAAAAGGGGATTTTCCTTTGAAAACAATAGATTAAACAGCTGTTTTATTTTTCATTAGATATAGTCCACCTCTAAAGCCCTGCGGGGGATCAGAGTGTGCAATGTTGGAGGGGGATTACTTCAGTAAAGAGCCAATGAAAGTGCTGTTTTTAAGACTGAACTTTGACGGGCTGAAAGTGTTTTCAGTTTGTCACCGCTCTTCTTTTTAGTTAATATTCTACTGCTCTTAGTCCTCTTTTGTTTACCCCAGGTGGGCTCTGACATGAAATGGCAGCGTTGGCGGCAGCTTGGAATGCCCCTGGGCATCTAAAGGCCGTCATGTTGTCAGAGGCCCTAGGAGGGAGTGAGAGGACCGGGTGGCACTGGTGGCAGCTTTTTTAAACTTTAAACCATCAGACAGAAAAGCTGCAGCTCTTTTTTTAAATGCTGAAATTGGCTGAATTCATTATTCTCATCTGTTCTTATAGTGCAGCTGGGTTTGAAGGCGAGACAGAGGTTTGAACATGAAATACTGCCCGGCTTCACATTTGTCATGTATTTTATTATTTCCCTTCCTCACCTCCGTCCGGTTGGCGAGGTCCTTCATTTTTCACTTGACTGCTTTTCGTATCATTGCGGGCCCTCTCGGCTGGCCTATGAGTGACTTAAAGGCAATAAAACACAAAACATTCTGTAAAACACGAATGCTCTCTGTGTTGGAGAGGCCCCCGCGACGCCTTTGTGAGAAATTATGATAATAACTCAGTGGCTGTTAGAGTGGCCCGGTCGCGCTGGGGGCTGGGGGCAATGGAAACGGGGTTCAGGAAGGTCCTCGGCACAGGGACAGGTCAAGGTGGCCTATTGGGCTCCAGTGTGCGCCCCCCTCCCCCCCCCACACTCTCGCCCCGTCATAAACTCCATCAAGAGGGGAGCGGGCTGTGGCCAGGTACACAGCAAACCTCTTTGTCTTGTGGCCGCTTGGTGATAAAGCAGGGGCTGATGGGTAAGTGGTTGTGCTGGCCCTGTGGCAGAGGCGAGGTCAGCGGAGAAGTTTATCGTAAAATAACTGAGTCAACACAACACCCCTGCGTGCCCTCCCAGGGTCACGAACACGCCACTTTGAACTGCGTTTTTGGAGGTGGAAGAGACACGAGTGTAGCTCCACTGCCCTCTTGGTCGGATATTGGAGTCTGGGAATGAGGTTATGCCTGGGACCCAAAGGTGCTGAAGTACATTTGTCTTCATTAATTGGAAATACCAGTATGTAAGTATTACTTTGATAGTAAAGTAGAGGCTCCTGCTGCAAAATATGTACATCTACAATTGTATACGACTACAAACACTGACCCAAATGACTTCCTCCAACATGTAACTTGATTTTTTTATACTTAAAAATAGTTGAATGGAAGTATCCCCATCTTCTCTTTCCTGAAACAGTATGTCGTTAGCCACATAGCATAATTGCCTAGCTCATTTTGTTTTGATTTTGGAAAACATGTAAAAAGACATTTTATAGGAAACACATTGTTTTTCTCTTATTGTCATTTTAACAATACAAAATGACTTAGGCAGTTATGCTTTGTGGCTAGCGATGTTAATCAATGATGCAGCAGTTTAGTTTTCCAGTGTCTTGTCAGTGTACTCTCAGATTATGTCAGTGATTTCTGGGAAAAGCTCTCATTGCATTTTTTCCTGACTTTCTTCTCCACCTCAAAGTCTTGCTCGGGACCCCGGCCTGAGAAGGAAGCGGCGCCTGACACCTCTCGAGTGTGTCAGTGAGAAAGGAGCGCGGACAGGAAAGCGCAGACGAGGCTGAGATCGCACCTGTCCTTGCTCCGGTGCCCTCCCAGCAGGCCCTCCGCCCGCCTCCCAGGGTTTCTGCTGGCATCTGCGCCGTGGGCCGGGGCCAATCCCGCTTCCACCCGACCTCCCGACAGCCCGCCCGGAGGGGGGGGGGGGGGGGGGGAAGAAAAAAGAAAAGAAAAGAAAGAGTGGCTCTGGGCTTTCGGAGATCAGCCGTCGGAGGGGGGTCTCTCGCAGTGGTGAGTCGCACGGTGCACCACGTCACACGTCACATGCCAGCTGGCCGGGCTCCTAGTGTAAACAGAGACTAATGACCACTCACCGACACAGCAGCAGCAGCACGGGCCCTAGAGTGGAGGAGGGGAAATAAATCTGTCTTTAGGTTGCTTCTAATTAATACATGTGTGTCTTAATGTTGTAATGTTTCCTTGGGATTGGGATTGTGTTGTTTATAGCTTTATCTAAACTTGCTTCCCTTTGTGCAGTCAAAGGCCTGACTTGAATCGCTGCCTTGTGAGCGACAAATCCACACAACACATTGCACTGCTGAAAAAAGGCTGCTTAAAAAGTAAAGCTGTGTGTGTAGCAAAGCACAAAATTGGGCGTTAATGGTTTGTTAAGGCTAATGACGCCTGCTACTGCACACTGTTGCTGCTGTAATGGACCAAAAACAGCCATTTGAGACATTAACGCTGCATCGTTCCATTCCAATTACAGCACGACGCATGTGACAGTGAATATTTCCAAATGCTTCCACAGGTAACGTGTTGTAGGAGTCTGAATGATTTGTAATGTTCATTTTAGTCAAACCCTACTCCTAGCTGGTAAACCTATATAGCTATGGTTGGCTCTGACTGGGAAATACAGTAGTTGTGTCATTTGGCAAGGCACTTCATCTCCCCTATGGGTGTTTGAGACGTGTAAGTGAGCGATTGGTGGTAATCGGAGGGGCCAGTGGCGCAGATTGGCAGCGCAATACAACTATTGTCATTAGAGTCTACAATGTCACCTCTTTACAGTCACATTGCAATTATTTTCATTCTTCCTTTCTATGCATTGCAGTTTATAAAATGTCCTACGATCCGCCCGGGCTTACATTTATAGATAAGCATATAGGGCGATATAAATAAATATCAAGTGTGGTATGGTGTGACATTGAGAGCTATTTCCCGGCTGGGTATGTTGAGGTGAAAGGTCACTCGGCTGCTCTCAGCCACTGGCAGCGCAGGCCCGCTTCCCCAGTACACTATAGGCTTCATCTACAAACTTGCAATAAATATCTGGCCATCATTTATTTTAATTCACTCCTTTCCTGCTCAGATGGAATGGATTCTTAAACTTGCAGGACAAGGACACCCGTGTGCTGCCTGCCGTCCCTTTAGCTGCTAAATTATTCTTCATTCTTCAGGGGAAATAAAAAAAAAGGAGTCCGGCGTTGCTCAAACTGTCAGCTCCAATGAAAAGCGCGGCCGAGAACGTTGTCACTGAACCCCTGGACAAGGGAAAGAAGGGGAGTGGGCAGTGGAAGGCGCAGTGGCATGAAGCGGGGGTGAGCGGGAGAGGGGACGGGGGGAGCAGGCAGCCTCCAGAGTGATTTATTTGCCAAATCAGGACACAATGAGTCGATTATGAGTCCTCTAATAAGAGAGAGTGTTTGGGGACCCGCTAATTGGGCATGATTGAGTTGCAGTCTGGGAGCCGGGCGAAAAGGGAACCTGGTCGGCGGCTGTCATGCAATCATCAGCTAATCAGAGCTTTGAAATTAAAACTGCGTGTTTGGGCTGGAGGACGGGGTAATGGCAGGGACCAGGCTCAGTACAGAGGCTGCAGAGGAGCGGAAGGGGCCCTGGATGTTTGGTGCACTACATGATTTCTATGTAGGGGCAGACCCATGTGAGGTGCCTCTCAGCTCTGACTGTGCCCTGGGCTGGTCTTGATTAGGACAGTGAAGAGGCTGTAATCAGCCTTTGTACTTTAGTGGGTTTGCACAAGCTGATTCATGACGGCTCGTAATCCGTATTGTCATGGTTTCATATTTAACAGCAGTTAAGGGTTGATGTCTTTTCTATTTTAGATTGCATTTTTACTGAAGAGCAAACAGCATAAGTGAGAAGGACATGCACTCTGGTATTTTAATCACCTGGCAGAGTAAAATGCTAAATGTCACATACCCTTATTGTACAATTCAATTTATAAACCAAGTTTGGAAACTATGATAAAAACAATTATCACAATCCCAGTGTTGTCTTGTTACGTGTTATAAACGGTAATAACCTCGTACAAAAGGCCACAGTAGGCTTTATAACCACACAATGTAGGGAATGACGTTATTAATAACAGGCCACATACCTGCAGTATATTAGCAGAAGCCTTGTTGGCAGTTTATCTCCAGTTTCCAGCGCGCTCCCAACGTGTGAAAGACAACTTGCCTGTACAAATAAGATACTTGATGACACTTATCAAATATATGACCAAATAAATGTATGAGACATGTACAAAAGACATACCCCACTAACTGCGACTCGAAATGCAAGTGTTACCGCAGAGCCTGTTGAAACAGTGTGAGTGAGCTGTCGCTAGGGGGCAGTCTTTATCTTCAAAGCGTCGCGTGCGCGCACGGGGCTAATTGATGTCAGGTGCTGAGCGCTTAACGATCAAATATTTAACCAGATAAATACAGATAAAAGTCCGGATAAAGAGGTGAGCTGCGAAAGAAGCCGCTTAATACAATTATGGGCGCCATTACACCGGTACAGTCGCCTGTTTTACACCCTTTTGTTTTGGCCTTTTTTTAAATAAAAAATGTCAATTAATAAAAAATAAAAAAAATGTACTAAGTCTTCATTATTATGCGCGTTAAAATAAAACAGTGTTTTGTTTTGTTTTTAAACAAAGAACTTTTAGTCAGTTTCACAGAAAGCAGAAATCCGCTTATTTGAATGAATTAAATTGAAATAATTATCTCTTAACACAAGAATGCATTCAATATAATCATAGCCTAATAAAGACCCTTTTGTATAGTCTTGTCTTGCAGTCGGCTGCTTCACACAGGATCAATGATTGACAAATGGAACTGATATTTACCCTCCCAATATAATATTGAGGTTTTTTTATTGTAATGATCTTTACTTTCAATGTAAACATTCTTACTATTAGAAATGAACAATGTCCGATGAATGTATTATTTAGACCTGCTTCTTGTTTGAAAAGATAATTACATTTACCAGATTTAATGTAGTGGCTTCTCATTACACGACAGTACAGTCGCTGAACAGCACAGTCTTAAGAAACGTTTCTTTATAGTCAAATGTAACAAAACAAACTAGATATGAATATGAGAAGACATAAGAAATAAACTGCAGAGAGTATTTAGATTCAGATGTAAAATCTGTTCTTCTGCTCTATGTTAATCAATTCCTGTCAGAAAGTATAGTGTCAGAATATCTTTAATATTGTGAATTTGTAGAAGTACTTAAAAAAAAAAACCTAATATTTAACTTAAGATACACAATATCATTGTTCATTTTGCTAATGTGTTGATTAATTTTCATGCATTGGATTCTACATATTGCATCAAACAGCACCATTTTGAATAAGAAAACGCTATGAAATAACAGTGACTATTTATATCCCATTTGTCATTTGTTTGTGTGAATCCAGAGCTCACCAGCTCAGGAGCTGTGTCTCTCAGTCCTCAGGCCTTGTCTAATTGTAAATGCACCTTACATCTAAAAAGGGACTCGCTATAAAAATCTGAAGTGGGTTTAAGGCATAAATGGGATTAATTCCCAAAGAATGTCCTTTGCTCTTCCTCCCATAATTTCATTTGCAGGGTCCACAGGATGAATAGCCAAGCAGGCAGCCATGTGGAACTGGGGGACAGGCCTAGCGGGGCCCGGGCACCGCGCAGCCTTCAGGTTATGTTACCTTGATAATGTCACAGCAGCTGGAACCACACGCCCACCGCACAGGACACGGACAATCCAATTATCTCTCTTCTAATGTGTGGGAATTTTACGCTCTCATTTCTTAGAGATCTCAGCCGCGGGGCAAACCCACCTCAGACGTATTCCAGGCATGGTCATTTATTCATCTGGAAAACTGTTAAACAACATAAAGTTGATTTCAAAAGACACTATGCAGTTATGAATTTATACTTATACGCTTTTTTTTTAACCTTCTAACCATGTTATAGTGTTGCTACTTCATTCACTGCATTCTGTTATGTTGACAAATCATTTATATGCATATTATTCTCTTTTCCTAGAGCTCAGAACGCCCTGTCCCTCCTCCTGATGTCACATGCTCCACTGTCTTCACCGGACTCACTCTGATCATCCCACGACACAAACCCCCCTCCAAGTTTTACCATGTTTTACTAAAAGCAGGTATTGTTTTAGCTTGAGTCCTAGTCGAGGTGCTTTATTTGCTCAGGCAAAAGACCAGAGCAGTGCCGTGTGTTTTTTTTTTTTTTTTTAAGTTGTAAAATGTGACGTGACTCTGCTGTGGTTTCCAAAAAGGGATACGAAAAACAAACCGTATTTTACAACCTTTATCGTTCCAGCCCTGCTCGAGTTCACTGGTCAGACGTGTAGTGGACAGTGGCTGCCTGGTGAGTCTCCCACCGGCCCGGACCCCCGACTGCTGCGTGGCTTAATTCAACGTAAGAATGTGCATCACTTTCATCTGCGTGTCGGGCGGCGAGATGGGACAGGGTGACATTAGAGACATTTCCACGTCTTCTTGCGAGACTTTTACACACGACTTCACTTGAAAGGGCCAATTGCTGCATTTATTGATGGCTTTGGAAAAAGTGCCTGCCAAGTGGTGTTTTGACGCTCTCTCCAGGCATAATATTATCTGTTATTGTACACCACGCAGCAGTGATTAGATCTGAGCTCTTACCAGCCGTTGCTCTGCGCTCAGGACAGTCTGGAGGAATGTGAAGGGACTCCTCGCTGCAGCAGAAGCCCTGTTAATGAGCAGTAAAGACAGACGAGCCTCCCCCATGCCAAGCAGGTTGCCTCAAATGGATTAGCGAAGCCAGGATTGGGATTGATAGCTGTCTATGTGCCAAGGAGCCATTAGCACTTGCCAATACGCCGATGTTACAGTGAGCAAAACAACAGCCGGATTCCCTTCACCCGCGCTGCACACTTGAACTGTGAAAGTGAGAGGCCAGTGATTTAAGATTTAAGAAACTGGGCACAATGAACATGCTTCCTTTTGCAGTATTATGAAGTTTGAGTATGTGGCAGATTACATTGTGACACCTGACGGAAAGGAAATCCCAAGATTAGTGGTTGTGTGATGTGTCAGTCGCTGTCACGCTGCACTTTATGAATGGAAAGCTGCAGTTCCTGGCATGTGTCAACAAGAGCACTGCCGATCGGCCCTGTGTGTGCTCTGAGCGGTGAAGACGGCCCCCGCGGATGTCAGCGTGCACCAGGGGCCCTTTGCCAGTCCACAATACAAATGGGCAGACGGGTGAAGAGCCAGGGAAATGTTATCAATCACAGTCTATCCCAGTGGAGCGGCCGCTGGCGTGTGGCCGTGCAGAGTCCAGTCCGGATCATATAAAAGGGCCCCGTGATGCATTAGAGCAGATGAGCAGGGGCCACCACTGACACATGACTGACAGCTCATTTGACAGCCCAGAGAAAGTGTCCCGCCAAGTCTCAATCTAATCTCATGTCGCTGAAGCAATGGAGCAGTGGTGTGAAAGTCTGTTTATGTTCCTCGCCCTTTAGGACAACATGGCTGAACTGGTGGATGATGATGAACATGTCCCCTGGTCCAGGTGGGACGCGGCCCGTGAAGCCCAAACTCTTCTCAAAACAGATCAAGTTCTCTATGGAGCACAGAGATCCAGCTCAGCAGCATGACTGTTGGTAAACATGAACATTTTTGTGTCATGCATTATCAATCGTTTGTCTCCAAACGGGTAATCTGTGTCATTCAATCTTCACCGCAGAGCTGTGCCTCTTGAAACAGGATAGGCACAAAAACACACATTAATATTGAGTGGAGGGATCAGTTTCTCATGAGAATTCTTTCTTTTTCATACAAACTCTTTATGTAGATGCCCCCAACACCTTTTATCTTTATCTTAAACTTACTATGTCCAGTATATCATACTTTCTCTTTTATCCAAATATAATTAGTATTTGTGTAATCATTCTAAACAATATTCTTGAACTTTTAATATAATTTTATTTATAAATAAAGTATCTGATTAATTTATCAAAAATATAGCCAGTGTGCCGACATTCAATCATGCAATATTTAGGATTGCAAAGCATGATTTGCAGTGATTATTACAAAATGATCCATTTATACAGATCAAAGATCACTTTTTCCTCCATGCCTTACATACAGTAAGTTTTCATATAAGCCTAAATATTCCCATTCTAGTTGCTGCTGTTGTCAAATGAGGTCAGTATTTGGCCTGCAAGCATTAAGTGTCCGCAGCAGTTTTTCCATTGAGACAGGCCAGGCTCCAGTATGTGGTGTGTGACAGGCCTGACGTTGGCCTCTCAGCCCAGTGACCACAGAACCTGATCCAGCAACAGCAGCAGCTCACAGTCCAGCGCCTGTCTGTGTCTGACAAACCCCCACACCTATCACTCCTTTTACTCTTCTATCTATGCTGTGAACTCGTGAGTACAGGTCCTGGCCATTTGACTTCCTCCAGATTGTAAGACAAAGTGCCCATACTGACTTGTCTGTCCAGGCCAGTGAAATAATATAATGAGCGCAGTAAAAGGTGACTGCTTTCAGAGTGAATAAGTGATTAAATGTTTGGATGAACCTGATCTCCATTTGCCTAACTACCGCTGTCTTCCTCTCCCTCGCTCTCTCTCCTCCATTAGCCCATTAGCAGTTATGTGATCCTATATGCTGATGGGGCAGTGGACACAGAAAGTGGGTAAATTAAGCCTGACCACTGCTTGTGTTATGGACTGCTCTTATAAGGTGCTACTGAAGGACACGGGCCCACACAGGAGAACAACTGCACAGCCCCACTGACCCCATGGGTCTACACTGTAAAATATATACTGCAACAATGGTCATCTGACCTCTGTCACCATGTTCACAAGTGTAGGGGCATTGTTCAAAAGAAGCAAGACCTTCACTACAACAACGTGTGTAGAAAATGCACAGAGCAGGTTCTGGGTGCCATTTTTCTGCTTCCAATAAATAGAAGTTTAATGCTGTATAATGATCTTTTATCAGTGACTGCTCCATAGTGGTGTTTTTATCTTTCTAACACAGCACTGTGGCACAGTAGATAGCCGTTCTAAGTTCAATTCCTGAACTGTGTGGGATCTTTATGTGTAGTTTGGATGTTCTTTTTGTGTCTGGACATTAGGTATCCTCTCCAGGCATCAACTTAAAAACAAACGCAATAGGCTGTGTTTGCTCTAAGTTAAAATATTTCATTGAAATTTTGTTCTTTGCACAATCTTTAACCTTAAAGCTCAGTAGATTTGCCCAAACCTTGCTCAAAGTCTGGAGATAGTCTCAGGGTGCTGCACTGGCACAGGCTCTGACATGCCACCTCCATGGCATTGCACGATAGGTTAAACACAGAGGATAATAACCTTAATCTAAGAAGCTCATGCTGTAAGGACATATGAGACTTGTGTGTGGTCTGTGTGGTCTGTGTGGTCTGGCTGTCCTGTGAGCAGGCCTCTGCAGAGGCCAGGTTGGCGCAGCAGGCCCACAGAGAGTGACACTTCCTCTGACAGCATGTCCCGTTCATCAGTGCTCGCCCTCTGCCCACAGCAGGTTACCTCCATCACCTCCACTGGCCCTTCTCCAGAGACGCCATACCGCACAGGCTCAGCCCTGATTGTTTTTGTTCCAAGAGAGCAGACAAATAGAGTTTGGCCTCAACAAAAGAAAATGGCGCAGTTCAGCTGATCTTACTGCCCTGAGGAGTGGCCGGGCCTGAAGGGCCAGTGATTGGAAAATTGCAGTGGTCCTCCGGAGATATCGTCAGGGAGACCGGACTGTGGTTATGTGAACAACCATCAGCTGAATGAGCAGTTGGACTCATGACTGGCTGTGGGAGAGTGTCATTTGGAAGAAGGTAAATGATTCTCTGATCAGGGACAATTCTTTCTGAAACTTGTGCACTGTTTTGGTAATTATCAAAGTGCCTTGAGATGGCTTTCAGTGATCTGTGCTTTTAGGGAAAAATACACGTTGTGACAACAGAATGCTCTGAGCAGCTGCTCCCTGCTCACAAGTGTCCCTCTCATAAGTGATTACAATTGGTTTTAAAGGAGGTGTGCGAGTGGAGCCTTGTCAGTGCAGTACCTGGAGATTTGAGGTCAATTTCTGTCTGATTGCATGTGTTGTTGTGTCGGGGAGGACAGACAGAGTGGAGCTGACTGCTACCTCATTGAAGTCATCACTGGTGCTGATCTGTCTCTCTGTCCCGTAGTCTGCTCTTTTAGTTCAGTTTGCTTTATCGGTCTCTCTTTGTTCCCTGTCCCGGCCCCTCTGCCTCCGCTCTGCCCTGGCCCTCTGTCTGTTCTTTCGTTCACCCCATGTTCGCAAATCACTTCTTCCCGTGTCAGCAGGTAAATTGTTTTGTCCTCCCATTCCCTGCTTTCATTACCTTGTGTAAATTAAGCGATATGTCGTCCACCGGTGCGCGCCAGAGCACTCACCGCACCAACGCCAAAATCATGAGATTTGGCATAATAAATGAAGACAAACTGGGAGTAGCAGAGCTCCTCTCCATGCAGGCTCGCCTTCATTATTCGCTTAACTTGCCGGAGAAAATGACTTAACCCTGACCTGTGTATTACGTCCCATATTCACTCCAGATAAAAGCCTTTTTACAGCGCACAACAATTTATATTCCAGCAAAGAGGCTGCTTTTCTCTGTCAGTTTTCCAATCTCCGCTCCTGAACACACATCATTAAACTTGTCTTGCCTTCCTGTATTTGTCCATCATTCCTTCTTTTTACATAAAATCTGGCAGCATTATTCTGGGATTTGATGGCTCCCACTCATTTTTTCCCCTTGGAATGTTTGATTGGAAGAAATATAACCGGGCAGGGGCTATCTCCTCTCTTCTGAGGAATCATGCACTTGATGAAATAGTGTTCCCCCAGCAAGAATAATAAAAACAGACCTGTGCATTACATGGGGCTCTCAATCTGCCAGGGGCTGAGCCAAGCAAAAAAAAAAAGAAAGAAAAAACTCCCTGTGCCTCCTGACAGATTTTTATAGGTATCCTAGCAGATAAATGGACATGGCTGTCCAGGCAGGAGGCAACCAGGCGGCAGCACCTGGACTGGACTATGGTTAAAGTTAAAGTCATTTTAAACTTGGTGCAATAAGTTACAAAAAGGTTTAAGATGCATGCGCATGCCTCCAAAATAACTCTATTTGACACGCCTTACATCATGCACTCTTTAAGTGCACTTTATTTCCCTGGGCTACTATAGTGAAGTTAGTTAACGCCCTGTGCCACACTGTGCGCTTGCCCAAGTGAAATTGTATTGTAGAAGAAAGGGGTGATTGCCTGTGTCCTTAGGTTTACACTCTAATTTAGTGACTCTAAATATAATGTTCAGTGAATATAAAGGTTGTTGCCACCGATCACCAAACATCTGATTTGGCTTTGAGAGGTGTATACCCTGCGCCTTTAGTGACTAACACCAGCTAATGCTATAGGATAAGGGGGGAGGGTTCGGTCTCGCAGTGTTTTCGAGCTAATAAGAGAGACCAGGCTAAACTGAGAGGTCATGGTCACAGAGTGTGATGTCACTTTCCGTTTATGGATGCTAGAAGGCAGATGCCTGAAAGGTGAGTAAACTAGAAAAAAACTAATACATACCAACTTCTGTAAAATCATAATTTCCATGATGAAAAGTAGTAATCTAAAGACTAAGTAGGTTCTTAATCATTGACTAAATGCCATGTGGTTTTGGCTGGAGGGGAAAAAGTCTAACATGGCTGACTGGGGAGTGTTGGGCCACACAGAAGACACTGATGTCCCAAGCCTTTCATCCTTGACACCTGGTAAACACCTGGTTTTGGTGAAGTACCCAACTCTGACGAGTGACTGATTTTTTATGTACGTAACTTGCACTGTTGCTTATTGGCAGTGTAGATGAGTAGAGTGGATAGTATCAGTCCATTTTAATGCAGCATGATATGCGTATGCTCAACAGGCCACACATTTGGATCCACTGCTTGGACTTGAGATAGAAAATGAGTCTCCTGCGTTCTCCACACTTACTATGCAGAGCTTATAGGCACATCGAGGTGTCCCCATTAAGAGTATTTAGAGGGTGGTATCATTGATGACTATGCCCCGTTCAACACTGTTGGGACCTTTTTCAGAAATCTCTAACTTGGTATGATGGTGAATTAAAAGGGAAAACTTGCAAGAAGCTGCTGAATTCATGTTTTTGTGTTTTTGAGTCTGAAGAAGTGGTGGACACTTCTTAAAAGTAAGAAAGGATTTTGTTTTATTTGCAAATCCAGACAAGGAAGACGAAGAAATGATAAATCCAGAGACTGTTCTCATGCGAGGTTCCATCTATTATGTTTATTGTAGTTCTTGTTTAGTAATCCAAGTTTATTAATGACGAACACTACGGTTTACTTGTTTTTGTTTTAGAAAATATAGTTTTCTATGAGAATGTTTCAGCATTCTAACATTTACTAAATAAACTATATTAATTCAAACTGGTATACTTTTTCAATTGAATATTAAAGCCTCATGACTTAAAAAGGTATCTACTCATTATTCTAGGGAGTGTGCATATTTATCTTGGCAAAATGTTGAAAGCCTTGGCAATAAAGCTAAGATATGTCTTATATGACCCAACCCACCCCGCTCTCCCCGACTCTATAGGGCAGTGTTTAAACATAGTGACGTGAGTGGAAGTAAATATGCTTTTATGAATGACTAACCCCGATCTTCTGCCCTCTGAACATAAAGAAAAGTCCATTGTTACCTCATTAGTGGGAGTCTGAAGTTTAAATGAAGAAGTTCCACTGTGGATTGTAGATTCACTTGTTACAGTCTGGGAGGATAATCAGCTGTAAATGATGCTTGTTTCCAGCTAACAGGCTCTGATTAAGCTGCCAAACGGTGCAGACCAATCAATCCAGCTCTAGTGCTCACTGCAGAGCAGTCCTAGTGGCTCCTCTCAAGTGTTTTCATTGTGGAGAGCAGTCCATTTGTAAGGGCTAAATGTGCACCACTGCTGATTCCTCTTCACTTTACACACTCGGGTTAGTGTAATCTAGTTTGTTTTTTTGTTTGTTTGGCTTCATGGCGTATTACAATCCTCAATTTAAATATTATGTTTAAATGAACAGGACATAACTGGATAAATGTATATTGTCAGCTGGTATTTCTATTTTATTTTAAATATATTTTGATTGGTAAATGGTCTCAATTTATAAAGCGCTTTACAATAAGGAGACATTCAAAGTAATTCACACCAATGTACGCAGACACTGGAGGCAAAGTGGGTGAAGTGTCTTGCCCAAGGACTCAATGACAGCGCATCTGCAGGAGCCGGGATTCAAACTGGAATCGCCGCCACTGTTGGTCAACAACACTACAATCTGTAACAGGCAGAAAGTCAAGTTGGACAGGTAAAGAAAAAGAGGAAAGAGAGAGGAAGTGTCAAACTGACAGTGTGTAAAAAGTGCTTTGACTATCTTTATCTGGGCTGAATCTTGTCTTACAGAACATACTTGAGGTGGACAATGAAGGGATTTCTCAACGGGACAGAGAGAGGAATGCTACAAGAGACAGGAGTAGTTGAAAAACTCCAGAATCCAAGTCATTTTTTACTGTATAGAAGTTCCACAAGGTCGTTGGGAGAGCGCTGCCAACACAACACTCGAATACAGATTTGTTTCCTTGTTCTACAAGTCACGGAGCCCCGGCTCTTTAAGCGATCATTATTACCATACAAATAGACAGATCTATTTAACAAGCCCCTTTTTATCACATAACACTTATTCTTTAGTGTGGCTCCCTGAAAGGCACTTAAATGTGTCTCACCCTCCCTTACTTTTTCTTCTTTTTTTTTTGCAGGGAAATCGTCTACGGTTGATAAAAGCTCAGAGCAATAGAAGAAGCAAGGCTGACATCTTCTTAAGAGATGATAGTGGAGCCAAATCAAATGGGATGGAGCAGTCAGTCTTTTCACAGATAGGTAGCTCATTTCTGGTGGCGGGGAGTTTGCATCCCTAGTGGCGCTCTGCCTGGGAAAGATAGCTCACTCGGACTCCATTCATTATTCCAATCCCTGCCCCATTCCCCATCTTTGCCTTTTCTTTTTCACTTTAATGAGTTGCCTATTTGTCTCGAGTGTTGATGGGGATCTTCTTGGAATTTAGATTTACTGACAAAATGTGTAATCACTTTTTTTTTTCCATTTGTGAGAAGGAAGCAAAAATCAATTATTTCTATTACACAATGCTGATTGGAAATGAATAGACGCGGATTCATTTTCAGACAAAGGCCAGAGATAAGTGTTACTCTTGGTCCCTTGAGGTATATGTGCTTGAGCTTATAAAGTAGTTTGAGAACAGTTTGGACGTCACTTATAGTAGCAGACTCACCAACAGGGACTTTGTTTTTAGAGCTGGATATTATGCAAAAACATACCTTATTGTTATTTATCCGATCACAATTACCTCTCACTTGTAAGTGCTTGATTCTTGTTCAACTTTTCAAATAGACGATTTACTGACAGGTTTTATCAATCAAGCAAAGGCTCAATATGCTATGCAGCTTAGTGCTTCCTGGAGAGCACTTGGCTATCATATTAATTTCACTCTTTGCAAATCCCATGGAAAATTATTTGTAAAAATTGACTTCTCTTGCTGAGGGCTTCTTTGAAAAGAAGAATTACACGAAAAGATAAAGCACTTTTATCACCAGTGAAAGACCAGAGAATGTATGTCGAGAAATTGGGAAGAAGTAAGAAACAATGAATATTAAGTGCCCAAGAAACTAAAGCTGCTGACTAAATTGAAAGTGTATATCCTGAGGGGCCAAGGCTTCTAAATTGCTAATTACTGCCTCTGAAAGGGGCCATTTCTGATATGTTTGCTTGTGAAAGGCAGACTCTTAATGAAGCAGTGGCAAAGATTTTTTTCCCCCCAGCATTTTTGCTCTCAAGCTGGTGGGGCTCTCTCCGGACAACTTTCCAGACCAGAACAATAGTAAGCCCAGGAGCATTGTCTCCCCACAGGCCTCAGTGAGAGCATGCCGGGAGCTGTGCTCTGAGAGCCGCTCAGCTCACTCAAATGTGGACGCCACAGATAAGGTGGCAGCGGCACAGAGAGGCCTTCTCCCATGGGCCAAGGGGGAAATTTGCAGTTATTAAGAGAAAGATTGGAGATTATTTGGCTTTTGTACTCACTTTACCAGACTTTTCTTTTTATTATTTGAACTGTCTTCTTTGGGCACATGAAAGAAGTAGTAAATTAGTTTTTGCTGCGACAACACAAGCTTTGAGAGATACTGAACAATTGTCACTCATTAAACAGACCAAGATGAAAGACTGAATTCAAGTTAAGGACAGGATTTAGAATGTAATCTGAAGAAGTAAGTCTATATGATAAGCTCCACAATTAGAATAAGTAAGTTGGTTGTCCAATAGCTTCACGGGGAAAAACTGAAAAGTAATTGAGTTGTTAACTTGGTGAGTAATAGTTGACTTATTAAGCAACATTTTTAAAGCGCGTGCAGCCCTCAGACCCTCCATCAGCATCACGAAGGCTGCGTTTAGTAATAGTAATGTTTTATCCCCAAAACAACTGCGGCAGAGACGCGCTTCTTGACAGCTGCGTCATCGCGTCACCTGATTGGCTGAGAGCAAGGCGGAAGTGCGTGTGGTGCCAGCTGTAGTAAAAAACAAAACAAGAGGACGCTAGCGGTGAGTGTTGACATAAACGCGGTGGTCAAGGTGGCCTTTCATCAAAGCCAGTAAAAGCAATTTAGCACAATAACTGTATTTAGCGTCTCTATTCGACACATCGAGGCTTTGCCCTCGTCGCGCTCTCACGTGTGAGATGTTATGTAACACACAGAGCATGCTGCTGCTCATATTTGCCTCTGCTGTCGAGTGCTTGCAGCATTTTCTTGAATATGCGCATAGCGAGCCGTCCCTGTAACGATCGGACATGAAGGGAGCTTGTTTCGCTCATAGAGCTGTTTAAATACCTGCTTATTAAAGAGAATGTGGAGCATCGCGTTAGGATTTCATAGCTGATTCATGACAGTTAAACCCGTGGCTATTATGCTGTAGTTTTACCTTATATGGTTTCCCATATTAACACATTTGTATTGTGTGAAATCATGCACATTGACAGTGTGATGCTGTTTTGTTTAGCACCATGATGGATGAGCTGGTGCAGGACCTGGTGTCGGCCCTGGAGCAGTCCTCAGAACAGAGGAAACTGGGAGAGCTGTGGGAGGAGATGATGCTCAACCCTCTGCAGCAGCGCAGACAGGTGCGGCGGCGCAGAGCACAGCGGCGCCACCGGGAGGCCTCTGTGTACCCCTATTGGCTCGAGGCCTCCGAGTCCAGTATGGATGAAGCCTCCAGAAGCTGCAGGAGAAGCCTGGCTGCTGCCTCTGTGGCCAACTGCAGTGACTCTGATGAACTGACTGTCAGCAATCACTGGCACAGGGTGAGCAGACGTCCGCTCAGACCCAGCCCGACCTCGTGGCCAGACTATGACTCCTACACTGAGAACACTCCGGTCCGTCCACTGCGGAGGAGGAGAAAGGTCAAACGCGTGACCTCTGACGTCGGCACCCGGATGCAGACGAAGCTGAGGGTTCCAAATGTGAACCGCAGGCAGAGGCACCGGCCGCCCGGGGTGCAGCATCTGTCTGGATCGAAGAGCAGGCCTGGTGGCTGGGTGAGGGCAGACCAACAGACAGAAGGAGCCAGGCTCATGGGACAGGAACACTGGACGAGGACGCTCTCACAGGCCAGTGAGCACCAGGATGGGGCAGAGGAGAAGATGTCAGATGGGTATGTGTTGAATGTACAGTGAAAAAGCTTTTATTTGTTGCAAAATGTAGAAACTAGAAACATGTGCGCAATAAGCCAAATGTTAACCATGGCATTGTTTTAAAAAGTCAAGATGTGCCCAAAACGTCATCAGCCCTTTTTACCCTTTAGATGGAAATCGGCTGAGGCAGTTAAACCCGTAACATAAAAGTCATGGGCATAACTACTTTCAGACAGACGCAATTAAAGCGAGCGACATTTAGGATGATATATATTGCCTGTCTTCATCTACCCAGTTGTCAATATTCAACGTGTCCTCAACTAAACTGGAAAAGTATCACAATCATGGCCCTCCACTTTAACGTATTGAGTTGACATTAAATATGAATGATAGACTCTCTTCATCCTCATCTCCTGTAGCAGAAATAATCACTAGGGAGGGATCTTTGATAGCTTTGCCTGCGGGCATGTGCCAGCTCATTATTCCCTTTCAAGAATTATTGTCAAGTAAATAAGTGACTTGGTGCTTTATTGATTTGTTTTGAAATAAATTCTGTCTTGGGCCAGTAATTAAAGCGGAGTATGTGCCAGTGTCCCAATGCTCACTGTCTTATGTGGCTAAAGTAAATGAATCGGACATGGCCTGGGACACTATAGTAATAGAAAAAGGGCATTGAAAGACAATTTTCAAGACGCCTCGATACAAAACATGCATTAAAATATATTTTCCTATACTTTAATAGTTCATGTTCATGTATAATATAAATCAGCCAAAAGCTCTGACATTTGTGGGATCACATCTGTATTCTGTCATTATGTGTCAAGTGTAAGAAATGTAAGGAGATTATTGTTTGATAGTCAGTAATGGCTTGGACTGAAAGCTTTACATCGAGACGTTTAATTTGTGCTGACCTCCCTAGCCCCTTAACGGTACTTGTTTTCTTACTTTATGGAAAAATCAATAGCGGTTGTGACAGAAAACAGCTCCAGAGCAGAAATAAATGGGAACATCATGGCACACTGTCAATCATTTCTCGCTTACACAACGCCAACACTACTGATTGCTGCTCAGTATACTGTCACACTGTACTGAAGGCTCAACAATCTAATGGTGAAGTCCAGGCCAAGGCGTGCAATATGACAAAATGGCAGCGCTTATGAGGGGTTGACAGTGGTACAACAGCGAAATTTATACTCTGAGAGTGCATGGGCCATTTCTTGTCAGACACAGATGCCATTGCTGAGATGTCTTTTAAACCGAGTGTTTGGCCGCTATTTATTCTATTAACCTTTTCCTGTTAAAGACTGCATCTCCTCAAGGTCACACACTGGCCCTCAGTGTAGCGGGAGCAGATGCTGGTGTCTCCAGTTGGGCTCTACATCCTTCATTAGACTGGGTTTAGCCTGATGGCAATAGGGCCACCTGGCACTCAGGCTGGCCCTGCATCAGCCCTCCTCACCTGTGGGTACAAACTGTCCCGGGCTCAGCCTAGACCCCCAGCTGAGGGCCCCTGCTGCACAATAGACAAAGCCATTGTCGCAGCCTTTCACTGTTTCATGTTGTGGTTTACAATATGAGAACTCTATTAGGAGTTTTTTAGAAACTGCTGCACTATTTGCCAAAGTTAATTTTCATAAATCTCTGAGACTAATCCAATTACAGCAGCTTAGGGAGGGTGGAGTAACCTTATAACCAGACAGCCATGGAAAAGGGCATGGACTCGGGCTGGAGCGCCTTGTTTGAAGAAGCCACACATCCATTGTTATCAGCACTTTGCCCCCCTCCGTCACAGTTCCATCTTTTTTTCTCTGCAGAATGAGCTTGAGCTCAATAAATGACGGCTAGCCTGTAATCTCTGAGCAAACTGCCTGTGCCTCTCCCAGGAGTTCAGGATTATATCCTAATGATTACTTGCTCATCTGGATACTGTTGTGCTTCACCTCCTTGGCTTGTATTGAAGCAGTGGGGCCAATGGGGAGCTGAGTTCAGCCCCAAAACACAGCAATGCATTTTTCATTTTGCCCTTGGCTTTGTTTCATCACGGACACATTGTACATTGTGTAATTAAGACGTATTTAAAGTATCTCCTCAGCTGGGGGATGTCGGTCACACTTGGACTCAGACCAAGAACTCATCGTGTTTGTAGTTCATGTTTGTTGACTCCTTTTTCCTCAGAGGTCACTGGTGCAGAAGACATGTTGTCTTTGGATGAAAGGAAAAATGGTTTCTTAATTATTCATGCTATCAATTAGGAAGTACTTAATGGAAACGGTCTCACATGAAGCACTGTGTTGCTCCAAGCGACAACACATTACACCTTTAATACAAATAAATACTTAATGGGAGACTAATGAATTGTTTATAGTTCTACTCTTTCAGCTGGCTTTAGTTAGATCATCACACATACTTGATCGAAGGCTTAGAAATTTAGAACACACTAGTTTGTTGGAATGTCCAGGCCTGCGCTATCCTGCGAGAACAAGAGCAGTAAAGAGGGTGAACAAGGAATGGAGGAGCTGCCTTGCTGTTGCTGGTACAGACATCTTCCTATTCCCCAGAGAAGCCACTCGTTCACATCTGCTTCTTGTGGATGTGAGGCCACTGTTGCCTAACCATATGGCTCCAAGTGTTGCAGACTGGATGGACATTTTTCTAATGTTGCTGTCACTGGCGAGCATCTGCAATATGGCAAAACATGGTATCAGCGCTTATCCGACCCTGGAGTCTGCCCTATTAGCAAGGTCAACGGTGACGACCCGAGCGTAAAATGCAAGGCAATCAAAAGGCCCCCTCCCTTTAGGTTAAGGGGAGTGGATTTAGTGACTGCTATGTAAAACACGGTTGAGATTACATTTATAATGTAGCATAATTCTTACTCAGCTAAACTCGTGCGCAGCTGCAGGACTCACAAAGAAGTTTTTCTTTTCTTTTTTTTCTATTTGATGTGGGTGACGGCACAAACACTTTTGAGCAAAATAAAAATAATGGTTTACACTTGCATTGTGCTTTAAAGCCTGTGTTACAAAGTTTATCAAAGTGCTGCACTGTAGTCATTATTCATTCACGCCATACTTGGTGGTGGTAAGCTACTATTGTAGCCACAGCTGCCCTGGGGTAGACTGATGGAAGCAAGGGACCAGTCTGTGCCATCAACCCCCGACCACCACCAACCACTCACTCACATACTACATTCATTCTGGCCTATTGTACATGTTTATAAAGGTAGGGGAAACCGGAGTACATGGATGAAACCTACTCAGACACGGGGAGAACATGCAAACTCCACACAGAAAAGCCCCCTCCAGCCGGGAATCGAACCCGGGACCATCTAGCTGTGAAACACTAACCGCTGCCCAAAATGTGGAACTCCTATGTTATAGGGGGTAAAAAACATCTATATAACATCAAATTCTATCTTTACGATTCTAATAGTCTATGAAATAGTAGTGACCACTGTGACAAAACTTCCTTGTTTTCAAGGAATGGTCATGTAACACAGTTCCCTTTACCTTCGTCTCATCAGCTTCTCTCCTCCACACAGTGACCTTGAAGTGTTCAGAGGTCAAAGTGCATGATAGCTGAGGTGTTAAGAAGACGGAGACCCATCACAGGGCTTGCCCCGGGCTGCAGAGAGCGGCAGAGGGACTGTCCGGGCTGAGCAGCCACAGCAGATGTTGGCCAGTTGTTGTGTGAAGAGGCCCCCCAGAGTGGGACTCACCCAGAGGGCGGGGGGGTCTGGGGAACACGTTTGACTCTCCTGTCATCCTCCACAACACAGGCCCGATTAGATTGGAGCTGACAGCAGAGGATATTCAATTAGACTGTGCATGTCACTCAGACTCGCTCCTCATGCCTTTGTGTTTGGTATCGCAACAAGGGAGTATGCTGCACGCTCCTGTCTTTTAGTGTCATTTTCATTTATGTCGACCTCCAGCTCCGGACTACTTCATTATTTCTTGTTTTGAATGATACATGTTTAATATCTTACTTTCCAGATGCTGTCCAATAGAAATGCATCTCATCTTCTGGACTACACACTAAAGAAGGCTTGAATCTTTCTAAGATTGTCCCTAGCAGCAGCTTATGTTTGGTTTGTCATTTGCAGGGAGACCAGCAGTACCTGCAGCAGTGATCCCGGCCTTTTCACTAATGATGAAGGCAGACAAGGTAAACCGGTCTACCTTAAAAACACATCAGTAACAATGAATTTGCCACAGGGCTCAGTCCTGCCTATTCTTAAAATGATGAATAATGAGTATTAGGACAGTGACAGAGAATGCAAGGGCATCTCTGAGGTGTGGATGCAGTGGCTGGTCACTGGGCAGCTAAGCGCCTCTAATAAGATGTTGTCATGTCATGTTAATGAGCGCTGAAGCCTTTGCTCTCCTTATTAGCTGTGGAGGGGCGAGGCACACTCTGATTTAACAGTTGTCACTACACCTCGACTGTAAGAGCCATGCGAGACTAAAATGCAAGTCTGCCACTGACAAAAGCTACTGAATGGTAGAGATTTTGAACATTACCAGTCTGCTGTTTTCATCATGACTGCAATATACATTTGCTCCTATCATACACATTAGCAGGTTCAAGCGCATTTCAGTGGGTGTACTAAAAATGTAAGTTGTACTTCTATGTGCATGTTCAAGTCTTCTATCTATTTACAACAACAGTAGCACATGAGTAAATGAATGTGTTTGTTGTGTTAAGGTGATGATGAACAGAGTGACTGGTTTGTTGAGGGGGACTGTGGAGTCAGAACAGGCGTGGCCAGTCTTCTTCCTCACTGGGATTCAGACAGCCAGCTGTCTCTGGAGGAGACCTGCTCCTCACTAACTTTCCTGCACCCAGCACGGCCTTCTCGCAGAGGTACAACAAGTGAAGCAATTTATGCTCCAGTATGTCCCCTACTGAGCTTGGGCTTCTTTTTTTAAACAGTTCAAGCTTAACAGTTTCGCTTTGACTGTGTGAAGATTTGGTTGTTTGTTGATTCATAGATTATAAAAAAAAGAACCATGTAAACAGAACCCTCACTGGTGACATGGATTTAATGAGTATAAATATTGACTTACAGGGTATTGTTCCCGTTTTCCTGGCTCCGCTGCCTGCTCCATCCGAAAGGAGAGAAGACGATGTCCAACTAAGGTTAGTGACGACATCACCACGCACAAGTGCATTATGACGAACAAGTTATTTATTTATTGAACTCTTTTAGGGGCGCAGAATGCCTGTATTTGTGAAGAGACTAAGACCCTTCTCTGAAGAACGCTATCAGAGAGAGTGAGTTTCAAAAAGCATGTGTTTATTTCTTATTGTACAGTGATGAAAAATGTCTTATTTTTCAGTTTTTGGCTGTCCTCCTTGGGGAAGCGAGACCAAAGCCAGGCATGTTGCACCGTTGTTGTTTTTGTTCTGTTATTGCACAACCTGATGGGAATTTAAAAGTTTTAACTAGAAAATGTGAATGTGTTTGATTTCCAGTTGAACACATTGTGCCCATCACCCGTGCGTCCTATCGACATGGTGCCGGAGAGCCCCCTCTTAAGATGCTCCACCTCCGTATGGACTAACAGGTAGCTACACCAGTTATCTGTAAAGGACATGGCGAGTCTATGGTCAGCTCATTTAAAAGGAATAGATTGATAATTGGTCTGCTACTTTAAACTCCTGCTTATGGCACTTTGTAGATGCTGCTGCTTTGAACAGCAAACATAACCTCTCCTGAGTTTTCAAGGTCACTATTTGGACACAGTGAAGGAGTATATGTTTACGTAGTTGTAATGCAGATTTATGTCCCTCCATGTTTGGGGCGGCACACAGAGGTTTATTCTGAAGATGTTTGTCAAAGTGGTGCATTGCTCGCAGTCATCCCTGGAAGTGTTGGATGTGCACAGGAAGCCTTTTGGCCCGCGAGACAGTGGGACCCCACATTTTATTGTCTCTACTTTTACTGTATTTATTGTGCATACTTAATTTTTGCTTCACACTCTCTTCCTCCGTCGTCTCTCTCCATCATCATCTCTCTTGGGTTATTCCACAAAGTGCTCCGGCGCTCTTGATGAGGGGCAAATACACGACTGCTATGAAAAGCCCCTGACTTCTTAGGGCTTTCTTTTTCTAAACTGGGCCTTTTTTCCTCCACCTGAAAGGTTCCTTCAGATTCCAGTTTGAGGCATTGTGAATACTAATTTCTCTCTATTAAAAGGCCCTCATATCCCTGCCATGCTCTCATTTGAATGCTGGACTCAGGGGAGACCTCTTAATTCCTTTATAGTGGGATTCAAGACCCTTCACTTCAAAAAGTATAAATCATACTCCCAAATGATTGAGGGAGAGGGGGGGGGGATTTGACGAGAGGGGCTTCTGATGTGTCCCGTCGGACGGCACGAGCTGATTGTCTCTCCCAGAGCTGCCGAAATCCAGTCTCCTCGGTCCTTATGCCCCAACTCTGGCTCATGTTGACTTATTCACTGGCTGTTTGGCGCCAAATGCACCATACGAGGACCCAAAACTCAATACCATTTTATTATTTTCAACAGCTTGCTCGCGGGATAAATCTCTGCCCGAGTACATCTGACTTCTCTTGTTTGTTCCAACACCCTTGAGAGAAAAGCGTTTTCCTCCGTGGAGCAGTTGTAAGCATTAATCTTGAGGGCGGCCCGCCTGAAATGATACTGTATTTATAAAAGCTGTCATCTCCTGTTTAGCAGCGGTTGACGGCAACGATCAGAGATTTGATGCTAAGTGATAAAGGCCCCGCGCTGTTTATCCTCGCGCCGCCGCGTGGAGAGGCCCCCGTGCTCTGCGAGATTTGAGGGTAATGCTCAGAAGCGCCGATTGTGTTAAAATGCATAACCGCCTCCCGCCCGAGGCTCCGGCGGCAGCTTTTATCTATTGACTTATTTATTCCTAAATGACACTTGCGCTGTGAGATAAATCATAGTCTCGGGCCACTCCTTTCGCCGGTCTCTTTTTAATTGTGAGATCTCGGGAGTCAGCAGTTAGTATATTGGTGTGAGTGGCCTATTGATTATTGATTTGGAGCCATTGATCATGTTCCCAGGAGACCCTAATCCTTTCTGATTCATTTGAATACCTCTATTAATCTTGAAATCCTGCTCACACCTGAAGCACCATGTTCCCTAATGGAAATAGATGGCGATTTGGTAACAGCGCCTCCCGACCCCTCTTTTGATTCATTAATGTTAATTGATATATTTGCTTTTAAGTGCGGCAGCCAAAATTACAATTGACCCTGTGTCAGTGGTGTTTTACTCTGCACCTCAAGGGACGGAGCTGCATTCAGAAAATCTATGCTGGAGTGGGAGCTTCTTTTGGCCTTTCATTGTGATATTCCTCTTTTCACTGCACATCACGTCATTTTGTCTGTTTATGCAACAATATAAACACCAATCAGGGTAGAACAGAATGGTTAAATGAAACAGGTGTTTGTTTTTTGGGTAAAAGCTGCAGTTTTATTCTCCTCCTTTGACTCTCTTCTGGTGACTCTGGCCCTGGGGAAGTGACATGAAGTGACGGACTGACGCGCATTACCACTAAACGCATCAGAGAATGACTTTTAATCCCGCAGGCGTAACCGAGTGAAATAATGCCACATTTAAACGGGCATCGATTTTAGAATTAAAAAGTTAGTTTGCAAAGATTTACTGTGGGGAGTTCAGTGCTTGAGCTCTTTATCAGGGGCGCAAATGGCTGGTTATGTGCTGTCCGACAGAGGCGCGATTGAGGGATCGATAGGCGCGTGATTTACTAACTGGAGTACAGGTAATCAATAAGTATAAAAGTAAATGAAATATGCATTACTAGGGTTTTATTAGCGAAGGGGCAGCACGGGGAGAATAACAGTCAGGCCATTTATTTTTATATCTATTGATTATACAACATAGAGACTTGGCTCAAAGCGCAGGCTGCTCCGCTCTCGACACCCGCGCCGCGCGCCCGCCTTGTGATTTATGGGTGTTGAGGTCATGGAACATGCCGCTGTTAAAGGCTGCCCAGACGGGGCCTGATTGTAGCGCGTGGCTGTTAGGACAGGGCGCTCCTCGCTTGTTTCGCTGCTCGACATGATCTCCGTTTTACTCCTCCCTGGGGTACGCTTCGTAGACGGAGCACTTGTCTTATATTTATGTGTGTGTGTGTTTATTACTTAAAGATAGTGCATGTAGAACAAGCCCCATGCTTTGTGATGCCTGATCTAATGGCTAAAACCAGTTTGCAGTAAACTGAAAAGAACTCTCTCTGATCAAAATGTTCACTGCTAAAAATCCTTGCACCTTTCCCCAAGTCTATTTAGTGCTAGTGCAAGCCTCCAATACTCTAAATATGAGCCGTGTAGTTTCAGCTTTATACAAAATGATCAAAACGTGACCATTTCCTCTCCCAGGCAGCCTAACATCAACCCAAGAATACTTTGTAGAGAGGACATGACGAGAAGGAAGAGGAAATCTGAAGTGCCAGGTTACTGCCATCTTTTCTTTGCACAGCACCGCACACATAAGCATCCAGGCTGTTCAATGCGCCGTTGCTCGAAGTGAGTAGAAGTTGCGTTGTGTTTAAGTGTGACGCGGAGTTCGCCCGATTGGAAGTGGCACCAGGCGGCAGTGTGAGCGCGCGTTTCCAAACCAGGGCAAAGTGTCTTTTTTCATTAGAGCGGATTGAAATTCCAATTGGTTTGTCCACCTTCACTGTTGTGTCCCTTCGCCGTGCTCTACCCTCGCGCTATTTGTCATTTAAATAACAAACGCTGGTGGGTGCCTGATTTAGTGAGGGTTGTGGACCTCTGATGTATATTTATTTCTATTTCCGCGCCGCAAACTGTACCGGAGTCCATCACGCGCTGGAATAAAAGAGGTGGAATTCAGAAACAGCCAGTGCTTTGCTTGTATACAGATTGCATCCGTTTATTGCGCTGAGTGATGGAACGGCCACTAGCTCTGTCCTTCACCTCCCGTGTGCTCAACCACTTCCCATTAAAGTAAAAAACATCCACCTCATATTCACTCGTGGGGCATCGCGCGGCCACTGAACAGTTCTATTCTCCGTCGGGTGAAGTTTACACTGTTTTCAGTTCTTGATGTCGTGTGACTCCCAATGTTCATCTGGATTAGTCTTTAATCAGAGCATTTGCGGCTTCTTGAGTCTGTTGTCCGCTACATCTACTGTGATTTATCATAGATCCCATGTCAGCCAATGTCAGTTTCTGCAGCTGCTGCCGCTCTGTATAAATCTTTACCTTGGCAGCCGACTGCAGCCTGTACCTCCGTAATATTGCTCATGCCAGGAGCTGCTCTTCCACTCTGACAAGCCTCACCCTGCCACTGTACTCGGATGTAAAATCAAACTTAATAAGCTTTTTTGATTTGCTGTGTTTAGAGCCTCACTTCCTCGTGTTGCTCCCTTAACGTGACAGCTGATTCTTCTGTGAGTCGGAAAGAAGTCGATTGCTCTATCTGTTAGTTCTTGATTTGAAACTTCGTAATCAGGAGTGAAAATGGTGTGCGGCCGGAGGTGTCTCTCTGTGCTCCGTGGGGAATTACTGTGGCGGTCCCCAGCTGTTGCATTGTCTTCTTTCCTTACCCTTTTAGCACTTCCTCAGCAGTGTGGAAGGTACTCGGAGGGGGGGGGAAAAAACACAACAACTTATCAAGCTGGGTATCTGTTTGGATTAGACGACCGCTCCATTTCTCAGCCTTAAATTGGCCATTTTCGGCTTTTCTCGCCTGACAGTACGACTCCAACTCTACTACAAGCTGAATCTTGGAACTAGTTGTGTTCGATTATGGAGGTGACTCTTGAAATATTCCCATTGGGTTGTAAAATGATCAGTAGAATTTATTCTGCCCAGTGTGAGTTATTTGTGGGATAAATCTGCAAAGTTTTAAGATGCAGATGGACTTTGAGTCTTGGCTGGTCTCATGCACAGGCTAATTAATTACTCCAATTCCCATCTCCCCTGCTGTCTTCTGTAATGCCCTTCATCTTTATCACTGGCTCCAAACAGTGGCAGTAAAGACGCATTCAAACCTATTGTGTGCGTCAAACAGAGAGCTCATGGTTGTATCGCCGCTGGAGTCCCTTGTATGCCCGTCGTG
The DNA here is from genome assembly GCF_951799975.1 of Gobius niger. Lineage (NCBI taxonomy): Eukaryota > Metazoa > Chordata > Actinopteri > Gobiiformes > Gobiidae > Gobius > Gobius niger. The sequence goes on from NC_136867.1 coordinate 8,870,240, forward strand.
TGCCCGTTTGGAGCTCCCGTCTCTTAGCCGCTGCAGACGCCTCGTGACAGATGACCTGCGGCTGAGGGCCCTCCATGTTCCTGCCCGGCGGTCCGACCCCCCTCTCATTAATGCCCAGGCTGGTGCGAGGCCCGTGTGGCAGCACAAGACAAATAACGCCAGCGCTCAGCCATCACTTCTGCTGACAGAAATGCAGCCCACCGCACTATTTCGCCCTCTCCGGCTCCACTTTGCACTCTGCTCGTGTCCTTCAAAAAGCCCACAAACCTGCACCTGCCGCCGCTCAACACAACTTTGACAACGGCCGAGGCTGTTGCTACAGGCTGGGCTCGACACTCAGGGCCGGTGCTGAAATAGAGCTGCATTTAGGACGATTATTTTGGTTCTTTAGGCAGAGGTCTCAGGTCTGTAGGCTGCTTTTATGATTTGCATGTTTGCAAACCATCTTGCTGGGAGGTCTGCTTTAAGTGTGTGTGTGTGTGTAAGAAAGAGAGAGAGAAGAATGGAAAAAGAGAAACACAAAGGCTAATCATTAAAGCGCTATTCAGCCCTGTTCATTTAAGTGCGGGAATCAGCAGGCCCATTACTGTCAATGTGTAATTAGCTGATTAATAAACAGGGAAGGGGAGTGCTCAGGCAGCCTGTAATGATTGTTTTTAGAGAGCATCACGAGAGCTTATTAAGATGGTAAGATGGTTCCATTCAGTGTCCCATTATCACCCACAGTAAACGCATGTACTGTAATTCTCCTATTGAAAGAAAATCCCTTTATTTCTTCATTGACCTTGATGTAAAACCACTTGGCCGTAGTTGTCTTTCGAGTGGTTATATTGAAAGCTTGTTAATGCATGCAGTGTAAACCCATATTTCTACTGTGCGCCACATACTAGTAGTTACCCAGTCATCTTGAAGTCAGGTAGAAAAAAAAAAGACTTAACTTTTGATTCAAAGCCTTAACTATGTTTAAACAGAGTGTTGGGGTTGAACCTCAACAACGGTTAGTCATCATTCCCTCAAGAAATATTAATCAATTATCTTGGCCGCCGGATCAGTTTGGGGAAGAAGTCATCTGGAAAGAGGCACAAGCAGATATAATGGGAGGGAGCAAAAGCACATGCCAGTGAATGCTGTAATGCCTAATCCTTTGAGACAGCCCAGAGCCACAATGTCACTTCTAGTTTCCTTGTCCTCTTCTCCCAGACTGCCTCACAAGTGTCTGGGGTGACCGTTGAAAACTTTTGTGTGGGATCAGGGCAGATTTATTTATCCCTTTGAAGCAGAAGAGCAGGTGAGCGAAAAGAAGTTAGGTCATGGTTCTCTTCCAGGTGGACAAAAGGCAAGTGCAAAAAAAAAAAAAAAAGGGCAGAGCATTTGGTAAATGAAGTTTAAAACTGTAAGGCTTCTTAACCAGAGGAGTGAAGTTATGCCATGGCAGCAAAGGAGATTGGCCTTGTAATGAGCGTGTCCAAGTCATATGGAGCTAAATTGGATTTGGCTCACTTGGCCAAAACCTCATTAATACTCAACCTATTTAAGCAGGATTTTTAGAGTTACATCTCAGCATCACCAGATACATTTTCTCCTGTGTACACTATTATAAATGTTGTATGTTGTTTTTTCTTTGTTTGCAGCTCGCAGTCTCTCCCATAAAGATGAGCTGAGACGAGATGCCTCTATCCAAGAAGTATTTGGGGCATCGAGGGCACTTACCCCAACATGACCAATCTGAACTGACCTAAAGCCTATGCAGGCCTTAAAGACAATGACTTCAAAGAAACTGTTGTGAAACACTCCAAACTTTGACTTTCCAAAGTGATTGGAAAATACAAAGCACATCATTAATCTTCAAATCAGCATGTTACTGTTGAAGCCCATCTTTGCAGGTAGTATGTTAAGCTTGACAAATGGTAATGCAATCAAGGCTTGTTAAGGTCTCCGCTGCCTCTTGGAGGAAGAACACAGCTTCAAGAGGCCCCTCATTTGAGTCAAGACTGTGCAACTGTTTCTGCTCAGTCGCCAGGCCACCTGCTACTACACAATCCAACAATTATGGCCATTTTTCTAGAGCAGCGTTTGTCAGCAGGGACACTAGAGGCAAAGACAGTACCTCAATAATGGTTTTACAGAGACTGAAGCTCCACACAGTGGACTCTACCACATGCTGCTCTGAGTTCAGAGAGGCAACCTCCAGTGGAGAACCTCATAATGTACAGGAGTCCTATTAGCATGAGTTTGAACTGCTACACTTACTACAAAGATGCTCATTAGCACAACACAGAGGGAGAGTAGACTCGGTCTCAGGCTCCCATCCCCTTGGCTCACTGTCTGTATTCAAATGCTTTCCATTTTGTTTAAGTTCAAGGTCCTCTGCAAATTTATTTCAACATGAGGCTTTTCAATTGTGCGCAGCTTGGCTGGTTTTGGAGGAAAATAGGCCGTGGATTAGCTACAGCCAGTACAGAGAAATGACATTAAAGTCACACTTTTATACCTGCTTCATGGTATACACTCCTATACTCCACTGGCATCTGAAACAATACATCTGTCATGAGATGAGAAGTCTGCCATGGCTTATTCTCGAGTAAACCGTGTATGTTAAAAATATATATATGTATGCTGTACATAAAGCTGTGCATTGTCCCTTAAACAGCGAGCCAGAAGTCCCCGTAGCAACAGCGATCGCTTGGTATGCACAGAGTATTCTGATAAGGAGATAACTTTTTAATGTAATGAACTACTGAATTACCAACCACATATTGTATGTCGTTTTGGCCGCTTTTAAAGCCGTATTCAAGTGAAGAATCGCATTTAGGAGAATGAGATTTGCCAATTAATGTGAGTTATGTGTCTGCAATAATCCGTGTGAGAAAGCTTTATGTGATCATGTTGGCCAGGGATGACATTTATAAATGCTGTGTGTGCACACTGGTCTAAATGGATGCCTCACATAAGACATACCTCCACAGGAATCAGTCAAAGTGTTGAGGCAGAGTGCACCTCCTCCCTCATCCACCCCACCAGTCTCCAGCAGCTGGTCCTGAATATAACCCACTCCGAATGCAACTGACCATCTTGCTCAGAAGTGCAGCTGAAACACTTATGCATGTCCTGAATATACAGAATACTACACAGATACTTCACTATTCTGTATTAACAGCAGCTGGTTCATGGTATTTAACAGTGTCTACTAAACAGTAATGATGCTCCAACCAAAGTGCACACCTCAAAATGAATTCCTAATAGCAGGGGAATAGGGCTCCGTGCGACTAGTCAATTGCCCTGTTACTGTTAAGGAATCCGGCGGGGCTGGTACTCATATTTCATCCCAGGTAAAGATTACCTGTCAGTCCCATGGGAGATGTATTGATCTGTTTTCCTTTTTCCGCCAGCAATCACCTGACAAAGGCACCTAGGAGGCGAGTGAATGAGTGATGCCTGGCCTGTCTGCGGCTGAATGGGGGCTCCCAGTGTCCACATGAGGGCGGGGAGGTGATGAGTTTCAACGCACATAATGGAATCATAAAGTGCGTTTGAACCTCCTCTGTATGCACACAGGGCAGCCCCTTTGTGCCCGAGGTCTAGGGTCAGTGTGGAATTAGCTGTTTTTTTGGCTCCTTTCTTGTCAGTGGCGTTTGTTCCTCTGTGTAGCGCACACTAATAGTAGAGAGACACACACCAGAGGGGCCGCCTGGTTCCTGCTGACAAACGCGTGTTGCCAGTCACTGGAGTTCAGCTCATTTTGAATATCATACCGGTCTTTTCTTCACAATGAAAACCACTCATCCTGGACGTTGTAACGCTCACATTCCTCTGTAAAGCTTAAAAATGTTGCATGTTTTGCCTTGTTGTTTGTATTTATAAAATTGCCTCGTTCATCGGCATATACCCGATGTACTGCTTTTAAGTGTTTGCTCTATAAACTGCTCTGGGTGTTTCTGACACTATAATGCACAATGATGTACTATTTGAAGAGCCGAGACAAAGTTCAATTTAAACTTAATACAATCTGTGCCGATCAGCGTATATATATATATATATATATACTTCATTCCATCTTTTTAATTACAAACTGACATAAGGATTTAAATATACAGTATCTCCCTCATCAGGGTTCGTAGGCAGCTATCCACATTTGATATGTAGTACAAATAGCGTCTTATCTCACTGGCTCTTATCTGTTACACTTAATAGCATTTGGGGCATGGCTAATTGCTTTGTAAATGATCTAAAGATTAGCCCATCCATGGAAAGCGTGCAGTTTCAGAATTCTAATGTAACTTATTCGGCTGCGGCTTAGGTGTGTGTATTAATAACATTGTTCATGCATGTGTAATAAATGACTTCTGGGTGTTTACGGAGAAATGCGACTATCAAGTTCTTGCATGCATTCACAGAATCAGAGAACAAAAACACTATTAGTTAGTAAATAAATAGACAAAACTGGACTTTCTCAGGACTATAATCTGAGTTGTGGTTAAGTCATGGAACAAGCTTGTGAGTAGGTGACCCCAGCCGTGAGCTACAGCAGCCGGCCTCATGCGACTCACTGCCTTTGGGAGTCTCCCTCCATCACCGTCTCCTTATCACCGCCATGACACTGTGAAGCAAGTTTTCTCCAGTAAAATAAAGCCCCACGCAAAGCATTTTTTCACCCCCGACACATGCTCCCCCTCTAATAGCAAATTCACATATCAGCCGGAATGCAGCGCTCACTTAGCGGGAGATAACGCTGCTTTATGTGTTTTATGTATCCCGTTTGGAATGGGCGCGACTTGAGTGGATCCTGTCACCGCGTCACCGTATAAATCCACCGTCGCTATTGGTGTGTGTCAGCAGTGTTGTGTATTCAATGAAACGCAGACCCAGGGCATCTGTGCTTGTCCCGCTGTCTCCTCGCCCCGGCCGCCATCCCTTTTCATTTCAGCTGGCATTCTAATCAGAGTGTTACGAGCTTGAGCGGGTGAAGTACGCTGAAAGTTGCGTTTCCTGACAGCCAATAAAAACCTTATAATCTCCTTGACTCAAGTGGGCTGTTTAAAAAAAAACCTAACTAGTGCTATCACTCAGTCCGCCCCCTTGCCTACTTTTTTTTTCTTTAATGTCTTTTTTTTATTTAATATATTGGCCATGAAAAATGAGAGACTCCCGCTTGGCCGTGTAGATATTTTGTTGCTGATGATGCGAGACGAATTTCCATCACAGCTTTGTTTCCAGCGGGTGAGCGGATAATCTTTTACAGTGCAAGAGGGAGGCCAGCGCTCCCATCAATCTCCAGGGCTTATAGCTATTGTGCGTTTTCCCTACCTGACCAACGCGCCTCTTCGGGCCTCTCTTCCAGGTCAGGAGCAACCGGACATGTTCTTATGGACCTAGCCCAGAAACCAGCCCCCTACAACACCTCTGTCAACCTCCTGAGCCCTTTGTTCCATTATTTCTGCCATAGTTATTCTGCCATTTTTCTAACTGGGTGGTCACTCCTAAAGGGGGCAGCATCAATTACCCACTGACAGCCCGATGGAAATGTTTGCACCACAAAGTACCAAATGTGCTTGGGCGGATTCACCTTTCTCTGCGTCTCCGCTGAAGTGAAGAGGCCACAGTTTTAGGTTTTAGTTGTGGCACGCTGCCCAGACAGCCTCTCGAGACGAGCCCCGCGTGCAGGCTGGCAGGCGCAGGGCATGCCGCTCAATGCACCCCGCTGCCCTGGGCAATTGCCTGCCGCACCGCTCCGCCCGCGGAGACAATGTGGCTCTGATTGACAATAATGGGAAGTGGCAGAATCGATTGGAGACAAGAGAGGGGTGTGTGCGTGTGAAATTCTCCCGGAGCTCCCAGTCACAGGCCAGGGGCTCTGGCAGCACTCACCTGTCATCTCTGCAGCGGCGGGATTAGACTCTGTGACAGCAGCAGCAGCAGCCTGGGAGAGAAGCCTGTGGTCGCCATAGACAGACTTACTATCTCTTGGAATCTTCTCCGAACTTTGTGTCTCATTAGGCAAAACATGTTGATGGCTGTCCAAAGACAAAACGAAAGCAAAAGGTAATAGTTAGCATGACAAACACGGTGAGTAGAATGACCAGAGGCAGGTAAGAGCAGTGGACGGTGGAGCTTCTAATGAGCCATTTAAGAGAGTGGCTTCATGAGAGCGCTCATTTGAAGTATTAAAGAGCCATTCACCTTGTGCTGGGCCCCTGGCTCTGTGTGTCTGTGTGTGTGCTGAGCAGTGGATGGAGGGCAGGTGTCGTGACAGAGGGGGCACTCCATTCTCTAATTGATCGACAAAAGATGCACATGAAGAAGACGTTAAGGCAAAATGAAGTCATAACAGTGGATTGAGACATTTATTAAGTCAGACGAAAGGCCCTCCGAAACGTTGAGATTGTTTATTGATTTTTGTGTTTTGGCTGGCTGCGCAGGAGTAATCGCTCGTGCGGCTGCCACAGGGGCTACGAGTGCGGCCAAATGTTCACAGGGAGGCGCTGGCTTCCTCCTCCAGGAACAGCTCTGAGCTGTGGAACGCTGCATCTTCATTACAAGTGCACTTACTTCACATTTTTAAAAAGTCTGGCTGGATGCAATCTAAGTGCATTAGTAAGCAACTGCAGTGCATGTCAAATGATTTGCACTACTTCCTGTTGCTATGTAGGCAGGAAGTAAAAGTCCTTAGAAAACCTTATTGGCAGAGCGCCACGCCATTACAAGGTTAGACTGTTGTTGTTTTCATTCTGTTTGGTTTGCAGCACTGACAACTGAGAGTCTTTTTGTTTTTTTCATCTCCAGGTTTCCAAGATTTTATGTTGTTGGGCGACATCACTCACTCTTGCAGTTAATATTGAGATTTGAATACATTGCTAAACCCACCATCACCTCTGCCCCTTCATGAAGGTGTGTGTTGAAGTGTGTGCAGGGACCACATGCTGCTGCTGAGTGTTAGGTAGAGTTCACCCGCTCTGGTGACATCAATCTGCCTGTTCTTTATTAGACGGAGCAGTGAGGTGTAACTGACTGCATTGTCCACAGATGGACTGGAGCGCAGGTCCCTGGTCAGCCGCCCTGACCGTACAATCAATAATCACACTTTCATTACACCAGTCCTGCCTGTCCTGTCCCTCCCGTGTTTCCTACCACATTCTCAGATTTCTGATATCTTATTTGATGGTTTAAACATGATTTCCTTTGTATCCTGGCAAAGGAAGGGTCTCAGGATCTCTATTTGTTTCTGCTCCTTACCCCACTGTGGTATTCCGCTCTTTGGGCCAGACAGCAGCGTGACAGTGATCCAGTGTGGAGCCTGGGGCCTATAAATGGTAATGCCCTCCACTTGGCTTCCTCATAAAGCATAATAAAAGGAGGTTATAAATCCCACCAATTAGCTGCGTCCATCAGTTGCCTTAATTGGAGTGTCGTGACTGGCTGTGGGATGACCTTGTGCGCGGGAGAAGCTGGGTGGAGATCCGTGCTCAGGCCTTCTCTAAATCAGCAGTGTCCAGCGGGCCAGGAGGGTCGAGCCATGTGACGGTAAAGCTTTCCACTGGCTGGACGACTGATGTGCGCAGGGGCAAGGGCTAACGCGAGCCATGCAAATGTACATCGCTTTGGAATACATTCATGAGTAGAAAAATTCAAATGGGGCATACATTACAGTAGGGGGTTTCACCATGGGTGTAGTGATCCCTGGATGGGCGTTTAAAAGTATAATGATGATGAGATCAAAACATTTTTGGTGGTTTTTGGACATATCTGTACTGTATCTATACTTTATATGGTGACAAATCAATAAAATTTGTCTAAGTGGGTCTAACATCAGTTCCCGGGCTGGGTTCGGTTTCCTCTGGGTGCTCCCGTTTACCCTAACACTAAAAACCTGTATAATAGGCCAGGATGAATGAGAGAGTGTCTGTGAGTGCGAATGTGGGACAGTGGGTGTAAGTTAACCCATGGCTAAAATCTTGTAAGGTGCGTTTCTTCCATGCCCTGTCCCATTGGGTTGCCAGTCCTCCTCACGGTCAGTTTGGGGGCCAATAGGACTGAAAGACCGCTGCATTACCGGTTTTATGATCTAGCCTCAATCTTCTATAACCTGCAACATTCATATGTGAATTGATAGGTGCAACTTCTGTGAACATTTCTAAATGGAGGTGGAATCTGCAGGCTTCAACCTCAAAGGATTTTATTTGTTCATGCTCCAATAATACTGGTAAAAGTGGATGATTAGAAATGATCCATTTCTTTCTCTGTGACTCCCGTAGGTCTGCCCAGTGCCCACCACCCACTCTCTCATCAGCTCAGTCAAGAGCGCTCTGTAGCCACTCAAACTTGAGCCCTTCCGTTCTTTACTATTAACTTCCTCTGTTTCATGACACCGCTGGCTCCGATAGATCCTGCTCGTGCACACTGGTGCACGTGCACAGTCCTCACTGAGCAGGTAGCTCAGCTGTCAGAGGAGCTAACTGAGGCCTGTCGACAGTTGTTTCCTCTCTCTCTTACTGTCCAGTGATAATTCAGTCAACAGGCTTTGAACTACCGATAAGGGAGGAAGAGGAGGATCCCAGGATGGGCCTGTGGCACACGGGGCAGGGCAGTGAAAGGACAGCACTGTACATGCCAGGGCATGAGAACTGCTGTGGGCCTGGTCCAATACAACCAATATGTCTACATAATAAGAATAAGAATTAAATGATGACAGCGTATTGTGCATGGATTTAGTATAATCTCACTATAAACAATAAAAATGTCTTTGTGCGGCTCCTTCATGTAAACTGAGTTGACTCTAAGCAATTAAGTTTGATAATTCTCTTGGTGAAAGCGGTCTGCTTGGCTCATGAGAGGATCTATGTTTCTATCTGCTTTCCCCATATCATCTTCTCTCGCTTCCTGTTTTATAAATGCTTCATGTTTTGGGAGGAAATTAATTTCCAATAAAGCTTGACAGAGTAGCTTTTGTGCTTCTCCTGGCTCGTGGTTGTGCGTACCTGCCAGGTGTAGCGCTTGGCGGTAAGGTGCATGATGACAGGTCGAGGGTGGCTCATCAAAGAACCCTTTGAGCCACAGCCACGAGTGGGACAGAAGGCCGCAGTGTGGAGCGTCGAAACATGACCCTCCAACAGAGGCACACAGCCTGCGCCGAGCTGTGACAGGCTCCTGGAGTTCACCACCAGCTAACCTACAGACAGACAGGAAATCTTACAGTTATCTACAAATCCTATTGGTTAAGGTCCATGGGTCAAATGCCTCTTTTACTGCACTTTTAGATTTGTACCAGCTGTGACTTTTTCATTAAGGAGACAGCTTTGAGCTGCAGAACACAATGTCTTTACCAGTGCAATTGCTTCAACATTTTTATAAGAAGTCTGACATGATGTGATCTAAGAGCGTCAGTGGGCAGCTCTATGCATGTCAAACAGAGGCGGCCGCTCCTTGTTGCTATGTCGGCAGGAAGCAAAAGTCCTTAGGAAACCTTCCTGGCAGAGCGCCACCACATTACAAGGTTAGACTGTTTGTTGTTGTTTTCAATCTGCACTAAAGAGCTGCGTTTGTGCACGAGTCTGTCTCAAAGGTATCCCTGTCCTGTTAAATAAAAAGGTGAGGTAAATGGGAAGTAATCCATATCAAAAACAAAGACAAAAAAACTAAAGTAATTAACACATAAAAGAGACAGCAACTACTTGTAATTTTCCTGTGCTCCTCTCTTGTGAAAAACAACCAAAATGAAGATTAAGTATTGTCTACACACTGAACAATAAAGTAGTTATGGGATTAAAATTTGCTAACATCACAGAGATCCAGTAATTATAACTATGTCCATGATTACACATTATTAGCCTTTACACTTCGAGCTGTTAAGGTTGTTTTCATCTTGACAGAAGCATTCGGGCAATGTTCTATAAACCAATTTAAGAATGGCCAGCAGAATGAACTTATTAACTGCTCGCCTCCTGAATGTCACTCCCGCACTGATCAAAGCAGAGGTGTGCTTTAATGAAGTGTAATATAATTTTAACTGTGTGTCACTTAAATTAGCAGCGGCCGGGTCACGGCTGGGCCTCACCTGTCCAGCAGTAAAAGCACACACAGGCTCTTCAATCAGAGCCCGACAGCTCCTGCCTCTGAGCACAAGTATTAATAGAAATGACAGTGCACATAACAAACATGGCTTATTAGTGTCATCCAGAATAAAACTAATGCTATTGAGAAGGACTGCAAAATAAATAGTCCTAAATCAGCAACTCAGCAGCAAAACAAACACAAAAAACAATTTAAATACTGTGTTAATAAGAATGAATGTGTGTGCTATTGATTAATGAATCTAATGGGTCAATGGCCGACACACCTTGAACAATTTTAATAAAAACATGTCACTTCTGCATTTAAGATGTAATACTGTATACACTGAACAAAAACTTAACACATTATTGCTCCCATTTTTCATGTGCTGGACTCAAACACATGAAACATTTACAATAGACCCTTTTCTCTCTCTAAATCTGGTAGTGAGCGCTTCTGCTTTGCCGAGATAATCCATCCCATTTCACAGGTGTGGCAAAATATAAACATGTTGATTGTTGGCCTTTGTTCATACAAACACACACTTATCCCCAATCCATGCTCAAAAGAGCCGTATGCAGCTTTTCAGATACTTATAATCAGGTTATAGTCCTGTTTTGGTCAATTGATTTGCATTACTCCAATTGGGTCTTACTTTGTTGATTATATATAAACGTTTTTTTCCACAATATGTACGTGAAAAGTAGAGCTAGCGTCAAAATGACAGGCATAGTCACAGCTCTTTACATGAGACAATTATACATTCAGTTTTCCCTGGGGGAGACAGACACATCTGCGCCAACGGTCCCTCTGACCACCACCATGCATTCACACACATCATTCATCCTGGCCTATTGTACATGTTTTTAGTGGTAGGCGAAACCGGAGCACCCAGAGGAAACCTACGCAGACCACACAAACTCCACACAGAAAGACCCCGTCCAGGTGGGAATCAAACCCTATCTAGCTGTGAAGCACGAGCGCTAACTGCTGTGTTACCGTCCCGCCCATGAAACATCTCAACCCATGATTTACAAGTGATTTGTAAAAACAATAATCTGACAAATGTGTTTTATGAGTATTGTAGTGTTTAATTCCTCCCCAGGTGATATTACAAAAGGATTCATCTGCATTGACAGTACAGAACCATTGGTAACTCTGTAATATATTGCATGTGCACTTGTCTGTGCTCTGCACCTGCACCAGCCCTTCAGCCTGAAGTCTATAAATCGCACTGCTCTGAGCCGTGGACAAACCCGCGCTGTCACCTTACCCCGTGTGAACGCTCAGACATGCGTTTGTGTAACTCCGTGTATGTTTGCTTGCCCCCAACCTCGCTTCGGCCCTTTGATTAGCTGCCCGCACCCCACGCAGGCGGATTCCACTCGAGATCCCCCCCAGCTCAACGGGCCACCACTGCGCTGTGCATATACAAATCACTACGGCCTTGTTAGCATAGTTTAGTGAAGATGTCAGCTTTACGAGGACTGGGGATGCTTGCTATGCGTGTCAGGGATCGGGGGAGTGAGGGAGGGGTTGACCCGCAGGGAGGAGGGGGGAGTACAGCGGCCCCAAACAAGCCCCCGCTCTATAAATTTAGGTGTGAGGCAATGGGAGCGGGGGAAATGACATGGCCTGGCCGGTCTTCTGCTCCCTCTGAACCAACGGCGCAGTGTGATTTAACAGGGAAAGGCAAAGGGAAAATGGAAACAAGAAATGGGATCCACAAAGATGTCCTGTTTTGTGATATACTACAAATAATAATTAATCATAAATCACAGAGCCGTGCTGGCCCGGCGGCGCGCTGTGTGAATGGGTTCTGTCGAATGTGTGTGTGCGCGGGCATCATTAGATTGTTAATCTCATTTCCTTTTTGATGATTGAAAATGGAGAGCGGCTCGAGTTTATCAGGCAGATAAATGGACGGCCCATCCTGTGAGGGGATCTAATCTGTCACGCGTCAACACTGGGTTCACCTGGCTCCTCGTAATAACACGCGGAAGGGCACGGCTGATTTAGGGCCGGCTGCGCTCTTGTTTGCCCAGGCCAGAGTCTGATGGTATCGTTCATTAAGGATTCACAATTAGCACGTCTGGTGACACTGAGCGGCGTCTACAAGAGATATATGCCACGCTCGACTGTAGGCTGACACTCCATTAGAGATGACCTTTAGTGGAATTACTGATATTTGAGATTTCATTCGGAACTGAATGAAAACTTCATCTTTATCCTCGTAGCGGAGGCCCCTCCTGTCTTCCCTCTGAAATGGGGTCTCCCTGGCAGCCTGCAGGTTGTTAATTATGCTCTTTATAAATTAAATTAGGAGCATGTCACTGCAGGATTTTTTTTTTATCTTCCTGTCCTACAGGTTAGAGACTAGATAAGATATTTATCATCTCGTGGAAGATATAAAAATACAGCCTCTTACATATTAATCATGTGCTGTGCCCGATTTACATCTGACTCTTTCAGCAGTTTCAACCTTGAGGTAACAGATACTTTATTTATTTGAAAGTATTTTATTGTCCTTTTGAGTGAATAAAAGACTGAAAAAAAACCTAATCTCCTAACTCGATGGCAGTATAAATATTCATAGTACACTGCAAAATAATCTTATTTGAGTAATTTGAAGAAATCTGTCCATGAGAATGTTTTTGACACTTAAATCAAGAAAAAAACATCAACAAAAATCTTAATTAAAATAAATGATTTGGAAACATTATATACAGTATATAAATATAAAATGAAATATTTAATTTTAATTTTAATATTTAATTTTTTTCTTCATTTCAGTGTAATAAAACAGATAGATATATTGAAAGTAGTTGCTCAGTTTTACTTATTTCAATAAAATGTGACTTATTTCTAGATTACTTTTTGAAGTGTAGGGCTGATTAATATGAACACAATTTCATATCTCGATGTTCATGCCAGATATCTCGATATCGATACGATACGATATAACTACGGGTTTGGTGAAAACCAAGCATTTTTCAGAAAAATAAAAACATAATACAAAAGAGTGCAGTTTTATTGATGCAAATATGTATCGTTTATATTTTGCTTTTCGATTTTAATATTTTGAATGTTCATATCTCGATGTCGATAATAATGATATATCTTTCAGCCCTATAGTGTAGACCAGTGGTTCCAAACCTGAGGCTACTCAAGGACTTGGTGGGGGTACTTGGGACTGTTTCAGCTTGAAAAGGAAGGTAAACTGAATAGAAATGCTACATTTTGTGGTAAATGTACGATTTTGAGAATAATTTACATTTATTTTGAACATGCAACAGTATCTTATTACTTCAAATAGTACTTTTAAGTGATGCCTCTCTAAAGAAACTGCAATACCCTTGAGATAAGAGGTACATGGACTACCACTGAAGGGTCCATGGGGTTCACATCACAAAAGGGTTGGGAACCACTGGTGTCCACTGAAGCTGCCTTTTACAAGTGACAGATAAACCTACTACAGAACAAAAACTGTAATTCAGAGACGCTGATAGTTTCATTTGCCAGGTGTTTTCCAGCAGTGCCTTTGCTCCGCTACAGCCTTCCCTTCCCTTCCCTTCCCTTCTCGCACCGTCCTCAGCGTTTCTCACGTCCGCAATGACAAACACCGCCGCACGGCCGCCCGCACCCCGCGCACATTTATTTATTCCTTTTATTCCTAATTCAGTTTGACGAATGAGTGGCAGCTTGACACTCCATTCGGCGAGATTAATAGAACGACACAATATTTACGTGGCAGAGACAGCCAATTATCCCACCATCTATCATCCAGATTATCTTTCTGATTGAAAACTACTCGTCCGTGTAATCGGAATTATTTGGAATTAGAAGGGAATTTATGGCTTCTTGTGTCACTTTTCCTGGACGGTGCTAAATTAGAAATATTAGCCACATAAAGACAATACGGGAAACGGTGGTAAATAGAAGTTATAAATAGAAGGTGTATTATTCTTCCTTAACTGAACTCTGTAGTGCTTTTTCTATTAATACATGCATATAAGTCAAGTGATAAGGCGCTGTGTTTTTGCGAGTTTCAATCAAAAGCAGAATTAGTTGTGTTTACCAAGTGAAGACAATAATGGATAGATGTTATCAGTGCAGATAGCCTTGTGCGTATTGATCCAGGCCTATGTTTTTAAATGTCCCACAGCCAACATGACTTCAATCTTCCTGCCTCTGTCCTTCATCCGGCTGACTTTTTGTATCTCTCACGCTTTGCATCATGCTGTTCTATACATCATCCTTTTCCCTCAAAACTCGGCTAATTTGTTTTTTTGGAAATGTCACCTGACTGCCTAATGTGTTGAGTATCGGCCTAATCGCATTGAGCTTTTATTAAAAAAAATCAAACAGGACAAATGAACGCTTCAGCAGATGACAGGATACGATGATGCGCCCGTCGCAGCCATCAGGTTCGATGGATGGGCGTGCCGAAGCTCCACTGCGCCAATCGATAAATCCTCTTTTTAAACAGCTCTACAGTAAATTAAAATAGACCTCTAATGCAATCCGCGGCCATTGAGGAGCCAAGAATAACTGGACCTGGCTATTATTTCTCATAGTACATGAATTGACCGAGCTTTTTTGTGTGTGTAGGTCTTTGCTAATAACATTTGTGCGGTGACGTTTCATCCGTTTAGGAAATCCGTCCGGTCTAAAAGCCGTGCACTTGTCGTCCCTTAGTCTGGGAATAGTAAAAAAACTGCAGCACGTTGCACACTTTGACTCTATTGCCAAAGTCGATTTCAACTTGTAAATGGGATTACGTTCTCCCAATATAGCACTTGTTTATTTTTACCCTCATATTAGGCCTTAAAGCGTGCCAAAATTATCCCGCGAGTTGCTGACGGGGAAAAATGAAAGGTCTCTAACAGTTATTATAAGCAATCTGTCTGCGTAGAGGCACAATGTGACTGCTGCGCTGGCGATACCGGCGGGTGACCTCAGTCAGATGGGGAGGTGAGGCACGCTCAAAGTCAGACGCGCCGTCTGGTTGGGACCACCAGGAATACGCCTCATCTGAAAAGGACACTGCCTTACAGTGTATGCACCTTAAACTCCTATCCAACGGCTGGCTGTAATATACTGAGCTCATCTTTTACCCCAATATGGATGAGCTAAAGCTGTTTACACTCTTTCCCATTTTGGGACAGTGTGGGGGTAACCAGAGGGAGGTTGAACCATGGACTTTTTGAAAGATATAGAGCTTAAACATTTACATGACAACCTTTAAGTTACCGCTGCCTGACCAAAAAAAAAAAAAGATGCTTGAATGTTAGGATCTAAGGCTGCTGCAGTTGGTCAAACCTAGGTTCAACAACACCATGAGCCCAAAGAAGCTGAACATCCTGAATGACAAGATTATTCCATCTATGGATTTCTTCTTCCCTGATGGCTCGGGCATAATTCCACGATGACAATGCCACGATTCATCGGGCTCACATTGTGAAAGAGTGGATCATTGAGTTGCCTTGTGTAGGAAATACGCGGTACAAATAAACTTGCCTTGCCTTGGTTCATGGAGCCGGATACACAATTTTCACGCATGGATTGGCCTTAACCCCATTGAGAATCTTTGGAATGTGCTGGAGAAAGCTTTGCTCAGTGGTCACACTCTCCCATCATCATCGGGATCTGTTCACATTGCAGAAGTTTACTGAAACAACGCCACAGAGAAAGCATGCTGTAATCAAAGCTAAAGTCCAACTAAATATTAGAGTGTGACCTTTGTTTTTGTGGTGAGTTTTGTGTTTGTGTGTGTGTGCGCGTGCGCACGTGTGTGTGTGCGTGTGCACGTGTGTGTGTGTGCACGTGTCTGTGTGTGTGTGTGTGTGTGTGTGCGAGTGTGTGTGCGCATGTGTGTCAGGCAGTACGTTCCAACTGTACTTTTCTATTGCAACTCACACTTAATTACTCACTTTTTACTTTTGGTGTTTTTGTTCAGGAATGACAGCTGCTGAATGATGTGGTATTTCAGTTTTGTCTCTCCAAACCCGGGGGAGCAAATTAACAGTATGGAGAACTTGGTTTTGCAGTAACCTTTCTCCATCCGTGGTGACATTTGTGATTTTGCCATAGGCTTGGGCGTCCGCTTCCACGAGAGGAGAAGATGCACAGGGACGCTGCATATGCCGCATGTTTCAGGACCCTGTCTGTTTGATGTGTGGATGTGTCAGTGCGTGAGGTGGTCCAGCTGCCAGTGGGGGTCTCTAGTCTGCAGAAACCCAGGCTCAGCGGCGGGGTCACGACCTCACAACATGGCGTCTACTCACTACTCCCACTCTCTGCTCCAGGAGAACTGGCAGAGCTAAGGCCAGAGCACCAAAATAATGAAACATAGTTTTACCATTTCATTTGGCACATTTAAAGAAACAAGCACTGCAGGAGCCAAAGGTTAGCAATGGTCAATGTCACAAATCTAGGATTTTAGTTGAAGAATCAAGGTTTGCTAAAAAGAGGTGGTTGGCCTGGGAGGAGAGGGCAGAAATATGACGATATATGAACCTTACCGTTGAGCTGTCATGGTGCTAATGGAGGAAGTGGAGCAGGGGGTCAGAAGTCCTCAGCACCTGCGTGGAAGATTAATGACCGCTGAGTCCTGGGACTAGAGACAGACACAGAAATGGGCCCGGCTTTTAGCCCATGAAGAGGCCAGTCCAACCTGATCATAGGGCAGCAAACTAAGTATTTGTCTCCACAGCAGAATTATCCAATCCAATCCAATTGCATAATACACTTTAAAAACAACATTTGATGGCACAAAACCTTGTAGGTCAGGTCATAGCCTCTAGAGTACTAATAATTCCTAAGCTAATGCAGATATATTGGACTTAATGTATATTTCCCAGTTGCTCTAGTTTCTGAATATTGTTTAACTGTGTTGGTCATACTACAATTTGACTGGAGGACCATACAGTAGTTGTAGTAGTGACATGTTTTGTCCCAATACATGGCAGAGTCTCTTTTAGTTAATTTTCCACTAAGATTCAGGAGTCTCTAAAGTCTCTAAAGCAGGTCGGTAAGAGTCAGCCTCCTGTTGTTTTGGTTTGATCTTCTCTCTGCTGATACAAGGCACTGGCCTCCCTGTGATCCACCTGGCAGGCGGGCCGTTTGGGCCCAGATATGTACACTGACCGCTGGGAAAGTGTCTAGCTGTGCTTGGCCAGCTGCTCAGGCATGGATGTCTGATGCTAGAGATGTTATTAGCTGACACGGCCACTCGGTTTTGCAAGCTGTCGTATTCAATGGAGTGGATGAACAAAGAGTGGCTGGAATAGAAATAGATGTATCGACCGGTTATCAGAATGACTTGGGTGCTATTTTTGCAAAGAGGACACACAGCAGGAAAAGGGAGTGACGTAGATTCTCCAAAAGACCTGGATGGAGTTACTGCTGACTTTTTGGTGGCTATGATTTTGGTCTTTTCTTCTGTCACTGTTGGGTGAAGGCAAAACAAAAACATATTTTCTGACAAACTGTGTTTAACAATATGCACTGATTTTAACTATTGTGTTGTGTTGCCACTTTCTTGAGTCCAGTCCAGAAAAAGTAAAGGATGTGTGACCAATCCATTGATCTGTCACGACTCAGGCTCTGTAGACGCAGAACATCAGCACCTCCCACGCACATCCCACAATGTTTTCACTTCTGATACCCAAATATCAAACTTGAAAAACAGCTTGCTAAAAATTTACATTTCAGTATGATTTTAATTTTATGCACTACGTCCGAAGGTGTAGTAATTGCTTTACAGTTTCTAATAACGTACAATCCTAGTACAAAGTTCTATCGACACTCCCTCTCACTCTTCTGTGCCAACAGCCTAAGCCTGAGTGCAGGGGACGTGGGCCGCTCCACTGAAATGCCGTAGCCAGCCAAAAGAGTTCAGTTGAGGCTTATTCTCACTCATGCCACTCACTGAACTCCTCCACTCCTTTTGCATAAAGTAATTGCTGTCAAGCAGTATGCACTGCAGAGAGTTGCTTTGACTGTGCATGCACCGAGGGTGAGATTAGAGAATAAAAGAGCTAAGTCAGTGCTACTTAGGCACTCGCAGATCCTGCGTCTGTCATGGTGCTGCTATGGATGAGGGCTGACAGTGATGAATATTGGCTAAAAGTTGGTATTCCACATGATGGTTTTCCCTAATGAGAATTGATGAATGTGGGAGGGAGGGACTCAGGATTGTGTGATGAGAGAGGGACCACTCATTAGAAGCCAGTCATGCTAAGTGGAGCAGCGTTAAGGTGGGCTGAACCGCAGTGCTGAGCTGTGCCGCCACAGCAGTTCTTCACAAAACATCAGCTGATATCACTGATCAATACTCCCTCACACACAAGTGTCAAATGAAATATATCCATGAGAAGAAAATCGATAAGAGCCTCCTCCCAATGCACAAACAGCATTTAGCCATACTGTCCAGAGAGCAGTGCATTTATGAGGTGTATCCATATGCATGAAGCTGCGGTAAACACCTGGGTGTATAGGAGAGGGCCTGTGCTGTCCCGGCTGTGACCGGCAGTGTGGCGTGGGACTAGAGCCACTGGTGGAGCAGATGGCTGAGTGCCATGGTGCTGAACCAGCCTCGGGCAGCCCCACAGGCCTGTGCAGCCAAAGCTGCACATGTGCTGGCCAGGGAGGACATTAAGTAGCTAATAGTTAATAGTGAACCAGGTCATTTACTATCATGCGCGGACTTTATGAAGCACAACTGCCACTCCTGAGTGCACAGGGGGCTGCGGCTAATGCGGCTTGAACTTTTAGATGTAGATAAAAGTGCTAAATGAGTGCACAGGCCATTTCAGGACTATCGCCCTCTTAAGCAAACATTGCACAGTACATCAGATGTTGTTGCTGTACGATCACCTGATGTGCTTTAGTCATATGACTGGCTACAGAACAGGTACTAACCCCCTCCCTTTTAAAAGTCCCACAGTCTTGTGATGTTCGACCCTTCTAGAGCCACAGTAAACAGGAACTTTCCTCACACCCCAATAAGAAATATGACATTTCATTGTACATTTAAAAGGCGACAATTTTAAACTAACAATGAAAACTCGGCTGGATAAAATTTAATCTAACCAGTAAGTTTTTTGACATATTGTCCTCAAAGAAGAGGCTGGTGAGCTTCTATAGGTGCAGCACCTCTCACCACTGAACTACACAGTAGGCTTGATCTCTAAATTAATCTAGCAAATGGATATTTCCTTTCTTCACCAAGAGAAATATGTCTACATTAAAACTACAGTATTTACCTACTTTGGTTAGTAGCTTCTCTGATAGATTTAGCTGTCACCATCTACAATATTGGATTTTTCAAATATTTCTATCCATGGATCTTGATTTCCTTCCCGTTGAAAAGACATGCTTTTAATCAGCCAAAGCACAAACTGTCTGGGTCTAGTGGAGTCATTAAAGCTGGCTCCACACACACACACACACACACACACCCTGACACGCACACTCTGACACGCACACACACACAAACACACGCTCACACTCACATACACACATCCGGCTGACTGCAGCCTATTACAGAGATGGAAGATTATGGCCTAAATGAAGCCATTAGTTACGCAAACCTAATGATCATCTTATTTGTATGTATAAATCTGATCCATTTCCACAGCTCAAGGCAAATATTCCTTCCCTCAAATGATTTTAGAGAAATTGAGATAAAACAACAGCCGCATCCAAAACAAAAACATCAGGGCCATAATGGAAGAGTGAAGGCGATTGCATCCATTACCCCTCTTTACCATACTGCGCTTCACAGGGATTACCCCCAGTTTCAGAGAGGTTGATTATTAGACGCTCGCAAAGGTTTCGTTTGAATCGCCCCAGTTAAAGGAGAAATTGCAGGCTGAGGAGAGAGGCTAATAACAGTTATTAACCCCGTGCGGGCGGCAGTGTAAAAGAGCGGCACAATAACGAGGTGCACCACCAAGGTTTGAGGCGCAGCGCAGCTAGCACACCCCCGAGGAGAAGCTAACTTATTAAAATAATGAATTAGCCGACCAGATTACTGCAGCCTGCGGCAAAGGCAATTATCCCCCTCCAAATCCCTGGACAGGACTCCCTAGCGCCACCATAAAACAAGTGCTCAGAAAGCAGGAGCCCCGCGCTCCACACAAATGAATAGGCTGTTAATTAGGATCTCTCCCGCTGCGGGTAGCCTTCCCACTGCCATACCAGAAAGCACTTCTACAACAGCAGAGAAAAGGGAACGGAATAGGAGGTGAATGAGGGAGTGATTGCAAAGATAGTAGAAAGCATCAAAAGTAAGTGGAAGTGATGGTTTGAATAAAAAGAAAACATACAAAGTGGCAAAGTAACAGCAGTATACAGTAAACCTGCGTCAGCTAAGCAATTCAGGAGGAATCTTATCAAATAAAACTCATCACAGCTTCTGTTATGTATACTGTCAGGCAGATCGATATCTAAATATCAATATTATGAAACTGGAGCCAGTAAGGACAGAAATTATGCTCATGTCTAAATATTGATACTTTAATTTCTTTAATATTAAGATGTTTTGAATTTAATTGAATTTTGAATTTTCTGTTCATTGTAAAATGTCAGATCATCATTTTGCGAATAGGAATCACTTTTAAGCAGGTGAGGGATAATGGCTTCATAAGTTTCAATGTGTTTTAATGTGGAAAAAATGGATTAGTATCAGTATCGGATCAATATGGCGATACAAGAGTATTACTTGGTATCGGATCCCAACCAAAGTCACAGGTATCGCCAACCATATTATCATTAAACAGTTTAGTTCACTTATATGCACATTGCAGATCCTATCCAAGCATTTCCCCCTGATATTGTCTGATCAATCTGCCTGCAGTATGAGGTTATCCTTCTGTGCTCAGAAAACTCTGGGACAGAGTGAAGTAGGACAATGGCCCCCCAGAAAAAGCGCCTGCTGTACTTTATGACATATAGCCTCTAATGGTTATAAATACTCAAGGATCACATGCTTGACATCATGAACCAAATCTGGCCATCACTTGCTTTCACCTTCCTCCTTCACATCAGTAAAGAGCACAAAGTTTTGGAGGCTGAGATCACCTTGTCCCATATAGATATAGCTATACTTTTACACAGAAAGTAACTGTCCAAAGGAACAACACATCCTCACACTGTCTATCTATTCTATCAACCAATGTTTAGTTATCATTAAATACCATTATATGTGTCAATATTGTAAAATCTCTAAAACTGAAACATACTCAAATGATTGCAGTATCTACCCTTTATGCAGCGTTTGTGCTCCCAAGGGATTGATTTCATGGTCACACAGACATGCAGGGTAAGAAACAGGACATTATGCCAGTGTATTGTATGAATATGGCTGCCAGGCTTGACATGAATGCAATTTCATGTAATTTGAATGCCTTTCATGAGGCAAGGACTCTTTTGAAGTGTCTTAAAAAGCTCATCCACCATGCTCGCTGCCACTGGCCCAGGGTACAGAGGAGTCATGTTGACAGGCCCAATTAATGATGTGGCGTGTGAGAGTGAATGAATGAGGAACTCTGAGAGGATTCCTCCACCTTACACCCCCTGCGCTGCTGTGAAGAACAATCAAACGCCTGCCACCCCCTCCTATTTATCACTTTAAGACATTAGGCAGACATGGGCCGGAATATTAACCAGCTCCTTTGCCAGGAGACTTCCACACCAAAGGCTGCGTGTGGCAACATCCATTTTTAATCACAGGGGAAAATGAGGCTCAATCGCACTCATCTGCTCCAAGCTTAAGTTGTTGCCATTTCTCTCAAGAGCTCTTCATGTTGATCTCTTTCCAAAGACAATGCAGTCTTTTCAATGTGTTCATTTTCAAAATCTTGTTTATTCCTGTTTAGTTTAGGGTCTGGCACAACTAACTTAATTTTCCTAAGTTGCCAGTGTGTCCTGATGCCACTGGGATTCCACAGATTAATTGAAGCCATGTTCTCCAGAGCCCGGAGCTGTACCAGGCTCTCTATGGTGAGAGCAGCGGGCCAGGGCATGGACACCAGGCAGGCAGGGAGATGATCTATTCACCCTTTCCTTTCCCTGTGGAGCCCACCCGCTGTGACACATGGCACCTGCTAACAAGGTCACTCCACTGTTGTGGCACCACAGGGGGAGCTGCTCTTATTATCAAGAGAGAAGTCATCCTTAAGAAGAATCTGATCTCAAATTACAAGACAAGGTTCTATATATCCACCAGCCTTCCTCCCAAGTTTTCAAGGGTATCGTTACATCTCAAGAGTTGGAATGGTCATCATGAGTTAGACAAGAATGTATCTAAACTTGCTATACTTGGCGGAAGTTAGTTGGACTCTGTGACACATGAAAGCAAAAGTAATAAATAACCCAGAGTCAGTGTCAAGTCCGTGCATCCCAGTTGTGCTTTTTTTTTTCTTTTTAAATCTTTCCTCCCCTTAGACTCAGATGAAGCTTTGGTTTTGAGCAGATTGTCCACATAGTATTTTTTGATGAACAGGATTACAGATGATGAGGTCAGTCTAGTGCTGCTGGAACAGTACAGAGGTTAGTCATGTACAGTGTGTCAGTGTGGCACGCGGAGCTGGGCAGGTCATGGGCTGCCACACTCTGCCCACTCCTGCAGACAAGCACACACTAATGTGGCTTTAGGTGAGGGATTATGTGCCACTCATGCCGTTATGGTACCACTTTGAGGCTTGGGTCAGGATGCTTGCTGCAAGCTTGATTAGAGGGATGTGTTGTCCCTGTCCTGCAATCTCCTCCAATGGTCACACTGTATTGCTCTGCACATTGTGTTTCTCTTTGTTTGAACGGACCATAGCAAAAGTCTTGTGGCATTAAAAAGATACAAAACGGAGGCACTAAAAGAAAAATAATGGCCATTTAACTGAAACATTGCTTATGGGTTTGTAGTTGCCATTTGTGATTTGTCGCTGTTATTTCACCCCTGCCTCTATGGTAAATGGTAAATGGTCTCAACTTATATAGCGCTTTTCCACCTACATTAGGCACTCAAAGCGCTTTACAGCAAGGATCCACTCACCCATTCATACTCTCATTCATACACCAATGTACGCAGACACTGGGGGCAATGTGGGTGAAGTGTCTTGCCCAAGGACACAACGACAGTGTGCACTTTCAGGAGGTGGGAATCGAACCCCTGATCTTCCGATCATGAGACGACCTGCTCTACCATCTGCGCCACCGTCGCCTCTATAAGGCACTATGTCTCTCTTTTTCCTACCTGGGACTATATAAGGCGTCATCAGATGTAACCAGGTCCTGCTTAACGGGGACAATTCTTCTTGACCGTGTCGGGTCGTGTCATCGGGTCACATGTGTATGTGGACATTGGTTTGTTGAGCCAAATAAATATGTTTATATAAGTGGAACACGTGTCTGGGAACCTTTCATTTAAAGGAATAGGCCTCCGTTTACATACTGAGATGTGTTCTTACCTTAGCTTTGACGAGTTGTTTAGGACCTGTCTGATCTTCACCCGTGCCTTCAGTCACGTAAACACAGCGCAGACGGCGTTAGCATTTAGCCTCTCCCTCTCTCCACTATAGCTCCAAAACTGGTCAAGATAGAAGCTACCAAGCTCTTCCCGTTTTCCCTATTTAAATATGGTTATGTGAAGTGTTCCACTACAAAGTATAATTACACAAAATTAAACAATGTGGATTTTCTAAGCGGATAAAAGGGGGAACTATATTGTAAGGCGTAATAATACCAGGAGTAATTTGGCATCCGCGCAGTAAAGTTAACTACTACTGAAACTTCTCCTGGTATTATTACGCCTTACAATATAGTTCCCCCTTATATCCGCGTAGAAAATCCACATTGTTTAATTTTGTGTAATTATACTTTGTAGTGTAACACTTCACGTATTTAAATAGGGAAAACGTGGAAGAGCTTGGTAGCTTCTATCTTGACCTGTTTTGGAGCTAGAGAGGGAGAGGCTAAATGCTAACGCCGTCTGCGCTGTGTTTACGCGATTGAAGGCACGGGATCATACAGGTCCTAAAGAACTTGTCAAAGCTAAGGTAAGAACATATCTCAGTATGTGGCCTATTCCTTTAAGCAAGTGTCAGTATGCTTGGTATATTCTGTATTACAATTTTTGTATAGTCTTGTGGCATTCATTTAGAACCAACTTCATTCTGTGGCCTCACTTATGGTTAAGCATTATTTTATTTGTCATATTTGAAGACATGACAAATAAAAAAAAATATTTGAAGACGACCCCGTGAGCTGCTACCTTAACGTGGTGGGGTTGTTTGAGTGCCTGAAGGATCAGAGGAGCTATGTTGTCTGGGACTTTATGCCCCTGGTAGGGTCTCCCATGGCAAACAGGTCCGAGGTGAAGGGTCAGACGAAGAGCAGCTCACAAGACTTCTATGGACAGTACAGCAACAAGATCCGAGACGTCGCCCTGCATGGCACAACCAGGGCCCCACCCTGGAGCCAGGCCTGGGGTTGGGGCTCGAACCCGAGCGCCGGCAGTAAGTCAGACCTGTTCCCGGTGCGTGTTGGTCTCCGCTAGGGCTGTCACCAGTTCTATTCATTACCTTTATGGACAGAATTTCTAGGTGCACCCAGGAACCGGAGGATGTTCGGTTTGGGAGCCTCACGATCTCATCTCTGCTGTTTGCAGATGATGTTGTTCTGATGGCTTCAACAAATCAGGACCTTCAGCTGCTCTGGGGCGGTTTGCAGCCGAGCGTGTAGCGGCCGGGATGGGGATCAGCACCTCCAAATCTGAGGCCATGGTTCTCCACCGGAAAAAGGTGGTTTCCCCTCTACAAGTCGGTGGGGAGTCCTTACCTCAAGTGGAGGAGTTCAAGTATCTCGGGGTCTTGTTCACGAGTGAGGGGCGGATGGAGCGTGAGATCGACAGACGGATCTGTGCGGCGTCAGCAGTGATGCGGTCGCTGTGTCGGTCTGTCATGGTGAAGAGGGAGCTGAGTCGGGGCAAAGCTCTCGATTTACCGATCGATCTACGTTCCCACCCTCACCTACGGTCATGAGATCTGGTTCATGACCGAAAGGACAAGATCGCGAATACAAGCGGCCGAAATGAGTTTCCTCCGCAGGGTGGCTGGGCGCACCCTTCAAGATCGGGTCAGGAGCTCAGTTACCCGGGAGGAGCTTGGAGTAGAGTCGCTGCTCCTTCACGTCGAAAGGAGCCAGCTGAGGTGGCTCGGGCATCTGTTTCGGATGCCTCCTGGTCGCCTCCCACGGGAGGTGTTCCAGGCATGTCCTAGTGGGACAAGGCCTCGTGGAAGATCCAGGACACGCTGGTGGGACTATGTCTCCGAGACCCGGCCCCGGATAAAGCGGAAGAAAATGGACACCTCCAAGCACACCTCCTCCAGAACAGCTGGAGGAGTTGTGCTTGGATCGGGAAGTTTGGGCTCTCTGCTGAGACTGCTGCCCCCGCGACCCGGCCCCGGATAAAGCGGAAGAAAATGGATGGATGGATGGATCATATTTGAAGATCTGATCCAGAGACATCTGAGAGTTCAGGGTCAATAGTCTTAACACGGGGGCCACACAAATGCATTTTCTAACATATTGTCAGCCATTGCTGATTCCAGCATAGTTGTTGCGATTAACTTTATGTTTTTAGGTAATAATTAGGTACGTACATTTTTAGGGAAGATGAAGATGAGGATTTTCTGTGAAGTTTGGCGTCAGAAACCTTTGTACTAGCTTCTTCATTGTGGGGGAAAAGGGCATTGATAGGAAGGCAGATAGAGCTGATCAATACGAAGTGCAGTTTTCTCCGTAGGCCTTCTCTCATATCTCTGTCTTGTTTGTGTTTTCAAGGGGTCGGGGTTTGCTCTGTTAAAGTGCTGGTGTGGGCGGGCTTTTGCCCCTTTATCAATTGGGATTTTAATTACACACGTCTAGGGCGACAGCTAGATTAGAAACCAATCGACGCTATCGGCCACAAAATCTAATTACTGTTTATTGACAGATAAGGGCAGGCCCCCTTCACTTTTCCAAATAAGATAAACCTCCCCCCTCGTACACAATGAGGTGCAGCGCATACTGTCCATGAAAGACTATGATAAGTGCCACAGTATTCCTCTGTGCCTGCTCATGGGGAGCCCGTCATGAAACTCACCATACCACAGCTGCTCAGTGCATGAATCTTAGGTCCCTCTGATCTAGTATAAACCGAAACAAGAAACAACCCATTTCTTATTTAAATCTCGATTCTACGTTATATCTAAGCTGAATCTGCGGCTGGACTGAGTTGGTTGACCAATTAAGTGCACGTGACAATTTAGAGCTTCACTGCAATGAAGTTCCCGGGACATAGTACAATATCTAAATTATATTCATTTCATATCCATGTGCATTTGGATGTTGTGATTAGTTGTTTTTCTCAAAGTTATTTGTAAATCAATACTGAGTCAATGATGAGTAATGGATGGCACTTACCTACAGAGTCACTCAGGTGTGTGTGGACACATGTGTCCCCAGAGGCCAGAGCTGCTTCACTGGTCACTCTCCTCTGCGTAAAAACACAGGCCTATCAGCTGTTTTACAGCCTCCCTCCGTCACAGCACAATGCACTTTGCTCTAAGCGCGAGAATCTGCCTCAGGTAAATATGGACTGAATGATTGGATTATTGTTCTTTCATTGGGCTGTGTAGTAATGGCAGGATTATAAACATTGCAGAGTATAGATTTCCTGTCAGATCCTATGAATCAGACGTCCTTATCTCATTTCCAGACTGCCACTCCAGCCAGAGATGCCATCTCGCTGTGAGGCTGTGTAGGATCGCAGAGAAGAACCTTAGCACCCGTCAGAACATATCGTAATATCAACATAAACAGTGAAGCTGACGTAAACCCGCACAGACGTTCAGACACCGAGCACTGTGCAGGCACTCAGTTCACTCAAAGATATTCAGTAGCACTAAAACCCACCTGTCCATGTTTGTTAGCCAACTGAATTTAGGGCCCACGCTGGGCTGTATTCAAAGAGAGAGACAGTTAGAAACGCCCGGGACAGAAGGGAACAAGGAGAAAGATGTCTTCTAAATGAGATTTACTGAGTGTGGGGACGGGGTAGGGCTGACAGCAGGTGGAACAAGACCCTCTGATTTGGTTTGGATCTCTCAGAGAAAAAATCTTTGGGGTTGAATTATGCAGTATTTGGAGCAGAGCTGGAGATTGATGCCTGGACCTCATACGTATTTGTAGTTGCTCCATGGATTTCACTCTCCGCCTCGGCCACTCTCTTCGCACACATTTTTCTTTTCACTGGATTACCAACACTGTAATTGGGTTAGGGAGCTCCGTGGACCCAAGCATGCTTTTGGTGGAATCAGTCTAAGCTCTCAAGTCAAATACAGAAAGTCAACAGAACAACACACACTCTTATGAGAAGATACATGGGCTTCAGAAAGCAAACGGGCCCCAGGGCAGAAAGAAAGAAAGTTTTGAGAGAACTGATCCAAATTATTCCACAAACTCGCTAAATAGATTTCGTCTTTGTGAAATTGCTGCCTTTTCATTGTAAGTTATTTGAAATAACTTTTGAACTGGACATTCTCTAAAGCTCAGCCACAAACAAACACGTTCTGACCAAGTTCTCAAGTATTAATGCTCATGGACTGAACGTGTTTAAAAAGTGCACCGTGAACTGAATAGATTTTGTCAAACATACATTGCACTGCAGACCTAATGGCAGTCGGGATTAAAGGTTTAGCCCGGCACTGTCCTGTCTGTCATTCATCCCTTTTATGAATTACACCATCACCCTAAGAAAATGAATAAATAAATAAATAAAGTGTACCGGTAGCTGCTGTAGAGAGTCGGTGGTAGCTGTGTTGAGATAGCCCTCCCTCTAGTGGAGATGATGGAGTCGGCTCGTGCTGAAGGACTGTTGCTCTGGGGCCATTCTGCACACAAGACTGGGAATGTTAAATGTACATAATGATACATATAGAGTCATAATAATAATGACAGATTTTTATTACTTATTCACTGTTAAATAATAGTCAGAACATACAGGCGCCTTAGACTGTGGCCAAGTATGTATTTTTTTTTATGTTGTTTTATTTTATTGAGTAACTCTGTGATGACCTTTCTGTGAGTAACCTATACATTTCAGCCTGTTAATAATCCCCATACATCTGGGTGTAGCTGAGAGCAGAGGCCCCTGAAATGTGGAGCAAAGTGCAGCTGTGGACACATGGGTTATGTGATCCAGCGACTGAGATCAGCCACAGACGAGACGCAGCTATTGTGCTGTTATTTATTCATCGACAGTGGAAACCTGGTGGAAACCGACGGCCAGCGTGGCGACGTTCAACCTTTTTTTGTTTTGCCAATCTGTCACCTGACGTTTTTCCTAAGTCCCCAAAACGAAACTCGAACAGGAACCAATTAACCATGTTGCACTGTTATGCTGATATTCTAGCACGTGCAGCTCCATGTCCTCGCGTGCCTGTCGAATTAAACCCAAAAGTTTAGTTCAAAAAGAAAGAAAAAAGACTTTGTAAAGGCCAGCAATGACGTTTTGCATCATGCATCTATTCAAATCATCAATACACTACATGTTTTTATTAAAACTTGAGAACAATATCCTTTATTGCGCTGGTTTTAACCACATTTGACCTCGCTCACCCTGGTCCCGTTGCTCGCAGGAGGTGTTGGATTAGTTACCAGGTGCGCACCGGAGGAGGGGCGGCTGCGGTGTCTCCTGTATCTCCCTGTTGAACGGTGCGCGCGGTGACGCACAGCCACTGCCCCGCACTGCCTCCCCATCCCGGGACCAGAGCGCGACACTACAGCCCCTCTCATGCCCCTCTTCTGCCCCGCTCGCCCGACACCATGCTGCGGAGCCGTCCGTGGAGTGACACTTGTGCAAGTAAGATCCGCACTCACTGAGCTGCCTTTTATTGGCTGCGTCTGTAGACTAAGTTTTTCTGTGTGCTTACATTATAATTTGTTTTGCAGCTAAATATCATGTAATTTCTTGAATGGGGGTCATGCACCTGTAGCTGTAAGTGCGGTCCTCGCGCTGTTAATTGAGACGCTCGCTGCAGGCATCTAGAAAATGACTGTCAGAAAGATGAATTTGCGTCATTTTTTGTTTGTTTGTTTGTTTGTTTATTTGTTTGTGTTGTTTTTATTTCGTTGTATTTTTTGTGGTCAAGGCTCGAGGTGGGAGCGCGTTTTGTTGTTGCCCAAACTGAACTTGAACACTTTGAGTCTGTTCTTTATGACTGATGATTGAGTGTGCGTTAAGCGGTATTCATTGTTTTTTTTTCTTGTGTGTGTGTTTTTTTTAATCACAGTCTTTTCTGGCAGATCAGCTGAGATTTTTCCATAGCAGTTCATATGAAAGTCAGAGACACGTTCATATCGCTCATGTGACATGTGAGATAGTGTGCTGAGACTGTACTGCAGGGCGCAAATGTTGTCAAAAACCCATTCTTCCTGAGTTTTTTTTTACTATTTCAATAAACATTTGAACCTATTTACAAAAAAATAGAAGAATAGGCTGTTTTTTGTTATTGTGTTCGATTTTGCTCTCTTTCAGTACAGAGCCAGTGCTGTGTGATGTGCACTGGAGACACCACTGCTGCTCATCAATAGGCCTGTGATGATCAATAGGCATTGCGTGATGTTTTTGCATTGATTACAGAAACGTGGACTGATGAATGCAACTGGATTCCTCTCCAGGGCTTATGCAGTTCCGGTTTCAGAGAGAAACAGCAGGATATAAGCGGTCACACTGCTTTGGGCACAGGCTGCAGGTTGAGCTCCTTTACTCATCCAGACTTAATCTGGATTTAAACTATTTGTGTTTAGATTGCACCTTGCAGAAAAGTGGAAATCTGGCTTGTCTTGTTTGCTTGAAAGTGTGGCTGAGGAGCCAGGACATACTCATTTCAATAAGACCCCATGGTAATCTCTGTTCCTATAATGTGGGGATACAGTAACATGCAGACCCTCACTGTCTGTGAAATGGTATCTGCATTCTCCACATTCTTACTGAGCTTGATCAACACTGAAACACAGGCGCTTCTAAAGCAGGGGTTAGAGGAGACAGAGCTGGATTTTCCAGTGCTTCAGAAGCTGAGTATAACTGAGATCATCTCACAGGTGGCCAGAGCTTTTCGACGCTCCCCTCACATGGAACACGCTCTAACAGAGCAAGGCACACAGCTCAATAAATACATTTACTGTTCTCAGCGATGGCTTTTAGAAAGTGAAGTGCACTCTGTGGCGGATGGACCAGGATGTGTTCAAAGTAGGCGACAGTTTTTTATGGTGTCTATGGTATATTATATTGTTGCAGAGAACAGCTTTTCATGATGTAAAGCTACATCAACACATTTTATATTTGTGACAGAAAACAAAGAAAGGTTTGATCTCAGACACTATACACATTACAATAAAAGTGCATGATTTGGAACATTGATATACACTTATATACTTATACACTTATAAAAAAAAAAATTCGAAAATGAAGCTATTTCTCAAGGAACTGAGTGCAGTTCAAATAAGATGTTTCCTTTACTCTCTAGCTGCTGCACATGACTGCAGCTCTTGACTCGTGACCCTCCTGTCGTAGTGTCCACGGTGCTCCTGCGTTTGTTGTGCTATGCTGATGTGCCATGCGGCTGCTGTCTCCTCTCGGGCAGAGTGCGAGTGAGCGTTGGAGCCCTCCTCCCGGTGCTCCGCCGGCCCCTCTGTCGCTTTAAGTCCTGCCCCTCGGAGCCAGCCAACAGCAGCTGTTCCATATTCATCAAGCCCTCCAGTCTTAAAGAGCCCTATCCCGAGCATGGAAAGAGTCATTCCTGTAGCCGCGCTCTCATGCTCTCTCCATCTTAGCGCTCATCCCAGTGCCGCCTGCCGCTGCACCTGGTCCCTCCCTCTCCCAGTCTCCCCCTCTCTCACTCTCTCTCCGCACACTGTCCTGTCTCAGATCCACACATGCACGCTCCCAGCCCGTCCCAGTGCCACAGACCTGTGCAGGCCGGGGGGAGTGCCGCTGGAGGGGCTGCCGGACGCCGCTGCTGTCTCTGAGCTGCTCTGCTGCGTCTTGGGAAGAAACTCTCAACTGTTTTCTCTGTCCTCTGCTCTTATTCCTGGAATGCTAAAACTGGACTGATGGACATTTCAGAACTTTGTCTTCCAGACCCTCTCAGCTATCATAACCAGTAGGTGCACCTCTTTCTTCTCTCATTAACCTCACTTTCATTAGTTGTGCCTCTATGTGTCTGTGACTCTGTTTTGGTCTGTCAAACTTTCTCTGCACACTGTTCCACGGGAGAGACTTTCTTTCGTTTTAATGTAGCACAAGGCAGGTGGAGGTTCAATGCAGGATCATTTTAATTATGTTATTGCCTATTCCAAATTTTATTCAGAGCATGGCCAATTGATTTTGCATGCCCTGAAGCAGAGGAGGTTATTTTCTAAAGGGGTTGAGGTACCTGTCTAGTCAGGATTACAGAGTGTGTGTTGATGACTTTGTTAGAGCACAGTTGTGCCCAGTGAGTGTGAAATAATTCTGAAATATTTTGTAAAGTTAACTTATTTCTGAAGACAGGGCAAAACGGCCAGTGTAGGTGCCGACAGTAGGAACAGCTGGGACTTGAGCCTCTGCCTTGCACTCTACTAATGTTTATTTTGTCGAGGCAACACACAGTCAATGCTTCAACATTTAACTTAGGTGAGGAAAATGTTTGTGACTATAGCAATATTATCTTAACACTCAAACTAACTATTTGGATCAGTGAATTGTCTCCTTTGGTAATGATTATATTCTCCATTGGAATTCATCAGAAAACGGGTGAAAAACGAATAATTTTTTCAATCATTGTAAATTTGTGTCACAAAGGCTTGTTTTATTTTGCTTTTGACATAGGAATCATTACAGTGGTTTATTGTAGTTTATTTAGTCATGTTTTATATCAAAACATATTACACCTTAATACATTATAATAAGAGTTTTCTTGACAGATTTCCTAACTTTTTCGTTGTGGAGTGGTTGCTCTTGCAAATGAACGTTACTCGTATTTTTCTATTCTGCCTTATTTTAACTCAAATTTACACAGGCGAACCTTTCTGTGTGTCGTGATGTTCTGTTGATTTGAACAAACATGTTGCAGGAAATAAAACTGTATTAACAACATGTAGTTTTGCAAATTAATTAAATTAAATAAATTCCTTTTAGTAGAGTAAATAAAGTGCTTTAATTGTCATTTTGCAAATGTGTAGATCATATGGATGGCGTTTCAGATTTAGTTTGAAATGAAACTTAACTGCTGCACAAACCCTCCATCTGATCTATGCAATATTGTTGCACCGTTGTGTAATGACAATAAAACCTCTTGAGCTTACTTTTATATACTAATTTGCTGACGTTATTTTATTCTCTTTTTTTAAAACATGTACTCTTTATTAATCGATGTAGCTGAATATAGCTTATATTATACAGCTGATAACACACATTCCACACAAATAATTCCTTTAAACTGTGATTAATTTTGTATTAAATAATAAGCAAATAATAATAATAGTTTCCTCTTTTACTTGTAGACTTTTCTCCATGTCATTGTTAAGACTCTTAACAATATAAACACACTGTAAAATACCAAACTGTAAAATACCAAACTCAATATTATACTCGTATTTATAACTGTTTAGAATAAATTTAAGAAACAGATTTTCTGAGCTGCACCACATTGGGAAGAAAGATGGATGTATTGATAATGGCTTTATTCATATAAACGTGCAGATGTGTGAGTGAGAGCCTGTGGTTGTGTGCGCTGCGTACTTGTGTGACTTGGCTGTGGGAGCTCTCCAGCGCTGGCCTGAGCGTGCTGCTCTTTTCGCTGCCTTCCTGCCCTCCTGCCTGTCCCCTCTCAGCCCCCGTTTGCTCCTCCGTTCTGCCCCTCTTGTCTGAGAGGATTAGTGGGACGAATGCGCTCCATGTAATTAGCACAGCGGCGTTGTAGTGTGCACTCTATAGACTGACCTCAGGGCTTCCCCAACGCCTGACAATCTGCCTTCAAAAAAAAAAAGAAAGAAAAAAAACATATTACGACAGACTTTTTTTTACATATTCCCCGTCTGTTTTGTAACTTATTTGTTAAAGACTCCATTTGTTTTGTTGTTCTGTGTTGAATTAACTGCTTGTGTTGGGTCTTGTCAGTTTCGTTTTGTCATATTTAGAAAACCTTTAGTAGTTTATAGAAATGTGATTCCTTTCCTCTCATTTATTCTTTCAAAACATTACCATGGCCATCACAAACTAAAGGCTTTTCAATTTCCTTTCATCAAATAAAAGCTTTTTCATGTTGTTGTTTTTTTTATTTTATTTTTTTATAGATGGGCAGTTGAAAGTGAGCACACATTGATGAATTAGATTTCAATTTGTTTGACTCCATTCCCGGTCTGCTACTTTAGAGGCTGCAAACGCTCCGCCTGCTTGATTCTTATTAGGTTTCAGAAAAACAAGGCGCGGGAATTACATTAGTGTATCTTAAGTTAAAAGCTCTTTGCTCTTTGACCAAGTGTTTCATTGTTATTGGGGTAATCAGATTTTTGCTGTCTTCATGGAGATGCTATCGCGGGCTCGAGGCAGCGGTGGGTAACCAAAGCAGCCGCGCACAGACACTATCCAGATGGGATCAGCTTACGGTAATTTGGTTTCGGAATACATTACCAGAAGAGGCTCCTCCTGGCCGAGAGAGTGACCACTGACCACGCCGCTATGGGCCGGCGGTGGCTGCCCCCTGTCCGTCCATCCGTCCGTCCGTCCGTCCGTCTCTCACTCCCGCCTGTTCTGTCCTGAGCTGGGATGTGACTAAAAGCATGTTTTACACTGAGTTTGATCCAATTCTGAAACCTTGTGTCTTGTACCAACAGGGCTTTGTCCAATTCATTAGAGAGATTCCTGCGTCCCCTGGCCACGCTGGAGCCCTCTCATTTCTGGTATCTAGTATCATTACTTTTCCTGTAAATATGTCACTCAGCTTCTGTGTTGGGGGAGGGGGAGCATGTTATCACTGCAGGCCACATAGGGATGCACAGGATAACCACATTTGTGACCACTGTGCCGGCATATGAGTTAGAGCAGCGAAATATTTGATATAGGCGCACCTTGTAAATCCTTCTTCCATCAAACTTACAAGATGTCACATCAGCCCTTCCCAAGCAGGTTCTCAATTCTACATATTTCAAAACGATATAGTTCAATCCCCTTGTTTATTTTTATTTTTAACAGTCAAACAATCAAAAAAATAAATCCCTGATTCAGATAACAGCGGATATAAACAAATGAAAAAATAATCAAAAATGTCTGATAACAGGACGACACAGCCGTAGGCTTTTCTGCCCTTTTGGCGGCGCTAGCACTGACACAGCAGCAGCATTGCATTCATTATCATACTTCAAAAGTTGCAAAAAGTCTGTGCCATCGTCCACAGCAGAGCTAGACTCATTGCGTTTCATTTTAAAAGTCTTTCCCCCGTTTTTTATTGCGTTTTCCTCCTCGCACTTTGAAATTGCGATACAATGTGGGATAATTGTACAGGGTGTTTATCAGAAAAGCTCATTGGTATCGAGCAGCCCGATGTTTGAAGCTTGTGTTTCAGAGCGGTAATTGAAATGCAAAATAACATTAGGATCGATGGTTAGCTTTGTTTATTTATGAAATCAATATTGAAATGGGCCGTCACGCTTAGCAGCTGTGATTCTCACTGACAGCTTCACCAAGGCTCCGCTCTGTGGCCTGGCAAGTGTGGGACCCACAGTGTGCCCTTCCCTCCGCAGGCTTTACCCGTGTTATTATGGAGAAATTTGGATACTGACAATTAATGATGTTTTCCACAAACTTACACTTTTATGAATGTTACGCATTGATTGGGTTAATTTTTCATTTTCAATATAAAAAAAGAAACAAACTTGTATTGTAGGGAAACCAATGTAGAGATTTTAGTTTGACTTTAGTATCCAAAGTAATAAAAAAGAGAAGAAAACTTTCTGAACTTATGGGCAATAATCTAAACTGGCGTGTATTTACTTCAGTTTGAACAAATAAAAAAAGAGGCTATCCTTTCCCTTTTATTCCCAACACTGTTTTTGAGCACAGTGTGTCAGCTGGTGAAGATGAGCCGATCCAAAGCCGGGGGCTATTGCACTTGCACCAGCAGTGGCTGTGGTGAACTAAACCGATTCCCAGTAAAACGCACTGGTTTCCTTCCTGTGTGTGTCACGGTTGTTCTAATCTCAGCGACGAGCAGCTCTTGCACGCGCCCCCTCAGACTGAACAAACATTTGCTCTGCGGATTGTTGTCGAAATGCCCCAGCGTCCCTGATAAACCTGTTCATTTCTGCCTCTTCATTACCATGTTCTAGTATTTTGGTCTTTGTTTGTATTTGGCTTCTTTTAATGAAGGCGATCATTTATGGCACCAGTGAGTGAGGCAGGCTCTTTGTCTTACGCAAGTAGTGATTCCCCATAAGGAAAGATTAATGGAGTAATTTCATGCATGACTTTATGCCTCCATCCTGCAATGCACAGTCGGTTGTGTCCACACCTGCAGTATATATGCACTGGGCTGTATTCTGCGGAGCTGTCCTGTATCCTACGCTTTGACACACTAGTAATGCGCATTCTGGGCAGTCAAACTCGACCTATAGTGTGCTGAATGAGTTTCCTTTCCCTGGTATCGTAGTGATAGTACTGAGATATTGTTGTCGGTGTATCAGTTACATTTTACAGTCTCACATTATGTCTGATGTCAATTTATTTCCCAAAAGATGGTTGATAAAGGATGCGTAATAATAAAATAAAGTGTACAAGAAAAGCTTTCTTCATCTGTAAAAAGCTAAATTTTGCCGTAGTTTATATATATATATATATATATACTGTATATATATACTGTATATATATAAAGCGGATATATTTTTTTTTACATTGAGAAAGATGATCTGTTTTGGTCTCGACCGTGGCCCCTTGACAGTGAGTGGGCACGTGCTGCTCCCAACTTCCTGAACTCAGCCCGTTGTCAGAACTGGATCTGCCCCCAGCGGCCCAGACAGTTTACGTCAGGCACACACAGGGTCTGCTGCCAGAGTCTGCTGCCATGGCCGCTCTGAACAGGAAGAGCAGCCGATCAATAGATGTGATCTGTTCAGGAGCTGCTGGAGCTCGGGCTCATGTTGTCGTAGTGGAGTGAGCTCATGGCTTTATAAAGACCACTGCACCTCACCGGGCTGAAGCTAAATATAATACTCTGCGGCAGACTGAAAAACTTAATTGCCCGAGCCACAGCGCAGCCCGGTCCCCCAGTGGTAACCCGGCCCGAGCCTCTAGCCTACGGGCTATTGATCCAGGCCTGGCTCTCAGTGGAGGCACACAGGACACTCACTCTGTGTTTGGGCCCTAATGTATCAATTACTGCCTGCTTCCTTCTTTCCCTATTCCATGTCTTCTGGACTTCCCTTTGTTTGCCTCCACATATCGGCACATCATAAATCTCTGTCTGCTTCTCTTGAGTGTCTGGCATATCTGTTAATAAAAGGGCCCTCCTCTCCCTTCTCTGCTAGAGCAGGACTAATGAATGAGAAACTCCAAAATTAGGGACCTCTCCCTGTTAGATTAAAATGGGTCCCGCTGGAGTATGGGGCTTGCCTCCAACCAAACCACAGGCGTACCCCCCTCTCTGCTAGATCTCTGTTCCATCCTGATTCTGGGCCACATAAAAGCACAGAGCGTGTGCAGTGAGCCAGACCAGCACTGGGCCCCACATGTGCTGCCTCCAGAGGATGCAGCCCTTATTCCCTCAACAGTCATTAACCTGGTACCAAGAGTCCTCCATATTTCACCCAAATGTCTGAGAACCTCAATTTCCCCCTTTTCCCCAGGGGCCAGCCGGACCCCACATCCATGTCATCTACATCTCCCCGGAGAGCTCTCTGCTCCCGACCTGGTGGCACCTCCGTCTGCAGGTATTACTTTGCTTGTAGTGGGTTTGTGCTGTGTCCATCAGTGCTGTGTGTGACAGTGGAAGAGGTGCAGTGGCCCCTGAAAAGGGTCAGTGTGGCAGCTAAATGCTGGCCATACAGAGGCTGTCTGTGCTCAGGCAGGTCTGTCAGGAGCTAATTGAGTTGGTCGTACCTGCGCTCAATCTGGGGCCACTGGCTTAACAGACCCCATATTCCAGGGCTCTGAGTCACCCTCCTGCTGCAGATGTCAGCCTCACCACACACCTCTCCACTTACAGTCCGCTCGGAGAACACAGGGCACTCTGGAGGAAGGAGCTCTGTACTCACCCAAGAGCAGCAGGAATACCTACAAATTGAGTCAATTAGCTCCCGGATGTAGAGCGTTCTCCCGACACTGTGCTCGAATGTTCACTGTGAGGAAGTGCTGAGGCATGTTCAGGAAGTCAAAAGAAGTGTGAGACGAGCCGCCAGATCATTAGGCCCCTAATCCTGGTCACAGCAGCACCACTAGAATGATATTAGGGATCTGAAACGCAGTTAGGAGGGCCAGGTGGAATCAAATTAAAACCAAACTGCACAGTGTGCGATTGCAGACCCATAACCCACTACTCAGCATGAATTTTGATCGGTACAAAGGGAACAAAAGGAGGAGAACAGAAGAGAAAGAGAGAAAGGGAGATAGTGTATCTTAGACGAGCAGTTCTCCTCTGGGCAACAGACAGCAACATTTGAAAAGCTCTTACCTTGAGGATGAAAGGAAGAAGACAGAACTATGGATTTTAGAGCAGTTATTTCAGCACATCTTCTCCAGTCTGCCCTCTGTAGCACACAAGCTAATTACCATGTAGTCCACATATTGAATTATTTATTAGGACCATTGCTGCTGTCTAACTATTTAATGTTCATGATTCATTTTCATACACAGTTGTAGTTATAGATTTAAATTGGACCTGCCCCATTAGAGATTAGGAATATTTATAGAAATGTTGTAGTCTGTTTGATTAATATCTTGGTTCAAGTGGTTAGTATTCCCCTCCTATCATTAATCAATATATGCAGCTGGTTAAAAACATAAGCATAGCCTTGGTATAATGTGTCATAGCAGAATGAGTTAAGGGAGCCTGGCTCCACATTTATTATAAATGACCACATAGAGCCGGAGGGGAAACAGTTAAGACACTTATGCAATTATGCTAAGTGTCACCCTGAGGATGGCCTTTGAACCAGGGTTAAGCTTACTCTGAATTTGCGAAATAAAAGCTAAATGGAGCCATCTTCTGCTGCTGTGGTTTAATATATAGCCTTTAATAAGGCAAGTGCAGGTGCCCTATTGCACAGGTGCACATATTCATCTAAAATATAGAACATAAAGCAGATGAATACAGAGCCGTGCATTAATTTACACATGCAATATGCATTTATTATTCAGAGCCACAAGCTGTATTTTAGACAGACATGGAATGAATTCACTTTTCCAATTTCTTTGTGCAAGGACATCAGCCAAGGTGGAGTACACATTTCAAAACAGAAAACACGTTTTACCATTTAAAAATGATTTGCGTCAGTATTTTTGTTTTGGAATTTCTCATATTATATTACTCAGTGACTATTGACCACATTTTGACAGTTGAATTCCACATCGCTCAGACAAAGGGCTGCCTCCACAAGGTCAACAGCTTTAACAGGGGCCATTTTTATTATTTATTTTAGCTGTTAACCTTTTTCAAAATTTCAGAAGTGGTGGCACCTGGAGCTGGGATGAATATACATGACAGCAGGGAGGGAAACCCGGGGAATGAGATCTAATTTGACATGCTGACCCCTCTCTCCACAGGCCCAGTGAGGCTCAACCAGGCCCAGCCAGGCAGGGTGAGAAAATAAGGTTGACCCACTGACCCCTGGGCCTGAACCCCTCCGTCACCCACCCTTACAATTAAATCAGCCCTGAGCAGGAGGCCGTCTGCCTTAGGTTCCTCTCAGGTGCTCTGTGACGGACAGCTATCATCCAATCAGGCAGAGAGCGTGAACATCCCTGTGCTGATGCTAAACTCACATGTCAAATATGTAAACATTACCATTAGTTGGCAATATGCTAATGGAGCTAATGTGGTAAAGCCCAACTTGGTCTGTCGAGCTGCCACTCACTAGGAGCCCCAGTGTCTGTATTTGCATAAGCCATGCAAGGCTCAATTTTGTTAATGCAGGCAAGTGCAGGGGACCTTTGACCTTTGCCACGGTAACCAATGCAAAGAGTGTGTCTATATGTTCATGTGTAACCTTGCCTTGACCCTAACAGGTCACTGTGTCTACACCGCATCTCCAATACACTGAGTTATCCATCTCCTCTGCCAGTCTGCTGCTGTAAAATTAGCCCTGTGTGGATAAGTTGCTCTCCCCAGTTTCAGAGAAAAGGTTAAGGTGCAAGACTTCGATATATTCAGATGAGCAGAGGCAGAAGAGGGCGTTTTCTGGCGCCTGTAAAACACAAAACTGGCAGCGCATCACAGTCCTGCACCAAGTGTGTTCCAGTGTTCGGCAAATGATAAAACTGATAATCCAACACACACCCAAGATATATCGGGACATTTAAACCCATGAATAGGAGGAGCTGGTGCAGATGTTGGTGTGTGTGTGTGCGTGTGCGCGAGTGTGTGTGTGTGTGTGTGTGTGTGTGTGCGCGAGTGTGTGTGTGCGCGAGTGTGTGTGTGCGTATGCGCGAGTATGTGTGTGTGTGTGTGCGCGAGTGTGTGTGTGCGTATGCGCGAGTATGTGTGTGTGTGTGTGTGTTCTGTGGCGAATGTGAAATTATGAGTGAAACCAAAATTAAATTCATGTCAGATTCTCTGCAGTTCAACATAGTAAATGTTTCATAAATTTTGAATGAAATATGTAGAAATTAAAATAAAACAATAATTTCCATGTACCTGTTAAAAAGGTCAATCTATTTTCGTCTTACAGTCTTCCTTTTCTCTGTCCTCTCTTGCCCTCTCCCCTCCCACAGGCTGCTGAATAGAATGGCCGCTGATGACCGGCACCTGCCTTCCAGTTGTGGGTCCTACATCAAGACAGAGCCGTCCAGTCCATCTTCAGTCATCGACACCGTCAGCCATCACAGCCCAAGTGGCAACTCGGACGCCAGCGGGGGCTATGTGAGCACCATGAACCACTCCAACGGCCTGGATTCTCCTCCCATGTTCACGCCCGGCGGGCTGGGGCCGGGCGCCTGCCGCAAGCGTTACGATGACTGCTCCAGCACCATCATGGAGGACTCGTCCATTAAATGCGAATACATGTTGAACTCCCTTCCTAAGAGGCTGTGTTTGGTCTGTGGAGATATAGCCTCTGGGTATCACTACGGAGTGGCCTCTTGTGAGGCCTGCAAAGCCTTTTTTAAAAGGACAATACAAGGTATTCTGCTTCACATCAGAAAATTCTTCTGTAAACGCACTCATGCACAAACAGCTCACATACAGTAGTGGTTACACATTCTTATGATACAAAACATATAATCACTGGTTCGGTCCTGCCAGGAGATTTGTTTTTAAAGTCATCGCTGAGGTCAGCAAGAGTGTTGACCGTGGAGTTCCTTATTTTTTGAGAACAGGATGTATGACAGTTTGTCATTAGAGAGGCAATGAAAGCTCCCACTGAGAGGGTGAGCTCTCCTTTGGACTCATCAAGAAAACTGAGTCTACACAGGTTCATAGCACCGGCCTGACACCAAAGTCAAATAAGTTTCAAAATTAAAATGTTTAAGTTATACGAGGCCAACATATGTGACTGAGTGCTTTGAGATTATCTTCTATGTCCATGTTGCGGCCATCTCTCTGACAAGTGTTGATTTTGGACCTTCTGCCCCTATCAGCTTTAGACAGTTTATGTACCTTTTGCAGGCAAACAAAAGCATTAGGCCAAAGCCTCATGTTTGCTCATGCTGCCATCAGCAA
Organism: Gobius niger; assembly: GCF_951799975.1. Classification (NCBI taxonomy): domain Eukaryota; kingdom Metazoa; phylum Chordata; class Actinopteri; order Gobiiformes; family Gobiidae; genus Gobius; species Gobius niger. Next base: position 8,911,237 of record NC_136867.1, read on the forward strand.
TCCTTTATTGACAAAAGATGAGCATTTTCTCTCAGTCTCAAGTAACATAACAAGGCTTTTGTGCCCTCACTCAACATACACTGATGCATCACAATGGCAGAAAAAAGAGACAACTTAAGTGGAGCCGCGGCGTGAGCAATTAAGTCCAAGGTACACGGGAGAAACACGGAAAGCTCCCCCACACTTTGTATCGTCGATTCCAAATCCCTCTCTTTTTCTTCTTGGAGGGCTGCCTGTAATGGAGCTAATCTGCCGTCGTTTGTCCGAGCCACAGGAGTTTTGTCAATAACAATCAGCGTTTGGAAAGTGTAATTAAGGCCGAGGCTTTTCATTAGGAGGAAGGGAGGGGGCTGTCTCCGGGGACGGCCATGCCAATTAGAAACTCAGGCACGCGTCGCCGGGTAATTTCAGGGAGAGGAGGGGAAAGAACCCAGGACTTGTTTAGATTGGAGAGGGACCCTGCTGCTGCTTCAGAGGAGAGCAGGAGAGGCTTAATGGCATAATAATCAGACCGGGGTCCCAGACAAGGAAGACGGGAGGACACGGGCCGATTTGGGGGAGGTGTAGGCGTTACAAAGTGACGAAAGAAAGAAAAATGAGGACAGTGGATGGAAAGATGGAGAGTTCTTGGAGGGATGAGAGTGCTGCTAAACAGAAGTGACAATTAAAGGAATTACAAAACAGTCCAGGGTGAAGCCAGAGGATCTCTTTAAACATATTTCCTAGTTCATCCGCATGTCTCTCCCTTTCCACCAAAGACACAGTGAATATCCATCTTCCGGCGTCTATTCATTCAGCAAATGCCCCTTGAACTCTTCCATGGGGATAGTTACATTAGTCAAGGCCAGGTCTAAATGACTGTCAGCCCTGATGCCCATCTATCCTGCCTGTACCCGCACTCCGGCCGCTCCCTAATCATGCCCCCAGCCCCGGACCGCACGTGCGCTACCAATCAAAAACATATATCTCTGATGGGAGCGTATTTTCCTCCCGTTTTGAACCCAAGTGTAAAATCGCTTGAAAGCAACTGAACCCCGTGGCCTCCTTTTATATGAAGTAATAGACCTTGACAGAAAGCCTGTAAAAGTCAGTTTAGATTTTGATGAGAAATACCTGCCATTTTAGTGTAATTTACTTACAAGACCTGACTTTCCCCCCCCCCTGCGCCCTGGCATGGCTCCTGAAAAGCCATAAAATAGATTGAGACAGATACTTATCAAGAAAGGAAGGAGGGAAATCTTTTTCTTCTCCTCTCACAATGATGATATTGGTAACCATACCATAACCTCTCCAGACGCACAAGTGCATGCCGTTAAGGCCCACAGTTCATGAGGTTTCCGCCTGCTTTCCTTATTTCAACCTGTTTGACCCATAGTGGTTTAGTAGAGGCCAAGACATCTGAAATGAAAAAAAACGGCAGTGCAATACCCGGCGGGGGACCCATCTCCAGATCCTGAGCTAGGTTTTGTCAGCATGTTTAGGTTGTATAACAGGTCGAAATGTAGCCTGTTTGAAGGCGAAGCCCATAGACGCGAACAGCTCTGCAAACAATGATGGCATTATTATGTCGACTTCCCGCTGTAACAACAGAGAGAAGAGCAGGAGAAAAGCCAATCAGCGCTCATCAGCCGCTTCCTTCACACCTTTATTTACCCCGATCCCAAAGAGATGAATTAGCATAATGATTTCTCCCCCAGATATAAGCTGGAATTTCTAATTATTTGTAACAGCTCGGGACCTCCGACTTGATCTGTCCAATATTGTTAAGATAATTGCATAAGTTGTCGGCGGGTGTTGGCGCGGCTTGTTCCAGAGATGCCTGCGGAATATTACTCGGCTCGCTGTTCGTTCTAATGTACGCAGCTGTCACGCGACGTTGCAACCACATTTACTTTGCAAACTCCATTCTTCTCTTGAGCAGTCCTTTTATTATATCGTGTTGAATTTGTAGCTGATATCTATATGCTGTGCCTACACCCAAGAAGCAAGTAAACTGATCACAAATATCACAAAATTGCAAAACTGGGGTATTGTGTGTGTGATATCCACATGCAATTGTGTTAACTATGTCCTAGCAAAATGACTTATCCAACCTGTCATGTGCACTTTAAGAAATATCAATGTCAATAGTGGATCATTCATATTCCTGTCCTCAAGCCTCTCTTATTATGTGGCATCCCTTTATTGAAAACCCCGAGCACAGTTGAATGTAGGGAGTCAGACGGCAGCGGAAGAACTGCCTCACATATCTATTACTAATGCAGAGACGGCTCTTTTATAGTGTAGCAATGAAACTCTTTTTCATCGGAGTCGGTCGCAGGCGGCTGAATAATGCATCAGGGCCCGTGCCGGTGCTCTATGTAAATAGTCAACAATGGCAACACCAGGTTTGGGTTTGCCGGAGTATTATGTAAAGTGTTCAGGGGAGGAGGCGGCGGCATGTCCAGCTATTGTGGCTTTAGCCGGGCCGTCGGAGCGGAGGGTACAAGAGCAGCACGGGACATGCAGAGAATACATGAGCGGAGCTGAGTGTCGCTGGATTTAACGTCCACCAAAGTGAAGAAGAAGTCAAGTTTGTCACTAGGTCAAGAACATTGGGAAAACTTCAAAGATGACAGTCGCATGATATTGGAAAAAAAATACTTGTAATTGTAATTGTGAAAGTATCGTGATTGGAATTAGACTAGTGATTTATTATGTAAAATAATAGTTTGAGACGAGACTGAAATATGGATTTACAAGTATTTCAGAACATGTTTGTTTAGATTTCGAAAACACAGGGTTTTGATTCATATACCGAATAGAAATTCTTATGAACTTTGACAAAAACTGAACTCTAATTGTCATCTCCTGGCCTTTTGTCTGTTTTTTTTTTTTTCTGTTAGACTTCTTCAATCAACCTGCATAATGTAAAAAGAAAGTGTGTGTCAACATGATTCATATAATGGACAGAGCCTCTACATTGAGTATAAAAGTGTAAAAGAGTACATTATTACCTCCCATTACTCATGGAAGTGCAAAAGACCAGATTTACACACTGTGAAGATACAAATAAGTTGGTGGAAGTAACTAACGTTTTGTATTGACCACCTTTCTCCCTGGCTGATTTGCAGGAAACATAGAATACAGCTGTCCGGCCACAAACGAGTGCGAGATCACAAAAAGAAGACGCAAATCGTGTCAGGCTTGTCGCTTCATGAAATGCCTCAAAGTCGGGATGCTGAAAGAAGGTAAGAGCATTTTTTTTTAACTTTTATCTGCTCTACACCTCAACGTTGCTTTATACTGTGAACTTACGCAGTGGATAAAATAAGGTCTATAAAGATGACAACAAAGACTAAGGCATTTTTAGAGAGTAACTTTTCTACGGTACTGCGAACTTTCCCATTAACTATTACCTCCCTACTACTTTTCCCCCAACTTATTGTTATTTCCGAAGGCATTTCACATCCCTCTCTACCTGCTTCGTATTGGTCATCCATACTTTTGAGTCGGCCTATTGGCAAACACACTGCCTGTCCTCCCACCAGCAACACAGCGGTAAATAATGTGCAGTTTAGCTGGGGACAGAGAAATGCTGAATAGGTTGATGGCTCTGTCTGAGTAATAGAAATGTAACCCTATTCCTCCAGGAAGGGCTCGGGCCAGGTCCCCTATCACACACACACACACACACACACACACACACACTCTACGCACACTCGCCTCCGTCTCAGCTCTGCGCGGCATATTGATCCGCTAAATGTTTTTCCGAACAGCTCCGCTCTCTTCCTGCGGATGGTTTTTTAAAGTCACGCCAACAGGGAATTCTGTGACAATTAAACATGCTTCCGATGGATTTGTCTGCGCCCCCCCTTCTCTCTCTCTCTCTCTGTCCACATGGCCCTGAACTCCCCCGGGGCACCTAGGCTTGGAGGCTGCTCCCGGGGAAGCACCTCTGCATTCTCTTTTACCAGATTGCATTGCGCTAGTGGCTTTTTTTTTGGGGGGCAGCCTCACTGTGACGCGCCGTCTCCTCCTGTCAGAGAGCGAGGATAAATGAATAATGAAAGATGTGTGGCTTGGGGTTAAGTGGTGTTATTACATTTATTCAAGCCTCCTGTGGGATCGGAAGGAGAATTTGTTGCCTTTTGCTTCCTTACGTTCTTATACGGATGGCACAACTTAAAAAAAAGAAGCTGTCTAACATAACAATGAACGAAAAACTTACAATACCTCACTGTGTGTTTAATTTAATATATAGAAAACCTTATCAGTACATAATAACGGTTATCTAAAATGAGGTATTAAGTGCTCAACAGTCTTAAACCTGTTATATGTTGAATCCCCACCAAAAAGCTGGAGTCTTGGCTCGTATGGATTGTCAGGCAGTAACAGAATCCCCTGCAGCCAGATAAAGCCGCGGTGCCAGAAAGATGGACTAATCGCATTACTATCTGATGAAAAATGTATGCCAATATATCATCTTGGAGAATAAGAGACTCCAAAAATATGTAGTCCTGGCTATAAATGAATGACCAGTGAGAGTATAGAGAGTGTAAAACTCAAATAAGCAGAGTCTGACTAAGCTCCTTAGTCACTTATGCACTCTTCTGTGTATTCAGCAGCAGCGCATCGGAAGAATAAGAATGGCTCTGTTTTACATAGTCGCTCAAAGAAGTTTGATGACGTCGTGTGTCTTTCAAGAGGAGGTTTTCAAGCGTCCGGTAAAATGGAAAGATAAGGGTTTCTCAGTTCACAGTGTATGTCTCGTGAAGCTAGAGCTCACTGTGGTAGAAGTGGCCTCGTGTGACTTAGAAGAACTCTTACTTTCAGTTCGAAAGGTCACATTGTGCCTCAATGGTAATAATCATTATGCAGCTACATCCACATGTATATTGCTGACCTGTGGAGTATGGAGTATACAGCTAGTAGTGTACGGAATTGTAGAATATACAAGTGCAGTAATGACTACTGAACACGCAGAAATACACTTACTAGTGTATTTCTGCGTGGTAAACAGGGCAAAAGGAAGAGCATGCAGTCCCTGCGTGGAGTGGCTGTACTATCCTGACTGTATAAAGGAGGAAGTGATCAATAGAAGAATCAAATGTCAGGGGCAACAGGTTTTTCCTCTGATCAATGGAAACGGATCAGAGCTTAGAGCAAGAGAGAAGACAAGATACTATTGAGAGATTACATTGACAGCATTCAGTGGCAGTTACACTGAAGCCACTTCCTTTATCCCTCACTGCACAGAGCCATGCCCCCACAGTAAGAGTGCACAATACTCACTGTGAGATATTTTTCTACACATTTAAGCCTTAGAATAAAACTGAGGAGGAGCCTTTAAACTTGTAGCCTGAGCGTGGGCATTGTTCACTTTGGATCTTGTTGCTAACCTGTACATGAGCCTGTGCCAGAGGTGTCACTATGTCAGCCGGGGGTCAGCAGGTGAAGCGGGGCCCAGTGCGTGACAATTTTTCCGCTCCCCTTGCTCACAACCTCTCGTGATTAAAAATGCTGTGACACACTTGCCAGCATGCGATGCTGGCAAGAGAGGCCCTTTGAAATAGTGCTGATGGCAGTTTAGCGGGCGCCTTCCTTGAAAGGCAAGGTTCACCATGCCTTGCCATGTGGCCTTCTGATTTTCCCAGCTAAAATAGGGCCTGCCTAAGCCCCCTTTGGCATTGCCAACCATCCCAGACATCCTGACACTTTCCCCAGGGAGAGACATCAGAACAGGTGAGGGACTCAAAATAAGGACCCCTACCACGGCTGGCCACACAAAGTGAGTGAAGACAGCCCCTTTTGTAGGCCAGTGCTTGGAGAGGGATTATTATTGTTTTTGGAGAGAAAGAAGAGCCCGGGTCAGCTGGCCCTATCCCCCGCCCCCAGGCCAGTGTTAATCCGTGCATAAATGCCAGCCGCCTTGGCCACAAGCCCTCTGTCCCAGCAGCCCGCTTTGAAGAAATGATACCCGAGCCCAGGCTTCTCCCCTGGTCACACTGTAGCGGCCCATAAAGCACTGACATGGAGTGTACGCTGCTCTTTTCACACATTTATAAGACACCTACTGTTTACTCTGGAGGGAGCCAACCACTCAGAGTCAAATCACTTAAAGCTGCGAGTGCCAACCCAGGGACATCTGAACCTCACAAAGACTGCTTTAAAACCGAGTCGTGGCGCTACGGCAACAGTCAATGAATCTGTCTCACTGCCTTTAATCACTGTTCTTCCCTGTGTCTGTCTGCCGTGTCCAACAGTAAAGTGAGACAGGTTAGTGCCAAGCTCTAATTCCTGTCAGCGTCTGTTAATTATGGCCAGGACTGTTCTAATTAAAAGAGGCACCATCTACCTTCAGCCGAGGCTCACATAGCCCCATGACTTCACCAGGTGAAGGGAGCAGGGAGACATCAAGACGATTGAAAGAATCTGCAGAAGGCATCCAGATTACCTGATAAAGTCTTATCCACTCAGTTCTGACGAGGGCTGGTACTCGAGATACAAACAGGAAAAATGTTACAAATGTGTGCAGGTTGCTCACTCCCTGCTGCAGCTGGAGACTCTGTTGGGAATTGGGGGTAATTGGGTTAGTGGGTTGTCAGTGTCAGGAAATTGAAAGACGGTTCTAATCAGATTTGTGTTTCCAGAGAATCAAATCATTTTGGTTAGTGTGTTAGAAATGTTTTACTGTTACATCGCATTGGGTGTGTTTAGTTTATACAACTGAAGTTTTCAAAAATGATTCACTCCACCAAAATGTGTCTGGGGTCCAAATTTACTGTACGCCCTGTGTGTCCGCTGTCTATCTGCTTTCCCCGCTGCTGTGCGACCTCTATCCAACGTGCATGGGACACATCCAAACTCATCCATTCCAAGAGCACTCGCTGATGGGCAAATTGTATTAGGCTCATTTGCAGTGGCTACACAATGGCCAGGTTTGACACCATTCTCCCTGTTATAAAGTGATGAAACCATCAAGGAAGTGCTGCGGCTGCCTCTCGCTCAGAGGACACGGGGCGCTGACAAATGAACTCCTCCTCCTCCACAGGCACGACACTCGGGCTTCTCCCATCCACCTTTTAGTATTCAATTTGTTTAGGAGGTTACATTATGCACACAAGGCAAATTGAAAAGGATTCTCCCTCTTGACAGGATTAAGATATCAGGCTGCACTGAGGCTGTACAGTCAAATGGTCCGACGATACACACATTTGCATAGCATTACATTAAATAACAAAATACCTGCCTGCTGCTATCAAATAAAAACAACAACACACAAGACATATTTTAACAATGTCGGAAATTAATACAAGAGAAAAGACCTCCAAATGGAAACATCCTTATCAAATAATGAGATAATAAATAACTTATGTTATGATGAGGCTGCTCTGACATTTACAGTATCAGTGTAGGACCTGGCCCTAAGGTGTGCTTGGGCATGATAAGACTGCGCCGCTCCTCCACTGAAACAGGGGTGAAATAAGGCTGTTTTATGGGAAAGCAATACCCAGGTATCTCTCAGCAGAATGACAGCACAATACAAGGTGCAGTGAGCAGAGGCTACCAAAGCACGGGCACGCACACACTCGCACGCACACACTCTCTCCAAAATGCATGTAAGTGGCAGCTAATTAGTATGCAGTCTGCCTCACCCCAAAAGCTAAATAATTAGAGGGCCAGTCTGTGAGATCAGTGACCCTGCGTTAAATATTCATATGTTTAGACCTGCTCTGGGCTCAGCTGTGTCACACTAGACCAGCCAGGCATGGACCACATAGGGGAGGACAGCAGTGCTTCTGACACGTCCACACACACTCACACAGCCACCTAGACACTGTTTGTATGATGTTTGGAAACAAAACATACACATAAATAAAGCTTCGGCGTCAGTTGCACTTAAGCATTTTGCCAAAATACTCTTTCATGTTGTATTCCTGACACCCGCTCTTTTTTATGCACTGTCCTCTTTGTCCCAGGTGTGCGTCTGGACCGCGTGCGAGGGGGCAGACAGAAGTACAAACGGAGGCTGGACGCGGAGAACAACCCTTACCTGGGGCTGACACTCCCCCCGCCCACCAAAAAGCCTCGTGAGTACTGCCCCGTCACTTGCCCATTGTCTCCCACCTCCGCCGTTCCTCCTCTGCCAGGCCAGCAAGCAGGTAAAAACTGCAGGACAGTCCCGGGACAAATTTACCCCCCAGAAATGCAGGGCCTAGTGTTCTGGTCATGGCAGGAAAATGAAAATGCTAAGTTAGAGGCCATTTACAGTATGTATTGTATTGTCAGTGATAATCTGGAACATACATTTGAGTAAACACTTTTAAAAAGCCCTAACGCTGGTGTCCTTTTCCTCACTGTCTTTCCTCAGTCACAAAAATAGTATCACACTTACTGGTGGCCGAACCAGAGAAGATCTACGCCATGCCAGACCCCACCATGCCAGAGAGTGACATCAAGGCTCTAACCACGCTGTGTGACCTGGCAGACCGTGAGCTGGTGGTCATCATCGGCTGGGCCAAACACATCCCAGGTATGAAGCTATTTTTACACTCTTATTTTTAGACGCAAAGGGAAACAGACATCGCCGTCCGGAATACAAATCAGCAGTCTATCTTTAAGTCCCTGCATTAAATAAAGACACGGGCCTCAGTGACAACATGTTATAATCACAGGGGATTTAGCGCATTGGACACCTGCCCAATCAAACAGCAGATCATATCGTACACATATGCACACAGAGCTGTCCACTGGTGCACACACATTGCATTATTGATGGACATAATCATGTTTCTGCCTTGGCCCTTACACACTCTGATGGACAAGGTGTTAGGTTAGAAGTGGCTGTTGAATTAGGGACACAGCACCTCACGTCAGCAGAGATTTTCTCAAGAGTTTTGCTCTGATTTTGACACAGAATATATTGTTTAGCTCCTCTTTTTTGCAACCCAGGCATATTTTCCCTGATCTGGGGCTTGACCTCCATAACTCTATAACATTACGGCACTGTCGGCATACAGGAGTAACCAAGTAAATGAATGTGTCCCTTAGTGGCTCCTCCATAACCTCTGCCTCTCATCAGCATATATTGGAAAGACACTGTCAGCAAGGAGAAGTGCACTTACACAGGCCACCTCTTTCACATCTGTTAGAGATATCACCAATTCACCTGTTTGGGGAAAGGTGTCGGGACTGGAGCTGACCTCAGCCAAGTGTATTTAGTACTGAATAGATTTTAGAGCTTCTCAGAAGGTGGCCATTAATCAGATAGTAAGGAGATTAGGCATGGATATGCGGCTGTACCTTATTTGCCTGTTGGATCACTGTTGGGATCCCTCCCGCTGCCCTGCATCGTCAGCACGACCAGAGTTAAACAAGAGGCTTACTCTGGATCTCTACTGACCTGACAACAGACTCTGTTTGACACAAAACGACACAAATGACATGTTCACTGTTACAGTGTTTTATATGACTAGACTTCTCTACAGCAGGACCTTATGCTTATGCAGCACCTCTGTGTCCCCTGCACACGTGATCTAAGTACAGATCGACCAATATGGTTTTTTCTAAGGCTGATGCCGATTTTTGTGTATTTTCATTGGCTGATGGCGATATGCTCGGCCGATTTTTCCAAATGTCTGGTCTATAATCCTGTAAAAACATAAATACTTCATAATCATAATCAATCATCATAGCTTCTGTCACAGCTTTGATTAGCTGCCGTTAGCATTAGTTTGTACGATCAAAAATACAATTGCAGAGGTTGGAACTAACCAGGTTCTGTGCTTCAAAATGACATGCAGCATGTCCATATTCACAGAGGTTTAGTGAAACATATTTGACAAACTTGAGGCCTTGGGAGTTGTGGGAGGACTCGTTTTAAATTAAGCCCTGACTTCGCTCTTTCCAAGGCAAAAAAAAAAACACTTTTGGTCCCGGAGATGTCGGCTTTTATTGGTAATATTGTATAATCCCCAAATATCAGCCAGATATATCGGCCGGCATAAATATCGGTCGACCTCAAGTTTTTGGTGTCATCTCTACAGCAATTACTTATATTTAGAGATTTTATCCCACAAACTGTTTGCAATGTACTTTCCCTAAACACAAATGAATAGGTTTGAACAACCCTTTTATGTGATGCTACTTCCGAATGAGACTGTGTCAGTCTGGGTTAATCAGATTATACTAATGCAGTATGTATTGTACAGAGGATACAATCATCAGTGTAATGGGATTTATCCCAGAGAGCAGCACAGGACCTGTCATTCCAGTGGGTTAAATGATAATGATCATTTAACCCAAAACCTGAGGCAGTAGTCCGATTGTCCTGAGTACATGGACAATGTGCTGCACATGCAAAATGGTATCACCAGACTTTAAGTAGATTATACAGAGACGGGATTGCACTTCTTTTTTGTCTCCAGCCTCAACACAAGAGGAAACTTAGTGCATGATAGACAGTAGTAGTTTCAGTGCTTAGTGCGTGTCCCACTGAAGCTGCTTGTATTAGGACAGTAGGTGTCCTCTGGCCATGAAATGGCTGCATAATTGAGTTGTACATGGCTGAACCTGATCAGAGACGGTTCACTGGTTGAGCGAGACTCCATTGCACTAACACTCCATGCACCAGCGGTACCTCAGGGCAGCCCACCACACTCACTGTCTGCTGCACAGAACAAGGAGGCAGAGTGCTGATTACATTTTGATAGATTTTTGCAGCCTTAGGCAGCGGAATTAAAAAGATTAACGGTTCATTATGAAATAGACCACATTGATTAGGCCATTGACAGATGGGCCGATAACTAAGTCCAAATGTAACACTTTAAGTGCCATGGAAACTGGCACTTACCTTCTCTCAATGGATTTTTAATATCCTCCCATTCTGTACTAATATTTATAGTCAATTTGAGGAAATCTGTCAATTAGACCAGAGAGGGATTTGTACTTATCCATGTTCGTTTACGCCAACTTCCTATACATTATCTCAAGATGACAAGACATGTTGGAACACAAATAACTTGGTGAGTATGAGCAGGTGAAGCATGTATCTATATGAGACAGAGCTGTAAAAAGAGTCCTTTAGCTTTTTGACAGAGCCTTGATGAATTGATAAGTACTGTGGAGGTTTCAGGCACTTGTCACTGCTCCAAATAGCTCCATGAAACAGACTTGACTTGCCTGGGGCCCAGAGTCATTAGAGGCTGTGTTAAGAGAATGCTGACAGATGGCTTGTTGCTTGTGAGGTGCTAACAACCTTTGACACACATAGACCCACAGATATACACACGGGCCGACCCTCTCGTCCTAGTCCAGGCCTTACAGCAGCTTCAGCGGTTCTGGAGGGTCCACATGAAACTACTGTCACTTGAATCATTTCATTACCCTGACTTGACTGCATTTAGTCGAGAAATTGTTTTTCTATTGTGTTGAAAACATGTTAAAAAGGGGCTGCACACCATCAGAGAGGGGCTCATAGCCAGATCCCTTTGCAGCGCTTCAGGCTGCAGGGTTTCCAGTTGGGAATTCAGTGCAGGCCAAGCAAACATTGACACCGCTCCACTGCTGCGTTGCTCCTACACAAATAAAACATATTTTCGCACTGGCATGTTGGTGTTAGAATGCATAATATTTAAATAGAGGCGCGTGTCATTCCAAAGTCCTGGTCGCCTTTACACTTTTGACATTCAGAGCAGATTAGTCGAATAACCTTGTTTACAGCAGTGTGTGCGTTACACTCGTTTTATTGTATTTCTCATCAGCTGCGCTCTTGACAGACAACATCCTAGCACGTTGCTAGCGCTGCGTTAAGGGGGACACCGTACCTCTTGTATGTTGTCGTGTTTTTTGTCACTCCCAAGCGCACCCTCCGCCACACACCCCTTCCCCACACAGTTTTCTCTTTGCCATTAAATCGACTTACTGTGTTGCCAGCCTGATCCCACTCAAGCGCCGTAATCTCCTTGTAATAGAGTGTGAATACTGGCCGGCAATAAATCAGCACCTCATCATTGCACTTTATTAAATATAGATACCAACAGACAGGTCTTGGTATATTCAATTTACCTTCTGACGGAGGCCTCAACGCGGGAGATAAAGATAGATGGAGCAATCGGGTGCACGCGAAGGCCCCGAACCCGAGCAAGAGGGCTGGTGCGGGTTGGTAAACTGAAGGAGACTGAGATGGGGGTTGGCACAACAGCGAGCTCGTCTCCATTGCTGCTTGGTTTTGACCACAGGCAGCCAAACGCGAGGTTTAAAGACGTTATTTCCTCTTTCAAACGCTGTATTGTCGTGCCTAGCTGATCACTAGGAGACCGTTTGGTATCGCAGGCATGCTTGTTTCCCATGTTCCGCAGCGAGGCTTTAAAAATAGACACACAATCTGCTCCTGCCCTCTCTTCATCGTAAAAGGGACACTAGAAACACTAGATCGGTGGGTGATTCCTTTGAAAAAATATTACATGTGCAAACTCAGCAGTAAAACACACCCACACATGAGTAGAAAAGGGTTGCTGTTAAAGCTTGTAAGGAATTATTCTACCTCTTCTTTTCCCCCTTTTTTTTTACTTCAACAAAATCAAATAATCGACATTACAAAGAATTTCCAAAAACTAGGTCAGAAGCTGCTAATTTAACCGTTAATGAGAAAATGCTCTTTTCAGTTGTGTGTGAAAAAAAAAGAAAAAAGAAAAAAGATTCCTTGAATAGAGAAGGGAAGCCTATAAAAATATATCGCGCGTTGATTTTCAGTTTAAGCGCGCATCCACAGAGCGCCATCCCTCATTAGCAGCGCGGCGCGATGGCAGCGTAGATAAATTATGTGTAATTACGGCCTGATTAAAGCCCGATTCATCTTGGTCTTCGGGGCTCAACAGAGATATGTAACGTCAATATCGGACCGGGGGATGGGGGGGGGGGTCTGCGGACTTCCGCGCAGAGGTCATAAGGTCACAGGGTGCAGATTAAAACAAGGGGATTACAGCATTTAACGTTCCTCAGCCTCGTAAGTTCACAGGCTGCCGCTCAAATCGCCCATTCCTTCTTCAATATAAGATAATGGGCCAGTTATCGTTCAAAAAGGAGACAGATAGTGGCTGTGTAAGGGAGCTCAAGGCGGAATGAAGGAGAGAAAAAAAAAAAAGAGGTGTTTCTGTTGTTCGTATCGACACGCTCCTGAACAATAAAAGCAAGTCGTATAGTGTCATCAAATATGTGTCTGGGGAAAAGGCTCGCAGCGAACCGAGCGGTTTGTGTTGTGCATGTGGCCGGACTTCAGCTCGAATTATGTATGTCAAGCACAGCAATATATTACCGAGCGGCTATTGATCGGGTTCTCCTGGTGCTGTCGAGCGGACGGAGACATACAAGCTTGTTTACCTCTGCATTTGAAGAAAAAACACAACACATTATTTATATGTGGTTTGACATTGACACAAATATGCTATGACACAATTATAAGAACATGAATAATATAACATTAGTTCACTCTCACTTGTGAACACTTGTTAACTGTATTTTTTTTTTTTTTTGCTTTAACATCTGCTTTTTCACACGTTGCTTTTCAATATCAGTGGAAATCATAGGTGTGTCTTTTATCCACTCTTTTCAAAGTGTCATCTGAAATACACAGCTTTGATAGTGAATTCGCTTATGGCAGCAGGATCATTCAGCTCAGAGCGAGGTGAAGGGGGGGAAAAAAAGATACGCTGAACCTCTGGGGTCCTGTTAGGGGCCGTTTTACTCCACCCGGGGCCCGGAGAGCACTTGACTTGGCCGGGGTGAGATTGCCGCGGGGCTCTAGTCTTCGGGGCCCGCTTGTCCTTCTGATAGCCGGCCATGATAGATCAGCCCCCTGTCCGGGCTGCAGCCACTCTCCTTCCTCTTTCTATCTTCCCCTCGCCGCTTATCTGCCTCCTCGCTGGCCCCTATCTTCCCCTTCTCTTTTATCCCTCCTTCCTGCCCCGGCTCGGCTCTCCCCCCCCCGTCTGCCCCCGTTGTCTGATTGAGGGTGAGTTACGAGGGGGCTGCAGCTGGAGGGGGCCACCGTGCCTCGTAATTACATCTCTTTTTATTGCCTGCGCTAATGGCCCACGGGGAGAGGGGGAAACAATAATAAATTAATAGAATATGAACTCAAGCTCAACAGAAATCTCCAGCATTTCATTTTGGACCGTCCCGCGCGCTGGCAGATGAAACGGCCTCTGATTAATCTCACCGAGGGGTCTGCGCCCACCGTCTGTGCATTTGCCCACAGCCGGGGGGCGCCGCTGATAAAAAGAGATGATGTTTTTGGCTCCTGGTTGTTGGTCTTAAGTGCTCTTTTTCGCCATTTGAGTCGTGAGCGATGGTGTCGGATGCACTTAGCTGCCTTTTAGTGATGGAACTGTCGCTTCTGATTGTTTTCCTAAAAGAAGCGCATTTTATAATACACATCCTACTGCACATAATTAAAGTGTTGTCTTGGAGAACAAAAGAAAAAGCAAATGTTATTATTATGTGTGTTCTGCCACAAATCCTTTCGACAGAGGCGAGGCGGTGCACTCAGTGGTGGAGTGAAAAGGCCCTTGAAGCACTCAGACAGGCCTCTCCGCTTTGGTCAATACTGTGTCATGTTTGGTCAAAGCGCGCCAAGGCAGTGGGCTGGAAATGAAGATGTAAATATTGATATTTCATTAGGGGAAATCAGCCACTCTGACGGCACTTAACCGGGCCACCTTCAGAGTGCAGCGGCCGGAGCACCGTGTGACCTGCGCAGTCGGGAAGTCACTTCATTACTCCATTAAATTGAGTGGAAAAAGGCGAGGCAACGACACGAGATCCCATTTGGGGCGATAATTTAGACCCCGAGAAGAGGGGACGGAGCCGGGGAAAAACACCACCTCTCCATCTCACAACACTGGATTAAATTCAAGGACTTTTAGCGTCAAAGGTAATTGTAGGCTGCTGCGTTGCATATGGCTGAGAGGTGTCTGCCGCAGCGGAACAGCTCGAAAGCCTCTCCAACGAGCCCTGCACCGGGCCTTCGCACATTGTGCTGTCACATTGGGTGCAGCACTTTAGTTCCGCTCCAGTCCTCCTTGGCATTAAAAGGCTAGACAAAGCCTCGCCTGTGATTGCGATGCCAACCTGATGCGGCAATCAAGAGCGCGTCTCCGCTCGCATGACAATTTCCCTCCGGCCAGTCCATGGGCTGTCCAACTTAATGGCCACGTATGCAGACAGGGAAATCACACAACACGTTTTAAGATGCATTTTGGATACGTGTAATAGCACAGGCGTTCACCAAATATGGCTTATTGCCTCCACTGATAATAGCCGAGTGTCTTGAGTGCTTTTGGCAGTTTGCTTTTGTTGGGTCTAATTTGGGCTCTGCAGACCTCTGACCGGGCCAGCTCGGCCCCGGCACCTCTCTGTTAGCACTCCATTCTACCGACTATTGATTCCCCTTCAAAACGTGAAGGCCCTCACATTCTGATCACAATCTGTTAATTAATGTATCCTCCAGCCCTTCCCTGCAGTGGTCATCACCTCGATAAGGAAAATTGAACACTCAGGTAGCTCTCTGCCGGGCTCCTCTGTTCTCTGCTCTGTCCGCGCTGTTTTCACTCTCCCACACGCTTCCTCCTCATGTCTCTTACTCTAACGGGCCTATACGTGTGCGCTCCAGGTATCCCGGCAGCAGGAGATAAACATCAGGCCCCAGTAAGATCATTTATATTTAAGAGAAAACGAGGGGCGTCACTTTGGTGAGCATCCTGGTCAATACTGTAATCTATCGCCTGTTAATCATCCGCTGGGTGTGACAATGGCAAACTTGTAAAAAGCAATCATATTAATCAGGGGTGGAGCCGTGGAGCTAATATGCTGTCAGAATGGGCCGCCTGAAGGCACTGAGCACCATGGGACAGGAAGGCGGAGACGAGCAGAATGCCGTGCTGTATGTGTGTGGATGTGTGTGTGTGTGGATGTGAGAGAGAGAGAGAGAGTGAGTGAGTGCACTTTATTGACAGCTAACGGCTGGTATAAAGGGGGGATGCTTATCTCCTCTGCTCTTCCAATTTTGCTTTTCCTTTTAATTTGTTTGAGTTCTCACTGCTCATCTATTCATAGTTTTCATGAAACTTCATTGCAGGGCCTCTCACAGGAGGCACAGCACTATTCACATCACACACAATATTTATTCTAACAGAATGTCCTTATTACTGCTGTGTGATTCTGTATACAGTGAGTGCGCCACCATGGTTACTTCACTGAAAACTATGAATAGGTAATCTACTGGTTCTTCTAATTTAATATCCTATTCTGAGTATAGGTAAGAGGCCTCCAAGGGGAAGTTAGCACAGAGCCGCTTTGAGCCGATGATGTGGGAAAGTTACGACCCCGGCGTTAGCTGCTATTCCGGTCGGACTTAAACTCGCTGCCACACTTGGCGTGTTTGTTTTCTATTTCACGTGAAGGCCTCCCTGCTCAGGTGCACATACGCGCTGTTGACACATTTGCGAGTATCCCCACGCCCCGTACATGCCACGTCCTCGACCCCACCAACGAGGATATGTCCCGGTGCTAATCCCCCCTCACAGTGACACAACAGTGACATGATACAGGGGGCAGCCGTGCGGCTTTGTGTCCACCGGACCTTTGCACTGTCCGCTCTTACAGTAAAGCCCACTCAAGAGCTGTGACAACGGCTTCAAAGAGGAGAGTGCACCCCGCATTTAAAATTAACAGCCCGGGTTAGCATGGGCCAAGGCATGTGTCCCAGCTACAGGGAGCAAGTTTACCAACGTGGGAATCTTCTGAACAAGTTGTGTATGCTCAGTGTGGGAGTGACAAAGTTTGATTGTTTTGTAGTGAGTGTAACACAAAAGCATCATTTTGAGGCAACAACACATGACTAATAACTATCTTTTAGCACTTTAGGTAAGAAAGAAGGTTTGATTTATTCGTAATGCTGGAGACCTGCATACAGATGATATGTAAAGAAATCCTGTGCTTAATGCTGTGTCTGCCTTTGTGTCCAGGTTTCTCCACCTTGTCCTTGGGCGATCAGATGAGCCTCCTGCAGAGCGCGTGGATGGAGATCTTGATCCTCAGCATCGTGTTCCGCTCCCTGCCGTACGAGGACGAGCTGGTGTACGCGGAGGACTACATCATGGACGAGGAGCACTCGCGGCTCACCGGCCTCCTCGACCTCTACCTGTCCATCCTGCAGCTGGTACGCAAGTGCAAGAAGCTCAAGGTGGAGAAGGAGGAGTTCGTCACGCTCAAAGCCATCGCACTCGCCAACTCAGGTGGGGCACTCCTGCAGGCACAGACCAGGCACTGGCAAATCATCCCCTATTTTGTTTACTACCTATCGATCTAATCCAGTCAATGGAACCTTTTATTAGTGCTACAGTGATTTTAACAGCGGATTTATTAGTGTGTTAGTTTCCAATATATTTGACTAAATAAAAGACAAAAATAAATAAATAGTATTAATAAGTGTATCTGTAAAATGCACAGATTTTTCAGTTTGAGGCCTGACATTCGTGAGTTTTCTTAGTTTCTGTGTAACCTTTACTTCGGAGCCTGAGATTGAGATGATAAGGGCAGTGTCGGTGAAGTGCAGGAGGACTGAGCTTTTCTAATTGAACATCTTCCATATTGTGGTATTTCTCCCGCGCTCTTTCTCTATCTCCATAACAGTAGCTGCAGGGCACGGCAGCCAGGAGAGATAAATTTAGCATTTCATTTGGAGCGCAGGGGCTGTCAATAAAATGTGTTAAGTCCAATGGAATAAGTATCAGGGAGTGATAGGCCTCGTTTATTCCAATACGAAGATGGCACGCTGCTATCGACAGGCCTCTTTTGAGAAGGCAGGAGCTGTCCCGCTCTGATCAATGCTCGCCTGGGTCACCGGCCGCTCTCCCGCGTTCTGTGCCGGCCTGAAAAATGAAAATGCTGATGCTGGGGCTTTGCTTTCAGCCCGCGCGGCTTTGGTACAGAGGTGGAGAGGAGAACTGGGGGTCGAACAGACAGGGGCGGGGAGGAGGGTGCCCGCCACATTAGAACAAGGTCTGTGGGAGATCACTCTCCTGGGAGCCCCTCTGTCTGACAGCTGTGAAAATTCATAGCGATTGATTTTGTAATTAGCAGTTTATCAATCCGATCGACGTGGCCTCACTGATGGATTGCGAGGAAATTGTTTCTTCAAAGTTGTTTTTTTTTTGTGTGTCAGCCCCCTCCTTTACCCGTCTTCTCCTGTCCTCTTTCCCTCCATCTGTCCTGATGACTCTATCTCTCTTTTTATTTTTCCTTTATCCACTTCAGGCCATAACACAGCAACACTTTGCATTCAAATCAGTTTAAGCATACCATTTATGTTCATGCACTGGCAATAGAGACATTGCTGAAAAAGCCCCTTGTTACTTTGTTATTTTCAGCGCTGTGGCAAAATTATGTCACAGCGCATTACATTTTTGTCTTTTGTTCTCTCATCCACCTCCTCTCCCTCCTCCCTCGTCCACTTTCCAAAATGACCTACTTCATTCCGCCGCTGCGGATTCGAAAAACCGTCGGGGTGAGAAATGTCTCAAGGTCTTGGGAATACAGTTGTTCCAGTCAATGAATTTGGGGCGAAGTCTGAAATCTGTTTTGCTTTTTATTGTCCCGTGCGGTAAAATATGCGCGGGCAAGGTGAGACCAGTGAGCCGGCCAATGACACGTGGTCTCCTGAGTGCCAGACGGCGGTTAAACAGTGGGTCCCGGAGCGAGCGGGGTGTGGAGGCTGGGCACAGTTGGGGCTGAAGGGAGGGGGGGAAAAAGCACCGAAACGTTAGAGGAGAGAGGAACACCAGAGAGGAGCGTTCCAAACTGAAACTGTAGCTGCTCTGATGAGATCTCTAACACCAACCGGGACAGAACTGGGCTAACAAAATCTGAGAAGACCCATTTTTAATGTTGTCAGCGAAGTACTCGGCGAGGTTTAGGAATACAAAGAGGAAGTTTATTAATAGTATAATAGGAGATACGCAGTAAACCTATATCTATGTGCTCGTCTGTGTCGGATCAGTCTTAGATGGCAGCTGCAGCAGAAAACTGATTGCTTTTTCAAAATTTTTATCAGTCGGACGTACCGTTGAGGTTTGTGAGGGAAATTAATTGAAGAGACTTTGGTGCATTCAGCCTGGGCTTTTTTATGTGGTCCAATTCTCTAATGGAAGCCGTTTCACATTGTTTGTGTCCTTTGAAACAGTGCAGTGTTTAATGTGTACTCACTCCGCAGAGATTGGGTGCTATTCATGCCTTTGTTAGCGGAGGATATCATTGATTTTCAGTCGTCTTGGTCAGGGGCCATGTGAACATCCTGCCCGCTCCAGTGAGAATAGAGAAGTAAATAAATAAAGCACAAGTGGTTCTTTCTTGTTTATGATCTATTCTTCATCGTGGCGCAGTGAGTTACACTGATAATGTGTTTCCTGCACTGACACAGCAGTGAAGATCAATCATCAGATTTAATTTTGTTTTAGAAAATCCATTTACCATCACTCCTGTTATATTACCAGTGCCTCAAAGTGCAAACTACAATGTTCTCACAGATTCTTTCTTGTCATGTGAGATTGCTAAGGCCCTGTCTCTCGCCCTGCAGATTCCATGCACATAGAGGACATGGAGGCAGTGCAGAAACTGCAGGACGCACTGCACGAAGCTCTGCAGGACTACGAGAGCAGCCAGCATCAGGAGGACCCTCGGCGGGCGGGCAAACTGCTCATGACCCTGCCCCTGCTCCGACAGACCGCCACCAAGGCAGTGCAGCACTTTTACAGCATCAAGGTGCAGGGCAAGGTGCCCATGCACAAACTGTTTCTGGAGATGCTGGAGGCTAAGGTCTGATTGGCCGAGACGAGTGACATCAGAATAAGACCAGGGTCAACGTCGCCCAGAGAAAACCAGTGACTGTGCTGGACAAGAAATGGACTAATGCTCTGAGGACACTACTGAAAAAAGAACAAATGCAAACTGGGTTATTAGTATAATATAAAAATGAATGATGAAGATTAATTTAAAATATATAAGAAATACTATGTACAGTAATAATTTTTGTTTTTTGTTAATTGTCAGTGGTTATGTCGTACAAATGGAGCCTCTACTCTCCGGCTCTTCAGAGTAAGTCGTTGCCAGTTCTTGAGAAACAAGACAAAAGGCTTTGTTTTTAAGAAAACTGAACAATCCTTAAAAGTCTGCTGAAGGCAGAGGCACCTGGCCACAGTGTTTTCTCCTGAACTTGATCAGGACATGTACATATTTATTATTGGAAGACTGGGTGTACAGTGTAAAATCTGGTGAAGTTGGTCTTTATCATCTTTTGTTCTCTTGGAAAAAATGAATTGTTAATGTGAACTCTTATCAGTTTAAATGTCATTGGATATACCTCTCAGAGCAGTGCACCATGTGATCTCATCATTAACCATACAAGCCTAGGCCGCTATAGTCAGTCGTCTTACTCTGTGGAAACTCGGCAATAAAAGGAGCTGTGGCAAAGCCGGCATAACCTCCAGTGCTCCATGTGCTTCTGAACACTGCTTTGTCTGTACATCTCTGAGCTACGCTTCACTCGAGTGCCGGGCCTCATTTACTGCTCTGCATCAGTGCTGCTCATGTCCCCCGCTCAAGCCAAATTTAGTCTTTGTTTGAGCCCATGGAAATTGCCCCTGGCGCGCTTAGGCCCGATTGGAGCTAGGTGAAAGATGATCAGTGGCTGGCGGTATCAAAGGATTTATGGTGAGTGGCTCAAGTCCAGGAGATTCCATGTTCAAACAATCACAGGCCCATATGTCAACCTCTATTTTGGGTCCCATAAAGCCCATGTCCGAGTCATCCCACACACACGCAGCAAGGTGCGCAGCATCTGCTCTCACCATTTTAGACACCTCCGCTCTTTTAATAGCCGTGCCTGCATTTATAGAGCTTGAACCAAACGGAGGTAAACGGCAGGTGCTGGCCTGAAGTGGTGGCACTTCTCACACGCTTTATTTATAACCCAGTGGGAGGCTGTTGTCCCATACAGTACAGTGGGCACATGATCACTTCTTCTTGACCTGGTGTCGACACTGTGCAGAGTGCAGTAACACCTCCTGGCTGAGGAGGGAGCGGGCGTCTTGTGAGGACAGCCTGGGATGTCCAAGCGTGCACATGTGAATAGCTATGCAAGTAACAAAGTGTCAGCACGCTCAAACAGCGCAGCCGCATGTCGTACAAGGTGTGATCTCTGGTGGGAGACATGGATCCTGTTTTAGCTGGAGGACCACAACACGGGGTCACTCCAGCA
Organism: Gobius niger; assembly: GCF_951799975.1. NCBI lineage: Eukaryota > Metazoa > Chordata > Actinopteri > Gobiiformes > Gobiidae > Gobius > Gobius niger. The sequence goes on from NC_136867.1 coordinate 8,932,532, forward strand.
GAGCCTCACTCTCCTTTATGTGAGAAAGGTGTGCTTACTACTGAAGAATCTCATGCAGTTGATAACTCTCCACAAGATGATACTGTGATCAAAGCGACTTTCGTTGTAACAATACTCCCTCAATAACTCTGTCCCCTGTAGGCCTGCTCCAGTACTGCCATGTTTTTGGTTTGACAACTCCTGTACCTCATCGCCCGAACCTAATTTAGGCCTTCCCAGTTACCAAGCTCTGCAGTCAAATGTCATCATGTTTATTCAGTGAGTGTTGTGTGGCACACACGGAGCCACTTTAGGGCAAACATGCTGTTTTCTGAAAATAACTCAGTCACATAGGATTGAAGACTATGAAACACCTGTCCAATATACTTTCTATTCATTATATTATTTTTTTTGTGGCCAGTATTTTTTTAATGTGGCACTGTGTTGGCTAAAACATGTCTTACATTACAAGTGTGTACATATATCACCATTAAAACAGTAGGTTGCCGAAATATCATAGAAAGTATGCAGCGCCCTGCTGACTACTACCTCATTATCATAGTCTCTTTCTCTGACTGATCATGTGACATACCTGAGCCATCTATGTTTTGGACAGCATTTCCTCATCAGTGCTCCTGCCAAATGATTTGTAACGTAGGTACTGATCTCCCCTCATTCACACATCTGTTTGTAAAGCATGCTTCATAATGACATGGTCGTGGTGCCCCCGGGCCCACACGTCTCTTCCTAAGCGGGTATGTCATTTTCCTCAACTCCAGTGTCTAAACTGGTCCCTCAGTGACAAACTGCAGACAGGGCAGGCAGCTGCTTTCCTGCTTCTGTGCTATTTGACTGATAGTGTGATATATCTATCACTTGGCAATGGTGTACATTGATATCACTGGTCGTCCAATCATCAATATCTGTGTAACTTTTACATTTTGATTTTCAAAAAGGTAAATGATCAATGAATTAAATACTCCCGAAACTCGTCACTGCTTTGTGTTGTGCTTATATGTTAATAATTTGTAACATTTGTATTCTAAAATGCTGACATTTGCAGATCTTGGATACAGTTAAAATGGACTGATTGGGCTCAGGCTTTACCTTTATTGCACTTTACTTACGGTGGTAATTACTATGGTGAAGAAATCATATTTTACTCAGGTCCTTTGAACAATTTGATAAATATATATCATAAAATAATGTATCTCAATACAATACAATGCATGGACACAACATTGTAAATATTAAAGTCATTGCTTGTCAAATATGTGCTGAAGGCGTGTAAAAGAAAACACTAACATGTCCCTGGAAGTGGTGCAGAGTAAGTACTTTTGCTCCTGTGTTTACCAACAGGGTAATGTGTCGACTACTTAGGCATTCCGCTTGAAGTGCGCCTCTTTGCCCCAACCCTGCCCTGTGCCGGCTGTATTTACCCATTCTGCTCTGCAGCACCCACTGACTGCGAGCAGACATGCAGCTGTTAGCCACCCAACCACCCACTGGCTCATCCGACCATTCAGGCGTCCCTCCTCAGCCGCAGCAGAGCCAGGAGCTGTGGCAAATGGATCAGTCACAGGAAACAGGCAGACAGACACGCTCGCTGATGGAGGTGTGGGGCGGGGGGCAGTGGGGGCTGCTCCATTATTTCAGGAAGCTGATATTCCAGGGACTTCCAGTATTCCCTTCTCTGTATAATTATAAAAGCCAATTTCCCTTTTTTGTAGAAATGTCTTTAATGTCTTGCTACCAATTAATACTAATAATCCCCTACAAGGCAACAATGGAAACACGAGACACGGTACAAAAGAGTCAAAAGACTAGGGCTCGTATTGCAACTGCGATTAGATTGACCATTTATGTTTTAGAATAAATATTCATTTCACTTTGCACTTTTTAAACATGTCCAGGAGCACTGACATTTGAAAGAGGCTTGAATATGAACTGCTAAAATATAGAAGAAACCCATGTATTACAGAAGTTAGTAGACATCTAAACAACAGAGTTAGCTGGCTTTATCCATAATAAAACCCATGGAGACAGAATATTTTATTATTTTCAAAGGATGTTGTACAGCCTAAATAACTACTGCAATTGGGTAATTGCAAACATTCAAATTGCAATTTTGATTCAATTGCTAAAGAGGATGAAGAAGAAGATGAAGAAGAAGACGTCTTGCGCCGCTGCCAGGTGTTGTATTTTCAACGGCAACGCTCTCCTCGTTTCTCATGCAAATCAGCCGCTTGGACCAGATATGGCTGTCCATACATTCCCCATAGATACAGTAGCGGGGCAATCATTTACGCCCATTGACAGGTCAAAACACCTTTCATTAGAGTTACGAGACATCTCATCAAGATGCGGGCCCGCTCGCAGCTGTACGACTGCTGTGAATTGCTTAAGTGTGTTTCATTATTCCCAAAGCAGCGTTGATGATGGCGAGGGAAAGGATTACACGTCAGGGTGAGTGATTGGCTTTGAACGGAGCTGCTGCACACACTTTGTATCAACCCGGCGCCTCAGATTACACTTAGGTTGAAAACAGAGCACGCAGATGCCCAGAGGAGCTGGTGGCACAGAAACCAGGAGCGACCGACCGGCTCGCGCCCCGCACTCCACACGCGCGCACTTTTCATCACTTCGCGTCGTCAAATTCTCTCTTGTTTCAGAGGCGCGCTCACCGCCTTTACAGCCATTCTTACTGTTGCACTCATTCTGCTGTGAGTATTTATTGCTCCATTTGTGAAATTGGAGGCAGTGGCCGACAAGCCTATTACTATTCAATAACAAGGGCTGGGCGTTTTCTGTCAGCACCCCAGACGGATGCGTTACGTCACAAATCTGTTTCAGGTACCAAACAGTCTTGTCCCACAAATACATTCTTGGAGCCGCTTAGACAAACATCTTGCTTTTCCATTCCTCTCCTGTACTTTCTTCCCTCTGAGCCCCCACTGCACACCTCTACCCTGCCCCAGGACCGCCTTGAGCGGATCGATAGCCGGTCAAAATGCCTCGCCGGCACATGCACACCAGCACGTCTGAGATTTCGCCCGCTCATTGTCCATCTTCGCTGTTTTAAGTGCATTTATCAGGTTACCCCCTTGCTCTCCTCATCACTTAATCCAAAGCTGAGCCGCCTTCCTAAAAATCCTAATGGCCATCTCTTAAGACCTTTGTCCCAGTTTGACCAAATTCATCCGGTAACAGTATTCTACTATTACACAATCATAAAAGGGAAGTGGAGATATTATACTCGTTGTTCTCAATCTATAGGGCAGGTTTAGAGAATTGCTTTGTACATGAGATATTTGCAAGAGGGAATTGCTCTGTGCTACAGGTATGCATATACTCCCACATTAAGTCCATGAGGACGTTTTTGTTCAAATGATTTTAAATTTCAAATAAATACCTAAAATATTTAAGGCGAGACACTGCATGTGCATTGGGAAATAAACAATACATTTGGAGATGTCAATTTGAAAATTTTGCTCGAGTTCAATAAAATGTGATGCATGTTTTCTGTCATGTTTTCATTTAAAAATACGGTATTTCATGTACAAACATAGCCAAAATCATAATCACAATAATGGATTGAGCCATGTTTAAAATTTCGGTTTGATACATCATTTACGAAGAGTTTTCAGAAGCTTTGAATCAGCATATAATCTGTAAAAATTCAAATTTTCGCTTATTTTTTATAGTTTAAAGCTCAATAAATCAGACTAGGAATGAAATATAAAAAAAAATCCTCCAAAATAATTATTATGAAGCCTGGACAGTTTGAAGTCTGAAGAGCTATCAAAGTGTAGATGTTGTTGCAAGAGTGTAAAGAAAATCTCACTTTGAGAACATTTAAATTTCTCCCGTCTTTAGCCACGACTGTCTCCAGGAAAGGAAATGATTTGGATTACAGTGTCATGAAGTCTGAAGCTTCTGAGTGAATAGATCTCCAAAAACATTATGAAATAAGCAGCGCAGAGTTTTTTTTTTTTACTTGTTAAGGGAGAAAACTAGCAAAAAATCTCAACATTCACTGTGTGAGAAATCAACGTTTTTCCTGCTGTGTCCCGTCTTAAATTGATGTTCTCTTTCCCACCTACCAGGGACCCCGGTTTGTGAACGGCGGATTTATACTACACGGTTTGATTAAGAAACCTACCAAGTCTCCTACAAACAGTGAAGTCCCTCTTGATGCGCTGGTGCTCTTGTCGTGACACCAGGCTGACCCCGAAAGGCTCTTAGCTGAAATCACTGCACTTGTGTCCGCTTACTCTGCAACAACAAGAGAGCCATCGGTTATAAAGTGCACCCCACACACAAACACGCACACGCACACGCACACGCACACACACACAGATAACTGCTTCCAACACCTTTTGTTCCCTTATTGAAGATTTATTTGCCCAACTGTATCTTTATCTGCGCCACTCACTGATATGAAGCTGTGGGGGAGCGGAAATATTTCCAACTATCTGGCCAATGTATCTCCCTCTTCCTGAGGAGGAGTGTTCTGCGGCGGGGGTCTTTCTGCCACTGTTTTATTGCCCCTGCCATGTATTCACGCACTCTTATGGGCTTTTCCAATTTAACCAGTGCTTGGGAAATAATGAAGACAGATAAAGAGCGCAGATAAGCACGGGTACGTCTATCAAAGGGAGAAAAACTCAGTGGCCGCCGGTGGGCTCCGTTTACAGGTGCTTAACACGATGGCAGTGATGTAACAAGGGATACAATGGCAGTCTGGACTATTAGGAGTCTTGGCAAGAATGAAAGGGCAGTTTAGTGTTTAGAAATATACAACTGGCCACTTTGGTTTTTGATTTCTAAACAACACAATTTAGAAAAAAAGACCACAGGGTGTAAAATTCCATCCATCATTTTTAGCTTTGACATTAGCCTAGGAGCAGAAGGATCTGAGCAGGAGGCCAGTCTCTGAGATAAGATTGTGGTAGAAATGTCCATGTGCCATTTGCCACAGACATGGTCCTGGTATTGCACTGGTGAATCCGGGGATTTCCCGGTGTCCACAGAGGGGGGGGGGGAATGGTCAGGCTTAAATCCATGGGGGAGGCCACAGATGGGCTTGACCTTTTCGGCATGTCAAGCAAAGGTTAGAAATCTCCACTGGCCTTAAAGCAAATGTACTTGTTTGCTATAATGGAGGAGGCCCGGCCTTCTGCAGCTAGAGACCAGCTCTGGTCCCAGGAGGGTCATGTCTGATGGAATTCTCTCGCCACTCACACAAATACAGTGAGCCCAGGTTTACTGTAACATTACAGAACCGTGAATCAGTGTGTGGACATATACAAATGAAATGAAAACCAAGCTTGTTATTATTGCATTTGAGTAGAACAGTTGTAGGAATATAAACCGCTAAATCAATAACAATCGTTCTTTAGGACAGTCCTGCTTTAATGGTCAGTCATGCAGAATATCATGCGGGATATGTTGTCATCTACCAAATACCAGAAACAATGCTTTGTTTACGCGTTTGTTCCTTAAACTTTGAAAACAGGTGCAAGTGGCTTCTTTTCTAAACTTCCCTTTCCCTGAATCAGTCTTCACAGACATATGTCCATGCTCTGGGACTGTTGGAAAAATAACTACACCCCTTGTTCTTATCTATTGTAAAAGCATCAATAAAACAAACCAGGTTTAGTTGAAATGCTTCTGACTTGAAATATGCCCAAACTATTATCTGAGACTACACTTTCATATGAGCGTTGATCTGCCGCACATGATTACATAGCACCAATTAGGAAAATCAACTTGGTCTGCAAACATGTCTGAAGCTTCTGGAAGAATAGATCATGATCAAGCAGCATTATGGAAACGAGCCATCCCTTATCCTTTTACGGTGGAAACGTCATAAATACTGGCCAGACACTGTCTGGAGCCTATAGACATATTGCACATCATTTTAAACATATGAGCCATCGTAACTCACATATTTATATTCATAAAGTGGATTTTGTATTTAAAATATGACTCGTAAAAGGTGATCTATGGAAATGGGCAGATCATGTGTGATTCCTGTATTAAATATGGTATAGATTGCGTGCTTTATGTCCTCTTCTCTCCTCTGCCTGAGAAAGGAGCCTTGACCATGCCGGTAATTTACAGTGTTATGGGACGAGCGCAAAACATGTTGTAAATAAATAAGAGTCGACCCGTTTGGTTTTAGGACGTCCTCTTCCCAATGTACCCCGGTGAGGCGCGTGTATATCACCCCACAAGAGGAGCGGGAGGAGGGGGGGGGAGGACGCAAATGGGCCAGCGAGTGACACGGCGCAGTCCATTTGCTAATTTCAATATGGTGTCCGTCTGTGTGTGTGCGCGGCTATGGCCTTGGGCAGCCTCCCCTCCCGGTGCACCCCCATCCCTGCCCCCCTCGCCCGGCTCACTCGTGTCCCTTTGACCTTGCACTCAATCACAAACAGACCCCACATATATTGACTCCATAAGAAACTATACACAAATCACATCCGCATCCGAGTCCTCCCGTCATGCGTTTTATCTGGGCCCAATCAAATCACTTATTTGTACAGCGCCTTGTTTTCCCCCTCCATTGTCACAGCGCATTCAGGTACAGCTCGCACAAAGGTGGCCTCGGTCAGTCGATGGCTTGACATGCATCGATACCGGCCAGTTTAACTCCGGCTATTGTTTTTTTGCGTGTTTAAAGCCCGCGTATTGGCAGGCATTTTCGGCCACTTTCAAAAGAATTAACTTTGTCAATGTAGGCAGGATGGATGCCCCCCCCCCCCTTCCGCGGGCGCGTGTGTGTGTCTTGGCATTTGTCGACATACATCCACCGCATATGGCCACATTTGAACGCCTATGATTTGCTCAATAACTCTCTACAGTGAGATGTGCGCGATCATTGGCCAGATGTACGCCGCAATTTCACATGAGCAAATGGAGTGTGGCTTTGTTCTAGCATTACTCTCATTTGTTCAGCCTCCGCTTCTGCGTAATTGCAACTTTAGGCGGGAGGGGGAAACGATTAAAAAATAAAAACTCAGTGCTGCATTTGAGTACTTTCGAAGTTTAAATCGACATCTGTCCAGAGGTACGTGTGAATGATAGCAACATTTGAGCACAGATTTGGATTAGTCAATGGCCTTAGGGGACTTTCTCAGATGGAGCAAGAAAATGATGAGCGCATGCAATGAAGCAGGGATTTAGTGAATTTGTTGTATTATTTTTTGTTTTCAAAGTTATACATTCTTTATAAACTACCACTGAGTTATATTTTTTGTTTACATTTTCACTATATTACAAAACACTTTGGAGTGTTGTAAAAAAAAACTCTACTGATTGATTCATTTTTGAAAGGCATTTCCTGGATAACCCTGTTCCATTTTTGCAGGCTCAAAACTGGTCCTAGCATTATATTGACTTGCCAAAGAGGAGTTTTGTTCGATACTCTACACATTACATGCACCAAATGTAGAATGTGGGGTTGCACGATATGAAGATGTGAGATATTCAGTATATGCCTTCATTATTGCAATAAACATATTGAAATTGTACCAAAACAACTAAACAACTAAATTTGAAATATTCTTACTTAAACTGAGCTTTTGCACATATTTAAGATACCACACGTCAGGAAAAAAAGTGTAAATCTCAGTCTGATGTAAAACCTTGTGATTTTGTGTGATATCGACATTGCATTAACAGTAATTTGGCAACACATCGTGCAGCCCTGTTAGAATGAGTGTAGTGTAGTACTTTTTGTGACACACAAGTAATCCAATTTGAAGAATAGTTTTGGCCTGTGTTAAAACTAATAGATAAAATGTGGAGAAAACAGTTAAACATTAACAATATTAGCAAGAATCAATATAAAACAAAACAGAAAGGTGCATTTAACAGTTCATCCTTATGAGGCATTGAATGAACTTTGATGGAATTTTGTATTTGACTTTCGGCCTGTATTCCACACTGCGATCTCCTTCCCCTCCTATTGTCCCGTCTTCCCCCGTCCCATACCTTTACTGGCCCGTGAATCGTGATTAAAACACCCTCTATGAAATATTTTACTGTTGTTTCCTGACCACAACCTGAGCCCGTCAGCTGCGTCCCCGCGCCCGCCCCCGCCTGCCCCGCTCACGGCGCAAGGTGTTAAAGCAGCCTCACAGGGGAGCATTACACAATCCTCAGTGCATTATTGTAATTAGATTTCCCTGGATAGCTCAATTAAGTCACACCGCTCCAGGGATCTGCCGGTTTGTGGTTTGACACCCGTTCACAGGGGGGTCGGCCGTGTGTTAAGTAAGGCGGAGGATCACAAGTGGTGAGTTCAAATGCGCTGGGATCTAAATATTCCTCTCAGGATGAGAGTGTGTGCGTGTGTGTTTCCATAGCTGTTGCAGCCGAGAGAGGGGGGAGGGGGGGGATGCTGCTGAAATTCTGCTGAAGAATGAAGGACAGTTCACTCAGGACAGCGCTGGTAACGTCAACTAATGTATATTCTAATGAGAAGAGCTCCATCTATGGACCACCTGTTGAACTGCACGCAGCAGCATCAGAGGAAGTCAGGCTGAAATATGAAATCAATGCTGGAAATACGACTCGAATGCAAAAAAGTGGTGGAGAAAGTCTTTCTAAAATCATCTACAACAATAAAACATATACAAATACATTGATTGGTAAAATTATTCATATTACAAAACAGATAAAACTACATATTTTTATATATTATGTTAAATATGGTCTTATTTATAAATTTGATGGTTGTAGAACATGTAGGAAGGCTCTTAGAAGAAAACAAGAATGCAGTGAAGTGTTGGGAGTGAGCTTGCCTTCTATAGGCCTATGTGTGTTAACTGGACACATGTCAGAATGATGAATGGGAATGGAAGAAATGTACAAATTAATAATATTGATTGCATTGGATAATCATAATCTTAGGAGATTTAATTAAAAAATATAGACAAATGCAAATTGTAGCTGTTTTAAGTGCTTTTTTGTAGCCGATTGTGAAAAAAAAAAAAGTATTAGAATAGATTGTATTATACATTTACGCTCAATGACTGTTATAAATTATTATCATTTGGACATATTTCATTTCATGATTTTAATTCTACTGAACTTTTCTCCTTTCTTTTTTTTTTCATACCAGGTTTGAAAGACGCACCGATACTGTAAATCTCACGGACATCTAGCATTACCGTGAGGCGTTCAGGTGCCCACTCCCATTCCCGGTGATTATTTATTTGTATGTGATGTGAATATGTTTTGGAGGGATTGCGTGTCATGTGTGGTGACAAAGGGAGATTCAGCACTTTTGATGATATGTGGTTACATTACTGGTCCCAAGGCTGGCGCCGGGTTTAAATGCTCCAGTAACATTTCCTTTTATTTATATCCATAGACCTTGGCTGAAATAAATGAGATGAGACAAGTGCGAGGGGGGGGCCTGATGTTACGAACAATTTCTTCCTGACGTTGCGGGTGGGAGAGCGCTCCAGACATTCAACTCTTTCACTGCCAGCTCCCTGACAGGCCCGCCCCGGATCTTGGTAGCAGGAGGCCTCTTAAAAAAGATTCAATGTCGACGTCGACGGGAAAGTCGTGGAGTCGTTATCTTAAATCTTAAGTATCCGCCGCGATGAGAGTGTGAGAGACAAGCGTGTCTGTGAGGGGGGCGGACGCGGGGTGGTTTATTCTATGTGTACAGTGAGTGCCACCTAGGGAAGCAAGGGGACAAGGAAGCAAGGAAGGAAGGAAGGAAGGATAGGAGACGCGCGGCGGAGGGTCATTCTGCCGCCTGCCTTGGATTTACAGCCACTTTTAATATTCTGTCATAGTTATATGTTTTACGAGTCCCTTTTACGAGCGTATCCTTATGTCCCGTGCTTATGAACTTTTCTATGCAAATCACTCACTTGGATCAGAAATGGGATCCGCGGAGGTCTTTGTTGAGAACATCAGCTGCTGCGTCGGACTTGATGTTTTCTCATTGTGCCGGTGTGTGGTCCGCGCTAACAAGACGGGACAGCTGCGCAGGCAAAAACAAATGAACAATCTCATAAATGTGGCATTTACCGTGACATCACCGGGCGACATGTTTCCGAGCAAGTCTTCAACCCACTTTCTCTGTGAGCGTAAAACAAACCTGAGTGAAATTGTTTTTTTGATTTGGAGTGTGTCTCACCAGGGACTAGTTCTCCAGCGCGCAACATTTGTACTGGCTTCACCTCGGTATTTTCACACTTGTCTTCCTCCCCGATGGCTGCGCTGCAACTGTTTTTCTCAAGCTGAACAAAGCCTGTCGGGTGGAAAGTATCTAAAGAACGCAATACGATTTGACGTTTTTGCAAAGGAATCAACTGATATATGTAAAGCAGCGCAACTTTAGGATGTCTCAAAGAATGTAATTATTGATCGTCTCAATAAAACCATGTAAGGCCTCCCTCATTGACAAACTGTGCTCAGTCCTATGGAAAAAAACACCCTAAATGTTTAAACATAATATCAATAAATATTTGTTATTTGAGGTGGCTCCAAAATTTTACTTAAAGTGATAGTTTGGAAGTCTAAATGTTTATCAAATGTGCAAAAACTGAGCACCTGGTCTTGCATTTAAAATAAAAAATATATTATGTAAAGTCCCTCCTTCCCGGATCTCAGCAACTAATCAGAGTCTAGTATCCTGCCGCGTTGACCAAACAGACAAGCTTCTCCCGCGAACCAGCCTGTCAGGTCCAATGAGGAGGGGAGGGGGAGGAGCTTGATCATTTACTATGGAAAATACTGTTCCCGTTCTGATCATTTTGCAAACTAAGAAGGGCTTTCTGGTTAAAGAGGGGAGGAATTTGACTTTTCACAAATTTCACTCTATCTCTCCTCACTCACTTACAGACAATCACTTTAAAGAAATTTTGGATTCTCTGGCCAAGACAAAACATGTTCCAACTGAGCAGCTAGACGCAGAAAATGCTATTTTTGCAGTGTGTAAACAAAGAATGGATTTGGATAAGGACCAAACTTATTTAAATCTTACATTTGGCTGCATTTTTGTCAACATCTCCATAGAGACGAGCTGGAGACGTCCTGCTCCCAGTAAAGCTACAGTCAAGTAGAGCTGAGCCGCTCATTTATTAGATATGTTTCAACAATAAATAAAATATCTGTGATCTGTGATTGGGTAAAATATTAGTATCACATTACAAAATGCCCAGTGTCAAATACACAGTGGCTGCTATGTCACTGTACTAACATACTTTAGCAGTAATCGTTTGAAGGATTGACCATTCTGTGCCTGGCAGTGGAGATTCAATTCATAAATGCCCTAATCGAGTGTATTTGCAAGCCCTTGTGTGTGATCGCCATGCTCCAGTCTTTTTTAAGAAAACTTAGCCTTACATTTTGATTTTGATTTCATCTCCTGTCCATTTTTTTCCACCCCATCCTCCTCTTGAATGATCTAAAAGTACAACACAAGAAAGGCCACTTAAATGCGGCTCTCCTCATCCATGCAGCTGAACAGGTGGGAGACACACGTGAGGCTGGAGCCCACTGGTCTGGATCTGCAGCCCATTGTCCCGGTGCCACAGAGGCGACCGCCGAGGCCAATCAATATGGCATTAGTATGACCGCAAAAAAACACGCTGCAGATACCATTCTTTTACGTTTCCCTCGTCCGCGCTGGTTTCAACGCTATTTTTTCTGATTGAAAAAGTCCATGTGGGGATAGAAGGACTGACCTGACCGGGTGATGTGTGGTCGTGCGGGGTCCATCAAAGTGCTCATCGATGGCCCTAATGAGAGCGGCAAATGGAGACATAAAGAGCGAATGGGTACACTTTTCACTGGGTTCTGACACGGCGTCGCTGCCCCCCGGAGCCCTTGAGGGGGCATTTGGAGATGGGGCGACCATGCTTCACGTCGTAGACCTCCTCCCCAAGCCTAATTGTTCTGGATATTGACCTTGGAAAAAGAGAAGGAAAAAAAAAGGGAAAAAAAAGCAATAGTAAGGAGGGACAGGGAGGGGACGTGAGGTGATCGGTCAGCCATTTTGGAATGTCATAACCGCAATACAGAGGTGGAAAAAGAACTTCAAATCTGGAGTAGAAATGAAAGTGCTGTGTGACACTGCTTAGATAACCCTACTACAATAGTGAATATTACTTCAGCAAACCACTATTCAAAATGACATATGGTGTCACTATATGGCTTTTCGTGAAATGTTACGAAGTGCTGCGTATAGTTACTTTCCATCTACTGCCACGGTTCGCATTCGGTTCAGTTTGAGGCCTCGTTTGCACCTCATTGATTGGTCCGGTTGTGGGGGTCTTGGACAGACACATCCCCCTGTCCCGCGGCCTGACCCCGACGTGCACAAGTTCACTGTCCCGTTGTGTCTCAGGTCCCAGTCGATGGGCGTCGATACGCGGGATTGGCCGGCCGACAGGGGCTGCAGGAGGAGTCGATGAGGAGCTGATAAGCACAGGGAGGCTGCTTTGTTTCAGTAATGACGGCTTAGATGAATGCCCAGCGGCCTTCCCGTTAGCCCGCAGCGTCACCTCAAACAACAGCCCCCACGTCAATACGCGCATACACACAGATCCATCAAAGCCACGCGCTCAAAATGGCTCCGGCAACTTCACTGATGCACACAACACCGCCAAGATATAAAGCACAGATCTATATGAACGCAGCAGTAAAACCTCCCTTTTATTTTTCACGCTGATTAATTGCCAACTTAATGGCATTTTATAATGTTACATTAATAGTTTAACGATTTCAGAGCCCACAATGGTTCCGAAACGTGATATCCAAAGTTCATTAGAAGTAAATCATAGCTCATTAACAGAGGCGCTGAGGTTATTGAAATTGTAACTCAGATTTATATGGCAACAAGATATGTGGGCAAGCCGAGTTGTAGCAAATAATTTATCGCCATTGGTTGCGCATGAGAAAAGTCAGAGGAGTTTTAATTGCTTAACTTGGTTTTAATAATTCATTTGTAATTTTGGAGGTATTTGTGTATAGCTATTGGTTTACAAAATGGTCAGTTATATGATATGAAACAGTAGCATGGTGCATGTTCACCTGGCAACCCTAGATTATAAAACTGTGAAAGGGAGAGGAGTGACACCACAAAGCATCACACAGTAGTATTGCAGATGGGGTTTTTCTCTGATAACTTTTGGCCGTTTTGCCATCTTCAAATCATTTTTCTTTGTGTCATCCATTACACTAGCCACAAAGGGTAACGCACTGGTATTTGAGCTCCCAGGTTTGCATTCGGAAGGGCACCTGATACAATAATTTCCTAATCAGTGTCTTTGGAGTACAGGTTATTAGAAGCCTGACCCTGGAGAGAAAAAGCAGAAACTTTACCATATTTAAGCGAGGTAATCCGCTGTGCCATATAAATCACTGCTGTGAAGGAGCCTGTGTGTGATATGTTTATTACATGAATCTGTATGAAAGAATCGTGTTTTAACGGATCATTGGCCCTGTTAACATTTTGCATAAAGCCCGCTCTGCCGCTGCTGTGACCAGCGCTGTACAAGAGCAAACAAAAGCCTTTTACTGGTGGGCCCTCCTCCTCTCGTGTGGCAGCCTTTTATGGCGTGACAGTTGCACTATACCTCCGCAATTACTTTTCAATTAGCCCGATGAACATTTCCAACTCTGCGGTGCAATTATTTTATAGCCCGGTGTCTTAGCCCGTTAATGGTGCTACCAACAGCACGGGAAGTGATAAACCATCTGGCCAGGCTCCCAAAGAGATAGAGCACACTTAATGGAGTGAAAAAGTAAAAGCAATTAATGTCACATTAATATAATGATAATAATGCCTTCCCTCACAGCGCCGGCGGGATGAGCAGGGGAGCGCGGCGGGGCTCAGCTCAGGACAGTGGCTCTGCCGGGATCTCAGACACACAGGGGAGAGAGAGGCGGGAGACCAACGACTGCAGATACTACTGTAGCAGCGCTTGTAAAAGTTCAAAGACTTTCTGCTCTTACTGTGAAGAAGTAGTGCAATTTACATAAGCATGGAAATCGAGTTTAAGATGTTAATTTTAGACAGAGTTCATGTGTACAGCACCTATAGGAACAAGAGCCTGACTAGTTTATTGGCAATTAATCTTTGTCTACTTTATCTCTTTCTTTAAGAGCAGTGAATCTAGGGTCCAAACCCCAGATAACAAAAGCTGAAACGCCACTGGAGAATCAACTAAACGAAGCCACACTAGAAGCTAAATACTGAGATGATGCTTAGGTAAACTTTTGAGGAAATCAGTTGCCCAAGCAGTAACATTTTAAAGTTGTGGCTTAAGTTGGAGCTCGTGCAGTCTGGGCATAAGGCTGTGTGTATGTGTGGGCGTGTGAATGTGTGTGGCAGCGTGCCTGTCTCCCGTCTCTGCTCCTCCGTCCTATCTGCTGACCCCTCTGTGTTCCCGCCGCCCCGCTTCTGTTTGTGTTAATTCCTCTACATCTCCAGGGTGGCTTACATTAGAATATCTTAACCACTGGGCCCGCATTAGCATAGCGTGATGGATGCCGCTGAATCTCCGTGCCAGATAATGTCCACATTTTGCATTTTAAACTAAGCTACGGCGTGGACGTGCTATCCATTTTCACCGGGGGAAATTAGGTCCTGGCGGGAGCGCAGCCTGGCACTCTGTCATCACAGGCGGAGCACCCCGGCCCGCGCCCGTGACACCTCCGGGGGGCGCCACACCAGGACGGGGCCCGGGGGTCATTGTCCAGCGCCGGTCAGCTGTGATGTCGCGTAAACACTTGTCACTTGTTTTTTCAAAGTTGGAGTACTTTTGTGGCCTCCTACTGCAATATTCATGCAGCTGTCCGCGGCCCGAACATGTTGCATTTCTTCTCTCTCGGAGTTGCTTTCAAGTCAAGCGTGAGAAATTGTGCATAAATTGCCTTCTAATCCGACCGGCGCACGCGTCCACGCTGAAGCCGGAGTGCCTCAGAGCGCCGGGAGGATGGTGTTGATTTCCGTTACGAGACTGTGGCAGCTCCCGGCACATGATCAATAAGAATAAATCAGCGTGCGTCTTTATTTGACAGAAGATTGTTGTACATTTATAAGCCTCTTTATGAGATAAGATCACTCTTGGGTTTGCATCATACACACACTATCACACTAGCATGCACAATCAGCTCTCGACAACAGTGTTGCTTCCCCTCAGGAGGGCTGGTCCCCCCATAAACAGCTTTATCCTTATTGGCAGTCAAATGATTAAAGGGAGGAATAATAATAACCGGCCTGTCAGTCTGCGGTGTATTACTATTGTGTTAAAGTAATGGAGAGCAGAAATATCCAAGTTTATAGGTAAAGGGGCGGTAAGCATGGACGGACTCTTAAATTAGCTAATAGCATATTGCAAAAGTGACACATAGGCCTAATCATCACAGTACCTTCATTTACTACTGAAGTGGTGTTTTGTTTCATTCGCGCATTTTTATACATCTTTAAAGCAGTACTACGTAACTCATGCCCTTGGGGGCCATTAAGCACCACTGCAGGTGTCATAGCATATTGCGTTTTTTTACTCATTAATTGTCCGTGAGAGTAAATACTACGCTGACAGAAAGGACATAATGGAGATCATTGTTTTCACTCAAACCTGGATATGAATACTGCTTAAGTGGTGCTAGCCCACAGTTAGTGTGTATTGGTGTTCTGACCCGGAGGCAGGAAAGTTGCAATTGTGGTTTTCTGGCCAGAGACACCAGGGGGAGATGAGATTCAGACATGATTTACAACCAGTTTAGACCCATTTCAGAATTTTTAAGCCCTGGTTTAGTCTTGATATCATCTTGATCAAGGCCAGGTGGTACTTGGATGGTCAAGTATTCTATAAAGTGCTACTTGAGATGAGTTTGAGAACCACAAACAACATCTTTAAATGGATGGAAGTAAGAGAGAGCTCACTTTAATGCCAAATCTAAACAACCAGTAAGTAATTCATATTATTTATCCAGCTAACAATGGTACATTTTTAAAGTAAATTCATTCCTGATTTCCAAGAGTGATTGATCAACAATATGCATTTATATTTTTTGTTTATGCCAACAACAATTCCCTAAGAAAGAACTATCGATCTCATATTCCCCAGGATCCAAGGCGCTGTAGGACTCAGAAGTGTGGTTCTAATGCAGTTTGAATGCTATATTAGTACCAGTCATTAATACTAGCTCATAATTGCTGCACGATACATTTCCCAGTCTTTATTCAGCCCGGTTAATAATAGCACTCGCTGCTGTAACATAGTTTTTATGATATTGGATGAATAAAATACGCTACGTTATGTTATACAGTGCTATCCATATCCGTCAAACGATAGGCCCATTGATTGGTCGTATCCTTCCTCTTCACACATGCATGAAAGACATCGTGGTGCAGCCTAGCAATTCTGTAATGTTCTGCTAATTACGTTTGACTAATTATCATTCTTTTATGTGGCCGTATAAGCTGGGAGTTTCCCCCTTATTACAATATAGCTCCTCGCCGCGCTTCATTAATCCTGATTGGATACTAAGGCCTCCTATTTCTGTTTATTTTCTAATTAAATATTAGCTTTAACCGTTTTGAGGTTGGGGGGTTGGCGATAATTAAACTATTACACCCCCCACCCATTGACCGCTGCAGAATGTAATCAAGTGCGACTGGGGCTTTAATTAGTCGCTTGGACATTAGGTTTTTTTTTCAGGTTCGGGAAACTCGGCAGGATGCTTTCAACACTAAGCACATTGAGCGGGCTCAAATTACATCCGCCTCTAAGTAGCAGATTGATTGGGGAAGGGGAGGCTGTCTTGAAGAGCAAAGTGTTTTTGAATAGAGCTACCACGCATAGCTCCTCCGCTGTCCCGTTATAGGACGCATAAAGAGAGCTCTGAAGGAATGAAGTGTGGACAATGAGGAAAACAGCGGGGATAAATTAGCAGCACACGTGTAGCGGAGAGGACGGTGGGAAAGATAGGATGTCTCAATGCGTGTGAGTGTGTGCGAGGTGGGTATGGGGAGGTGGAGGTGCGACGCGCTCTTTCTCCACAGATGATGGATAGCAACAGTGGGGAGAACAAAACCAAGCATTCCTCATGCTGTCACCACAATGAAACAGGGACATAACAGGATTTGGTCACAATGCGAGTGGAGCACTTCAGAGAGATGCCAGGCCATCATGCCACTTCTGCTGGAAGTCAAAGACTCCATCCATCACGGAGAACATCCCCTTAGCATTTGACTGGGGCCGACGCTCATGTCTTCCCTGGGACTCCCCAACCCAACGCACTGCTCTGAATGATGAATTCATTGCATTGGCCATTGTTGTGTTGTTATTTCTCTGAGGTGTGGGACACAGAAAGGCTGCACACAATTTGATCTAATGTATTCAATCTGGACAATGTGGCCCAGAGTAGTATATAGAAACATTATTCAATGGACTCCAGAGGAATGACTCAGAACGTGTTATATTCTATAGCACAAATAATATACAGTATACTGCAAAGCACGAAAAGCACATTTTTATACTTGTACAACACAAGCATCTTTACCCATTCATAATTAATTGTATACAATGCATAATCTAATCATATTTCAATTATGTTTTCAGTAATTTAAGCAAAATACACTATTAAAGTATTTGAATAATAAGGCTGTTTAGTGCATGGTGTTTACACAGGCTCTCTCCTACAGTCTTAAGCAGTAGAGAGCAAGGGGAGGGGGTGCAGTGCAGTCTCAGGTAAAAGATCAGCTGTATCGGAGGCGGTGGGCTGTGCTCTTGTCTGTAACATGAAGCCCCCAGACAAACCCCGCGCCAGTGGGAGGACAGCCTTTACAATCAGGCCCGTGAATGGCGGGCTCTCGGTGATAAACATGATTGTGTAATGCCCCTGTTTGTGATAATAGGAATCTCGCGCCGTGAGGAGGGGCGGAGGTATGTGTGAGGGGGCAGACGAAAATTAACGATTGGAGGAGGGGAACGCTGAAGGGGGGAGTCGCATTCTCAAAATTAAAAGTTGTAGCCTATTAGTCTGCGTTTGGTAGCCGAGCGCGCGCCCATGCCTAGCCCCGGCCGCTAATAGGAAAAGATGTGTGGAAGTGTATGATTTATGGTTGCACGCCGGCAGGGGTGGAATAATTTGGTGCAGAACGGGTACTTACTGAACGGCAACAACTCGGCTACTTATCCGTACTTTCTGGTGATAAATTAGCTCTTGTTTAAAGTAGCTGGAGACCCATTTTTCATTTTGATTACTACACTTGATATCTCTTTCTTTCCTACTCTCTCTTTGTCAGCACTGGTTCTTAGCATTTTTTGTGTATGCTTTTGTATGTGCTTTGCAGGTCCTTAACCCCTCGAAGGCTGGACATACAGTAGTTTTAGAAGCTATCTATGTTCCTCTTATTCCTATGTTATAAAGTCTTATACTGAACAGTTCAAATTATGTTTTGATTCTACAAGAAATGTACACTCAGGCTTATATAGTGGAGGATGATTTTGTTTTCTAAACTTTTAAACATACAATTTTTTTAATCATTGTAGGAATTGTTTAGAAGTGTGCACATACAATATTAAGGATTAAGACGAGACACGGCAGGTGAAAACATAGATTTTTTCCCCCCCAATTTTTAGCAACTTGTCTTCCTGAATTTCTTAGTTTTAATGTCAGAGTAATGAAATATTGACATGTTTTGTATCCACGTGTAGCATGAATAGGATGCTGTACTCTAAAAATGGTTCTGGGAGACAAAAAATTACATAAAACTTGCGATATGTTTTTTCTCATATTATGTCAGTAATCAGCAAAAAGTTTCAAATTGATATCTCTAAATGTCATTGTTTCCGCCTATCTTTCTCCTAAACGAAGTCCGTAACGTTTCTGCAGGGAAGTTTCAGTAACTGCGCATCATCACCTACATGATCGAGCTGTTAATTGCATGAAAAGCCTGTACACTAGGAGGGACAGAGCTTGCTCTCGTTGACCGTGAGCTGTCCGGCTGCCAGTTGGGCGCGGGGCTCCTGTCAATCAGCGGGCGACCCCTGACGGGACCTTCCCCTGCGCAGACAAGGTTCCCATTGATCCCACCCATCGCCCCACTGACAGGAAGCAGCCTCGGCGAGGGAAATAAGCAGGTGAAATATTAAGTTATCAGTCCTGCTGCCGATCGATAATGGGCCAGGTCCCGTGTGGTGAGACCCCCATTGCCCGCAGTGGCCGTGGGGTAATGTGATTGAGGTCTGTGGATCACCCAAAAGGCGCGCAGCCACGGCCTACACCCTCCAACACCAGAGGCTGACACCCTGGCCAAGAGTTGAAGTGCTGCCTGGCATGGAGTCCTGATGTCCGCTGTTTGGCACCGGGGCAGTGCCAGGGCTGGACACGCTACAGACAGCATAAATAAAACATATGAGAGCTGTAATGAGAACAGAGCAGCAGGGCCGAGCGCGCCAGGGACATTGTGCATTGATATACACTAATAGTCAGATGGGAGAGGAGTCTGTCAGCGCAAAAACTGAACAGCGTCCACTTTTCCCACACAATGTATTGGCATTTTCAAATATCAGGGTAGTTGTTGTGTATGTTTTGGTAAAGTCATCTTTAGTCAAAATATTTACAAAGCTAGCATCTGCTTTTCTATTGTTTCTACACTACTATTAACTTACACTGACTGCTCACATTATGCAAGCTGGCCGAAAGATGCAATTTGAGCATTAAAACTGAAATAGTAGTAGTTTTGATTGATAAAGGAGAATTGGATTGTTGACTTTTGTACAGACAACCCTATAAGCTGTAAAGATTCAGTATTAAGTATTTGGCTCTCAAACTTCTCCAACTCCAGGGAGCAGTGTAAATGTATTTCACCTTCTCATTTGGTCAGTTGTTAAAATACAGTACAAAGGTAAATCCCAAGTTATTTTATATCAAAACTGTATATTTCCTCGCCCTGCTGTGATAAATGATTATTATCTTTAAAGCCCATTTAAATGAGTTGATCCCAGGGCTCTCCGGTCCATAGTGCTGAGTTGGTGAGTGTCTGGCCTCAGGGTTGTCCAGCTTGGCAGGTGTCAGCAGTTATCTTAAGCTCCACAGACAGAGTGAGGAGGTGGAGCTCCTGTCAGCCTGGTGTTAGACCTGGGGGGGGCCGGGGTATAGGCCAGTGGGGCAGTTCCTCCTTCTCTCCCACACTCCCCCTGCGCTCTCCCTGTGCACCGCTGCAGCTGACTGACAGCTATCTTCCAGCTGCGGGACATGTGCCCCAGCAACCCGCCGCTGATAAAATGTTAATGTAATTAACAGATAATGGCTGTTGTTTTTAGCTGTCAATACTCGGACCGGGAAGGGATAAAGGATTGGAGGCACGCAAAGTCACATTCAGATATCTGCCAGCCATTGTAGAATTTAATTATTTCAACAACACTCCCCCCCCTCCTGTCCTCAGCTGCTAACCAGCGACAAGCCCCACACATCTGATGGCCCTCGTGTGGTATTGACAGTGTGTTCTGGTTGCTTATAGGCCACTGTTAGAGCTACATACGGAACTTTTTCATATTCATCCCAGTCTTCCTGCTCTCTGCTTTGAGATCATAAATCATGTGACTGAGGCGGGCAGCCACGGGGCTCCTCTCACCTCGGACAGCGCGTCGGACACAGACGCACCCAGCCAGCCGACCGGCCAAGACAAATGTATTTATATTTGTAACCAAAAAAACTCAACGCCTATCAGGGCACGGCCAGCTTTGCTCTGGACATCTACTGCCCGACTATTCTGGTATTTTAATAAGTATCAGGTCCAAACAAGATTAGGTGCTTCCAGTTTACAAAATGTCAGTGAAGGCAGCGCTATCACTCATAATAAATGGGCTTATGCAAAGAGTGGGGTTTTGTCATGCATAAGAGCTTGTTTGGTGCGCACCACGGTGATGCTGTATGCTGATATGCAATTATTCTAAAGAGTATCAAAGTTCAGGTGTGATTCCACCATCTTGTTGTAGCGGTGGGGGATGCTGCGGGCAGCTGCAGATTACCACAGGAATATTCCATGAATAAAGAGGGAGAAACTTGGGATGATAAGGAGAGCCTGAGCGTATGATAAAATGCATACCATAATGGATGATTCATATTTTGTTTTTGGTCCGGCTCTATAGCTGATGAGAGAGATTATTCCAGAGTGTGCAGTGCTGTTAGCTGAATTTACTCTAGGAACTTTTCGTTAGTCCATCTTTAGTGGGTGTGCTCCTGTGCCCCAATTAACCCAGTTTGTATCTGCTAATGATACCTAATTATCATTGGTTTAACAAGATTGTTCTCATTGCCATAATGAGAAAAACTCCTTCAAATGTTGTGCCATGTACAAGTGGCTTTGTGCTGTTATTAGCAGAGCGTTTATGCAATCACATCTAATTGAAGTGTTAATTAAATCAGATGTTGCTAAACAAAGATGCTGTGGAGAAGGAGTTGTGCAATAACCTAACACGCCCTTCACTGCCTCCCATTACTGTAACTAGGCGCCCTTCAGACAGCGTAAACACTCACCCCATTCACCACATCCAGCAAACAAGGACAGCCAATCACACGGCTCTGTCGCAACCAGGCCCCGCCTCCAAGGCTCCAGTGTTGATGGCCAGGCACAAGGTGGTCAGAGGCTGCTGACACATGACCTTGGTGACCAGTCAATATCCGCCGTGACCTCAGATGAGAGGTGCAAAAGAGGAAAACAAGGAGATCTGATCAGCTGACACAACAAAGAGAAACTTCATTGGCTCCTTTCAGATATTTAGCAGTTAATATTTCAGTATTCTCTCAAGAGTCAAGACTCCAAATATTGAGCTGATAAAGTTTCACAAACCCGGTTAGCCATTTTGATTAATCTATTCTCGATTAACAGTTATAGCAAACATGTGAAATATAAGCCGAGGTCCAGTTTTTCCTATAAAAAATGAAATTCTTTCTTGGGCTAAAGCTGCTGATAACTCTTGACACACTTATTTTGTGCAGCTTAAATCTTCCCCCAGAGTCTGGTGATGTCTGCTTCCATTGGAATAATTGCTGAAGTCAGAGTGGAAGTCAGCACATTATGGCTTATGAATTTAGATTATATATTATCCTATTGTAGATGTCCTGAGCATCTTAAAGCATTACTAATAGTCACTGATATAGTCGTTTCTATTTTTCTAACTCTGAATGAGAAATGAGGGATGGGCAGAAAAAAGTCTCAACCAAAAGACATTGTTTGGTGGCAGCTCGTTGAAAGAGGAAGTTTCAGATCTCACGTTGCACAAATTCAAAGAAATCAACAATATTAAGTAATGTCTACCATGTTATTTATATAATTAAATCAACACTTCTAATGCTTCATATTTTAAAAGCTTTATCAGAATCTATTATCAGAATATAGGCCTTGCCAGCTGCACAAGTAACAACAGCAGTCTTAAGTGTACCTGTGATTTTGTTACCACATTCAGCAAATGTCAATTGATTCAACGTCATTTCGATGGGACATTGTATATTGAGACATTATGAAAAGCAGAGAGTGATTCTATGTATGAGCGATATCCGTTGCGCAGTTTGCATACTCATTCACCTTCCTCGCGCTCGCTAAAGTGATCTATTCCTCAGCTGTGTCTTTACGCGCTTCTCCTCTCCATCTCATTTCGTACCCCTGCCATTACGTTTCTCCCCCTTCTGTGTCGCCCTGCTCCTGAACGGGACCCACTGGCCCTGATTAATCTGCTGCGTTTGACTTAATGAGGGGTCATTCACATATCTGATCACAATGGCTACAGGAGTCAATGATAGATGGCCACTTGGCAGAAATACTGAGGGGCTAAGAAAAAGGTGCCGGCGCTTTATTAGACATTCCCTCTTAGCAAAGGAGTGTGTTAGCTTTACACCTGGGGTGTCCAAACTTTCCCCATTGACGGCCTCATATTGAAGTGTTTATACACTGCCTGACCAAAAATTGACCAACAGCATTTAACTAACTGATCTGGGGCCGCTGCAGTTGGTCAGCTCTGGGTTCAGCAACACTAAGTGCCCAAACCATCTGACGACCTGAACATCCTGAATAACCAGGTTATTCAATCAATGGATTTCTTCTTCCCTGACAGGACATATTCCAAGATGACAATGCCAGGATTCATCAGGCACACATTGTGAAAGAGTGATTCAGGGAGCATTAGCATCATTTTCACACATGATTGGCCGCCAGAGTCCAGATCTTAATCCCAGTGAGAATATTTGGGATGTGCTGGAGAAGGCTTTACGCAGTGGTCACATTCTCCCATCATCAATACGAGATCTTGGTGAAAAATAAATGATCATTTGACATTGCAAAGGCATTGCACAGCCACAGCGTGCTGCAAAGCTAAAAGTTGTCCAACCAAACATCAGAGCATGTGACTTTTAGAGTTGAATGTTTTGGTCTGGCAGTGTAGCATGAGGGGCTACAGATCAGTGGTCAATGCAGTCAAACATTCAACATCGGTGCATTTAGTTCAGATTTTAACCATGCCCCACAGCAGTGGTTTGAGTCGCTCAGCACCCCCTAACCAAAAGATGTTCTCTGCATAGTAACCCCTACATCAAGGATCTTGCCAATATTATTACAAAGTGACCAACAATACTAGGATTATTCAGTATTTTATAGTGTGTTGTGTTCCAAATTAAGCAAAATTACTCTCAAAATCAAACCATTTACTGAAAAACATTTACATTTACATTTTCTATTCAGTTTCACTTTCTTTTTTAATCTGAAAAATGTGTGCTAATTCAATTCAAGAAGCCTGGGGGACACCAACTTTTGTCCTCAGGGCCACATGTGACCCCCAGGCCACAGTTTGGGCACCACTGTTTTATAGTGAGCGCAATACAAGTAGTTAAGGTAAAAGCGTTTACTCACTACATATATTTCTATAGGTACAAATGGGCGTTATCATATTCTGTCAACCCAAGTAGGACACACATGTAAAAAAAAACAAAGCTGTTCATAAACAATAAGCTTAATGAAATGTATTAACGTTGGTTGGTAATCGATGCCACAACACCCCTCCTAAATTATTCCAGTGTCATTTATGACACCTTAGCATTTTGGGGATTACTTGGATTAAATGTTTTGTCATCAACTTTAGAAAAGCTATTTACTGAAAAAAATGGTGACAGGTTCAATACTTACCATTCTGAACTGCTCTTCTTTTCATTCCTCTGATGTTATAGTCGACTCCTCTAGACAGTAGTTGTGCTATTTGGATTCTTTGCACAACACTGAAAAGTTGGATAAGGTGAAACATTTGTGCGTGTCAAGACCAGGAGCATGATAGGTCATTCAACAATACATGAAATAGTCGGTTACTCACATGCACGCGCGCTGGAATAACCCTTTCAGTTTAAGAGATTATGAATTGATTTCTTCCGCCCTATAAAGTCCATGTCTTCCTCCACTTGACCTTTCGTGGTGAATTGACTCCTAAGTGTTTGGCTCTGGCCTTTTCAGCTCGGCGGGTGTCCTCCGTCTGTGCTGTGGCCTGGATGGCAGAAAGCAGAGGGCTGTCAGGACATCGCGCACCAAACACACAGGGAGCAAGTGGTCTCCAGTCACCAGACAAGGCCCATGATTTTCTCCAAACAGATTAGTTATTAGGAAAACACTGGCCTTGCATGTGTCTTTTCAACTAATTTACATACTGTAGTTTCAAAGAAGTTGGTTATGTTGGTTTGGTTTCTCTACATTTGCAGTTCTATCTAATAAAATCCTGTTTTGTAAAGTTGATTAGATTTTTTTCAAATATTATAAATGTTAATGAGACTAATGTGAGACTTTCGAGTGCAAATGTAGTTATATATCTTTACTTATTACATGTTTGAACACAAAAAACAGTGTCGGATGAGCAGTGACACTGCTTAAAGTAGTTGACCTATGACTACCACACTGTCACAGCTTCCTCCTCTGTGAAAGCCCATTATGCAGAGTGGACATGCTGCCGTTGAGTGTTTTTTGCTCATGCCCGCTCCGGCCGGTCAGTGACACAGGGGTGTGAGGTGTCTGAACCAGCATCTGTTGTGTTGGAGAGCAGCACAGCACTCGTCCTGTCCTCTCCGCCCGGCCTGACTATCCGCTGTCTGTCACGCCGGGCGCCCTGTGAAGTTAATTGTGAACTGGAGTGGCGCGTTGGGGCTCTCACGCTAAGCAGCCCCTAATGACAAGCGGAGAGACAGCTACACATGTTCCGGGCTCTCCCTCCGGAGGTGGCTACAGATAGCGGCCTGTCACAAAGCTGTCAGCGCCGCAGTATCCCAGGTGCTCGGCTGACAATCTCCGCGGGCCGCTCTGTCAGACGCGCTGCCAAGCCTGCAGCCAGCTAACATTCATTTAGGCTTCGTCTGACGCAGCTCCACTTGGCCACTTCATTAGAAGCAGCGCACAAAATAACACACTCAGACTAAATCACTGCTTCAATCAGTGCTGTGAAGATGCATTACTCAGGACTGGTTAACCCTTTGAGCACTGAGCACAGCCAACTGCTTTTCCGACAAGAAGGATGTGTGAAACATGTGGTGATTTTGTTATTCAGATTTTTGATTTCGTAAGTTCAGCTACCCATGTTCATCATTTTAGCTAGCCCCAGGTCCACAAACCAATCCGATTGCAGCAGATTGCAGATTATGAGTTTCATTATAACTTTTGTTTTTAAAGGCAATGTTGTTGCTGGAACTGGCACAGACTCAGGATTATTTGGCCCTAGAAATGAGATACATACCATTGATTGTTGCATTTTGTCATACTTGCAAACAGTTTTACCTGCCTCTTGCTCCTCGTCTCCACTGCAGCCTGGTGTGAGATGTGCGTTTGTGTTCCGGGAGGCTTCTCCTGATGGTGTAATGGAGCTCGGCACAGACGTGGGAAACACATGTGCTAATACCTTCTCATAGGAGCCCAAATGAGCCATTACAAGAGTTAATCTGACAGGCACAGTGCATACAGCTACTCCATCTGCCAGGCCCAGCGCGAAGAACCGGGTTCCTCCTGAGTGCAGAGGGATGGGCCAAATGGAAGAATGGAGCAAAACCCGGATTGGGGTCGAACCGGCAACCAAGGCAACGAGGGGCTGAGATGCTGAGTGAGGGTCACCTGGTGAAACAGGGAGAGAAACTTTGATCCTCAAAACCATGGCTGGTACAAACATCAGCAACACTGCGAAGGGAAAGAATGACGTAATAGTTTGTGAAAAAAAACTGTGGTGAATGAATAGACACACACAAAGAGCTGTCATTACAAAACTGGCAGAAAAGGATTCCTTGTAAATATGAAGGATGCTGTATCTGCTCAAAGTAAGAATTTGTTTTGGCTGAATGTTCACACAAGGTTTTTGATAATAATTTTAACCCTACGGACTTCGCAGATGATAATTTACCTAAAGGAACACTTTGTCAGGTTGGTTTGGTTTGTTTGCTATGTTCTACTTTTTCCCCAATGCTAACCTCCAGTATTGCGGTAGGAACAAAGGACTACAAAACCCACTGTGCAACCTTTATCTAAAGAGCATTGAACCATTCTTTGGTAGATTTTGAAGTACTCTGCTGGACCGGTCCTTCATCTCCTCTCCTTACATACGGTGTTCACACTCCTTGGCCACAGAGAGTAACCTGGAGGGAACAAAGGGGCAATATAGGCTGCCGTGCACCTCTTGGGGAAGAAGACATATAACATTAATGGTATCCGTTAACATCTCCTTAACCCCAATCCCCCTTGCTTGCCGAGCACCTCCCATCCCCGTCTTTTTTCCCCGCAGCCAAGCGCAACCCGTTTGACTCCAGCGCCACAGAGGTTTCCGCAGAGGTTCCTCTGCCCCCGCCCTCCCCCCCAGGCTGTGCTCCCCGGGGGCCTGTTTGTTTCCCTGCCAGGGGCACAGGCGGCGGAACACTGATGAGGTGCTCAGGCCACCGTGAAATGCGCCATAACCTGCCAGCACGAGGGCCTGGTGAGATTGCCGTATTTACTTTTTAATCTGGCCGCCTTAATACATGCGATAAAAACTTTGTCACATTAGATGGTGACAGATGGGCCTAGAGATGTTATTACTGGTCGGGGGAGGCAGAGAGAGCAGGGGGCTGTAGGGAGGAGCGGGTAAAGGATGGGGGAGCACGGGGTGGCGAGGGGAGAGAAGCAATGCCCCCAATCACGATAATTTTTCATCACCCCAATTACATTGTTGAGTGCATCGCGGCAGTGGCATGTGCACAGCCAGAGCTGCTGCTGGGAACACAGCGAGCACACAGACATAAATAAAGATAAAATGAGGTGCCCGAGGTCCTCTCTCCCGCTGACTATTCCTCTGCCATCTTTCCAAACTGATGGAGGCCCTTTAAATGAAGGCTAAATCTTATTTAGATAAGAGAAGTGAAGTGCTGCCCGGGACCACAGCGTCATTGTTTGTTACTGATGGCTGGAGAGGTGGAGGAGGAGAGGAGGGGTGAGGGAGGGGAGCGGCTTTTTGCATGTTTTTATTCTATAGGAGAGATTGAATGAGGCGCACAGACCACATGCCCAGAATATCTGTCACTTCACAGATAGACAGCTATGGTTTTTGTTTTCTAAGCGTGCATTTGTGAAGTGAGTCCCCAGGTAATAAAATTTCATTGTTGTATATCCATCCTAATGTCCTTTCATATCTCCAGGCGCTGTAGTGCGTGGAATACAATATCAAAATATTGCTATTGTTTATTGCCTGTGCTTTATGGCTGAACATCTCAATGCGCGTGTGCTCCACAAACATTTAGTTTGAGCCGCTGAGCACCCAGCTCTGGGCTGCCAGGAGATGAACAAGTTTAGCAAGTGTTTTTGTTTTTAATTGCTGTGGAAATGAAATTAGAGTGTTTGTGACATGAATGCTGCAGGTAACCAGGGGCTGGGAGCAGCTGGGAGCAGCTGGGAGGCTGCGGGCTGCCTGCGCATCATTAGGAGCTCAGAGGCTCCCACACTCCACGCTAGCCTAAGCCACTAATGAAAAGAATGTAGTCACAGATCTCATTTTTCAGGCAATTCTTGTGTAAACTGGAGATTTTCCAGTGTATGCACAGTGGAACAGGGGCCTCACATAAATCACAGGCTGGCTGCCTCAGTGAGGGAGAGGGGGTCTGCACATGCTAACCACACAGACATATGCTGCAGGAAACTGGAAATCTGCAGCGCCACTACACCTGTCCCCGGTCTCACCCTTCTCTACCTCCCCCTTTCCCATTCTCCCATATACTCTTTCATCCTCCTCCTCCTCTCCCATCCTCTCTACCTTTACCCCCTCTCTCCCTCTCTATACCTCTCCCATCCTCTCTACCTCTTCCCCTCTCTCTTCCTCTCCCCCTCTCCCATCCTCTCTACCTCTTCCCCTCTCCCTTCCTCTCCCCCTCTCCCATCCTCTCTACCTCTTCCCCTCTCCCATCCTCTCCCCCACTCTACCTCTCTATCCATCTCTCACTGCTGTCAAATGGCCCAGCCCCCCACACACCCCAACACCCCTTTACCCGCAGGCAAACCAACCAGCTACGCCTGCACGCAGCCACTCAAATGGGTCATTTTTTAATTAAATACAATATTAATTACTGCGAGCATCATTAGCGATATGTGAGATTTGACTAATTAGTGTAATAGTTTTGGAGTCACGCTCATTAAATATGAAAATTACAGCAGTAGAAAGGATAGGTTCCGTGATCAATCTTGTATGGACAGAAAGGAAATGATTTAGAGAATAGCTTTTATTGTACAATTAACTCCATTACAACCTGCCAGACAAGAATAAAGAGAGCAGGGAATTCAGAGGCAGTTAAAGAGTTTCACACAAGTGGCGCCTTTGGCCGCGGCTTCCATCACTTTCAAGAGCAATCTCCTGCGGTAACTAGAACCGACGCGCGCCGAAGAGACAGGTCCACTGCCTCCACTCAATTACAACTGCTGCAGATCAATGTGGACTTGTTGATCTCTTCTAACAGACTCGGGCGGTCAACTTGGTGTCCGTGTGTAGATCTGCGCGACTTCGTAATAATATGGAAATTGCAATTTTGGGGGGGAATTGTGACTATTATTCTTTTCTAAATAATAGCAATGACACTCAAAGCCAAAGAAACCCTACAAGAGACCTTTTGCATTTGTTGTGTAATGAGTCATTCTTAATCTTATGCAGCGACTACGGGCCATTTAGACAAACCAATACACATCTTTGGACTGTGAGAGATTTGTCTCTGCCAATCAATCTGAAGATAAGCCAAAATTCTAGCAAAAACTAAATGTTGTCTGTACAAAGCTGTTCAATGGTTGATTCCAAATTCCTGACATTTTGGAGTAATTCATAAATTCCTCGCCGATGTTTGCTTGGGTCTAAAAATGAGGACATGTACGGGAAAATTAGAACATCTGGTCACCCAA
Organism: Gobius niger; assembly: GCF_951799975.1. Classification (NCBI taxonomy): domain Eukaryota; kingdom Metazoa; phylum Chordata; class Actinopteri; order Gobiiformes; family Gobiidae; genus Gobius; species Gobius niger. Next base: position 8,961,924 of record NC_136867.1, read on the forward strand.
ACCAAATGGTTCACATGGAAGAGAAGTTTTAGTAAAGTAAATAGAAACACGCAAATATCTATAGCCTAATGTTGTGGATCTTGTGAGTCAATGGCCTGCCTCCAAGGTGTCCCATGGGCTCCGCTGCTGTTTGCGTGCGCCCATGTCTCTCTCCAGTGCTCTGATAAACACGTTGCACAGGAACCCAGCCAATGCATGAGAGCTGAACACATACCCTCCTGTCCTCCGCCCCATTGTCCCTCTTTTCTGGACTGGACTCTGTGTGTTTAGCATAACCAAGCTGTGAAAATAACTATGTTTGTGTTGCCTCCTCTCTGCCCAGGGTCAGTTATCTGGGCCCCCGAGAGCGGATGGCAGCGACTGTGTGTGCGCAGGGGAGGCTGGGTAAGGGAACACCCCGGGCTGGCACGGCAAAAGCAATGGCTCCACTTCCAATACAAGTGATACGCCAAATACAACACAGGCTAAGGCTCGGTCAAATATAATGTGTCCAAAACTGTAATATTGTGCCCTTGTACTATCGTTCCTAATGCTGTACTTATTACATTAACCTCTAGGCGACGCTTCTGAGGAAGATCACAGGAAGTGATCGAAACTAGCAAAGCAGGTAAACAAACCATCATTAATCTTATTACATTAATCTTATGCTGTTAACGATAAAGAAGATGGCTGTTAATCAGAAGTCTGATACTAAATGAGATACTTAATAAATGCACACTCAGGCTCATATAGTGACTTTTCTGTAATAATTGACTGAAATTTACCACAGGCCAAAACATTTATGGCGTTTAAAAACAGCACAACTATATTGAGAGCAATGGAATGGTTCTGTTATTGTTGTATAGGGTCCAAATACTTCATTAGTGTTTCTTTTCTTTTCCATTTCTAATTTTACAGACCCTGTACCTCATATTTGTCCGAGAAGTGGAATGAAATTTGTTTTGTCCTCCAGTAAATTGCGAAAGTAGACACTGCATCGACTTACTGAGCATTTTTTCCACTCAAGAACTAGAAGGCAAATTGGTGTTAGGATTATTGTGACACTGACCATGAAAGTTGTGCTCATCTCATCCCTGTGGAGAATTGGGTTGCTACAAAATTAAAAATGAATTTGGACAAATCAGGTGTAGGCCTTTTGATGTAATATTGTAAGGTAATCAATGGTAGAATATTTGACCAATAAATAAGTTTAAATAAATAAAAGTGCTACATCATATAATTGTCCCAAATGAAGATAACTAATGATATTAATAATTAGATATAAACATTGCATGCTAAGAGGTAATTGATGTTTTCGATGCTACAATAAGTGCATATCAATATAAACTGAATCTAACATCAAAAGCACAAACAGCAACACACCACCAACACGGGCATATGGTGAATAATATAACTGAAAAAAGTGGCAAAGCATTGAAATGTTGTTATGGTCAGAGAATGGGGACATGGCCTGTATACGGATAATTTAGTCCTGCTACTAAAACATTGTCCACAAAAGCTGGCAAACAGATAGATAATATTCGTTTTGACTAAATGCTTATGCCCAAAAACAGTTATCCGCAGCTGATGACCTTGTATCTTGAAAGCCTTCGCCAACCCCTGCGCTTCGTATGTACCCGAGGCCCACTTTGAATATATGCAATAATGCTATCTCCTGCCACATGAATACCGGCCCTCTGTATTATTGTAATGCTCACCTCCAGACTGTGTGTCTGATAGCCAATACTTTATCACGCCTTTGCCTTTTTTATGGCTCTGGCGTCTCTTTAAAATGATTGCCCCTGTTTTGATCTGATTAATTTTGTGTGAGCGCAAACAATTACTTTTCATCTTTATCTGCTCAAGGAATCACCCCCCTTTATGGCCATCATCTATTACAAGTGGACAGCTACTTGTTTATTAGAATTTCAAGCAGCCTATCGCGGCCGAGATCTCCCACGCTCTATATTTACATTTCAACTTCGGCTAAACAGGCATGACAAACACACGGAGCCAGGGGCCGGCGGTGGCTGCAGGCTGGGCACATCATTTTCATACAGGCAGACCAGACGTAAAGCAAAAAGTTCCTGATACGGGGTGGGCGATACATCAGGATTTTCATAAAGTCGAGATTCCGATTTTGATTTACTGTTATCTGCCTCACGTCTGCTTCTTTTGAGAGTTTACACTTTACTGTGATTGGGATTTTCATTTTAATTTCAACCTTACCCCAGATGAAAACGTGAAAAAGAACTTAAAAATCACACGGAAGACAATAAATTCTTAATTGCAAGTTGAGTTATAAAGTTTGTTCTGAATGATATGAACAGGGATAGGAAAGTTTTTTGGGGGGTTTGAGTGATGTGTAAGTGGGTGAAGGGGTAGAGAAATGGGAGGGATGAGAACAGGGGCGGACTGGGACTGAAAAACGGCCCTGGACTCTGACCCAAGCCTGGCCCAAGTTAGTGTAAATGCAGCACTTCCACAAAGACATATTTTAACCAGTCTTAACTGAGTGCCTTTTCTCGGATTCAGCTTTAACCAAATCTAAAAGCTTCTCAACTGGAAAGCAACGGTGTTACGCTTAATTTGAAAGCTAAGCCTACAAAAGTGATCGCTGCATTTTTGTCACTTTTTTCATTGCTATATCGTCATGTTTTCGTCACTTTTTTGTTGCGTTTCACCCTCATTTTCGTCGCTATTTCAATGCTTCTCTTTTAAGCTTTTAGATTTGGGTAAAGCTCGGTTAAGGTGGGGGGTAAGAGGTTGAGAAAATTGAGAGGCCAGACCGGTGGCCCGAGAGCCAGTGGCCCTTCTGTGCTCTTCCAGAATGGACATATGGCCAGTCCGCCCCTGGATGAGAATAAACAAAGAAACCGTGAGATGTTGGGTAGAATGAGTACCTGCTCGCTCCTTCAGGTGAGTGTCCGTCATCCAGGGAAGGTGGACGGGTTCACGGCCTCTGAAGTCTATCTCTGGCGTGGGGGTCTTCACAGTGAATATAAATATACATATGTGTGTGAGCGTGCCACAAGCCAGGGCCACTCTTGACAAGCCAACAGCTGTTAATTATGAACTGGCCTGCGGAGAGGGGAGACAGCCTGGTGAATATGCAGAGCTACAGCAAGGCAGAACCAGAGGAACACAAGTGTCAGACCCCCTCAGCACCCGGAGTGGCAGGGGTCGACCTGCGTGTCAATCACCAGCACTGGTCCAGCAGCAGCAGCGCGGTGCATGCTTGGAATGGGCCCAAAATATACAGTTTGGCTTCCATAGAAAATAACTTTTGGAAACGAGCAAGAAAGTTGAACATCTTTCTACGGTGAAACGTGCTCAAAGTTTAGAAAGGAGTGCAAGAAGGTATATGATAACTTACCTTTTTTGCTTGTAGGTTGGAGTCGACTCCGCAGAGTTTGCAAGATACTGAAATGGAGCAGATGGCAAACGTAAATACGTAATGTAACACGTTTTTACGTAATTAAATGCGTACGTTTTGGGGGTATTAAAAAAATGCAGTTCAATAATCGGCCACAAGGCGCAGTAAAGAACAGACATGGAACAACCTGCAAAAAACTCTAAGGTATTTAATTACAAGTAAATTTATGTGACATAATATTGTATTTATCTTATTCACGTTTCGTTTTTGTAGTCTGCTTACTGCACATAGGCATCAGCTAACAACATTTTGGTAGAAGAATATCTATTCCTAAAATCATCAATGTTAATGTTTAATATGCACCATACTGTAGTTAATGAAAGGCACTGTATGCTTTGTCCTTCACTGTAAAACGGTGTTATGAGTTGTTTTGAGGCGGTAGAGTGGGGAAATAAACATTATTTTAAAGTAATTGAGATGCAGTGGCCGTCGTGGGTAAGATATACATAAAGTGACCCTTTAAAAACTGCCCTCTCTCACCGTTCTCATTCTCACAATGGACGGCGGGTTAACAGGCCCGTGCCTTTAATGACAGGGATATCTCCAGGAATTCTAATTAATTTCCCACTCTTAGCAGCTGATTCTGCGTTAATTTCCCCCTCAAGGACTTTTATAAATTTCATCATTAATAAAATCAGACATTCAATTAGTCCAAAATCCAGATTGCCAACTGTTTCATAACAGTCCTGCTCTGATTTCCTTTTTTCATTGGCTCCAGAGAAGAAAGTTAAAACTAATTTCATTAATCTAATTGTCATAACTTCGAACCATCTCTTAATTAGTTCAAATTAATATGATTAATCACAATAATGACAAAAACTCATTCAATTACAGGTTTTCAATGGCGAGTGGATGTGTTGGGGGTGATAGGGGCATAAAGGATGAGGGCGGGAAGCAGAGCTGGCTGCGAGACACCCCATTGGTCCAGATTATCCTGATGACTGGCAGGTTATCAATCATGCAGCACTTTTATTACGGCCTGCTGGAACTTCAGTGGAAGGCCTGGCTCAGTTGTCCTCTTTCTTTCTTGCTTTATGCCTTCAAAATCCTTTGGAACTCTCCTTATTCCGCCATGAAATATGATCCTCCTTTGAATGGCTTGAGCTTCACATTTTAATGAAGAGAGTGGTGCGCATGAAAACAAAAATGGACTCATCCATATGTAAATAAAATGACGGCAGTGCATATACTCATCTGCACCATGCCATTATGGCTGGGAATTGCACTCGTTTATGCAGCGGAGTGATATCACTTCCCTTTCATTTGTCGTGGGCTCAAGCAATGCCCCCTTTTCCTATTCCATTCTTCTCTTTGCAGACATATGGATCTGAGGGATGCCCGTCTAACGAAAGCAAGGGAGCAGAAGCATGTCACCATTTGTCACATGCCACTGGGCCACAAGGCGAGCAGCAGGTACACCCTGGGGTGCAGCGCAGCGGGAGACGAGAGCAGCCACCCAAATATTCCCCCGGTTCGTCGTCTGGGAAGATTGGGTGATCATTAGGTCCATCTGGGGTCCCACTGGAGAAGCCCTGATGTTCTCTGCACTTTCCCCTCTCTGCACTGCTTGTTCTCCTCTGATCATCTCACTCATGGGGGACTCACCTGCCAGCACAGGTAAAGTCAGAGCCCAAGCTGCTGAAGCGTAAGGAAAGCGTGCCATATAGCATAGATACAGACGTTACATTCCTGTGACAGTGCTTATCATGCAGCTCAAGGGCTCCTATCCTTTACCCAATGGTAATATCGCACACAGCATTGGATCCATGTCTGATGCATATCTGTGCTGACAGCATAGTTGAGAGCCCAGAGCATGATAGACATGTAAAAGTATACATTATATACCCAAGTGCCCCGAGTGCAAGCCCAAGCTTTTAAGTACCTCTCTGTGTGCTGCTGCTGCTGCTCTGTCAGGGGCCGCTGATTAGAGGCCAGTGCAAGCAAACAGCGGCAGTGCCATATTTGAGCCAAGCTGTGAGCACATGGGGCAACATATGGAGCCATTTTCTTTTCCCTCTCCAGGACTTTTTAGACATGTCAGTTGGGCCTTGATCATGCATTTTTCTGCATGAGAGGACAACTGGAGTGTCTGTGTGCCCACTTGGCATTCGTGCCCTGTGGTTCTTCTGCTGTATTCCAGTCAATCAATGGTGCCGACCAGTGTGGACACAGTGCACCAGCATGCACGTGCACAGTCACCAGCACACAGCTAAACAAAGGCACACACTCAAGGTCTGTTTACTGTCTCTTTGTCTGAACAATTTGCTTCTGCTGTGGAAGTGAATGCTAGTGGGACTTTGTGGACAAGGGCCCATGCCGTGGCTCAGTAGTTCAGCCTCCCTGAGACTCAGGGACAAAAGGGGCATTTTTCAAGGTCTAAACCCACCCTCCGCTCATTGGACCAGTCATCTCCTCAGTCCCCAGCCACCCTTGAGAGAGAAGCACAGCCCTCCATGTGCATAAAGTTGAAATAAACTGCAGTTTGTATTTTCATTGGGGAAAGTGAAGCCAATTTACACGCTGCTCCATTGGAGATGAGCACTCTAGCGTACTCTAGCTTTAGTAATCTTGCCCAGATTCCCTCTTTGTGTCCCGCATTATTGTTGAAATAAATAACCTTTCACTGCAATCAGTGCGGGGATCTTCACTTAAATTATCGCCCCACAGATAGCTCACTCATGATCTGCTTCTATATCCATTAACTATCTGAGAAAGTGATTTATTGTGAAGGCTAGGGAAAAGAGCTGGAGGAAAGGGACCAGAAGGATGTTTGTAAGACAATAGTGCCCTCTACTGTTTGAAGAATACATCTTTTTTCGAGTTCACAATGTGGGGAATATGGTTCTGTAAAAGCAGTAGACCTCAGGTTCCTGTGAAGGATTTTTGTCAGGTGTTGAATGACATTCAACCCAGTAAAGACTTAAATATTTGCTGGAACCAAGAAAAAACGACATACTTGTGTGAGTAAATCTCTTGATGTTTTTCATCACACATGCAGTTCTGATTTAGAGATTTTCTGTCCAGTTTGAGCCGCATCTGAAGCCAAGTCTCTTCACCTTCTCCATCCTCCTCATGCTCTCCATCTCTCCTGGCGATGCTGCCTCCTTCCTCCACTCCTGTGATGTGTCGTTACACGCTCGGCTGACTCCTCTTCCATGACAGACTGTTACTTCCTGGAGCGGAAACGCATTTGATTGTTAACATCTGGGCCATTACAATTGCAAACTAGGACTCTGTACATCAATCAGGAAGTGATTTCAAAACAAAGAGAGCGTCCTCCAATCCATCTATTGGGAAGCGGGGGCATTACATGCTCCTGTAATCCTGGCTAATTAGCGGGATAATGGGAATGAGATTTATGAATGTGCTGAGGAGAGTGGAGGTGCGAGGGCACGCTCAAATTAGCAGGGATGCACGCCAGCGCAGGCTGCAATAAGGAGGATGTGCTGTTGGTTTTATCTGCTTCTGTGGCTTTAGGTGTTCCACCGAGGGGAACATCATCATGTGAGCACTTTACACTACATCAGCTCTGTGTGTGTTAACACCACACACCCAGGCATTAGCCGGCCCTAATGCTGCTGTTGGCCATCTGGCATTTCACACTTCAAACTGTAGCAACAATACACTGACACACCATGAAAGTGCTCCACCACAGTCAACCAGGGCTACTCTGAAGTTCAGTGTGTCCCAGGACTGCTCCTAAAGGCCTCAAAGACTACATCTTTGTAGTCCACGGTATTTTTAGGAGATAAAAACATGCATGCAACTCACTTATATCATTCACTGCAAAGCGTAATCTAGAAATAGGTGAAAGGTTCTTGAATCAAAAGTTCTTTGTTAAATAAGTATATTTACACCTGATTTGAGTTTCAAGAAATCTGTCCATGGAGCAAGTTAAGTTAAGTAATTTACAAGAAATTAAGTTGTTGATGATGTTTTTTCTTAATAAGTGTGGAAAAACTTTCCCTGTGGACATATTTCTTGAAATTAGTTCCTCAAATCACGGACAAATGTACTTATTTCAATAAAGTTGTTCTTATTTCTAGATTACTTGTTGCAGTGTTTTGTGTGGCTGCTATCATATAACATGGCTTGCAGAGGAAATCTTCCTTATGCATAGTGTTGTACGGTTTACACCAGTTACAGACTTTTCACTTTGCAGAACTTGAGAACAGGGTAGATCTTCTCAGTTGCAAAATGTAATAAATGTAATAGATCTAGCCTCCTTGACTTGCTTGGCTTAGCCACACATAATGCCAGTCCTAATCTGCTTCTTCTCCACAGACTGTGGAGCTGTTCTCCCAGAGGTGCCCTGGTGGTACCACCCTGAGCCTGCTCCTCCCCGCGGCCCTGGGGCCTGACCTTGCCCGCTGCTGGGGGGACATCTCCCATTAAAGCCGCACGTTGTGATAAGGCCATTTCTTTTCCTTCAGCATCCTTTTAATGTCATCCCTGAAATATGAAGTCATTAAGCCATATTAAAACAGTGCTGACAAACTAATTAACAGAAGACATTATACGGGATGGGCTCGATTAATCCGCTTTAATTGCTCTTTTAAATGGGGGCTCCAATTAAAATTAATAAAGATTTACTGGTGATCGCACCCAACTACACCAAGAAGTATCTGTCTGAAGGGCAGCCTAAAGTCAGCGTCCTGCGTTCTCAAGTTGCTCCTGCCTGGCCCCTGTGCGCCCTCTCTCTGTGAACGTGCCAAAAGCCTGCGTCTACAGGCGTGAGATTAGGCTGGGGGCCCGTCCCTGCGGCCCCGAGGTCTCAGGGCTTTCTTTGGAGCACTTGATCTCTCTATTGTCTTTACTGTGCCCTGTTTAATACGCATGACCTCATTTTACTCCTCATTGCACCACACACACATCAACATTAAAGCACATTTGGCTTTAGAAAGGTTAAAGCAAAAGGGCCACATTGTTTTTGTTTTTTTTTCATTGTTTTTTTAATACATATTTTGATTACAATAAACTAGAATTGTATCGTTGTTAAGCTATATTGAAGATCGTGGGTATTTACCAATCCACCAATGAATATTCATGCACTTTACGGGACGAGAATTGATCCTTCGTGGACTTTCTCACGTCAAACCAGCTGAGTCAATCTAGAGAAGGGCATGACGATCTCATCCCCATTCACCGTCAAGGGATAGTTTCAGTGCCCCCAAAATATCCCAAAATAAATCAATACGGGAGAAATGCAGAAGTTAGAAGTGATCGGTTCTTTACACAGTTTTCAGCAGTACTAATATTAATCAAGGGAACTATACTCTCACTGTTTTGAACTCTTTTTTTTAGGGCAGTGAGGGCTGTTCAGGATGCTTAAGTCTTTCCCAGATGCCACACACACTATTGATTGGACCCCAGCTGACCCCATCGGTGCCTCTGTCCCAATCAATGGAGCCCTTTTGACCTCTACCCGACCAACTTTCAATCATCTCATTTTGCTGTAAATGATGGAGACTTGTCCCATTAGTTTTATACTGTATCAACTTTATGAAACACTTTGGCTGCGATTGAATCAAAATCACAGTTTTTAGGCAGTAGAGAGTATTTTGAAAATGATTAAATAATACCTCAAGCTCTGTGATGACTTATTTTGTGTTTTACTTTAACTGTGTACATGAAATTACATACTGTTCTATGTTGTGCAGGTGAGTGGAGTCTCAGCATGTCTTGGATCGGTTACATCACACTAAACAACCACCAGAGGACGCTGTTACTCCAACTGTTGGTCCATGAGAAGCTCGGGCACTACTTGTCCTCATGAAACAACATCCAGGTTTGTGTGTGGAAATGTGAAATGAGTGGAGAGCTCAGACGAAGTCATTTTCTGTTCATTTTTACATCTCGTTCCCGTCACCTTTTACTTTCCATTTCATCTTCATTACAAGGCACGATTTGTTCCATAAAATACTCCCCCTTATCTCTGAAAATAATTTCCATCGCTGCGCGGGAGTCAAGGCTCCGAGCGCCCGCGGCTGCGCGCCCACTGAAGGCACTCTCTTTGTTTTCTTTCATTATCATCAGAGGTGACCAAGTCTTGTTCAGAAAATGTCACACAACAAATTAATTTGAGCACAGCACTTTGCTTTTGGACCAGAGGCATTTTAATTGAGTTGAGAATATAAATTAATTTACTGAAGGAGACCGATCTAATTGGAAGGAAATGTGTATGAAAAGATTAGCGAGCGTTATATTGTCTCCGGTCTGACTCAATGTAGCAATTCAGACTATTGTTTTAATTTCCTTAATGTTATCATTTCTGATGTAATTGGTGCTTGGGTACCTGACAGCTTTTCCAATTAAAATGTTTGGTTTTGGGCACTGACTGTTTTATCTCAGTCAGCAACAAGGAGCAGCACTGTGTTCTTTTATACTATTCAGTCACCTTGGCCTTCTGTATTAAAGTGGGAGAAATCCATCCAGAGCAGTCGTGTAAAAGTGTAAAAGCAGACATTTGTCTACAATGTGTGTGCCCTGCATGTATGATCATCATCACTTGAGCCCAGGGGCGTAGCACCAAATTCTGGGTCCTGGGTACAAACTATCTTGGTGGACCCCCGCTTATATTTTGTATTCTTTAACCACATAATACATTAATATATAGCCTAACCAGGTGAAAAAATAGGTCGACCTAAAAAAATGCTTCATAAACAAACACATGGATACTAAGTTCATGGTTTGTTTGTTTGTTTGTTTGCTATTTTTAAAGGGGTGTCAGGGCCCGAAAATTCATCCATCATTATTGTTTGTGCAAAATTCTGTCTAGCAACCATTGTATTTCAGCCCTGTTGTGTTTGATTCTTATAGTATCAATTATGAAGAAACTTAGAAAGTACAATACAGAACGCTTTTTGAAGCACTTATGAGGGCCCCCACCCTGCACTGGGCCCTGGGTACTCAGCACCCTTTACCCCTCCAGTCCGACGCCCATGCTTGAGCCTACTGTTGTTATCGCTTCCTTGACAGTGTTGCTCCCTGAAAGTTGGTAAAGGTGCTTAAAGTGCATGACAGGTTTTAATGCTTTTGAAAATATGACTTATTTAGATGAATAACATCTGTTGTAAGTCATAATTAGCATTTTATTTCAGTAAAGCAGCAATTTACTTAAGAAATGTTGGGTAGAAAAGTTATTTTTATCTGATTTTTAAGCTGCTGACAGGAAGTGACATAGATAGAGGTAAGGTTCCAGAGCTGTTTGACTCACTTGCCATTGACATGACATGGTTGGCACGGCAACAGTTTAAAATGGTTTGCCTCTATCTATGTCACTTCCTGTCAGTGTCCAATAAGGAAGTGAAACTATAAACATCACAAAAATGGTCAAACTAAACAAAACTGGGTAAATTTTTTAGTAAAAGCTTAAATACAGTCGTGTTAACTATGTTTTAGCAAAGATTGTGTCAATGTGTCATATGCACTTTAATGTGAACTCATCCCTGAGATGAACTGGGATGATTGAAATGCGCAGAGGTGGGTAGTGAGGCTAAAATATTTACTCAAGTAAGAGTAACTTTACTTTTAAATAATTTTACACAAAAGAACATAATTACTCCAGTACAAGGAAAAAAAAAAGTACCTGAAGTTGCACTGTGTGACTGTATGAGTGTAAAGGTACGATTCTGAGATTTTTATTTATGAGAAACAAAACATGAAATCATATACTAGAAGAATAAAGTACATGAAACACACTCTACATCTATTTCATGTGTCAACATGAAGATTTACTCACTGTGAATGAGATTTTTTTTTTTTACTGAAGTTTAGAGTGCAGATACTTCAGTATAATTTACTCAGGTAGAAGTAAAAAGTACCACATGGTAAAACTATTTTAAGACTTAATATTACTTCAAAAAGTTACTTAAAAGTTCTAGTGTTAGGAAAGTTGGGAGTGAGATTAAACCACAACTAACAATTCCAAATTTCACGCGTTCCCTCTGTTTGTAAACAGAAATTAAGGTATAGGGCCTTTTGTGTTTTAATTTATAGACGGTGGCTGAGAGTTTAGAGCTTTTGCCTTATAGAAGTCCCAAAGAGTCTCCAAAATGTGCTTTCCAATAAAGTCAAACCATATAAAATGAATAAAAACCATAATGAAAACAATAAAAATATATGGAAATAGTGAAGCAATAAAACAACAACAATAAGTGTTGAAGCCAGTCTGAATAAATCGATTTATGACCCCGAATTTAACCATAAACTACACACAAAAGCTCATACATAATGGACAATAACTCCAATTCTTTGTCACGTTTTCTAGTCTGGCATTTATTGTTGTGTTATTTTCTATAGATTTTTACACCAGATGCCCCGCAGTCCCACACATTTCCCATTTAGTTTATCAATCGCTCCGTGTTTTGCATGTGATCGGGCTCGGAGCTGCGTGGCCTGGAAGAAAGTGTGAATGGGACCGGTGGAATTTGCTTGTGTGGCACTGGCGCTCACATGAGGTCACTCTGAGCGTTAGTCATGAGGAGGGAATGCATTGTGGCTGTTTTTAAGACACGGGCCGCTGTCCGCATCCGTGTGGACAGTCCGCACAATGACAGAGGGCCTGAGAGGGTTCGCTGGAATCGGCTGGGGGGCAACAATGTGGAAATGTGGATGGCATTGTTTAACAGCTGTGAATAAGAGGGAGCTTATTGGGAGAACAAAATCAATACTTTGGAACACAAGACACACACTTTTTCTTTTGTCTTACAGAGGTTTAATTGCGATGTCTGTAAACAAAACTGTATGTCTCATCAGCACATTATCAAACTGTATTGTCAAACGGGTCCAGTCATGTAGACACCGATGTGTAATTACAACACCAGCTTATAAAACAAATCGGGCTCTAAAGCAGCACTATATTTTCTTTTATTTAAAAAAAATTGAAATCATTAAAAATTAAACACAGAATTGTTCGTTAAGACATGAAAAATAAGCTAAACAAAGCACCACGCTAATCTTTGAACTAAAAATGAAATGGAAAGATAAGCACTAATCAATGAAAAACATGGGCGCTAGGTTAGGCTAGTTTCTCAGTGAATTAGTTGCCTTAAATATCTCAAAATGTTCATTCTCAACTCTCAGGACCTATTTTGTCTTAAATACATAGTTACATTTACAGTGTTACAACATTTCCTAAGTCTTATCCTAACTTTTACCACAGTACCCACCACTGTCCACATTCTGCTCAGGCTTAAGAAAGTAAAAATCAAACTTATGGGGTGCTCAATGCCAGAAAGTAAAGACGACTTCACAGGTTAAATCTTGTAAACGTTCCCTATTTACATTTTAGTCACAATATTATCAACCAGGGAAATGCCAAAAAATTCAAATGAACAAAACACAACAGCATTCACTGACAGATTTACAGGCGTATACAGCTATGGTTTAATTATCTTACATCACACTTTGCCAGAAAGCACCATCAGCGCGGATGACGTGCCTCGTTTATAGATAGGAAGACGTCTTGAACTCATCGGGCACCTCGCTGTCCAGTTTGCAGATCACCTTATAGATGGCCTTCTTCCAGGACGGGTCAGAGTCTTTGGATGCGGAGACAGCGCTGTAGAACTCGTGGAGGGTGATCTCGGCTACCTCCAGGAATCTGTCCGGCACCTGCGGGAACAAAAGGAAAAAAAGGTGAGGCCTCGTTAGCAATTCCATATGAATCCTTAAAATGATGCTACAGGCCACACGGAGTCAGTTTCTCCAAAAGCAGACAAAGGAGTGTACAGCCGATCTTCAAACGCTGATAAAAGGGAGCGCGTCTCTTTGTTCTCCGCACTATAAATGCATCGATGCAAGCATTAACTTTCAATTAAAGGCTCGCTTTGATTAGCTGCTTCTGTTTTCTCCAACCTGGACTTGAGCATGCTTTCATTTGTAGGGGATTTAGGCTACTCACAAATCCTTCGATACACACAAACAAGTGAGCGTTGCGCCTTGTCCCGCTGGGTATAGGTCAATGTAGTTGTCTAGGTATATACAATGCAATCCAATGTGGCTTATTTACATGCATGTGGTCATTAACATTAACCAAATCAGTCAGACATAACAACGCTATCTTGGTATGTATCAAATCGTCTATTTTAAGTCAGAGCACATCGTATAATATTTTCAGACTTTTTACTTTTATCATTGGTTAGGTGTCATCCCTACACACGGATCATTGCATAAGGACTCGGTGCAAGGAATGCTGGGAGAAACCCGCCCCGCCGCACTTGTTTCCCATCCACTGGTGAGTGAGCACAACAGAGTTGGTACAAGTTATTTTTCTTTCCCCTCATCTCCCGGCACAAAGGTCCCTGGGAAAGGAATGTCTTGGTCCCAAGGTAAAGAAAACGCTCTGGACCTTTCCCACCGAGCGCGCTTCTCCCTCGCAATCCGCCGCGTCTTTCTCAGCATTCCGCATCAGTAGCAATCTCGGCCCCGCTCAGGCGTGCCGGTCCTCTAATCCGCAGTTGTTTTAGCCGGATTTTGCGGCTTCCTCTTCCCACAGTTTGATAAAGCGTCACTCGGGGATTTAGATAAGGGTGGTGGTGGTAAGGACTGGTCTACTACAGGTGCAGCTAGCTTAAAAGGGATGCGTGGCACTATTTGGACACAGAAGCACCGCTTACTGGGCTGAATTAGTACAAAAGTGTGAGGGGTGACTAATGGGTTGTGGTAACGTGACTTCATAACTTTCTATAAAGACCACAGATAACTACTGAGGTGGAAGACAGCACCGAATTCTGTGGTGGAGTTAGCATTTGTGCTGCTAAAATGCAGATGTTTTGACTGAGTTTATAGTTAATATGGCAATGCTATTGGTTCAAAAACAGTACATTACCCACAGAATCATAAATGCCTCTGTCTTCTGCCTTCATGATATCAAAGGAGAAAAAACAAAACAAAAGAATATTGTGAACACAACCTTTAGTGAGACTTACATGGAAGTCGTTGGCTTTGTTGTAGTGCATGTTGAGTGCCCGAAACAGCTCGGAGTCTCTGCTGACGGTGATGTCCTTGATGTCACTGACTCCCTCCACGATGGACTGGCGGGCAAATTTCTCCATCTGGATGTAGTAGAACTCCCTGAAGTTGCTGAACCACTTGATCAGCTGAGACGTGATGCAGCGGTTAAACTGAGAGAGAGAGAGAGACAAAGAGAGAGAGAGAGAAATGGTTTTGTTGAATTAATAGTGAGAAAAACGATTTCACGTACCCAAACAGAAGATTTGCGGAGACAGTATTAACCTTTGGCCTCAACAAGCGTATTAAAAGACTGTTTGTTCTGGAGAGTAATTGAAAAAGGTGGTTCAAATTTCAATTTGACATGACTTGAAAATATGAAGAAGAGTTTTCAATTAAATCCAAATGCATGTCTGCTGTTGTCGGCCTCGTACCTGCAGGGCACAGTCACCTGATGCTCCGTCACTCACTTTGACGTTAATTACTCTGATCTCTTCCCACCAATGTCCCGGGTGAAAAAACATCTGTCGGGGTGCTGTGTGTCTTGACATTAGTCTTGTTATTCTATCTCGTCATCCAGAAAGAAAGGAGAAAAACGCCTAAGGGCTGGGCAGGCATCAAAGACGCTTCTTGTCTGTGGTGTGGCGGGTGAGAGCTGGCGTAAGGACAGAAGGAAGCCTCCCTCTGGTTGACTGGGGCTGATAGAATGGAATCAGACACTGGGATTAGGTCCCTTTTGTGCCCTGCCACTTCCCACCACCGGAGTTTAAGCAAGGAGGAGACGTTACACAGGCAGCCGCCCCAGCATCCTCCCCCCTGACCTCAGGGTCACAGCCGACCGGGACGGGGCCCGAATCAGGACAGAATAGGCGCCATGCGAATGTTTTAAACGAACAGACAGAAGTTAGAATGTCAGGAGAATAAGGGAAAAAGTCAGCAAATGTAATGAACAATTTACAGTTGTCTTCTTGACCTCTTCTTGTGCAAGGCAGCTAGAATAATGCTGAATATTAGACCAACTATAACACATTCATTCAATTCAATTCAAGTGAAAGCAACTAGTATGGCGTCTCACTTGTTCTGAACAAGTTGGCAAAACAACTAAACAGGGCAGGAGCCGACGTATTGTTGGAAGAGGTCACAAGCGCACAGAAGCAAACAGGACAACCTCACAAAGGGGCATAACAGAGTGGCACAGGGAAGCTAAAGGAGGCCTGCCGCGAGGCCAAAGCCACAGGATGTTGTGTTTAGTCCCCCCCGCCTGCTCACTCACTGCTGCAGCGTCTCTAATACCGACCCTGTGTTGACACTCAATAGCAATGCCGCTCCTACAGAGTCCTTTGTCAGTCCATTTGCTGACTGGAGTGGCCTTTTTACAGAGAGAATGCCCGTGTATCTCCCTCTGCCCCCAGGACATACTAGCAGCTCAGCGCCTTTGTTATTTAAGCCCTCTGCCTCTTTGTCTCTCCTCCGACACACCGCTGAATATCTCTGTCCCAAACACATTCGGACAAGTCGCCACGCCGGTTAGAAATGATGTTGATGAGTGAGAATTACCTTGACGTCGGGGAAGTACGTTTTGAGCACGTTGGAGCTGGGGTAGCGGGTGTAGAAGAACATGAGCTTGGCCTTCTTCAGATGGCTGGGCGTGAGACCCTCCTGGATGTTCACTTTAAGGTTAAGGCCAAATACAAATTACACACAGGCGACACACACAGCGCCAAATGATAGCGGTGCGGAGTATTCGGTTCCCTAATCTGCGGCTAAATTCAATTTGTCTAAAGAACAGCTCGGCATTAAGCGCAGAGTCAATAATGGCCTTAACATGTGTTTATTGGCAAAACAGAATTACTAAACGCGATTAGGGATTTTTAATTAGACAGCAGAGCACTTCATGTCTGGCAGTTACGACAGTTTGTTTGGAAACGTTTCTAAAAGGAAGAGCTGATTTGAGACATAATTAGGTTGATTTAAAGACCGCATATGCTGCTTTGTGTGGGCTTCCCGAAAGGCTTAGGGAAATGATTAAGAACTTTACTGTTGGCTCTATAGGATATATATGATGGTGAACATTATTGTCAATACCTTGTCCTTCCTGTCAATTAAAAAATAATTTTATTCTGCCTCGAGTCTTTGCCTTTGGTCCTGAAGATGGACAGGAGCAGAGCCTCTGTAGTCAGTGCCTTAGGTCATAATATTTTCTTATTGGGTCACTCCACCATACATTTATTGGGAAATCTACACTACCTTTGAAATAAGAAAGCTGGGATTAAAGATTGATGCGCTGTTGTTCAAAGAGAAGCGCTGTGAAGATAAAGCTAAGACAGGTCACTTTAAATGAATAGGAAAAAATCCATCTGAAAAACATCTATTCATGTTAAGGGAAGCATTTGTAAATGTTGTTTGTTTGAAAATATGAATTCAGAGATATATTTTATACAATTTAAAAGTTAGACCTGAGTATTTCCATATGAATTGCAGCATATCCAGTATTTTGTCTTTGAGTTTCCTTTAGGAAATAGCAGTTGTCTTATCCCCACCTGTATCCATTGTGACAGAGGGACACTAATGCTGAAGACAAGAGCTCAAGTGTTGTGTTGGGGAGGCACTTGTGGTTTGCAGCAGCACTCAGATGTGACCTTTTAGATGCACCACTATCACTCTGATGATAGAGAAAAAGATCCTGCACCTTTTCAAGTCCGAAAAAACACGCTTCCTGAAACACAAACCCATGCTTTCTCTGCCTTTGAAAAATTGGCTTTTGTTCCTGGCAATTCTTATCAAAGCCTTGTATTCCTTTTTATTTGTCTTTTTCTAGACTTAAAGTCATTACTCGGCTCAGATTAAAGAAGATGCTATAATTTTCTATGGGGTTAGGCAGATCAAAGAAAAAATTCTCCTTGAAGTTTGTTACTGGAACTGCCCGTGCTGCGCTGAACCTCAACTAGCCATTGTTCAAATGGATGTAGAGAGCTGCTGTAAAAAATCAAAAGGTAAATGTTTTATGTTGTCAAGAGCTATAACATAACTAAGCAGTAAGATTGCTTTTAGGAAAAATGCACTATCCCATAACTATTTTCAGCAAAAAGGGGTAATAATGTTTGTTTTTATTGTGGACTTGTGCTTCTTGGAGAGAAATGTAGATATCACCCCGAGAAAACTAGTTTAAATATCCCTTAATTATTATTATTATATAGCAATATCTAGTTTAATTTTGAACCTTTTTTCCTATTAAATAATGGATTGCTTTGTCATATAGACCTGTCCTGTCAGCCTACAGCTCTACATTTCTAACTTATTACGTATATGAATGTTCATATGATTTGTGACAGAAAAAAGTCTCTCTGCTTACTAAATTGTAAAATAATTATACAAATGATAGAGGTAAAAGGATATATTGAGCGACATGTACGGGTTGCGTTCAGCCATGCCCTGCAGCTCTCCACACTCCATCTTGACGTGAGGCAGACACAGATTGTCCACAACGACGGGGCCAAGGGCGGAGGGGCGCGGGTGATGCCCCAGGTGGCCCGACGTCACCTTGGACCTCATAGCGATGGCGTCCCAGGGCAGGTCCACCGTGTCCGGCGAGCTCCTGTCCATCGCCGCGGCGGCCGGCATGCAAGGCAGGAAGTTGGAATGTGGCCCGTACTTGAGGAGGTGCTCTAGGATCTGGCTGTCGTGCAACGGGGCGCTGTAGTTGAACTGGAAAGGCGTCTGGTGCAGAGGGAAGGGCCTTTTCACCGACGGGGTGCTGATGGGGGTCAGAACGGGCTTACGCACCACCAGCGACAGCGCCTCGGTTTGATCTTGCGGGCTGTGGGACTCCTCGTAGTACTCTAAGGAGCGCGTTTTGATCGGCGTCTCATCATCTTGCGGTTGCTCCTGACTGGCCTTTCTCTCCGCGTTGATCTCTGGAGAGGGGCACATGCGCTGAGCTGGGGAAGTGTCCAGCCCTGTTGATGGCAGCTTCCTAAAAACGCGATCCACACACTCGCTCACGGCCCGGGTCAGCTCGTGCTTCAGTGTGTCTTCCAGACTTTCCCTTTGGTGCACCATGTACCCTACTTTAGCCCTGTCTTTGCACTCTGCGGCCACTCTGGTGTTCTTCCTGTCAAAATCTTCCTCCGAGCTGACGTACCTCGACTCTGTGCTCACATCTAACGCGTCATCTCCGTCGTCATTCTCTGGATCTTCTTGGTGATAGACCTGTAGAAACTTCTCCTGCAGTTGCCGTAGGAGTCGCTGCATGCTGTGGAGTTGCTCTTTCAGCCGGTGGCACTCCTCATCTTTGCTGCTGCTGTCACTTCCTGGTTTTCGACTTTCCCCCGCGTTATGCTCCTGATGCTGTGGCAGTCGCTGTTTGCGCTTGTTCTCCCTAAAGGTGTCCCTAGCCTCCCTCGCCTCTCTCATCTCCATCTCTGACTTTTCACTGTCACCGTGCGCCCGGCTGGTTGGAGATCCAGCCATCACGCGGATGATGTTCTCCACCCGTGCTCTCTTTGCCTGCAAATAAAGACGTTTTGAAATGAACCATGTCTCTGCATAGCTGTAAGAATATTTGAAGGATAAGCCTTTCAGAAGGAACAATGTATTTTTGCCTCACACAGGGGGTATTATGGTTTCCTGGGAATGATATTGTAGATGTGGTCCGCTCATCAGTGATTGAACAAATAATATTTTATACTGCTTTTTAATTAGTAAGAACAAACTTGCACACCTACTGTTATCTATATCAGTGGTTCTCAACCTTTTGGAGCCACGACCCCCATTATAACAGGTAAAGGGGTTCGTGACCCCCCGCCCGGGTCACACCGTGAGAAATCGGAACATTAGCCTACATAATTCTTAAAAAACAAAGAAAAAAAAACAAATGGCTGAAATAAAATTCATCAAACTACGAACAAATAATGGCACTCTGGTAAAATAGCACACACATGCTACAATAAAACATTAGATTATATGCTAATGAAAATATGTATATTTTATCTAAATTATCTGGCGACCCCCCAAATTTATCTCGCGACCCCCTTGGGGGTCCTGACCCCCAGGTTGAGAAGAACTGATCTATATAAATCCAAGCTGTCAGTTTATTTTAAATGAACAGCATTGAAATGTTTAATAATATTAGGAATAGGGAAGAACAAGCACTGGGCTAAAGATACACAATACTCTCAAAAGATGTGTCCAAAGTGAGGGAGTCAATTTCATAAAAATAAAATGCTCTGTAAAAGGTTTTACAAAATAAACGAAAAAAGAAAAAAATATTAGTTGTATTTAAGTGGGAAAAGAGTTTTAAACAAATCTTATTTTATTATTGTAAATATTTGTTTTCTGGGCCCCTGTTGGTCAAGAGCCTTGTCAGTCATCCTAAACTTTCTCATCCCACCTGGATTTAAATAATTTACTTATGTGTGATTAACATGCTTTAGAAGATTTGATTCAATAAACTTGGCAATATCTTTTAAACAGTCTAGATAAACAATTTCACACTTTTTTTCCCTCTTCATTTATGTAAAAATTGTAACACAGATTAAAAAGAAAAAAAGATGTAGTTTTATGTAAATGTCCTCACAATAACAGTGACATCGTGACATCCCTACCTGCAGGTGGTCACTGACTGGGTGCTCCCCGTCGAAGCCAGCCCCAGTGGACACGTTGGGGGAAGCTGCCTCCATCACGCTGTCCTTAGAAGAGACACTGCTGCGGTCCTCCTGTCCGGAGTCAGCGCTGCATAGGTAGAAGTGTCCCTCGTCCACGGGCCTCTTGCCGGGGAGGGACTTGCGTAGGAGCTGGGAGATGATGGAGCTGCTGGAGTACGGCGAGGAGGAGAGGGGCTCATCATAGGCGTTTCTCCTGAAGCAGGGCAACATTACTTCGGGCTTGTCCTCGTCCAGACAGCCCTCACCGGAGCCGTGCATGGTCTGATCAGGAAGACTGAGGTTCATGCTCTCTCGATACGCAGCAGTAAGTTCGCACGGCAGAACAGAAAACAATCTGGAATACATATGAAACAGGGTTTAGGTGATTTATAACAGCACATTAAGAATAATACAATTCCTAGTAACAATAAAATAACTTACTTCGAAATTACAGATTTGTTTTATTCAGAATAACAAGCCTACAGATGCTACTTTGTGGTTGTAATAAATAATTTCTAAACCTATCTACAGTTGCAAAGATAAATAAATCAATTGGGTACTTTTCTATCTTTAAATTCAGTTTCAAATCATGTTTCAATTAAAAACTGAAATCCTTGTTACAGAATTAATTTATGATGAAGCAATACATAGCAGTCACACAACACATTCCAATCTTTCAACAAAAGTGAAAATCTGCCCAAACTGTCTATTGATTTTACATGTTACAAATTAAACAAGCAATTTAGACAATACAGAAAAAACATAACATGGTAGTATTACTTTTTACACAATATAAATGTATGTAACAGATATTTATTTATGTATCTCTTAAATTTAAACAGCATCTAATTTCTGAGTCTGAATTTAATGTTGTTGTTATTTTATGGTCATGTAACAGAATAGTAATGATTATTATTATCAATTGGTAATATTTTATGCATCATATTTTTTATTCTGTGCTCTCCTTTATTAAAAAAAATAATCAAACTTTACTTCACATTTAATCTATTCAACATATTGGATGAACTTAGCAAATTAACATGGAAGCTTTTTATGACACTTAAATTATAAAGTAGCTTTACTAAATTAAATATATGCTAAATCAAACTAAGAACTGAGGAAGAGTGAACGCAGACAAACACCCATGCTGGTGAAATGAAATGATCTGAGAGTAAGAAGGTAAAATAGTCATGCACTTGTCACACTAGTCCGGGGCACAGATGTATATCGCTCGGAGTGGGACTTACCTGTTGCGCTGGGATGAGCAGTGAGGGACTGGCCTGCACTTTGAGCTGGACAGTGAGTGAAGAGCAGCGGTGCACCATCAAACGGAGTGGAGGCGTGGTCATGCAAAACAAACGTGCACTGTGCTTCAAAAGTCAAACCAACGTGTTTGACTCACATTGTGAACACTCGTCTAAATTGTGTGTAATTATTGTCAAATTCTCAAGGAACACGTGGGCTCATTACCTTAAATGTAATCATAATTATGGTATTAACAAATAGAGTTAAAAAGGCTTTTCTGGGGGTGGATATTCAAACTGTGAAAATCTTTAGCTTGCATGTATTTCGTTAAGTTTTTGTTGTTATTTATGATGTCAGCGCGAGCCCCGTGGGGGAGACGCTCCTGACAGCTCCCCCCCTCCAGTCCCAGCACTTGGTTTATCCCGGGACACGCGCTTCCTCGCCTCTAGCTCGTTGCTGTGACCGGAGTTCCCTTCCGCTCACCGGCTGCTGTCAACAGCCACCATGCTATCTCATTCCCGGTGTCTTACCAGGAATTTGGGACGATCCCTCTCCGTTATCCGCCAGGTAGGCAACCACAGACGTGATACGTTGCTGCTGCCTGTTACGCCAAGCCTTTGGGCCGCACGCTTGTCCCGGGAAGTGTCTTTGGGAGCTAGCATTAGCATTAGCACTCGCTGCTGTACTGTAGGCCACAGACAGGCCGTAACATTGGGAGCCAAGGACAGTATGACACTTCCCTCCTTTAGGTCTGTGTGAAGTCTGTTTTCAAATATAATAGCACACTAAAAGGCTATCTTAAAGTGGATTGAACAAATATTATATTCCGTAACATACGATCGGCTCGGTTGTTACGAACTGTCCTTATTATATATATTATGAAGTTAGCTAGCATCAACATGCTAACTAAATAATGACATGTTACAAACTAAGAGTTTAAAAAGAACAGATGCACATGTGCTAGTAATGTCATATGCATACAAAGAAAACAACACTTATTTTCATCCTTTTTTAGTAAACGCTGATTACAATTTAAATGCTTGAAATGTTTTTGCAAGAGTCTTATTACATGGGACATTTTTTTCTGGTTATTGATGATGTCAAAGGTTAGAGGTTGAGGCTGTTGACTGATTCTGTAATCTGTTTGAGCCATTCAACAAAACACTTGATCTATTCTGTGTTTGATGTCATAATAACTTTAATGTAAACCTAATATGATGCTTTTGTTGTTACAGGGAAATAGTGTGTTAGCCCGTCAAGCTACTGCAGGTATGTGGTTTGTCTGCCTGTCTGTCATTGAACATCTGATAGAATACATGCTATGTATCATCGTCTCCTCTTTGTTTTTACTTACAGCCCTATCGACTTGTAATGGCGCCATTTACAACAAAAGTCTGTAAGTTCACAAAATCACACTAGACATAATTATTGCCATGCAATTTGTCATGTTATTTATACTGTTAAGTAATGTATCTGGATTATGTAAATAATCCTTCTGTTATGTTAATAATGCCGTCACTGATTAATGTGCTGATGGTGCACTCAATTGATCCTTTTTTATCAGAAATGCACAGCCTAGGTCCAGTGTCTTCCATATCCAGTACTTTAGGACATCTGCAGCCTACAGTATGTTTAAAGCATAATTTTAAGTATCATTATTGTAAATTGCTATGGCACAGAAAACACGAGTTTCGTCCTGTCTTTCCTTAGGAGATGAAGTTGTCACAGTTAAGACCCCTGCATTTGCAGAATCTGTCACAGAGGGGGATGTAAGGTGGGAGAAGGGTAAGTGCCACTTTTGCCAAACACACTTCATAATGAACATAGAATGGTTTTATTGACTGAAATGCTGAAGCAGATGTTTCTCTTCATAGCTGTTGGCGACACTGTGTCAGAGGATGAAGTGGTGTGTGAAATTGAGACAGATAAGGTGAATAACTTACAGCTTTTACAGCTGCCTGTTTTTTCAACATAGTTTAAGGCGTAATAAACTCTCCACTGTGATTCGAGTGCCTCTGTCCCACTTTCTTTCATTTTATAGTTTAAGGTACATTTTTTATTCTTATCTGCAGACATCTGTCCAAGTCCCCTCCCCTGCATCTGGAGTGATCGAGGAGCTTTTGGTTCCTGATGGAGGCAAAGTTGAAGGGGGCACCCCACTCTTCAAGCTTAGAAAAGGAGGTGAGTATTCATAATAGTTTTAAGTAAAAGCCTGTCATTCTTGGCATTGCCCTTTTTAAAATAAAACGTATATTATTTCATTTTATATCCATAGCTGGTGCTCCTAAAGCTGCTGAGGCTCCTATAGCTGAAGCCCCTGCTGCAGCTGCCCCTCCACCTCCTGCCCCTGCCCCGCCCCCACCCCAGCCCTCCGCGGTGGGCCCCATTCCCACCACAATGCCCCCTGTGCCACCTGTGCCCGCACATGCTATGGACACCAAACCAGGTTAGTCGACTTGAGACAGACGGTCAGTGTCATGTGAGAAGTCTTCAGCGTGACAGCTGTACTCTTACTTTACATTACTTGATTTAATCTTTGGAGTTTCTCAGGAGTCTCAGCAGAGCTTCTAGATCTTACTTGTAAATCTTCATTACAGTTTCGGCCATCAAACCAACTCCGGCTGCGGCTGCACCTGTGGCTCAAACAGAAGGAGTGCCAAAGGGGGCCAGGACAGAGAGCAGGGTGGGTGCTGTGCTGATTGGTTATTAATATTTATTGCATCAAAACTAAATCTGTATTTTGGTATTTTGTAAATTAGGTCAAGATGAACCGCATGAGACTGAGAATTGCCCAGAGACTGAAAGAAGCCCAAAACACCTGTGCGATGTTAACTACTTTTAATGAGGTTGACATGAGGTAGGAAATTCAGAATTGGTTCACCCACATTATTATGTTTTCTATGTGCTACATTATTGACGCTGCTAGTAAAAGTTTTGCATGTGACAAAGTGTTTGTTCATTTACAGTAAAGATTTAGTTTATGATGTGTTAAAAGCCTTAACAAGACTGCTCAAATGGTTGCAGAAGATGATTGTTATAGATCGAACCTGCCAAATAGGAAAAGCTTTTTGAAAACTGATACCCTTTTAAACACAGGAATGTAAATATTTAGTCATAATTCCATCTAAAACCAAGATAAGAATGGTTAAAACAGGTTTTATTAATTTACAAGGAAATGTTGTTGTCTGCACTTGCCCTCAGCACTAAAGAGGACACTTTGAGGATTTCTTTTCCCCGCAAATGTACGGTGTCAGCTTTCCGCTATTCAGGGTTTTCTATGTGTCCTAATTGGATTGACATTGACAGTCTGGAGGAAGACTTCCCAGGCCAGGGCTCATCTGGAGCCGAAGGAGCTAGTCAGAGCAGAGGGCCCGCAGAGACCTGTGTGCTGAGTGCTGGAGCTGCCTCTACCGATATGGGCTTTTATGACAGCCCAATAAGATTTACAGGCTCTAGAAAGTGAAGATTTTTATCGCTTCTTCTCTCCTTTCTCGGAGAGTCTGTGTCTTGGGAGGGGCTAATTGTGTTAGCGAAGAAACCCTAGAGCTTCAACAGTGTTACAGACAGGAAAACAAACAATTAAAAAGTGAGATACAACAGAAATATGGGTAATGATAAAATGATTAGCGGCCCAATTGCAATGGTCTAATTTGCGATTATATGCTGCTGCAGTGTAATAGCTATGAAAACAATAACAGCTAGCCATGACAAATGAAAAATGTTTTCTCTCTCCACAGTAACATCTCAGAAATGAGGAAGAATTATAAAGACGCTTTTCTCAAAAAGCACAACATCAAACTGGGCTTCATGTCTGCGTTTGTGAAGGCTGCAGCCTATGCCCTTTCTGACCAGCCTGCTGTCAATGCCGGTACATATCTACACTTAGAAGGCAGTGAAAGCTCACTTTCTGTGGGAGCCATGTCTGTGCCTTTGCACGAGATGGTATCAAGTAGCTATATAAGGATATGTGGTAAAGAAAGACATGTTTCATTTACAAACCTCAAACCCATGCCACCCTGTGTATAGCTTCCCATCAACCTGCCCTATTTATTTCCAACCACGAAAGGAGGTTTTCTGTATTTAAGAGTCTAAAACTGCCTGTGGCTTTCACACCTTTTTATTTGCATGAGACTCCAGAAGTTGAGGCGTGCTTCGATCTATTTACTGTAATTCAATTATAATCAGTGCGTATCAGTTTGTTGGTTTGTTTTTTTCCAGTTATTGATGACACAACCAAAGAGATTGTGTACAGGGACTATGTGGACATCAGTGTGGCAGTGGCAACACCAAAGGTAAAACATTGGATTAGTAAAATTGTATCTAATATGATTTGTTACAAATACCTTTCTATCATAGGGTCTGGTGGTTCCTGTTATTCGAAGTGTTGAAGGAATGAACTTTGCTGATATAGAAAAGGCCATCAATTTATTGGGAGAAAAGGTAACAGTTTAAATTTGGTTTGAAAATTATAAGATGCTACAAAAATAATTGCATTTATTATACAAAATACATTGTTTTTCTATATTTTAGGCTCGTAAAAATGAGCTTGCTGTTGAAGATATGGATGGGGGAACTTTCACCATTAGCAATGGTGGTGTGTTTGGATCAATGTTTGGCACACCTATTATCAACCCACCGCAGTCTGCCATTTTGGGCATGCATGGCATCTTTGACAGGCCGGTTGCTGTTGGCGGCAAGGTGACTTTGTTTAACACTAACTGTAAGAAAGGCCGAATTATCTTGCTTGAGAAAATAACCTTGTTGTCCTGTGGTTTAGGTGGAGATCCGTCCCATGATGTACGTCGCCCTGACATATGACCATCGCCTCGTTGATGGACGAGAGGCTGTCACCTTCCTACGCAAGATCAAGTCTGTGGTGGAGGACCCGAGGGTGCTGCTTCTTGATATGTAAAACTGAAACCAAACGACACCACGACCATAAACAACGGCCAAACTCTCCCAGTGAACTTTATTGAGACTGCAGCTGTAACAAGCCACTAGAAAGGGATACTAGGAAACTGTTGGGATGTGATGTGCAATGGCTTTTCATTTTTGACTTCATTAAGACTTGCAGGGATAGCAGTGCTCTGTTAGGGTCTGGTGGTTAATTGGTGCTGGTCTTAAGATCAAAGTTATTAGTTATACACCTATGTTTTCTATGTAATTTTCAGGCTGTCAGTTTATATTAAAGTGACTGGCAAACGTAGCCACATTGTAATGTTTAATTACATTTGGAATGAAAAGAACAAGCACTGGGCTAGAAATGCACTATGTTTTCAAAGGCTGTGTCTAAAGTTAAGGAGAGATATGTATGCCATCCATTTCATGACAATGAAATGCTGTGTAAAAGATTATTTAAAAGAAACTTTTAAAAAATAAAATTTGCATTATAGAACTGGACTATTGGTTGTGATTGATTCGACAATACCTCGTTGCTGTAATGTGTATGAATATTGGTCTCTTTATAATTTACACCATAAAAGTAAGAAGTCAAAGGACGTCTTTCGTATCTCGCTTTAATCTCTTATTTCCATTTTGGAAGCACATAAGTCTTCTGTATGCTCTCCATATGTATTGTGTCTGTTTCATAAACATAGCTGCCCTTCCTTCTAGCAGCTCAAAGCCTTCCAGGAGATGGCGCTGAAGAACGGATGACACTTGATGTCACTTACACCTCCACCTCCCGATCCGAGACGATACCCGGCATCATACTGGAGCAGCTTCAAAAACAAAACATGGTTACGGTATATTAAAATGTTTTTGGCCAATGCGCAATAACATTTATGATACTGTAGGTAGTATCTGATTGAATGCTGACCTCAGTGAGCAGAGACGCTGCCGCGGCGCTCAGGTGGTCTGGGATCAGCAGCTGAGTGTGAGCGTGGATTCCCGCAGGATGCAGCTGCCACAGAGGCTGCACGATAGTGAGTAGCAGTGTGTTACGTGCATGTAAAACTCAACAATAACTCTGGCTTTAAGGTTGAAATGACAGCTTGAGCTCACCATTCCTGTTAGGAGCTCAAACAGCAAAGCCCCAAGACTCCACCAATCACAGGCCTCTGTGACCCTTGATACGCCTCCGATTTCTGTAAACAATGTACATGTACAAGGCCAAAATTGACCATTACTTGGATTTATGGTTAAATCAATGTCAACCACTAGGGGGCATCAAAAAACAAATATCTTTACCCGGTGCACAGTACATCTGCTCCATGGCTGTGGAGCAAATTTCTGTCTGGACTTCACTCCACTGGCCAAAAAATGTCAAACATACTTTGCCTGTGAAAACATTGCCAGATAGTTTGCAGATTTAAAAATGACCATATCAAACATAGCTACCGCTTCCACTCTATGGGTCTACATTAAAAAGAAGAAGGAAAATGGCCTTGATCTTTGACATTTTCCTTCATAATTAATTTTTTTTTTTCTTTTCTGATGACCAAAATTCATTGGACTACACATGTCAACTGTATATGATTTTCATATTCCTCAGTTTTCTTTCACATGTTGCTTTTGGCCTTACCATTCCCAGTGAGCAGAAGGTTTCTGGGATTGAGGTCTTTACAGATGATACCCTGCTCGTGCAAACTCTCCAGGGCCAGCAGGATCTGTGCCCCCCACACACGCACCTCCGCCTCTGGAAGCCCCCAACACTGCGCTGCTTTCTCCTGCTTGGACGTCTTGTCCTTAATCCTTGGCAAATGACACCATCCATCCACCTCAATGATCTGGTCCCCTGCCTGTCCATCTGAGCTGTCTGACTTCAGAGCCTCTCTTTTCTTCTGCTGTGTGTTCCCAAACCAAGACCAGCCTGAGACGGGTGCTCCCTTGGCCTCCTCAGAACTTGATTTCTTTACATCCCCCTTTTCAGTCACATGCAAAACGGGACCCTGTTTACCGCTCAAGCTATTGCAGAAAGAGGCAGAAGTCCAGGAGGTGTCCAGGGAGATTTTGGAATCTGTGTATTCCGAAAACACAGCACGGTCCGTACTCCTGACCACCACCATCCCATTCCTTTCCTCAGAGGTGGGACTATTCCTTTCATTGCTGTGCTGTTCTGCTGTGTTGTCACCTAAAAAGGACCCTTGTTGGGAACTGCTGGTATCCCACGCCGCTTTGCCGTGTATTTGTGTTTGGCAATGCAGTGGGAGGTACAAAATTGCCGGGGTATTCTCACTGTTTCCTGATTTGGGAGAAGAATTCTGATTCAGCCCTAAAGCACTGTCAGCCATTGCGTAGAGATTAGTCCTCTCGCAATTCTTTTCTGTTGCTTTCCACGCCGTTTCGAAATCCGAACTGCACTCTACGAGACCTGTCCCAGTCTTTTTCTTATTGAGTCCTGACATGACATCGAGAGCCTGGCTGACCCGTGCGCAGGACAGAGGAAGAGTAAGCTTTTCCTGAGTTTCTGCCGAGTGCAAACACAGACTGGGGGCTGGTGGATGGATGTGGGCGCCGAGCTGCGTCTTGGGGGGCCCGGAATGTAAGGACAAGTGTTCGAGGTTCGTGAAAAATGAGGAGCGCGTGTTCTGCAAGCAGCCCGTCTCCTCGATGTAAGAGTGGGTCCGGCAGCTGTCCACCCTGCGCAAGAAATCCGCCTCTGTGCCATCGTAGTTGGGGGCATGCGATGCCCTCTCCTGCCCCCCGCTGTGGTTGTGCTGGTAGTCGGTGGCGATTGCTGGGGAGGTGTGGCTGGCTTTCATCTTGCTGTGGTGTTGCTCTGGCAAGGTGCAGTCGGGATGCTCCTTGGCCTTCTCGTTCCGAAGCTTGTGGAGCTTTGAGAAGAGCCTCCCACCTGAAATAACATCCAATTTGCAGTATTATTTAAAATATACTGGAGGATGTGTGTGTTTGCAGAGCTCATAATGGCAAACAGAATATGGGGAACTTTTATGGCAGCCAGTCATGTATTTGTGAATGAAGTCCGCAATGTGGGCAAAGTGTCTTGCTCAAGTTTCGTCCCAAAGCTCTCATTATTACCATATTTCTTATTGTAACATATTGAGCGTTTCTTGGGAACACTTCTCACCTTTGACATGCTCCAGGTGCAGGTACACAGCATCCTCACTCACATAGTATCTCAGCAGCTTCACCATGTACGGGACGCCCTGAGGAATGATGGTCGACTGGTCTCTGCTCTCCCAGCTCGACTTCACTAAACTCTGCAAATATGCGCAAATGCAACTCAGTGTCACAGTGTGTCTTATCCCATCACTTTCTCATGTCTACAGCCTTGATGTTTTCAGCCTAATTTGGAAAAAAGCGATTCATTAAACTGATTCTTAACTCTGCTCTAAAGAAACAAAAAGATCTTTGCTCTATTTTACAATATTACAGTATCAGCATTTCAAATCATTTGACTGACCTTTACAACAAATGTCTCCTTATTCACCATACTTTGCACAACCAGGACCTTTGGATAAGAAAGATAACATTATTCAATAGAAGTAGAGCTACTAATGAGCATGTTGTTTGGGTACAATCCACACCTTATCCGACACTCCAACCACCTTACACATTTCCAGATCCTCCACCGGCGAGCTCAAGTGTCTGATTGGGCGGAATCTCAGGCTGCTGTAACCCTGTAAAAAAAAAAAAAAAAAGCGAAAGAAAATTCTATAGCGATTGATTCCTCTTTTAATTTTAATTCATACTTTTTTATTCATAGACTTCTCTTACCCCCAAATGTGCGCTTCCCTTCCCGAGGTTGTCTTGCAGATGCGTTATGAAGATTTCCTCAGCTCTTTTCAAGTATTGCGTGGTCTTTCGCTTCACGGCCTCCCGGCGCTCTTTGTTTGGGTCCACTGTGAGACAGAGCAGTCCGGTAGTTACAAAGAAACTGCACCCCTTCTCCTTTGTGCGTCTTGTTCAAACAGTTCAGTCTAGACTAACTTGATTGGACTGACCGACAGTGAGAAACGTCGAGTCATCAGAAAAAATGATGTGTGAACTTTGGTTTGTGACTTCCCCATTTAGTTTTTTATTTTGGTGCACACGTCAGAGTCACATGGTGAGTTGTGCACTGCTTGTAATCTCCCATTGCTTTTTCACTCATCTAAATGCAATGAAAAATATTCCATAGGATAGGAATGTACAAAACATCGCACACTCATTGTAAAAGCAGATCAGTAGTCAAAATAAATAACACATCAGGGATTTTAATCACACTAAAGGAGCCTATATATATATTTAGCCATAGCTTAGAAATTATTGGCTCTTTTTTACTATATTTTTAGATTAATGTATTTTGCCTGCGAGTGAGCAAAAAAACACATTTAAACCTATAATTATTCATATTCTATGCCCTGTATATTTTTCCCCCATTCTACTTTTTTGAACACTCAGTACAGCTGTGTAACACTCAGTAAAGCGACCACCATGCACATTCTGTTCACTTACACTGAACTCCATTAAGCAGCAGATCCACTCCGTTCTTATAGTAGCTGAAAGCTGCCTCGTAGTCCTCGCTGACCTCGCTGTCCAGGGCCATGCGGATCTGCTTGGCCGCCTCCACCAGGTAATCCCTCTTTGCCATCGCTGCCTTGAATTGGACCAGACCAGGCCCTGCTAGTAGGGAATAGTGGAGGTTTGACATCCAGTTGGGGAATAAAAGGATTTTGTAGAATGAGTAAATGTTTCCTTACCTTTGTATGTTAGTATCAACAACACGGCTCATGTCTTATTGTTGATTCCAGGGTCAGTGGATGTCTGCACTTGACCGGAAGACTCCCATGATAGAGGCAAGGCATCTTTACCTGAGAAGCAGAGAAGCAAAGAGGTAACAAACTGACCTGAGCGGTGGAAGTGTTGTCTCTGTTTGGATGGCACACTGGTGAATAGGGAGGCTCAGCTTTGGTAACACATTAACACATAGGGCTATTTACTGTAACTAACGAAATATGTGCTATATACTCAACATCACAAAGTAGACTGAGACATGAACTCCAAAATGTTAAGCAATGCTGCAGTGTGTTACAGCCATCCAGGCTAATTTCATATCCAGCCTCTGTCTGCTTGTTAATCTGCCTTTACTTCCAGATGTATAGTATATACTTATACACACACAGTACCTGTGCAGTTTGCAGTGCATCTTTCTCAGCTGTTGAAACCTGCTTTTTTAATAGCCTAGCATGTCCCCGCCTCCCTTTAGCGTATGCAAGACACAAACATCACACACACTGGAGTGGGACCAGCCATGGTGGCGACATCCTTAAGGAGTGTTATGAAACACAGAGCCACCACAGTGTCCCCCTTCATGGAGGATCTCCCCAGTGCACAGTAAGAGGTGGCTGAGCATTTAGAAAACACAGCTTAGCTAACAGATATAAAGAGTTATATACAGATAAAGTACCTGATGTGGGGCCAGCATGTCCTCCACCACCCAGCATCAGCAACACACTCACTCCGCATCCCAGAGACAGGAAGGGGCGGGGGTCAGCTCAGTCCAGAGCTCCCATTGGCTGAGCGTGATGTCACTCCAGGGTAGCACTTAACACAAGGCAGCCACTTCCCCCTCTCATCCCTGATCCTCACAGATGCTGCCCCACTTAAAGAGACAGTGCTGTTTTTCTGCACGTCCTGGAGATTCATTGACTGAACAGAACCGCGTTCACCCCATTGACATTAGGATTTTGCTTGTTATTGATGATGATGTGAATAGGTGAATAGAACAGAGTAAACTGTATAAACATAGCGGTGTTGCAGCTCAGTCCCAGACAGAGACAGCTCGTACATCAGCACAAAGGGGCCTGCCAACCCTGAGGGAAAGCCAGCTGACGGGGGAGCGCAGCAGGAAGTGAGGAGGGGCTGAGGAGGGGGGAGAGTAACATTATCCAAAAAGCACTTGGAGTTGACAGCTATATTGCTGCTTGTTTTTATACACTACAGAAAATGTATATAAAAATCTATGTAAAACATAGTTATAATAATACACAGTATTTCTGAATTTTGATAAATGGAATATGCAATTGACTAAAGTAACATTATTTGTGTACTCTAATACTGTATATATGTTAATATATTTGCACCATTGTGAGTTTATTATTATTTTCATATCATTATTTTTCATCCCAGGCACTGTCTTCTATGTTTATCAATTGATCTTTTCAGTTGGATTCCTCTTATCTTAAAACAAAGGAAGTCATTGAGTCACTGAGTTAATGCTTCAGTTAAATTTTATTTAGGAAAAATGTGCTGTATAATATAGCACAACACATAGCTTTAACAACAGAATAGATCAGCTGCATCAATCACTATACAACAAATCTTAGAGTCGGAGACTTGTCATTCAGTTGAACTTGACATTGTAGGACACGTAGTAGCCGTGGTTGTACATGTAGAGCTTCTGGTCAGTGGGATTGTAGTCCAGGTAGCTGTACTTCTCCTGAAACTTCGGGAAGTGGATGCTGAGGTTCTTCTCCTCCCCGGTTCTTGTGTCCAGAGCGTAGAAGATCTCTTCTGTGGTCAGGTCCACTGACCTTGTTGCATACATCACTCCACAGGCCATGAAGGCATTACCAGACAACTGCTTATACACACCTGTGTTCCACTTATCCTCAATACCGAATGACTTCTCATCTATCTTTGCCACAATTATCTTTCCCTTGCTGGCCTCTGACGCGTACATTACCCACAATCCATTTTCATCTCCTGCAAAGTCCAGAATTTGATTTGTGGAATAGGAGTAAGAAAAGCTCCCACTAGCTTCAGAGATAGCTCTGTAGTCATAACTGTTACTGGTCACATTGATTTTACACATATCATATGTGCTTCTCTGATAATATATGCTGTGACCACGAACTGCAAAATTACTACCAGTGCCTACCCATCCATTCGGCAAGTCATAGTGTTTAAAATTTGACCTGAGTATCAGACTGTCATAGTCGCGGTACAGGTAGAAGTCATAGATATGTGAGCTGGTGTATGCACCATACACATACATGGATTCATAGCCTCGTAGGGGCTTGGAGTCTTTGGCCCACCCTCCCTGCAGATAACCACTAGACAAGTGAGCATTCAGTTGGATGACGTTGGGTTTGCTCAAGCCCACAATTCCGGTACCATTGCAATTTCCTGAAGGAGAACCACAATATATACACAAATCATTGTATTGTTTGCAATTGACTGAACGTTTGTGTGTATCTTCTTTTACCAATATCTGGCTTGAAGTCCTGATCCTGTTGACAATCCTCCAGCTTCTTCTGCAGCTTGGCAAACTCGATACGGATCACCTCCAGGTTGCTCTTGTCATAGGTCTCCAGTTGGTTCACAATCATAGTCATGTTTTGGATCTGGAAGCAAAGACAGTAACATTAGCACATCACTTTACCTTGACTGTCTGCGATCATCTGCAGGTATTTGGTGTCACCTCTGTGTACAAACTGTCAAAGAGCGGAGACGAGACGTTCAGGGACTCCTTAAGCTGGGACACGAGAGCCTCGAACTCTCTGAGCTCAATGCGGAGCAGCTCAAAGTCCAGTTTGATGTATTTGTCTGGACTGCTCTCCAACACGGCTACTCTGACGGTCAGCTCTGACAGGTCCTTCAAGTACACATGCAGCTTGGCTTCATAGGACACCAACTAAAGACACACACACCAGTTAGTAATCAAAAACAAAATACTTTTAAATGTGGCGAAGGTAATCTTACCTTGTTCACTTGTATTTCCACTTCTATGATCATGTCTTTGCTGACTTGTTGCATGTGCTCCACTCGATCTGCTGGGAAGGTGGTATCAGGTGCATAGACATGGCAGAGGCACTGACCAGAGTCACCCACAGACGCAGTCACATTTCCCGATTCCCAGTCCTCCACTGGCTGCAACAATAAAAGAACTCAAATTCTGTCTATAAAGCTCATTGTATTATAGAGATTGAAGTGACTTACAATCCAGGCTAAAACCGGACTGATCAGTAGCAGTAGCTGAACAGACAGCATCTTGACCAACTTTTCAACTCCAAAACTGTCCTTGGGGAGTCGACTTATAAAGACATCTCTTATCAGACCGTCCTGTCCAGGTTTTGTATTCCCACAGTTATTATTTCGAACAGTTATCTCCATGTTTGTATTTGCTCGCAGTGTCCTGGTTGGATCCTGGTCGACTTCAGAAATTGGGGTTAAGATAAGATTTTTTGGCTAGACAAGCTGCACGTCTAATTAGATCATAAAATGAAGCTATTCTTCTTAAATAAGATATTGTACAGAATGATTCACCGGTTTGTAAATGACAGCATCAAACATCTCCACAATAAACTGTTATGTTGGTTTTCTTGTGAAAGGGTTCGTCAGGAGTGAAAACCTAACAGAAACTCTAAAACCAATGGATCATGGTGCATCATAGAGGCCACTATGATGTTAAGTAAAGGCACCATACAGCATGCTATCTTTCATTGTGACAAGTATAATCAGAACAGAGGGAAGTTGAAACGAGGACTGAGAAGGCAGGGAGTCAAGAAGTGCTTTGAATAATGTACAGGGTGAATTTAAGGATCTCCTAGTGTTTTTAAAATAGATGGGATTGTTTGGTAGAAATTACATGAATTAAATCATATATATAGTTGGTGGCGGTAATGCACCCTAACGTTTAGTGCCATTCGGCATTTAGCAACAAGAAGAACCAACCATACAGCCGCTGGGTCACTTTAGATCAAATATGCACTCATGAACTTTTTTTCCCACATGGAAAGTTCTATAATGCACCTTAAACACATTGCGAGATGTCTTGAATAAAAAGTGTCCAGCTGAGAGCACCAGCCCTCCAAGAGACAGCAACTTCTTTAGAGTTTGAGTTAATAATGTGTAAAGCTGAGGCAGTTCAAAATCCAATAAGGGACATACACCTTTAAACTAACTAAAGTAGTGGGTGATGGTCGTGTAATAATCTTTTACTTTATTATAAATGGCTGTTTGACATGTAGCCTCATATTTTGTTAAAGTAAATAAGCCCTCCTATTTCAAACAATCCTGGTCATTGGGTGAATCTGTTTGGGATTTCTACTGTAGTCAAAAACAAAATGGAGACATACAATGCTCAAGTTGATTTATTAGTTATTGGTTTCAACATGAAGAAATTATGTTAAAATTACAATAACATCTTATGAATTTCACATGTTATTCTCTATGATACTCTGGGAGCCCTCCTCCAGAGCCAGGGGCGGCTCAGTGGCCGGAGCTGTGTGGTTGAACCACAGGTGGTAGCTCACATAGTAGCCATCGTTGTACATGTAGAGCTTCTGGTCAGTGGGATTGTAATCCAGGTTCGAATACTTATCCTGGAACCTCTCAAAGGGAACATTCACATAGGTCTCTGTCTTGGTTTTGGTGTCGTACGTGTAGAAAATCTCTTCAGTGTGAATATCTACAGTTTTAACTGCGTACAGCACCCCACAGACCATGAAGGCATTGCTCACTCCTGGTTTGTAGACACTGGTGTGCCATTCCTCCTCTAACCCAAAAGACGCCTCGTTGATTTTAGCTATGACCAATTTCCCACGCGTCTCGTCTTTGGCGTAAGTCACGTACAGACCCGTTTCATCGGCCGAGAAGTCAAAATTCTGATTGGGGGAGTTGGTGTAAGAGAAACTGGAGCTTGCACCAGCGATCACTCTCGACTCGTATTTGACTGAGGTGAAGTTCAGCTTCGCCAGACCAAATGGAGAGTTGATTTGATAGTACAGGCAGTTCTCTCTTATGATGAAGTTGTTCCCTGTGCCTGTCCAACCGCTGGCTAAGTTCTGATGCAGGAAAGGGGTCCTGAGAATAAGGTTTTTGTAGTCGGTGTAGAATCGGATGTCTACAATGGACGCACTAGAGTAGCCAGAGTACCAATACATGGACTTCCGATCTGGAATGGGTTTGGAGTCTTTCCCCCAACCTCCGTATTTATATCCAGAACTTAGATGAGCGTTTAGCTGACTAACAATGGGCTTACTGACTTTGATGATGCCAGTGTGAGCACAAGAACCTGCAAGTGGAATAAGTCAGTTCAACAAGTTGTTAAAATCCACTTGACGATTGTTTGATGGACAAAGGAGCTTACCAATATTGGGGTTAAAGATCTCCTGGTGACGTTTCTCGCACTCTTCAAGCTCTATCTGGATCTTGATGTATTCACGTCTGGTGGCCAACACCAAGTTCTTGTCATAGATCTTCTCCAGTGTGTCCAGTTTGTTCACCATGGCTGTAATCTGCAAATTACAGTAACATCATTGAGGGCAAATATACTACAAAAAAAGACAAGGCTAAATCTCTACCTCTACTCGCAGGGAC
Organism: Gobius niger; assembly: GCF_951799975.1. Lineage (NCBI taxonomy): Eukaryota > Metazoa > Chordata > Actinopteri > Gobiiformes > Gobiidae > Gobius > Gobius niger. The sequence goes on from NC_136867.1 coordinate 8,998,446, forward strand.
TCAAAGACGGTGGTAGAACTTTTGATGGAAAGCTGAAGCTCCTCGATCAATGCCTCCACCTGTTTAATCTCCACCTTGATCTCCTCCAGGTCTGCATCATTGTAGTCATCCGGGTTCTCCTCGACCACTTCCACTTTACCTGTCAGCTTCACGATCTTCTCCGCATACACCGTCATTTTGATGTCGTACTCCTCCAGCTGAAACGCACAACATCATCGCACAATTCTGTCAAAAAAAAATCTCTTCCCATACACGCTTTTGTATGATATGCATGTACCTTTCCTATCTCCAGCTCGAGTCTATAGGAGATCTCCCCCGCTGTTTCTTCCACCGCGATCAGGTCTTTGATGGGGAAGGTAGAACTGGGCAGGAAGGCATCACAGGTGCACCTTTCGCCGCCTCCTCCTCCTCCAGTACCATTCCGGGCAGCCACTTCCCTCCACACGTCCATGCGCTTGAGGAAGAAGCACATGAAAAGGGGTCAGCCTCAAAGAAAACAGAGATGAATCAGTGGATCTAGGCGATGCCATATACGTACCCCCCAGGCCAGAGCGGAGCCGAGCAGGGCCAGGAAATACAGAGTGCCAATCATTTTTGAAGCAGTCTCTCGGGTGAATGAAGAAATCATGTGGCTATAGCATTTATATACAGGAGTGTGGTCAGGCAATGACTACACACACCTGCTATTGTTCACAGGCTATGCAACAGGGCTCATAAAAATGCATTGATATTATCAGCAAACACTAAATACCGGGGAGTAGATGAGGAGGTCTAGCATCTGACAGAATTCACAGGAGCCATTGTTACTCAGTGGTAGCGAGATTATGGAGTGTATCAGGACTAATCATGAATTATGGCAGCCTCTACCGGATTGTCTAATTGGTATTACGAATGATCAGCTGTTCCCCAAGAAAGTTCCCACATATGGAATTCGCTTATCAGTGACGTCAAACAGTTGTTGGCTAGTTTCATCTACAATCTAAGCACAGGAGGCAAACAGAGAAATGACCAGGCCTGGGAGGAAAAAATGCAATTTCCAAGGCAAACTGACTGTATCAAAGTCCTTTATTGAACGACACAAATGGCATGTTTAATGTTAACTGGTAACTGTGTGGCGCTTTTTAAAACATTTCTCACTTTAGGAACAATATGCCAAACTTAAACGTTTACCCAGGTCAGATAAGAATACGAAGTATAAGATAAGAACGTTCAAGTGCCTAAACCTATGGTGAAAGTAAGTCATCCATCACCACCTCAGGGCTTCTGCGATTAGACTATAAGGCCTGCCTTAAATGTATGGCTGTTCATGACCAGAACTGTTTATGTGTTAAAACACCTTCTCTTAGGATCCGTCTGCAAAACAATTTAATCACTAGCCAGCGATTTCATTGTGGTATAAGCTTAATGTGGTCTTTTCACAATTCTCAATACAAGTGGTCAATATCCAAGTACTTCAGATTGTGCTGTGCATTGATCGGAAGAAACCACAATAGCAAGAAAATGTGGACTAGAGAAGGCAGATATTAAGACTGAAGACAGAAACGTTTTTTCTTTTCTTTTCATTTTTATCCTCTACATTGAAAAAATGGTCTCAATGAATTGATCACTGAATACTTCTACACATTTCCAAGCTATTACTTCATGAATATACAGTATGGTACGAATTCTTCATAAATGGACAAGACTTTCTGGTCTGAGATGCTTTATTATTTCGATACAGCAAGTTCAAAGTCCACAAATGTATTGTCTTAGAACAGGGTTTCCCAAACTTTTCAGGCCGCAACCCCCAAAATCACTTAACCAACTACTCGGGACCCTCTTATGTAAAATATTAGCCATTATTTCACTAAAAATATTCTAACTTCAATTCAATGTCAGAAATGTAAAAAAATATTGCAACCCCACTCCAGTGTCCCGAGAACCCCCAGGGGGTCCTGACCCCCACTTTGGGAACCACCGTCTTAGAAAAACTGACACAATACAAATTTGTCAAACATAATGTATCGAAAACATCTCCCTTGCTATAGGAAAATTATTTTAAAAAATGAAAACGATACAATTCAGTTGTCTGGGAGTGGCTGGTGTCAAGTGCAGTGATGTGTCTCTCCGGCTACATCTTTCACTGTTGCTGACATTTCTTTTAGAACATTTATTTAGTCACTTCCGCAGACTTCTTAACCACACGCTTCTTTGCTTTTTTCTTCTTTGCTTTTTTACTCTTGGGTTTACCCTCTGGTGGTCTGGGGTTCAAAGCCGGTCTGGACCTGATCAGAGTGGAGTGCCTGCTCATCTCTGGATCGGAGCGAGTTCCCTGAGCGGAGATGGACTTCCCCCTGGAGAGTGGGAGATCATCCAGGAGGTTGGGCTGAGAGTAGGACCTCAAAGCGGGGGAGCTGGTCGGCCTGTAATGGCTGCTGCTCCCCAGGATGGGCAAGTGAACGTGATCGAGGTATCGGCTGCTGTGGGACATAGCGATGTGGTGCCAGGAGCTCAGTGGGGTGGCGGAGAAGGGCTGGGGACCTCCGGAGTCGTCTTTGCCGGGCCCTGGAGATATGACCACAGAGCCGTGCGGGGTGACCGCCTCCACCGCAGTCTTGAAGGTTTTCAGGATGCGATCGCTCTTCTGTTTCTCCTTCTTCTGCCTTGATTCAACCTTCTTCAGATGCTTCCGGTGGTCCCTCATCATTTGTTTTCTTGTGTCGGCTAGACCCCTGCAGAATAGTAGGATATAGGGTTGGTTGGTTTAGAAACAAGCAGACTGTTGACGTTTTTAGAATGAAGGTCGATAACTGATGGATTCTAAACCAAATTACAGTTTCACACCTGTAATCTACAATCCCTGTCTTGTCACGGTCAAGCCTCTGAATCAGCTCCTCTATCTGGTACCGATCCAAAGGAATAGTTGATTGCTATTAAAAAAAAAGTTGTGAATTAAATTTTGGAGAATTGAATTGTCAATCTAATTTGTGAATTCTTTAACGATGTATTATCAGAAACCTGCACAGCCTTCCTGAACTCTGTGACAGGGACCCTCATGGTGCCATCTTTGTCAATGTTCCGGAAGAAATCCCATAGTCGCAGCTTGCGCTCATCCAAATAATCCTGAAAAAACATCAAACAGAGAGTGTAGAATAAGACACCACACAAGTGAACAAAGATAAACATATGTTAAACACACACCTGGATGACTTTCATTGGATCCACACGTTTAGGGGGTTTCTTGGCAATAAAGCCTCCAACGCCACCATACTGAACGTCCAGACTGGGGTGCTCCTGGCAGGTCAGCTCCAGCAGATGCACAAAGTTCTCATTCACAAGGACATTCTGCATTCAAGGAAGACAAGCGACAAACTCTTTAATTCAAATCCTTTCAGCACAATTACATTCATACAGCATTGGCCTACACTTATGTTGATCTCCTCCAGGGCACTTCTCAGAGAGTTCTTCACTACATTGACCAATGCAAGAGCTCCCTCTACTGTTATAGAGTTGTAGGCCAGCTGTGGGAGCATAAACACATGATAATATTTCACTTCACCTACATCCTTGGCTGTAATAATGATGCGTGTCCATTGTGTCCGACCCACCAGTAGAACCCTCAGTGTGTCATTGAACTCCAGCCCTTTGCAGAGGCTGCCCACTCCCTCGTTGGTCAGGCGGTTGTTGCTGAGGTTGAGGTGGACCAAGGTGTTGTTGAATTTAAGAGCCTCCCCCATGGCCAGGGCTCCTTCGTTTCCAAAGCCGTTCCATGATAAGTCGAGGCGTTTCAGCATTGTGTTCACCTAAACATGCCAGGAAGAATCCTAATATCAGTTGTTGAATACTATGTGCAAAACCAACATGCCCACCATTGGCAGCATTATTTGTGTGATGCCTCACCTTGAGCCCTGCGGAAAGGGCCACAGCTCCTTTCATGCGGAGGTGGTTCCAACTAAGATCCAGTACCTCCAATCCCTCATTGTTTGCTAAAACGAATAAGTGGTTAACTTTAAAATTGCATTAATAAAGTCACACCAAACTCGGAATAGAGTAGCTATAGTTTTTACCCAAAAGTTGTCCCAAATGCTCCCCTCCTTTTCCACGGAACTCATTGTGGCTCAAGTCAAGCTCCTTCATTCTGGAGTTTGTCTAAGTGTTCAAAACTGATCAACTGAGTCATTGATTCCAAACATCATTGTATTGTATATAATAGACTATATTACATGTGTATAAAAAAAAATGGCAACCAATAACTTACTGACAAAGCATCTGCAAAGTATTTACCATCCTCGTCGATAAAACCATTCCCTGATAAAAGATTGTTTAGAATATGTTAATGTTTTCTTGCAATAATTCATATTTATCTGTGTTATATATGTGTTGCAAATGTCGCAAATATGGAACCTGCTCCACTTGATCTGTTGTATCACTTACCAGATAGTTTCATAGATCTTAGTGAAATACTGTCCAGCAACATGTTTGCAACACACTGAGCACCTGAACTCAGCAGGCGGTTTTGAGATAAATCCTGTAACAGAGAAACACATGTACTAAAAATGTGAAATGCTCTAGTGACCTCTAGTGGAGGTTGCTTTGGTGCACTACTTACCACATGCTGAATGGTTAAATTTGCCCTCAGCATCTCCACCACATATTTGGCTCCTTCAGCTAATATGCCATTATCAGACAATTCTAGCTTGTTTATCTGCATATCAGTCTGAAACGGTTCAGAAACTATGGATTTATTTGATATAGTTTTTTGTTTTGTTTTGTAAAGACACTTACTTTAACGGATGTGTTTTAACTTACCACAAGGGCAATAGCAATTGCCTTGCAGCCCATGGGTCCCAGTCCATGGTGGCAAAGGTTAACTGTTGTGGAGCCAAGATTTCTTAAGAAGTATGAAACTGGCACCACATGCAGAAGCCTGCAAGCCTCCAAGTACACCTCAGCTGTGGACATTTCCTTATGATCATCTTCACCTTCTGTTAGAGAATGAGTAACAAAAACGACCCCTTGAACACAGTAAAAAACAAGGATAATTCACAGTAAAATGGTCCCCACTTACCATCGGACTCCAAGTCTGTCTCCCACTCATTCTGGACAAAGGGTTGCTCCGCTGTTGATGTACAGTCTTCATCTTTCAGGGATAGAGACTCAAAAGACAACATGGACAAATTTGTCAGTTAATTACTTTAAAAAAAACTTTCATGGCTATTTTATCCCTCATGTGTGATATCTGTGAACAGGTACAGAGAAGGGGGAAGAGATGTTCAACAAGAAATTCTATACCTAAGGGAGCATGAGGAGCCTCATAAATTATAAAGATGGTGTGGCTTGTGATTAGCAACAGAATGCAAATTTTAGATACACAAGATGATAACGACCATTAGCTTTCCTAATGTTTATGTTTGCAATATATAGGCTATTTTACAACATCATATACTGTATTAAGGACAAATGTTTGCATGACTAAATGAAACAATTTCTGTGAACAAACTAATATTAAAAAAAACGTTGCTGTGTTACTGTCTCGTTTTCAGAGCTATATATTCGCTTTGCCCTTTGAACTGACCCATGTTGGGATCAGGTTTGGGTTGGGCCCCGAGGCAAGGCCCTGAAATATTTAGCGCATGCGCAATTAAACATTACAAAATGATAGGCAGTATGCTTTTCTATGGACTTTACCCGTTGTCCCGGTACCTAACGGGTCGACGCTCAGGTAATTTATTAACACCACGGTTTCCTCCATGTCTCTGTCTGTGTCCTCTGGGCTGTCACTTGTAAACATTTACACAAAACGAACTCCGAAAGGCAGCTGCCCATGTGAGGCGCCTGAAGCTAACTGCTGCTAGCGTGAACTTGGTGTTATTTCTGACGAACACGCTCTTTCCGACTCCTCCGCTGGACGTGGGTGTCAGCTGGAAATATTCAGTCAAGAAGTACTTGGACAATAATATGTAAATAGCCCGAACATTAGCACGTTGTTACATTTTATCTTTAAAAACAACACAAATGCACAGTCTTTAGTTTAGTGACTTTATAAAGTTGCGTCATGTTGTCTCCCATCAGGGTTATAAGAGGAAGTGCGTATTTCATGATAAACTGTTACCAGTGATTAACTCGGATCCTAATCTTATCTTGCAGAGGTTTCTATAAAGGATCTCCCGACTGCACTTGTAAATGGCACAGCAATGTGTGATGGTGGAGCTGTCACAGCCAGTCAGCTTACACTCTCTGAACCAGCTCCAGTGGAAGAGCTGCTCGCCCCATGCACTGGCTCCTGTGGACTGCCGGAGGAAAGGATGAGTGCACACGGGGGAGGAGATGCTACATTGGGGGCAGACAGAGAACAGTGTTTGACAGTTCTGCTTGACCAAAAGGCAAATCAGGACCGAACAGAACCGACAGCAGCACTTGAAGATTTTCCCAAACAACAAAATGAAGTGAACTTTCCTGACAAAGAAGTTTCAATCAAAGATGAAGATCCAATACCTCTGCAAATCAACAATGAAGACCTTTCCTCTAAAGTCATTCGCACTGATGAGACGCTTTGTGAGCAGTTTGAGAAACTACAGGCTGAGAACACCAGAGAAACTACCTGCCGTGTTCAGCCTGAGATTCCCAATTTAAAAGAACTACTTGCCTCCCCTAAGAGCCGCACAGATGAGGTTGCCTGTAGTGGGGGGACCCATGTCCAGTCTGTTCAGGAGAGTGTAATGACGCCATCAGAGTGCTGGGATGAGTACGTGGCAGTAACTGACGATACAAGTAAAGACAGCGGTGAAGCTCGTCCCATACGTTTACTCTATAGCTCTCAGACACCAGACATGTCCCTCACTGGACCTCATCTCACACAGCCCGGATATCACTTTGCAGTGGGTCCTGGCCTGGCAAATGAGGTGCAATGCCCTATGTGGCAGTTTCCAACTCCCAGCTATTATCCTACAATGGAGAACACTCTGCCCTTTGAAGGTAGTCACTAACCTTAAACATTTCAGTCACTTGCCCTTGTTTGCTGGCTTACTTCTATATAGTGTTCTTTGTATGCATTTAGTTATGTGGAGAGTGTGGGAGGACGTCGAAAGCGGCTCTTCTGCCTCCACCCCTGCACTGATACCCTTCCCCTTCACAAAGACAGTGATGAACTTCACTGTTATGTCCTACAACATCCTCAGTCAGGACCTGCTGGAGGCAAACCAAGACCTGTACACACACTGCCCCCTGGAGGTGCTGGAGTGGAGTCACCGCTGCAGGCTGCTTCTGGAGGAGATTCAGAGATGGGCGCCAGACGTAAGTTCAGCTGTTGAAGCCAGAAAGGATTATTCTAAATTGAAAAGAGCAGGGGATTGTTTTATTAGCTACAGAGAGGGCAGATCAATCCATACTGTCTAGTGTCCAATGCTTGTAATATTGATGTTGTGTTTTGTTTATAGATTCTATGTCTTCAAGAAGTGCAGGAAAATCACTTCAATCAACAGCTGCATCCAGTGTTAACTCAAATGGGTAGGCCTGGGCCATATCATATTAGTAGTATTGTTGCAAAATAAGATCGATTTTTCCACCTTTTTTTCCATTATTTTTTTTTTTTTAAGTAATCCTTTTTAACGTGACTTTTTGCTTTTGTAGGCTACACCTGTGTGTATAAAAGGCGCACAGGAACTAAGACGGATGGTTGTGCAACGTGTTACCGCAGCAGTTCTTTTGCCGAGTTATCCATCATTGAGGTGGAGTATTTCAGGCCTGAGATAGAGCTACTGGACCGTCACAATGTGGCAATTATTGTGGTGCTTCAGCCAATGGTGGCCGTAGGATCTGAGGTGAAGGCACGGGGACCTTCTCTGTGTGTGGCAAACACTCACCTGCTCTTTAACCCCAGGAGGGGGGACATTAAACTGGCACAGCTCGCCATTCTGCTGGCAGAAATGGACAAAGTGGTCAAGTCTTGTAAAAGCAAGGGTGAACACTGTAACATAGTGCTATGTGGAGACTTTAACTCTGTCCCACAAACTCCTCTGTACGAGCTGATCACAAAAGGGGAGCTCTATTATCAGGGCCTCCCAGCATGGATGGTAAGTGGTGGCACCGTTCAAGTTATTTAAAAAAATAAATAATAATAATTGTTTCTGTAACTGTTTCTTTGCAACTAGATTTCGGGGCAGGAGGATTTGTCATTTAAGCCACAATTTTACAAACTCTATGCTCCTCTGTGGCCGAGCACTCTTGGAATCACAGACTGCTGCCAGTTCACTTCAGTAAACCAGGTCTTGGAGAACCACAATCAGAAATCAGGTCTGTGTTTGAAGTTCTTCCAAGAACATAACACTCCTAAAATAGAGCTGTAATGTCTGTGTTCTTTTTATAGGAAGTCGTCAATACCATCACGAGTTTCTTTTGCAGCTGCGTTTCTGTCCAGCTGCCTGTGTGCGGCCTGAAGATTTGGAGATGATCCCAGGAGTGACTGACGCCACACCAGGTACAGTCATATCGCATTTATTCAGAGTAGGGTTTGGTTAATAAGAGTCTGTTACTTTTGTACAGATTGTTCAAAGGAGCGTTCCCGCCCTCCCAGGTCAGCACGGGACATACAACAGTATTTCTTCATTAAGTAATGCTTGTGCTCACAATTACATTGTGTCTAGGTTCAGACAGAGTCTGAGTCACCGGTTAGACCTTCAGTCGGTTTATAAGCATGTGCTCCCAGGCTCTGGAAATGCTGAAGTGACTACGGTGCACTCTCAAGTAGGAGCAACTGTTGACTACATCTTCTACTCGCCCAAACAACATTCAGACACAGAGATTCAGGGTAAGAGCAAATACTATCAACAGGTTTAAAGATACATTTAGTTTTGTATTTTGATTATTTGGCCTTTTGCTTTCCCCAAGAAGAGGGCAGCTTTGCGCAGAGTGGTCTGAAGCTGATTGGTTGTCTCTCGCTCTTGTCAGAAGATATGCTGTGGTCAATGAATGGTCTTCCTAGTGACACGTTTCCTTCTGATCACCTTAGTCTTTTGGCTAAATTCCAACTTGACATGAATGGATCACCATAATAATGAAAAGACAGTGCCTTAAAGAAACATTGTTTAAATTATGTAAGTCATACCCTGTTACCCTTTTATTTGAATTAGGTTTAGGTTTAAAGCCACATTAGAGTTTTCTATTATTGTTAGTTTTGAAGAGTGCTAAAACAAATGCCAGTATTTTTGAAATGACTGTAGCAACAATTTTGCTGACAATGTTTGAGTCATTTTAATTATGTTTAGAGCACAACTGAGGTCTTATTCAGATTCATCTGATTTAAACAGTTGGGACTTGCAATAAAGATGTTTGTGTTTTTATTTACTCCGTGATCCTTTTGCTTGTTCCTATGTATGTCTTTATTTATTTATTTAGTTTTAAGTGGCACAATGTACATTAATGAACATTAAGACAAAGTGAATGTACCCAAATTAGCCAAAAGGCTAGTTTTCACCGGTAGTCCCCCTGCCAGATCTCATAAGGCAACCTAAAAAGAGTAATTAAAAAATCACATACTACAGTAAAATAACATATAAAATGGAACAGTGTAAGCGGACATAACAGATAAGACACCGCACTCTGATAACTCAGTGGAGAAGTAACTAGAAGAACTGTAAACCCAGTGCTTAATTTGATCCCCCATTGGGGGAATGCATTCCCCCTGTTCTCTTTTTTTTTTTTTTAGGGTAAAGGATCTGGGAAATATTTAGGAGTATCCGGCAAAAGATTTATCTGATATAATGGTGATTAATGAGAGTGTTCGGGCAAATGTTTTGGGCTGTTCCCTGAATCCATCACTTCAGACCAAAAGTGTTTCTGAAAATACAAATTTACAAATTAAGCACTGTGTAAACCTCGTCAGTGAGGACACTGAAGAGGTTTACAGTTTGTCTGTATTTGTCAGTTAAGTTTGTGCCATTGTGGTGACTGGTAAAGAAAATAGGCCAGCAAGCTTCCCTCTGTCCTGCTGTGCCTCAAGCGCTTTTGCTTTAGATTAAAGATAAACACAGGCAGGCATGTTCACATCTGTACCATCTGAAAATTATTCCAGATATTTCACAAATCCATTCATGCAGAATTACAGGCTAATTTCGCTTTCCTGTAAATGCATGTTAGGTTAAATATAATAGCTTGTGTGCTCCACACGACATTGTGTGTTCTGCCCAAACAATTGCACTTTGGGTTCATCAGTCCTCAGATTATGCCAGCTGTGCTGCATGTTTAGACAGGAGTGGCTTCCTCCACGGCGTTCTCCCATGAACCCCATTCGTTTGCAATTGTTTACATATTGTAGACGTGTCAACAGAGATGTGGGCATGTGCCAGTGATTTCTGTTTGTCTTTAGCTGACACTCTAGGGTTCTTTTTTACCTCCTTGAGCATTCTGCTCTGTGCCCTTGGAGTCATCTTTACAGCCATACCTTGGAAGTGAAGCAACAGTCCCAAACTGTTCCTAGACAATTGTCTAACCATGGATTTTTCAATCAAGACTTTTAGAGATGGTTTTGTAACCCTTTCCAGCATTATACAAATCAACAATTCTTGATCGTGAGTCTTCAGAGAGCTCTTTTGGGCGTGGCATGTTGCACATCAGACAATCCTTCTCAACAAGAGACAGTTTTTAACTAGTGTGTGTTTTTCAGTGCCCGGTACAGCTAGCCACACCTCAGTGATTGGACTTCAGGTTGGCTCACACCTGACTCTAAATGTCTGCATAAATGTGTCTAATTAGCTCTTGGAGCAGTTAATTCACTTATTCCACCCTGTCCTGTGAATGTTTACATGTTATGGCCATTAACAATATGATAACATATAATTGGGTGGTATTCGTTTAAGCAGACAGTTCTTATGATTTTAATCACCATCAGGCCACATTTTATGACCAGTTCAGGCAGAAATGTGAGAAATTTCAAAGTGTTCACATACATTTTCCTCCCACTGTATAGTGGGTTCTGCATAAGTGGTCTGCTGGCAGTTATTCAATCTACTTTTTGGTTGAGATGAAAACAGTTTTCACACCATGTCAGGTGCGTGTATGAAAGACTCCAATCTTTGTGATCATTTATTGAAATAAATTAATCCTTTATCAATACAAAAACACCAGTAAAACAGTTGAAAGAAGAAAATGACAAGAGTCATTTTTACAAAAACAAAATAAAAACTGGAGCTTAGCTCCACTAAACTGATAGGACTTAAGGCAAGTAACAAATTGTATTTAAAAACAAAACATTTAAAACAATACTGTAAAAGCTAGTACAGAATGTACCTGGACAACATTAAACAAATAACAAGCTGCATTGTCTTTTCACATTGTTCATCTTCCTACTTCTACATTGTCATTAGCAACTACAGAAGGTCCGTTTATCTCCTCTTTGAAGGTTCAAGGCACCGGGGTTTGCTAACTACTAATTGCGCAGTTAATCATAAGAAAAATTTAATATTTTTTGCATACTAACTGTAAACCAAAGAGACTGCAGAAGAGCTACTCAAGCGTTTACTGAAACACAACAAACTGAGTGAAGCATCTAGCTTTTAATACTGAGTGGCAGGTGCACTGGAGTGTCCCATTATCTTAGGACACACACTTGGTACTGTATTTAAAAATCCTCCAAACTAAATGAGGTCAAAACGTGGATTCCAAAGTGGTGATTAGGATGGAAGTGTTGCTGGTGACCTATTCAAAACAGTGTCTTGTGAATAAGCCAATGTGCACGATACAATGTGTCTACTAGTCGACCCAAAATGAGCAACTTCGTAAAAACAAGTGCAGGTTCATAAAACTGGAGACCGTTAAATAGTCTTTAGACACGAATCTGATATGCGTTCATGTCACCCGAAGACGTCTGATCCAAAACCTTCTTCTCAGCGGAGGGACTGCAAGAAATCAGACATTTACAAAGGTTTGGAATATATAAACATCAAGGCTACAGTTCCCAAAAGTATTTAACAGCATGAATAATCAGAATAAAGGACCTTTTACTCCACAATCTGACCACTGACATAAAAAGAAAAACTATATTGGAACAGATTAGAACTATATACATACCGTCTCTCCACACGGCTGATCCTGCGCATGGGACTGCCCGGGCCTTTGAGGGGGGAGCCCATGCTGTTTCTCCTGTCTTTGGTGGGAGACGGAGGAGGCTTTCCGATCTAAAACGTGACATAGACACATAAGGATTTCATATTACAAAGCACTGCACAAACCGCTGAAGAGAGAAGAGTCCGTCAGCACATCCGCGCCTGATGCAGCACATGTTGTTAATGTGATTGTGTCGGGCACTCAGTACAAACGATCTGCTGTTGATGGAGAGGGGCGGTCATGTGTGACTCAGAGCGCAGCCGGATGGAGCCATCACATTAAGGTTTATGATATGGAAACTCTCAGCACCCAAGGCATCATGTCAGAGTGAGTAGTGATGAGCGGGTGGTTAATGGGAGGCTACTCCACAAATGGCAGTCTGTCAGGTTTAGTGTTAGCATCCACAGAGTAAGAAATATGAGTAGATTATAGCTAATAAGACAGTTTCATGATTATATTGACTTAAGACCACTCGGCTAAAAGTAACTTAACCAAAAGTGGACACAAAAGATTGTGGTTGGATTGTGTTGAAAGTCAGTTATGATCATTGCTTGAATCAGCAACATTCTGTGAGGAAATGATATTTGCCAATGATATTAGGCATTAAACTGCAAAATGTTTTGATTCAAAACACTAATATTTTATATGGGTTGCAGCTTGTTATGATGACAGGTTGAAGGCGGGTCTGGAAACTCCACACCAGTGATGAACCACCGAGCTAAGCAGTCCATCAATGAAATATGTTACTGTTGAGGCTTCAATTTACACCATTTATTGTCTCGTACCTTGAGCCTCATGTCCCGTGTGTGTCTCTCCAGCTCTCTCCTCAGCTCCTCCTTGCTCAGCTTGTCCAGGTCCAGGATGGAGTGTTTCCATTCAATCTGCTCCACGCTGTGAGGGTCATGTGACACGTACTGGCCTATCCTGACCTTGCGCAGAGTGTGCCAGTAGCCCCTGTAGGCCGTCTCGTACTCCTGCACCAGGTCCGTGAGCGTCCGGAACTCCAGCGGCTTGAACATTAGCTCCTCCCGGCGGCTCATGCCCAGAGCCCCGAAGCGCCCCCCGCTGTGCACCCCCAGTACGATGTGGTGGAAGTGGTTTCCTGAGAACTGGGACATAAAACTGAGAGGGAAGCGCTCCACACCGGGCATACTGTTGGTGAGATAACTGCCGAAACGATGGTCAAGGAAAAAGTAGCACTGTAATAAATAATATCTTTTTGTTATGTAGGCATTATTTACCAATCAGACTGGCATTAAAGTATTTGCTAATTAAAGATTATTCAGGCATCTGCAGCTATAAGGATACATTCCCAGGATTACGGCCTCCAGACACTTGATTGGCAGGGCCTCACGTGTCATCTCCTTAGCAATGTCCATTAACCTGTAAGAAAAAGAATTGAAATATGCTATGAATTGAGCAAATATTGCCCCACAAGTCCAGTTATAGCTTGTGTCTGTTTTGTGCAGTGGATAGGTTTTCCATGAGCCAGTGGTAATTAAATCTGGCATTAATAAATCTAATATACTGAGACCAGAAACAGTCATTTCACCTCATCTGCTTTAGTTACACTGTTTTCCAACTTACACATCCCTAGGGTAGGCCAAGAACAGCTGAGTATCATGCATCAGACTTCAGAATACAAGAGGGTGCTTACGCAGTTAAAGGGCGGCTCTTCTTGATTTCAAAAAACTGTGTTCCAGTGTGATTGTACCTGGAGGATAAAGTTAAGGGCAACTCATGAGTACGCACATAAACAGAGGTCTGTTCAATACTAAACACAAACAGCCACTCAAAAAGACACATGATGTTTGGTTTGGTTAGATATACAGTATATATGTATATACAGTAGAATGTATACACTGAAATATTTTGAGAACTTGGTTGGAGGAATAATAATGTACAGTGTATTCTACAGTGGTTGCAGGAGACTTATGCCTAGTATGTACATAGCAGCTGTAAAGATGACAGCCTGATGTTACTTGCTGAGCTAAATTGTTCAGCCTTAAATAAACTACTTCTGCAATTCCAGAAGCAGAAAATAGTCCATGATGGTGTGAGGACCTGGCGGCAGAGTGAGAGGAACTCTCTTGCACATACGGCACCATGTGATTTCTGGGTGTACAGTCATGGGAGTAAAGTGCTTGTGGGGGCAAAATAGATCATATGAGAGGATAGATTAGTGCACTGAAATACTAGAGGAGTACTTAACTATATTTATACTTGATTAATAATTGATGAACATCTGCCATGACTGAAAACACAATAATTGCAGTCTGCATGGCCTACTTTTTTGTTGCAGTAACTTTCAGCCTGTACTGTAAATACAATCTTAAATCAATGAAGAGCAGTACAATGAGAAGTAAAAGGATACTGCAAGTCCCTGATGTATTTCTGTATGGCTTCCAGGCGCTGTGAGATGGTGGTGGTAGGCTGGTATGTAGGCACACTCGGTATTGGAATCTGGAAGACAGAGGATCCATACAATGCCATTATGGGCAGACAATCCCAATATTCACAGAAGGAGAATGCAGTGCTGTCTGGCTTGAAGCTTCTTCATAGTGACTTTGGTAGTAAAAGCAAGACCATTGTAAGTTGCTACTACAACCAGCACATGGGTGTCAGTGGGTTCAGGGAGAATGTCTCAACTCTCTAAATGGCTAACAGCTGAAATAACCAGGGTGTATTTATCATTCATGGCTGATTAGTTTTAGTTTGTGATCTGATTTAATAATAATATACTTGTAATTACAGTGCCAATTACCCTTTTCTGTTATGAACGCTTTTCACCATTCAAAAGATAGTATTGTTTTGAATTTCTAACAAAACACCCTTGCCCATCATCTGATATTTTGCCATTTCAAAAAGCTAAATAGTAGACCCATGCCTATTTGTAGACCAAGTGGAGAGCAGCTGATCTCTAATCAGATAGTGCAGGCTTGATCCACTTTACCTTAGGCAGGTCAGTGGCACCTCGGATGCTCTTTCCCAAATCCTCTCCAGTGGGGTGAATTCTGGCCACATGGCGCCACATCCTCTCCCAAGTCTCCTCGTCCAAGGGGAAGCCTCCTCGATTGACATAAAAGGGCACTCCTCCGTCCCGCATGTCTTCTTCTCCTTCATCTTCCGGCTCCTCTTCTCTCTCGTCCAAACACCCCACGGCTGTCCTCAGCATCTCCCCCCCGAATACTGTCCTCCTCCTCCCGGCTGATGGCTTTCACTGATGATCCGCAGCTTCCAGGTTTAAGACGCCAGCTACAGCAGATGGCCAACGCATGATACACAACAGCATGTGCCAGACAGAACCAGCTCCAGAGAAATCAAAGTCATCTTTAAAGTTGGATCAGCTGATGATGGGGGCACCGTTTATCAGTAGCAGATTTGCAGTAACCTTTAGTCAAAACGCATCTAAGGCATGCTATATCAACAATCTTTGGATGAATCGAGAAATAAGGTCAAAGATGATGATCCTACGACTCCAACGTGTCCGTCAGCCCAGAAGTCCGCCATCCAAACGCCTTCATTCTTCTAACAAGATAAGGCTAATTAGACAAGACGGCAAAGAAGGCTTTTATAATTTACTAATGCCCTGGGTGGTTAGAGGTCGTTCAAACCTTATACAAATATACAGTTCTTCACATCACCAGAAGTCCATCCTCTCTTTATTGTCCGTCCAGTCCGCTGCTCCACCAGAGTGTGAACCTTTCCTTCAGAGCCAGTTCATTGTTCATGCAGATGCTCCAACCTTCAGCGATTGCAGCCTGCGCTCAGCTCAGACACTCCCTGACACCGCGCATGCGCAGTGGTTAACGTTACCCCGAAGTACCAAATGATGCATTCGAGTGCTCTTCGTTCAGCAAAGCTTTCAAGCTATGAGTGAAACGTACTCATTCAACGTTTTCATTTGTTTACATTGTATATTTCAACCCCCTATTCTTGGTTGTATGTTTTAAGGAGTGCCTTTGGGTAACCTGGTCTGTGCATTAAAGGAGCAAGAGTATTTGGTTACTTGGTACCAGGATGCATGATGTTCCAGCTCGAGCATCGATCACCTCTCGTTACAGCAAGAGTAATACAATTTAAATTTCGTTGTGAATTGACCAAAAAAATTATCTTACAACACAATCAGAAATACAGCTGGAAAAGCATTTTTATTCAATTCAATCACAACACAGCAGCAAAATTTACAAGTACAAAGCGCATTATGAATTATTTGTTTATAGAGACTATGTATTTTCATTCTAAATGGAGCCGTAATCATTTCCATTTCATTTCACTGAGTGGCAAAATCAAATAATACTAAAAGTGTCAATTAAACAAATTTTGCCACTCACTGCAGAATGGTATGACATCCAGTACTCTATACATACTTTCAAACTATCAAAATCGTGGAGCACCGTAATCATCTGGCATCCGTTCAATGTTGAACCTAAAATGAAATGGAACACAAATTAAAGATGATATTCAGTGGACTGTCTCTGTAGGTGAGGATATAAAAGATGTACCTATGGTTGGAGATGTACATGATCGGCACTCCTGGGATTTTTCGCACTCGCCTCTTTAGATCTCTGTCAACAGTTGCTAAGATGTAGCACTTGTGCTGAAAAAAAATATAGGTACATCAGTTATGGACAAGAATTACAGATTTGAACAGCCTGGTGGCAACGCTTGTGTATACCTGTTACAACAGGACAGTTGTGAATGGTCTCAGCTTATATAGCGCTTTTCTACCTTCATTAGGCCAAACTGGGGTTTTACAGGAAATTAACCACTCACCCATTCACACTCTTCATTTATACACCAATGTGTGCAGACACTACAGCCATGGTGGGTGAAGTGTCCTGCCCAAGGACAACAAGTGTACACCTGCTGGAGCTGGGATTCAAACCCCCGAGTGCCACTGTCACCTCTTGTGCTACAGAAGTAGTTACTACCACCAAGTATTTGGAGTGAATGAATAATTTATGAAAAAGTAAAGCGACTTGGGGGTCTAGCCTCAAAACAAAGTACTGTACAAATCTAAAAACAATGATTATTTACCTGTGTTACCCTTTGAACTAAACAGTCGTCTGCATATGTTCCTTTGTGAGTACATGGTAGACGCTCAAACCTAGGATCTTTCGCTATCCTGTAATATGAGGCACAGAAACGGTTAAATTGATGGTAAAAAATAAAATAATAATTTTAATAATTACACATTCAAACTTACCTTAGTGCTACTCTGTACTTCATCCCAAGCTTTTCAATCTCTGCCATCACACAGTCTGTGATATATGGTATGCCTGGATTTAAACAAATTAAAATGATACAATAACAATGCCTTGTGGACACATCCACTTCATTGGGCACAATTTTGTACAGTGCAAGCACTTACATTTTGCATAAAGACAATCCATCATTGACTGGACAATGTCTAATTTGGCCTTGATGGAGAAGTTAATAAAATTTGTATCCACTAAAACGTGATAAGGTGGTCCAAGTTGAGTGTTATACTGGAAGAACAAACATGAGGGGTGCTTTGCCCTGCAAAAGAGTGAAATATAATTTAGAATAAAAAATGAACAGCAGCATAGTCCTGCCTGACTTTATAAAATTTTAAGAGCCATCTTACACTTCTCTCTCTTTGATTTCGGATGGATCCTTTTTCTTTTTCTCCTTGGCTTTAACACGATCCTTATCCTTTCTACCAAACAGGGAAGGGAGAGCCAAGGTAACATAATATTTGCCACAATATAATAATCATAAAAATCATAATAATCACCATAATAATAATAATAATATATATTTTTTAAACTCACAGTCTCTGATCTTTCAAACTGATCATTCTTTTCATTGCAGCAAACTTCTTCGTTTTCTGTTTCCCCTGAAATAAAATGAAGATAACGTTGTAAAAAAAATATATATTGCAGCCAGGTGTACAGCAAACACTGAAAGTCTCACGCACACAGGAAGCTCACAGTTGGACAAGCTACTCCTGAACAACAGCAAACTAGACTAACTTTAGTAGTATTTATCTATCGATGTAGCAAACATGCTAAGCTAGGTCGCGCCTCGACGTTTGAGCTCAACTACAGATGAAAACAAAGAGACCGAGGTCTGCCTAGAAGTAAAATACGTCAAGAAAAAAAATTCGGCGAAGAAAGATTTCGTACATACCATTTTAACACTCAAACAAGGGAAACTTTAGAGAAGAATTGAGACGCTCCTCTCCTCGTGTGTACACACGCTGACGTCATCAATTGTCGACGGAGATTGTTGGAAATTCCGGTCGCTTTGCTAACTGCAGACGAAGGTAGTGCAACGTTTCATTTCTTTTAAAATCTCACATTTTACCTGATTTGAGCTGCTTTGTTTGTCAGAAACAATTGCCAGGTTATTAGATTGTAGGAAAGTAGTGACTTCCTTCAACTGCGTTGGTTTATTTGTATTGTGCAGAGAACGCATTGACATTTGTGCTAACTTGGCTAAATATTAGCAGATATGCCCATATGTCCTGCAGCTAGTGTGATGTTTTTGTTTACACAGCACACCCTAAAGACTTTTACCCCAACACCGTCTGTGCGCTTCTCGATGAACAACTGGCCGATCTGAGCTAATTTTGTTTAGGAGATGAATTTTATTTGACACAACGTTAGAATTGTTATCACGGTAATCGCAATTAACAAACCGGTTTATTTATGTAAGGGTGTGTATGTTCGGAGCATTGACATCGAAGTCTGCGCTGCTGCAACGAAACTGGCATTTTTCCGTGCTTATAGGCGCTAATAATAGTTTGCAATTATGCTCAGCTGCGAAAGGTTGCTCATGCATATTTTATTGTTATGGAGCACATGTAAGTCTATTCTTCCACATCTAGAGAGGGACTGACTTTTAAATGTGCATGTTCCCTTAGCTGATAAGTTAGTAGCTCAAGTGACAGCTATAAGTATAACAGGTTTTACACATGAATGGAGTGAACCTCCGCGATTGGGTTGCCTCATTTTAGTTAAATACCAAGCATTGCGATTAGATTTGCGATTAGATATTTGTAATGAGCTTTACATCTGAAAAACAGATCCCAAAGTGCTACAGTTAAAAGCAGAATTTATTTTATTGTTATTTATTGGCTGATTTGGTCGGGACAGTGCATGTTAATAAACATGCATGGGTCTCATGCATGTTTACTGCATGTAAAATAATATACAACAATAAACATGTGGAAATACAGTTCCATGTTCAGAAACAACATGTTCAATGAACTGCTAAATTGACACAGGGGTCAAATGCATTTGATAACATGTTTGTGGAGGTGTAAACTATAGGGTTAACTCTTTTAATACATGATAAACCTCAATAAAGACAGGAGAATTGTGAATGTTAAAGTTGTATTAATTTGTGATTAATCTATGGTCCTATTTTGCAGGTAGTCAGAATATGTTATTAGTTACATGCGAGAAAAAAAATATATTTTATTCCTTATGGTGCAGGGAACCAACTATCCTCCTAAGGAATGGAAGTGTTTTGCGAGCAAAGCAGTCCCTGTGAAGGCTGAAAGATGGTCTGATGGACCGCCGCTTCTTCCTGACATTCCTCCTCTGCTCAGTGTTGTGGATTTTCTTCTGGGAAGTTCACTGGAAGAAGGACAGAGATAGTCAGATTAAGGAATGGCTCCAGGGACATCACCTCTTTCAGTACAAACACTTATTTGAAGGTCAGTGATAGATTGATTTACTATGACTTTTGCAGCATGCTGAGTTATGCGATTTTATGATTAATTATCACCTATTGCGTAATAAGAAGTAATATGAATCATTAATCCAATCCAATCCAACTTTATTTCTATAGCACATTTCATAAACAAGAGTTTCCAAAGTGCTGCACAAGAAAATAAAAACAATAGGAATAAAACATTAAAACAATAAAACAATAAAAACAATCAAACATTTTTTTATTTTTTTTTATTTAAAAACAAAAATAAAAAATAAATAAATAAAACACAGAGGACCACACAACTCACATGGTGTTAAAAGCCAGAGAATAAAAGTGGGTTTTAAGACGGGATTTAAAACACTCCAGGGTGGGGGCCGTTCGGACGTGGGGGGGCAGAGCGTTCCACAGCTTAGGGCCGACAACGAAGAACGCTCTGTCCCCTCTAGTCTTACGGCTCGTCCTGGGCACCACAAGCTGGAGCTGGCCCTCGGACCTCAGAGCGCGCAACGGTGTGTAAATGTGGATGAGGTCCTTGATGTACTGAGGGGCCAGACCATTCAAAGCTTTAAAAACAAGCAATAAAATCTTAAAATCAATTCTAAAATTAACAGGAAGCCAGTGCAACGACGCAAGAATGGGGGAGATGTGCTCATACTTTTTGGTTCCTGTTAAAAGCCGTGCCGCAGAATTCTGGACTAACTGCAAGCGGTAAAGAGCATTCTGATTTATGCCTGTGTAAAGTGCATTGCAGTAGTCCAGGCGAGTTGAAATAAAAGCGTGCACGACTTGCTCAAAGTTCTTAAAAGATAAAAAAGGTTTAACTTTTGTTAAAAGACGAAGGTGAAAAAAGCTGGCTTTAACAACAGCATTTATTTGCTTGTGAAGTTTAAAATCAGAGTCAACAATGACACCAAGGCTGGTGGCTGAAGAGCGAACATGGTCTTTAAGATGGCCCAGGTCATTTGAAGGGTCCATGGAACCAAACACAACAATTTCAGTCTTGTTTTCATTGAGACTTAAAAAGTTTTGAGCCAACCAGACCTTGACGTCACTCAAACACTGGAGTCAGGCGGGACCTACCATTTTTCTTCAACTGCATATAGATTTGGCAGTCAGTTTAAATAACTATGTACTGTCTGTACATGTGGCAAAGTTGTTGTTTTTTATGCCATTATGCAGATGTACAGACCCTGGAGGAGCTGAGTCTTAATGTGTTAAGTCGACTGGAGGAGGTGGTAAAGGAGCAGAGTCACTGGAGGGAAATCGCAGGGGCAAACATCCAGCTGCTCAGAGATTTTGCTTTCCAGGAGTGGCTTTGTTCACAAAATCTGGAACACTACTACAATACGTAAGTGTCACATTTTGGTTAGACAAATTGTTTACATTCATTTATTGATATTATTTATGTTTTTCATTTAAAAAACGTGCAATATAAACCTGTGTGGAAAGTGGAACATTTAAGAGATGGCAGTGTATTTGTCCACAGGAGGGCAGTCTCTTCATTGGTTTTCTGTAGGCTGCAGTGTTTCAAGAGGTCATCACAGTTACAGAATAGACTGTAGTGTGTTACCCTGCAGCAATGCAGAGCTTTGAGTCTTTGGTGTCATTGTAGCTGTTTAAAATATGTTATGGTTTACATTGGTTGGTGATTTTAATCTTTTAGTTTCGAATTGTCTTGTGCCTTTCAAGGTCATATATTTTATAACACCAGTGATTTCTTCATTTATTGCGTTGCAGACTCTTAAGTTATATTCGTTAGTTGGTATGCCAAAAAAGAGGTTAATGTAAGTGTTAATGCAAATAGCTTTAGCTTTTAAGATTCATTTAACTACAGGAACATACCAATGACATTTGATTCCAAACAAAACTTGTATACTTTTCTGGCCCACAGTGTACTCTGTGAGCCATTGTTATTGAATGTGAAGTTGAGCCAATTTCTTTATGGCCACCTCTCAGTTAATACATAACAGGGTTTTGTTAAACCATTTCATAAAGTTTCATTTCCTCCGAAGGCTGAAGACCTTGGGTTGCATGAACCTAGATGATCTATCCCAGTTTGACAATACACAGCAGCTTTCTCTAGCTGCTTGGGGTTACTACTACGAAGATTATATCAAGTTGTCTGCTGGCATCAAGATCCTCCAGAAATCTCGAGGAAGCCGTGACCAGGACTACGAGATTGGGCTGGTACACAGCCTTGCAGAGAGGCGTCTGAATGAAAAGTGGTCAGTTGGTAAGAACTATTGACTTTTTATAGTGAAAGCATACAAGCATGGTGTATGTTCATTGTGAATGGTAACACTGGCATTGTTTCACTGGCGTCTTTTCAGCTGGAGCTCTCATATTTGGCTGTACTGTGGCACTGTGCTTCTTGATAAGGGACCTCATGTTTTACGTGATTGGTGAGTTAATTGCAGCTTCTTCTTTTTTTTAACTTGAAGACATTTGTATCTTTTGATTTGCTGAACTGAATAAAATACTCTTTATATGAAAGAGTATTAACGTTTAAAGGACTGAAACTTATTTACATATGGTCTCCCTTTTACAGGTGGAATAACCGTTTCCATCATAGCTTTTGTCTTTACCATCAAGTTCCTTTGCGAGCTTGCAGCCAGAGTGGTCAGCTTTCTTCAGAATGAGGATCCAGGACGTCGCGGTGACCGCAGCATCTATGACTATGTCCGGGGGAATTACCTGGACCCACGTTCCTGCAAAGTGTCATGGGACTGGAAGGAACCACAGGAGGTGGGGCAGACGATGAGCTTCAGGGTGCAGGTATGGACAGTAACGTTCTCATCAGAGAGACTCTTGTGAAACAATGTTGTAGTGTATAATTTGATCATGTTTGTGGGGTTTTCAGCTCTTTTACAAAAATGGCCAGCCTTTTCCTGCTCACCGGCCTGTAGGACTGAGGGTCAATATAACACACATTGAACTGGCTTTGGATATCCCAGTTACTCAGGAGGTCCTACAAGAACCAGAGTCCAATGTTGTTAAAGTGGCCTTCACCGTGCGCAAGGCTGGTCGCTATGAAGTTGCTGTGAAATTGGGAGGACTCAATGTAGCCTATAGTCCATATTATAAAATATTCCAGCCAGGTAAGACTGAATTGTCAAATTCCCAAAGTTCTTGCTCTAATATATATATAACACTGTGTGCTTTCTTCAATTATAGGAACTGTGGTCCCTTCAAAAACTAAAATTGCCTACCATTTTTCAACCTTGGTGCTAACTAATGGCCAGCAGCACACTTTGCAGATTGAACCCAGGGATGAATATGGAAACCCCACTAGTAACTCTACAAGTCTGACAGATGAGGCTAACTACAGCGTCCACGTGCATTCAGTGAGGAAACAACCACCATCATAAGACTTATGAGCTCAGAGCAAACAGAACCATAATGCTGTCTTTGTTTTTTTTTTTATAGTTGGGAACTGCAGATGATGAAAAGTTGGACGACTGCTACAGTAAATCGGTTTCACTCAACAAGCCACAGTGCCAGGTCCTGCTCAGACTAACCCTGAAGAAGACAGGCTGTTTCAGGGCCCGAATCTCCTACAAAGACCAGCCACTCAGCAATGGAGAGTTTGACATTATTGTTCTCAGTGGTAAGCAACCTTCTAGACACTGTATGTCCACTTGTCCTTTCAAATGGGAGTACTTATTTGTGCTTTAATGTGCTCGAACAGAGAATGAGAAGATCTGTGTGGAGAAGAACGTGTCCACGCCGGGAATCAGCATCTACTTTGAGGCCTACCTCTACAGCAGCGGAAACTACAGCAGCTCCTCGTGGCAGTTGCCAGCCTCCTCTCTGCTGGCTCCTCAGAGAAGGCCCTCCATGGGGGAAGAAGAGGATGAGCATGACTCCCCTGTGGAGGGACAACCGGAAAAAGTGAAGAAACCAAAAAAGGTCTATTGTTACATATCGCCAAAGGTAAGCCCCCATCTTAAGTTTACAAAAATATATACAGTATAGTTACCACAAACTAAGTTCTTGTCCACTTCCATTGGTGATTAGCAACTTTCAGTGAAGGAGTTCTACCTAAAGATTATTCCATGGCGCCTTTATACCTTTCGAGTGTGTCCTGGAACAAAGGTAGGCCTGTTAAAAAAGAAAGCACTTGTATTAAAGGTGTGTGGAAAGTAAGTAAGTGTGTTTTTTACAGTTCACCTACCATGGGCCCGACCCAGTTCACAAGTACCTAACTTTAGTGGTGGATGACGGGATGCAACCGCCTGTTGAGCTTAGCTGCAAAGATAGAAACATCATGGCTGCTACTTTCATTCGCTTCTTGCACAAGAACATGGGTGGGTGTCTTTATCAACATTGACGGTGAAAAGCTATGAACTCCTAACAGTCTATTGATTTTATTGCCGTCAGGTGGCTCGGAAACGTTCCAAGACAAAGTGAACTTCTTTCAGCGGGAACTCAGGCACATCCACTCCAAGAAACCTCGCACCAAGACCTGCCTAAAAATCTCCAGGCATGCAATTCTGGATTCTGTGAGTATTTGATGTTCTCTTGCCTTCAAAATGGAATAAAGCAAAAAAATAAGAATAAATAAATAACAACAACCCATCAATGTCTGTTTGTTAACAGTCTCTGAAGGCCACAAGGAACTTCTCAGTGTCAGACTGGAGTAAGAACTTTGAGGTTGTGTTCCAAGATGAGGAAGGTAATAAACAAGCTTGCTTTTAAAGAGGCGGTTTTATGCTATTTTTACTGCGTACATTAGTCAAAAACACAAAACTATGGTCTAAAACAAATTCAGCTGCAGTTCTCACCGAAATGTTACACAATCTTTTGCTAAAAAGTCCTGTTGTGTCCAATTCAGTTTTGAAAATCAAAATCCCCCCTCATTCATCTGTTTGATTAAATTTTTACAATAAAAATATATATTTTTTGGTATTAATATGGCATTAAAAGGCATACAATTTGACAACTGTAGAAACTCTGTCTAGGTATGTTTTTGATGAAAGAACATTGTAACATGGTACAAACGCTCTAAAAAGTTGATTTTGCAATGCATACCGCACACACACTTATCTATAATAGCACAATACAATATAGTCTTACATAAACTGACTTCTCTGCAGCTCTGGACTGGGGAGGCCCGAGGAGAGAATGGTTTGAGCTCATTTGTAAAACCCTTTTTGATACATCAAATCAGCTCTTCACACGCTTCAGTGACAACAATCAGGGCCTGGTAAGTGTCCTATTGACGGCCTATTCATCATTTATCTGCTACTATACGTCACATCCTGAAGAAAAAATGTCCATCTGTTTTACAGGTGCACCCAAACCCTGACAGACCTCCCCACCTCCGCCTGAAGATGTATGAGTTTGCGGGACGTGTTGTCGGGAAGTGTCTGTATGAGTCTGCTTTGGGCGGCGCCTACAAGCAGTTGGTTCGAGCCCGCTTTACCAGGTCCTTCTTGGCTCAGATCATTGGTCTCAGGATGAACTACAAGGTATTTTGCAACACCTCATGCTTATAAACCCGCCAATTAGCTATTTCTAAACAACTGTGCGTTGGTCTTTGCAGTACTTTGAGACTGATGACCAGGAGTTCTACAAAACTAAAGTGTGCTTCATCCTGAACAATGACGTGAGTGAAATGGACTTGGTGTTTGCTGAGGAGAAGTACAGCAAATCAGGACAGCTGGAGAAGGTGAGGCAACTGTTGGGATGGGACCCCCCTTTCTGCGCCTGATGTCATTGCACAGAAGATAGGAGCAATAAACCAAACAAAAGAAACCATATTGTCTGTTTGGCAGAGTTTGTGGAGTGCTTGAAGAAAGGGAGTGAGAAGTTTACATAAAGGTGGATGAGCTAAATAGGAAGAAATGGCTCTCTTTAAACTTTTTTGCTTGGCCTTAAAGACCACAATAACTCTTGGGGTATTTCCCCTTTTAGAGAGACATAATCCAGACTTTTACATCTTTATAAGTAGCATATGTCAGTGTCCAAACCTATTTTTTTCCTCATTTTGCCTGCATTGATATCTGACTTTCTCAACATAATTATATTCTTTCACTGAATAATTGACACTGACACCTGCATTATTTTCTTGTGTCTGTAGGTGGTGGAGTTAATATCAGGTGGAGCTCAGATTGCAGTTACCAACGAAAACAAGATGCATTATCTGAACCTGCTGGCCCAGTACAGACTGGCCAGCCAGGTGAGAGACGAGGTGGAACACTTCCTCAAAGGTATGAGCCCCATTAGCCAAACTCCCAGATCTGTTCAAGTAATTTCTTTGGACTTTCTTAATCATTTGCAGGTCTGAATGAGTTGGTTCCAGAAAATCTGCTGGCCATATTTGATGAGAATGAGTTGGAGGTGTGTGTTGACTTGGAGGCCGAGGAGCATTGATGTGTATAAACATAGCAAAACATAATGATTTTTTTCTCTTCAGCTGTTGATGTGTGGAACAGGAGACATAAACGTACAGGACTTTAAAGCCCATGCTGTAATCGTTGGAGGATCATGGCATTTCAGAGAAAAGGTAAAACATTTGCAATACCCTCCGTCATTCTGCGAAGGTCTAAATGCCTCACTCCTTGTGCCTCTCAGGTGATGAAGTGGTTTTGGGCAGTCGTGTCGAGTTTCACTCAGGAGGAGCTGGCCCGTCTGCTGCAGTTCACCACTGGCTCCTCTCAACTTCCTCCTGGAGGGTTCAACACTCTGTGCCCCTCCTTTCAGATCATCGCTGCCCCCACACACAGCACTTTGCCCACTGCACACACCTGGTGAGAGCACCACTCACAACTGCACGAGACTTTGAGAGCCATACAAGTTTCATTTTATTTGTGTATAATGACAAACAAAGTATTCTATTCTATTCTATTCATAATGCATAATGTTGTGCGTGTCCTTGCATGCTCAAAAAGCTCACGGTGTTTGAGCGCAAACCATGATCCACCTGTGTTTATCTCATTTTTATGGAGTCATTTCATTCTTCAGTTTGTAGAGCCAGTCCTTTGAGCTCCCAAAATCCTGTGGCATTCAAGTTTTTGCCAGCAATGACTCCATTTTAATAGAAATCATTTTTGTGTGTATCACATTGATTTGGAATAAGAAACTTTGGGGCCTCTCCTAAAACAGGTTTATTAATTTATTTCACTTGGGTTCTTCTCACAGGAAACCAGCTGCAAAGTTATTAATATCATAATCACTTTTAACAGCATACACACTGTTCCCCACAACTGTATTACATGCAGATTCAAATGTACATGTTGTAAATAGGGTTCTGTTAACAGTGTTTTCCCTTGTGTGTGTGCAGTTTTAACCAGCTGTGCCTCCCAACGTATGACTCCTATGAGGAACTGCACAAGATGCTGAAGCTGGCCATCAGTGAAGGCAGTGAAGGCTTTGGGATGCTCTGACTCTCGTCTGAGACTTTGTTGAGTGAGAGGAAGTCCCCAAAGTCTGCGCTGGAGAAGGATTCACTCTAGTACTACTGTATGTAAATAAATGCTCTGCTTTAGGGAAAACCGACATTTAAATTATTTAAGGGTAATGTTTGGGGCTAATTTTATTTTCTACGGTTTAATCTTTTTCTTATTTTTATATGTTTGACAGATTTAAGTTGTAAGAGTAAAGGTCTTGCCGCTGTAACTTATTATTATTATTTTTTTGCAAACTGAGGAACACTTAAGTGTAACAGCTGCCCACCGGGACGTGGGCGACTTGTGCACCTGCAGCACTTTGGCCTTAACCGATCAGGGACTGGTGTGTGTGTCTGTGTAAATATATGATATCACTCTTTACTGTACATACTAGGGAGTGTAAATACGTTCCTGTGTTTTTTTGTCTTTTTTTTGGAGAAGGGATTTCTTCACCGCTGCACGTTTATGAGTTGACTTGATATCATTTCTATTTACGTTAAAGATGAAGAGTTTTAAAAGAAAAAAATACGCCAAGCTATTTCTTATTGTGTTATTATTATAATTATTATTATTATTATTATTATTACTTGTAAGTTTGTAATTTATTGCAGTTTTTTATGTTGCTCCTTATGTACGTCTGGAACCGTCTTTATGTTGTTGTTGTTCATGTTTTTATAACCTGCCTTATTCATGACCTCTGCCTCTGATTGTATGCAGGGAGGTGTGGGGGCGACACAAGCCTGGTAGATTTTGCTTACATTTGGGTACATATGTGCACCTAAACAGGACAACACATTGAAATGGGAAAACAAAATAGGTGGGTAACAGTTTTCAAATAACATTAGTGTTCTATAATATCCTTAGTTTTATGCCTTTTGAGTTTGACCTTGACCGCTTAGTAGGAGTTAACCTCCGATTCTCCAAAGCCGTCTATCCACAGATACACATGTTCGTATGAAGCTGACTTCACATCCCTTGCCTAGTATTGTTCCTTGATGTTAATACACTAAACACTCATGAAGAAATGACTTTACAATGTTCTTTTTCGTACTATTGAGCCAACCAAGCTTTTTATTTTGAGTGGAGATGTTGACATTTCTGTTCATTTTCATTTTTCATAAGGGAAGTTGCTGTCCCCCTATTTAAAACGTTTCCTTGTTTAAATGCAGTTTTCCATCAAGAGAAAATTTAAATTTCTATTTTAGTTGGCCTTTTCAGTGTTGAAAAGTACATAAGGACGGTGTGGGTTGTGCAATGCTGTCATGGTGTCCTTAGAGAAAAAGATGGGGAAATTTTCAAGGCAGCACCGATGAGGGGTTCGGCCTGATTAAGAATTTGAGAATGTCTAGACTAGAGTTTTTTGTTGAGCTTTCATCCAACTTTTACTTCTGATTCCTTATTTCTGTTTGGGGTGTTTCTGGATTAGTCTGCCCTTTTAGCTGTGTAGATATTGTGGAAAATGTACCCGTGACTTTTAAAGCAGGGGCACTTTCCTTTTTTATGGCAAGTCTCTGCTGATGAATGTTTTAGACTCTGCAGGCGCTGCGGGTTCTTTGCTATGGGAATTAAACTGATGGACAAAATTCTTGTCTTGTCATTATTGCATTTCACCAATTGGGTTGACGTTTTAGAGTGTTTAGGGTTGCACAATATTTCACAATCATAGTTGTAGCTTGTAGACCTAAAAAGCTGTGAGTAATAAGTTGTTATGTATAAAACCTGCTTACTCTGTAGTTTAGACAGCAAGGACCGTGTTCTGAAGTGCATCAGTTTAACTTTCTCAAGTTCCTGGGTGTGTTTAAAACGTGCACTGTGAAGTGTGAACTGAATCTTGAATTTAAAACACAAATTGGAAATCTAATCACAATCACAAAACCTTTTAGAAAAATCACAAATTCCTAAATAGACATAGACAAAACATAATTGTGCAGCCCTACAAAATGTGTTAAAACAAATGTATAATCCATCAAACGCACGTTCAGGTTGAGTTCTTTTTTTAGTCACTAGGTGGCAGTAGTTGAACATTACATTAAAAATATATCCGGGCAGCCTTCATCCGCAACAGATGATTTTATCAGTGGATTCGTTATAAGGGGCTTCAGATTTCAGCTTTCATATTTACACTGCTTTAACACACACATTGTTTATTCAACACTCTTATGTCATTTTCATTTAAATCAAAATAAATCTATGCTTTTATATTGCCCATACTAATCTATTAAGACAAGGCAGTTCCTTCATTTGTTGTGTTTCCCAAATGCAGATTCTACTTATTTACTTGTTATTGTGGAATGCACCTGTGGATTTGCATAATGGTTTCTCAGATTCCCCTGAGGAATGTTTGGTAAAGAGGGACCACAAATCTGAGCCCTCATCTGGCCCTTGCTGAGACCAATGCACCCATTGCCTTAAGAACCTGTGGGGATCAATCTGCAACAAGGCTGTTTATTGCACATAGTTGATGATGCTAATTCCCAAGGAAAACATGCTTCCTTGACAAATCCCACTTGTGTTATTCCATAAATCCAGTCAGTGCGACGTGCCAAGTTCCTGGGGAGTCAGTTTACTTGTGGCTCTTCTCGAGCACTTATTTTACAAGATCGAAAGTGCAGCGCCTCATTTCCCATCCTTGAGACAGACAGCCTGCCTCAGAGATGTCCATCAGAGCTGTTTCTCTGATCAGATCTAATTGTACACAGACTGACTCTTCCTGGGCAGCACAGCCATGGCATGTGTGAGCTACCTTTACAATGTGATTGGACGGACTTTCCTGTCTACTCAGCAGCCGTGGGGTTGTCTGCTTTTCATTCCAACATGCGGGTCCTCATTACCTGATTGGACACTGCTGATTAACTGCCAACTGGATTGGCTGCAGGTATTCATCATCTGTGATGATTGGGTCGATTTAGAGGCCAATGGTAATCAGAGTTGTTGAAGGACAGGAGAGATTTGCTCAGGCAGCACAGGCCTGGACAATGGACAGGAAGTAGTCCCCCTAACTGTTTAATGTACTGATTTGACTTACATGCAAAAGGTCTTTGTTTAAACTTCTCCACACGTAAGGTCACAGTCTGCTTGCAGGCATGTCCACCTTTCATTGGGAGAACATAGCTGCCACATGCTTCAGACACAACTGTGGGCCCCTGACTTTAACTACTTCAAACGTTTTATTTGCTCTTTCTGTCTGTGCTGCTTTCTGAAGTTGTCCCATAAAGGTTCACTGACTTCCTTTTATTGACGCTGACAAGATGACTCTGCAGTGGATGTTACTGAGGCTTATGTAGCAAAGGCACAGCTCTGTGCTGACAATGAGCTGGCCCTCAAACACATAGGAAAATACAGCTGGGATATTGCTGCTGATTAAAGTCATTTTCCTCAGCATTTCACACATTTTCTAATACCCTGACCAGACCAGTCCTGTGTGGTTTAAGTGCTGAGAACGGGCTCTCTGCACTAGGATACTATGAATCCACTGTGGACATGCAGCCCTATGTAGAATATAAGGTCCTCATCAAAGCCTGCGGCACATGTTTTGAAATATTAGATCAATGTCCCCACTCTGAGGCCAGAACAGGCTCCCAGCTTCATGCACTGGTGGAAAAGTGTTTGTGAGCAGATTAAGTGTCCCTGTGCTCACGCCTGTCCCTGTTATATATGAGGCTGTAGTCAGGCATTTGATTCATGGTCTTAGTTGTCCTGTTGGGATATGCAGCTGGATTATATCCTGTGTGTCGTGAAACATTTTTACTCTTATATTTCTCCTATAACGACAGAGCCTCTAATGTACACTATCCTAGTGTCTGACACCTCAGTGCTGTTCCACGCCTCGTGTCAGCATGCTGTCACTCAGAGAAACAATTGGAAGATTTGTCTCCTCCTTCTCAACCCCAAACTTCACATACTACATAGCACATGCATGTCCATGTTCCTCATGGCCCCCCTGATCCGTGAAGAAGTTAAGTGGCTTTACATTGTCTTTTCCTGTATGTATTCATCATGTGAGTAGTCCATGCTAGAAACAGAGCGGGCCAGTTTTTGAGTACACCTCATTTATTTTGATAGAGGAATAACATTTACATGGGATTCATACCACCCTGGAGTTGGGCAAAATGTGCCAAACTGTGGTTGGCTCTTGCCTTTCTTTCCAACCACAGCCGTAAAGAGCTTCAGATCATGAGGTGAACATGACTAACACCAGAGCAGGATCTAACTAGTAAATCATCACCAACTAAACAGTGCAACATAGTCTACAAGAGTCAGTTACAAAAACATGACAGCTTTGAGCAATTTCTATAACTTCTTAGATGGTTTGTCAACTCCGTGGGGAATGCTTTCATTCATAATGTCTTGTTAGTGGATGAGGTATTAAAAGGCTTTCATTGACCACAGCCGTGCAAACAACTTCAATACAATGGTAGCCACATCTGGCCTACATCTGTGTCACCCTATTGTGTGCGGATTAGCTGTGGCGCGAAGTGGCATGTGTTTACTACGCAGAGCCGCTCATCATCACCTTTTACGTCTCTGTGATGTGATGCTAAATCTGTCAAAGCTGGATTTGGGGTGAAGGAGCAAATTTATGTGAGCATTCAAGAAAAACGCACTGGCTATTTAATCAGACCTATTTAGCTTGGCGTGGAGGGCATTGTGTAGGAAAGGCAGGCATTCCACATAAGACCCACCTGATGGAAAGTGCTGATGTTGTTGTCCTTGCAGCCAGATCAACTTTGGCCTGAGATGGCTGGCGCTGACTCCAGAGACCACCCCAGTGAGAGGGGAACAGGGCGAGGCAGAGCTGAAATGACAGTAAGGCTGCGTCCCATCATCCGCCGCTTCCAAACGTGCCCCAGTCGCTGTTTATATCATGTCCGTGTGTCTCCCCTGAACCCTTTGGAAGACGAGACTTGTTTTTAGCTTGGTTTGATTAGTGTAACATAATGATAACCGACTGCCTTCCTTTGATGGTGTAATGGAGACAGCAGGATTATGACAATCTACTAATGCAGCATTACACATTCAACACAAAGCCGTATCGCTCTACGCCAAGTCAACATCAATTTCCATTTTATTCTCATTTAACTTTTATTTTATATATATGAAAAGGGACGCACTAAAACATATTAGTATCATCATTAAAGTACCAAAGGTTAAGCCTAACGTCCTGCCTCTCCCATTAGGTCAGAATCCAGGTGCCGCTAAAGAGGATATGATGAAACCCATCCATGTTGACTGTGCCACATGGAGCCCTTCCTGTGTACAGGATAGTGTCAGCCCCCCAGTGTGATGATGAGGATACCATCCAGGACACTCTTTAGAGGTCAGGTAGAGGGGAGGACATGAGAGAGGCCATGGACATGGCAGCCAGTGTTTGCTCTGTACCGTGTATGAGCCATGTGAGAATCAGCCTGTATATTTGTCTTTACAGCGGGCTGCTTAACAGCACTGGGACCCCATCAAGGGTCATCACACTGGTTATATCCCTAACCATTTACTGTTTTGACTCTACCTTCAGGGCACACAAGTTAAAAGACTTCTCCTCTTGACACGCCAGCCATTCACAGATCTGTTTACATGAGTAATAATATGACTCATTCTTTTGGAGTAATTTGTTTTTACGCTATAGGAAAGACATTCTTGTTTGCTTAATGAGCAATTACTCAAAGATAAAAAGTCATGTGAGACGAGAAAACAAAGATACATTTGTGTTCATCGGGCATATCCAATTTTAAAGTGACAGGCTAAAGCAAAACAGGCTTTAAGATCCAAAAGACCTTGGTGAGGTCAGTTATATCAGTCCCCATTTACGCTCAGGGCTAAAAGACAGGAGAGACCTGCTATTGGGGCTCACTCTGTTTGCTTGGTTTGGACCAAGATGAGGAATAGGCCCTTCAGGACACTGTCCAGCCAGTGGACGACCTCTTCCTCCTGTATGGACATTGTTCCACCACATTTCTAAACCATTTTGGCCATTTAACCTGTCATCATAATCAGTCAAACTGGATAGTCTACTAAGAAGACACATCCACACTATTGTTCCCTGTCTCACTCCTGCCAACTGGAAAACAGATTTCAGGAAAAGCGATGAGGTCCCAAGTTTAAAATCCTATCAATCCAACTACTCCACATGGACACTGACACTGGACAACCTGTGCACAATGGGACACACAATAGAAATTCTGTCAAGAAACAAAGGTCCACTGGAAGTAAGGCATTCTCCTCATGCTTAATACTTGACTCAATTTTACAGTCTTTGTCTTTCACCACACACAATACAGTACTTGCCAACTTTGGTCTTTGAGTCCCAATACATGAATAAGCTCATTCTTTTATTCTCTTCTGTCTTTAATTTAACAGGAGGTCCTCAATAATGTTAACAGTTTAAAAAGTGAAAAACTATTCTCATCACGAACTGGATTCTTTTGTAACTCGGAATACATCTGCATAATTCAGAAATATTTTGTGGCTTTGCAGACGTTTCATCGCAAAAGAATTCACCCAAGAACCTATCTCTGGAGAGTTTCGCATAGGAATAAACCTCCAAGTAAATACAATATGTAACACTTAAGGTTTCAGTCCACACTCATGGACACCTTGTCTTTATTAGCGTATAAATAATAATAAAAAAAGGTTCCATTTCGCTGTCTATTGCTGAAATGACATAATAGCCACAGTTATGCAACCAAAGGAGTTCCTGGGTGTTTGTGACAGGGAGATGGAGCTATTTTCTGTTTAGTTTTTAGAATTAACAGCTACCAGATGGCTCACAGATGTGGTCAAACTCGCAAGTACATTTTTTTTTTTTTATCAGGACTTCAAAAGTGACTGTATCGGACCCGATTCATCTTCACAATGACCTAATACAGTAAGTGTAAGAACTCGGCAAACATGGATTTATTCCTCTTGCTGAATGTGGACAGATGCTTGCCTTCTGTGACCCGTGGCAGCCAATGATTTCAAACTTATTGTCACTTCACATTATAAGACGCCATGAAATAAAATGGTGGAAAACCATTATTAGGATCACTGGTTTCCTTCTTGCCCATTTGTTTTACAGGAAGATGTGGTATTAATATAGTGAACTGAACAATGGACAATTCACTATATTAATACCAGTGGACCACAGTGGAGTCTAAGCTGCCAGAGGGGGAAAACAAAAGGGGAAAATAACTACTTCCTCACCTGCTACTCCAGCACTACTTAAACAAATACTGACTAATGGATGCGTTTTCTCCCAGCTATTTACCAACTACAGATCATCGCGTGGATATTTTACAAGAAAGAACACACAAAATGCTTGAAAATATGGCTAAATCCTTAAAGCTGCATTATGGAACTTTTTATTTGAAAAACAAAACTTTTCATTTGTGTGTATTAGTGGTATAGTGGTTGGTATTGCACCTTTGCTTTCCATCACATGGGCCTCTATGATGCTCCAGGATCAATTGTTTTGAGAGTTTCTGGTAGGTTGTCACTCTAACCGCAAAAACCCACAAAACAATTGGTCCTGGAGCATCATAGAGACCACTGTGATGGAAAGTGAAAGTGCCATGCTAACCACCCAGCCACTGGGTCACAAAAAAGTCAATTATGCACGAATATGAAGTTTGTTTTTCCACATAAAAAGTTCCACAATGCGACTTTAAATAACTTTGCAGTTCTTCATTTTTAGATACAAGTTAAGAGTGTGTGTTTTATGTCCATGAGTCAGCATGTAGCTGTTTAACCTGTGTCATGCTTTTAAAATGAATGAATGGGATTTCTACTTCCAGAACCCGGCAAAGGACCGGAAGTGGGCGGGACTGTTGAGATCGATGTCCTACCTTGAGTTTTTGGTTATACCCCTAAACACAATTTTGATCACATAACTTTTTTTCTTTTAAGTAATGGTTTGACTTATGAGGAAGTTATTTACTAAATAAATAACTTATGCCATTTTCATTATTAAAAACTAAAATACACCAGTCAGATATTGCAATACAGCTTTTTATTTCACTTTTCCCCCCACAGACAAGCCAATATTTGAAGAATCAGCAACGTGGTACAGAGCGGGCCAGTTTTTAATCCACATGTCTCTGTATGTAAACATCCCGCACACGCTGCACTCACACATCCTTAAATGCGAGCTTCATGATTGATTCCTCTGGGTTATCTTATCTCCAGGCCTGCACCGCTAAGTAGCAACAATGTCATGAGCTGATCGCTTGGTTAACAGTCTGGGTAATTGCGTATTTTTCTACTCTGAGGTCACCTTGTTTTTAATTCATTTTCAGAGGAAGTTATTTCAGTATATTGGTCTTGACGCTGCCAAGAGGATGTTCAATTTTTAGAGAAAGAGAAGCCATAATTCAGTTAATGAAAAGTCACCGGTGTATTATTCATTCCTCTCTTTGGGTGCGTCTATGGCTTCTATCATCATAAGGTTAGAGTGGCCGGTGCTTTTCTGTCAGGCGTTGTTTGACATCTCTCTGCCCAGATGTACTCCGCTGCCTTGTCATGTGGGTCAGTTGGAGCAGGAAACTCACCTCTTCTGGCACCTGCAGACTGTTTAGCAGCATGTCTGTCTGCGGGCTTATTAAAACTTGGCTCCCTAACGAACGGCGGGCCTTGATGCCTGCTGGGTGCTTAGTGCTGCTCAGGAGACAGGGCAGTGGGCACTCGGGGCCTCTCTTCCTGCTCCCCGCTGAGCCACTCACAAACTCAGCTGTACTCTAGCATCGACAGTGGATTCGTGCCCATAAATTATCACTATATTGAAGGCCTGAAAAGCAGCTGTCACATTCACACTCCTAACTCCTGGGCCAGGCCGCTGCATATCCATTTCATTGACATTGCGTTGTTGTCATTTAGGCCCGCGGTGATTTAAACCCCAGAGCAGCCGTTTAGGGAGACGTGGGAGGATGAGGCAGTTCCACGTGGAGGGACTGAGCGCTTGCAAACCATGCCATGACTTCACACTCCAATGAGAACATGCCAATTCCAGTGCATGTGTGTTTGTGTACTAGGAGGATGGATGGAGCTCGGCGCGGCGAGGACTTGTAGACAGTGTTGCGCAATGTTGCGTCCAGCCCAACGGCTCCCTCAGGGGTGTGATTTACGAGTTCGACCAGTGACCAGAGACGTCCAGGAACCAGGGCCTACTTAGCGCACCGCTGCAAGCCGCTGTGCTGTTAAGTCTTCGATAATATTTTAAACTTTGACTTCTTGTTTGGCTTGCACAAATTATGCCCCTAATTGTGTTTTTATGTGTAGGAAGTTGCCAGGACACTAGGAAGGAAAGGAAGGGAATTTAATGTCACAGGCAGGGTCACAAAGTGGTTCACACAAGGGACCATTATTCATTCGCCTTTCCACACTTGTCGCCACAGCTGCCCTGAGGTAGACTGACAGGAGCAGGCTGCAGGTCGGTGCCATAAAAGTTTCTGTTTTTACCCACTGTCATCTAAATCAAGCCGCTCAAATGCACAAAATGGGGCAGCGAGATTAATTGCAATTGAAACGAAGCTGTAAAACAAATGTTAGATGTTGTTGGAGATATCAGATCAAACTTTCATTTACAGCCCCGTGTTGTTCCTTTTTTCTTTTTTTTGGTTTAATCTTTTTTCCGCTGCTTACTTCCTGCCTCCAGCTGATGTCACTGATGATGTAGGCAGGGAAAGGGTCTAATGAAAACCTGCCGAAAAATCCTGAATATTTCTGAAATCACTCAGCTTTAGTACAAAACAACATCGTTCAAAGAGATTCTTTCAAGTGTCCTGATGAATAGGGCAGTCCTTTTGGCAGAGACCTTCGAACAGACAGGTCACCCGCGCTCCCATCAACTCCACGCTCATTACAAAGTTCGTCCTGTACGCCGGACCCAAATTGACTCTTTGTTGCACGGAGTTGCACACGTTAACCCAATTGCCCTTTCACACCGACTGAGGGGATCCCCGTTTGACACCGGCGTCCGATAATTAGCAGAAGGCCGCGCCGGCGAGCACTTTGAAGTCGTCCCCGCTCGTTGTCGTGTCACCCCAAATTTTCCTTGAAATTTTCCCACTCCAAACATCACCCGGAGCACTCGCAGGCCGCCGCGTTTCCTGGACTAAATGGGCTATGGAGAAAAGGTTTAATGACGTGAAAAATAACACATTCATCATGCTGAATGGAAAGCTATTCAGGTCAAATTGACATCATGCGGGGGGTTAAATCGCATCATAACTTTCTGCCGCTCGACCTTCACAGCTAATTGAGGGCAGTGAAGAAGATGTTAAGTCACATGATTGTGGGCTCACGGCTGGCGGGGAACATAGGCCTGTACAAATTGCCTCCACTATAAAAAAGTGTCTCGCTAATAGTAACGGCTGCTTACTTTTGAATCATTTTAAATGTATAAAATGTGAAATACCATTGCCAACGTGTTTAAAGCACTTTAAAAAACACTGAACATTGCACAATACAGGATCTCTAAATCCAGGAGCAAAACAGTGAGCCCGGTACAAACAGCAGCGCCATTCCATAGTGGTGCGTGGCTCCTTCAGACTGGAAGGCACATGTGAGAGAGGTGACTCAGCAACACAACTGGACCAATGCCTCACTCATTCCCAGCAGTGAAAGTGCTTAACCTGCATTACTCAGACCACTATCGGATCTGCTGCACATTTGGTAAAGTTACTCACACATACAAACTAAATCGGACAGACTAAACAAGCTCTGACGAACACGGCTGTAATGAAGTTTACTTTAGTCATCGTGTTATGTGTGTGATGACCGCCTGATTAGTTTGGCTCCAAAAGGTCAAATCCAGTTTATTTGTGAAGCACAGAACACAAACACGGCTTTACAATCATGTGTTGTCCATCCTCTGGGATAGGGCTGAACGATATGCAATAATGCGATACCGATATGATTGCGATATTTTCTACATCAGGACCAAAACAGGACTACAATGGAACTAAGTCAGTAAATCTTTAACTAAAACGGAGCTTTTACACATTTATAAGTTCGTTGCATTGTTTTTGGCTGAGTTTGTAAAAACATTTGTCGATCTGAGTCAGAGGAAGACTTTAGTGATGTTGCGATATATTGTGGCTTCTTGCGATACGGATATTGCATCACCTAATATCGTGATACGGTATTTTTTTTGCGATATATTGTGCAGCCCTACTCTAGGAACTACCAGGAGACCAGAGCCAGCTGATTTCAGGGGCCAACGGGGCTCACACTGGCGTAGGAGTTCACAAAGATACTACAGTTGCCACAATCAGCAGTGTTGTTGTTTTTGAATCATAGGCTGTTAACTGTTATTGGACTGATGTGTCGTATATAACACACACTTCAGAGGCCCATAAAGGTGCTTTGTGGGGAATAATATTTCTTATACATAGATGGATAACAGCCCACAGCCCAATGAAAGCCCAAGTTATCAATAAAACGTATTAAATATAATTCATGCTGATCTCACAGTTAACCTTACATTTTGTTTTGATATCTCAAATATAAGACTCTAAGACTTTTTATGTGGAATTATCCATGTCATTCTTCACAGTGAGAATGACATAATGCCTGCCAGAGAACTTAATACACCCCGATTACCCGCGCTGCTCTGTCATATGAGAGCAGGAGTGACAAGCTCGGGGTCTGGGGTCTTGTTTTGATTTTTGACATGGAACTCTAGACATTTATGATTCATACAGTGGCATCTAAACCAAACTGTAATTTCTGGCACAGGTTTGGCTGCAAACCACATTTCACATAATTCCTCAAACTGATACTTGCACATAAGGAGCCGTGACAACTGAGGCTTGGTCCAAACATTCATGAGCAAATACCAACTTCATCTATCTGCATTTGTCAAAACAATTTGGTGTTTTTATTCTGATCTCAGCATCTTGAACCGTAAACATGCAAATGTGGTCACATATTCCTGGATTCTTAGCCTTATACTTAATTGGAGTACTTGCTATCACAACACATGGTTGGACTTACTGAACAATGTCAGTCATTCCCAATTTGTGTCAAATTAAGTTCTTTTTGGGACACGCTCTTGATATTTTGTGTTAGCTCTAGTAAAATTCACTTCCTGATCAAAGGGAACCTCTCCATTTCAAGCCAACATGGCACAAAGATGAACTTTTATAAACGTTTATCTGCTTTGCTTTTAATTCAGGATTGCATGTCGTCACTGTCTTGTGTCTGGTATATTTGAGTGAAATGTTTTGTTTAGCTAGCTGGCCAAGTTAGTACAGCACGAGGGCTGTAGTGGAGGCCAACAAACAGATGTAAAAACGAATGGCAGTGCTGACACTGACACCATAAAAAACAGTGGGGGATAATGTCATTAGGTACGGACTGTATTAAGTAGAAAACTGTACACCAACAGCGGTCATTCATCAGTGCAGGAGGACAGGCTGGCAGCAGAGGGCGCTGGTCCAGCTTGCCTCCTGACCTGGTCACTGTGGTTGGGGAGGCACACAAGCAGCCTGAGGTGTGCAGCCAGGAAAATTAAAGACACGAGCGAGAAAATAGAAGAGAAGAAACCCATGATCTATTACCCCTATTAAAGCTACACTCTAATGGAGCCAAGGCAAGGTGATGACTAACAGTCCAGACTTTACAAGAATGCAAAGGGCACCGCTCCCTCCCACTCGTATTCAGACATAAATAGGACTATTTATTCACACTGTGATTGATTATAGATAAATGGGAATGGCTAACTCTCCCTTTGGCTGTACCTTTTGTAAATCCACAATGCTGTTTAGTTATGGCACGCTGTGATTGGAGCTCACTGGTCGACTCCATCCACACCATGAACCAACTCCACAGACATTTATCATGCTCGGGGTGACGTCATTGTTCACGGGAGACACTTCTAAATCACCCGCA
This sequence comes from Gobius niger, assembly GCF_951799975.1. Taxonomy (NCBI): domain Eukaryota; kingdom Metazoa; phylum Chordata; class Actinopteri; order Gobiiformes; family Gobiidae; genus Gobius; species Gobius niger. The sequence continues at coordinate 9,038,468 of NC_136867.1, forward strand.
TGAGGACAATAGCTCTGTGCAACACAATTAAGGTTCAAATGGAGGCTTTAGAACAGTCTGAGACAACTGCACTTTCTGACTGGCCTGGGTTAAAGCATTGGCCACTGTTGTCTGTGCTGTCATATGGATAACATCTTTTTATTTGCCAACTAGAATACTGAACCTGAATTCCTTGAGTAATGTTGTACATATAAAAAGGCCCAGTACTTGTTAAGACATACTTTCACTTAAATCAAATTTAGGCAGTTTAATTTCTTACCCTTTAATCAAACTGTGATTACATCTATGGCCAATCTCAACTACCGGACTGGTGGTTTTTAAACAAGTCTACGGCCTCCTGTGGTGGTAATAGCTCATTGTTTAGAGTTTGGTCTTTGAGAAAAAAAAAGAAACCGTTCTGTATTGAATGGCACTGGAGCGAACAGCCTTAATTTGTTGTTTAGACTGAAGCACAGTTTGAAACATCTGTCTCATTTTCCATGTAAAAAGGTCTTTTTGTGTTTTTGATATTGAATCCTGAAAAAGTTTTATTTGTTCGCCTAACCCCATAAAAGTGACGTCCATATGATAAAAAGCAGCAGAGCGCGTTTAAAGGGAAAGTCAAACCGCAAAAGCATTACTGCTCACGTTGAAATAAAAGCAAAATAAAGCTAGGTTTAGTATGATACACCTGCGCACATAAACACTGGAGGAAAGGCAGGAGAAATCTCTGGCCCAAGGACACAACTGGTATAGAACCACCAGCTCTCTGCACCAGTGGATGAACGTACCAGCGAGAATTTACAAGACTCAATAGGCCGTGAAGAACGCTCTTAGATATTTAAGACAATAAGAGCTTTGTTTTCAATGTTCCTGAACATCACGCCTAATTTGGTGCATTTGGCATGGAGCTGGTTACTCTTAAAATCAAATCCATCCCACAAAGCAATCCACAACAAAGCTTAATCCAATCTCTGTAATGCTCTCCTTGCTGGATCCTTTTGTTTTCTAGCAGGGGTAATTCATAAATAAATAAGCTGTGCATTCAGCTATGAAGCAAAACACAGTGCATCTGGTCATTTAATATACTTTCTAGCATTGATGATGTTTAAATAATGTATGTGTATGACATTTCAGGTCATATCTGAGCATATACAAAGCCTCAGCCCTTCATCTACGGACAAAGAAACTGAACTTTAAAACACAAAGAAGCATGGTCCACCTCATGACAGAAGTTGCCAGATACAGGCCTTTGAGCATTTTTACTTTTACAAAAATAAACACAAATCTTTCAGATACTTCCAGAACGAGGAGATGGCTGGTCTAAGTAACACCCATGTGACCTACTTCTCTTGCCCTTTCGACAGCACCTCATTTGTACAAGCTGGGAAAGGCCCCGCAGTCCTTGGCCTATGAGCACTTAACTTCTATCCTCCTCTATCTCCCACTGCTTCCTCTTGTTGGCCCGAACGTCTGTTTAATGCACTGCCCGACCCGTCGCCGAAAACACGATGGCGATCTGCTCTAATGTACGTTCCAAGAAAATGCTGTCATGTCCAATCCCTGCAAAACAGATCAATTACGAAGCGACTAATTTGGAGATTTGACGTTTCCAAATAACCCTCCGCCTTATTCCGCCAAATTTTGCGCTCACACTGCCCGGGTCGGACAATGCGCCTATTATGCAAGCTACTGGGCGAGAGGAAATAGACTTGGATGCTTTGATGCGGTAAAAGGTAGCTAATGAAGAGATTGACGTTCCTTGTTGGTTTGCTCCATTGAAAGTCATCACAGAGGCCAATTCACATGGATCACTTAAAATTCTAGAGCCGGGGCTTTGAGAATGCACTGTTGATGTGTGCCTATATAGTGAAAGGCCTACATTCTGGGGGTAATGATACTGTTTGGCTTTCTAATGGGTACACTTGAACCTTGACCCCTCCACTCGTTCGACATTGCAAAGCGCTCATTCAGTCCGTTCGCTGCTACGAGGATGCAAATGCCTCTCTCTCCCGGGACGTTCTGGCAGGTAGAGGCGTGAAGTGGCCTCCTTTGATTATTCATTTGGAGCCGTGAGATGTTAGAAAGCATGTTTGAGTGGTTCGGTTGCACAAAGTGTTCTGGAAACAGCGCGGATTCAGCTTGAGAACTCTACATCACGCTTTCGCTTTTTGTGACTTTTCCATAGCACTTGATGTCACAGTGTTGAGTGAAAGGGAGATGGAAGCAGGGAAATTCAATGCTGCGATGTTTTTGAAGAGGTTTTACGACTAGCTTTACCACAGCTTTCTGGTTTAACATTTACTTTTTGTTCGACCCGAGCTTCAGCACCTGCCTCATGTCTTCAACAAGAAGTTGGAAGGCCGCGACACACCGTACTAGCTCCTGCCCTCTACCGGAGTTTCTGACAATTTGAACACACCTAATTAGCAGCCCACGATTTTGTTTGCTTTGCCTCCAATTTTGCAAGAATCTGCGCAATGTAATACACTTATGATCCTGCCCGGTGTTTGAAAGACGATAGGAGTGGTTTGCGTGTCATGCCAGAGCTTTCAAAAGGCTCTTTGTGCCGAAGCGTCGGTCAAAGCCAGGGACATCCTTCTGGTATTTGTTCTAAAGTCCCTCCAGATGCAGCAAACTCTGTCAAACTGGGCCACTCTAACTTCCCTAACTCCTGCTTTCATAACGCAAATGCTTAGGGCCAAGGATTATAACGTGATGCAGAGAAAAGATTAGGGCCGCTAGAACCAGCTGCTCTCATTCGTCTGGTCAATCCAACATTTTGCTGGTGGTGCATGGCCCGCTCACACTAAATGATGCTGGGGTCAATGCTTTTCAAGCAGACCCCCACTGACGCCAAAAGGGCTGGGTGAGAACCAAGTACAGTCATAAGCGGCCTCTTCTAATTGCATTTCCCATGGGACTGCGGCTGGCCCCAACTGTTAACACTGATAGATGACATTAGCCCAAATCCAACTTTTAGCAATCCTCCTCATGCTCCGTCTCACAGGCTGTCGCTGTCCGCTTGTTTGTCTCACCCCTATAACTCGGGCGACATATTGGCTGAGTGGGTAATGCTTCTGCCCCACAGCAAGAAGGTCCCGGGTTCAATCCCCAGTCCATGAGCGGCCTTCCTGTGTGGATTTTCTCTTTCTACTCCAGTTTCTAAAACATTCACAAAAGACCAATGCGAATGGCTGGTGTTGAGAATACCAGACGGTTTTATGAGATTCGCAACGCATTTCTTTCAATTTATCTCTATTCTTTTTTTTTTTTTCACTTTCTGACTGACTTGGTTTTCTGAATGGGCTTGTGAAGACACTGACAGATGAAGCACTCACTTGGTCAGCCTTTAAGGACCCTTTCCCTCGCTCTATCTCGCCTGCCGCCTTCTCGTCTTCCTCCACGCTGCTGCTGCTGTGTACTTTGGATTGCGGACCAGAACGCGGTAATAACACAGCTAGGGGAACCACTCAGGAGAGAGACAAGCGTACATCCCTGTGGCTTGAACGAGGAGCAGGAGCCAGGGGATCTTAGGAGAGAAAAAAAGAAATGTGTTGTTTCCATGCAGACAGTCATAGGGAAACTGATGAGGCAGCATGGGCTACAGAGTCAGACAAATGCACTTGTGTTACATAAGCTGACCAAGTTTTCCAAAGTTTCACATTCAACTTCCTCCTACCTTTTCACTACTGTTTTGCCTCTCTGCATGCATCTGCTCGGAAAGCCCTAAATCATGCAATGCAAACAGCTTTAGCTGCATGTATTACATTTATGATTTTGCTTTATAATGACATGGCTCAAATGTAATGCGTTCCCAAGCTGCTCAAAATCCCATACACAATACACATATGCAACAATTATGACCACAGTGGAGTCCTAAATAACTTGTCAACTTACATTTAGATTGATGGTAATGCTTAGGACAGCTGCTTTAAATCTTGCGTCCTTTTTAGTCCCTGTCAAAAAGACGCACGGTAACATGATGTAACTTGGCAGACGTACAGAAAAAGCGAGGGTGAGCACGCTGGTGGTGGAGGTGGTGGTGGTGGTGGTGGGTGCAACAACACGCAGCCGGAGCCGACAAAGGGGGAGTTGCCTTTGCTTAGAGCGTGCGATCCCTTCAAAAATTCCCGGTTACTTCAGATCCAAGGAGGTGGGTGATCTGCGTGGTGTGGGAGCGCGACATAGCTGCGTCTCTCTCCTCTCCCACTGACTTGGAGCTGTAGTGGAGGCTTGTAAAGTGGAGCCGCAGCAGCGCCGGAGCCCACGCGCGGCACTCAACTCCCCTGCGCGCGCGACTTTTCATGTTCAACTAAAACAGATGGAATAATATTAGCTTGAATTATTTGCTTTCCTGCGCTGGATTGGGGAACGCTTTTGGACTCCCGTGTAAAGTTATTTAGAGGTATTTTTTCTCATTTCTTAAGTGGACATTATGAAGAAATATCCATATTTTAATCCCGGGAGAGGATGACGTTTTATTGAGCTAGTTGTTAACTTTCATTTTTTGTTGCGGTTTTAGCCAGTTTTGGGTTGCACGCGCTCACTTTTTTTTCTGCGGCACTTTTGAAAAGAAACAGAGAAAATGAAGCGCGTGGGAGTTGCACTGTTATTTATGATGGCTGTTGCTTGCGTAAAATGCGGAGATTGCCAGAGTGTGTCAACAGGTGAGAGGAGGGAAGGTGCACGCGCTGAAAGGTCGCTTCGAGAGCAGCAAAGTCAACACAACATCCACTTTAGGAGTCAAGGTCGCTCGGCGAGGGAGCAAAGGGAGGACGCATCCTTGGACGCGCTGGATGAGAAGACTCCGGTTCGGCTGCCAAGGGCCACGCAGCCCCCGGAAGGGCAAGGAGAGGCTGCTGCGGACGGCTCCCCTTCACCTCGGAGTGTCAGACAGACGGCAAGCCAGCTCTCCCCACAGCAGAGAGGCAGAGTCAACCGCAGGCAGAGCACCAAGCAGGGGGCCGCTGGCACCACGAGGAGGCTCATTGGGTAAGGTTCCCATTCCTTGCCAAGACATACTATTACGCGCGCACCCACATCATTTCAGTCAACTTAGAGGGTATTCTGTACGGAATTATAATGCCATTATCAGAGTCAGTTGTCCCTGTTATTGCAGTGGTTTGGGGGAAGCAAAACAGCAATGACTGAAAGTAGCATGTGCATCCCAAACAGTGAAATTGACCCATGCTGCTGGAAATATGATGCATTTGGACAGAGATTCTCAAACAAAAACACATGGATGACAACTGGGACTAACAATCCCATCCAAAATCCTGGTTAAGGCTCTAGAGATGGGTTCCTTGCCCTGTGGCATAAGGTTGAAGGTCAAATGCAAATCTTCCTACATGGACAATAAAGCCTACAGATACAAATGATAGAAGAATGAAGATATTAGCTGTGTGGAAAGGGCTTGCAATAGCACTTTACATAATTAGTTTCTGAGCCAATCACATGTCAAAATAATCTTGTTATTAACCCGAAACACACAGTTGAACCTTTCAGGAGCATAGTCAGTCATTCTAACTGATTTTTAAATGTTTTTTTCAAGTTGTATCATTGCCCTCGACTTCTTCCAAACCACTGCACTCCCATTATCTACCCATGGTATTATGTTAACCACCCCATAACAGCCCCATTAGCACAGCATGTCCTGATCTCTCACTTGAAAAGAATCAGTGTGACCTATTTTACTGTACGGCCCATGTGGCTCACTGTAAAGTGGTAAAGGTACTGGGCCAGTTTAGCCAAGCATTTCCTCCCACAGCCATGATGTAACTTCAGCCGCCACATCAATGACTTCAGAGTTTTGTCTAATAAAAACGAAACACTATTTAGAGCCGTCATACAAAATGAAGTAGTCCAGTTGGACAAGGGGACTCCCGACGTGTGCGTTATAGATACATGCAGGTCATAGTAGGACACCGGGTTAATTGGTGGAACAAAACAAACATATTAGTGTCTACTGGTTTGATCATGTTCTGCCATTTACTGCCACATGATTTCTGTTTAAAGGAGCTGGCGAAGGAGAGGCAGAACACCACTTCAATGTGTGTGTGCCTCATTTTGGTTGCTTTGCCCCTAGCCATGTATTCTAGTGAATGTTCCCTGATCGAAAACACCTGTCGTGGAGATGGCCACTTCTTTTTCTTTGCTGTGCACTATGCTATGTAAAGCTATTTTCATTTTCTATTTCTGCGCAAAACAAAGCCGTCAAAATGCATGATAGCTTGTTTCCATGTTGTGAATCCATTGCATCCACTACAGTTTGTTCCACAGGACAAAGCCTGATAATTGCAGGATGGAGACTGTTTACATAATAATCAGGCAGGATTTGAACGACTCACCTTTGCAGACAAATGTCATGTAAATTTATTGCCCAGTTTGTTAGTCATGCTTTGACAGTTTGGATATAATGATTTATATCAGCAATATAAACAGACAGCACTGTGTGTGCAACATGGGAATTCAGCCATAGATAGACTGATAGGCAAGCAGTACATATTAAATCGTATCCATCACTTTTGTCAGCTCTGTGGCAAGCACTATCCTCACAGCAATAAGGACCCAGGCTGACTGGGGACTTTCTGTGTTGTTTTTGCTGTGTCTGGGTGGGTATCCTCTGGGTGTTTCACCTACTAAAATGAGTAGGTCCTGACCAAAACCTGTGCAATATCTGGGTCCTCAGGCATTATACTGCAGTCCATGTTGAAGGGTGGGTCAAATGTAAGAAACTAAAGAAAAAGTACTCACGTTCTGTTACATCAGAACCAGTGAGATTAAGTGATTAAGTTTCTTTTTAATATTCCTATTGTGTGGAGATCTCCTATGAAATGAATCAGTATAGACTTAGCAAAGTACTTCTGTACTTCTCTTTCAGTTCATGCAGACTTGAGACTGGCAAGATGTTCACTTCTGACTCAAGAAAATCTTAAGAAGTATCTGGAGTAAAAGTACTAAACTGAACCATAAAGTATTGATAAAAGTATTTAGTTCGTATCACTTCCCTAAGTACTAAATCCCTTTAGTGGGGTTCAGTGGGTATCCCTGGCATCCAACACTTGCCTTGGCTGACATGCTCCAACTGTCCCTTCTCCATCAGATTCAGAACAACATTTCCGAACAAATCCGTCACTCTGACATCCTCACTGGTGCGTGACTGAGCTGAGGCCTGTCGTTCCGGGGCATAAGGGAAATAACTGCTGCCCGTGAGTTCAGATCCAACATGCTTTTATTGCTGCGCGGGGCGGACGTCTTGCCTGACAGGGCCAAAAACAACACATCCCGGCGTTCGATGGATAGAAGCAAACCGTTTACCTTGCATACATCAGTGGTTACCTTACGAAATAGTAGTCCGCTTTTAACACTTTGAAACAGAACGCCTCATCTGCTGCTTGTTAGTAAGAGTGTTTTTCATGACACATTTCCTTTTTGGAATTCCCACTTAGGCTCACTCATGTAGAGTGGCCGGAGGCACTGGCAGCACGCACACACTGACTCACGGTGACTCCCGCTGTTTTCACGACACCTGTCAGTACGTTACAAGTGGGCGTACGTTGAAAAAGGCAAGCGCATCGACTTATCTCCTTAAACCCAACGACACGCTGCTAATTACACTCTTCAAAAACCTTTATGACTTACATATGTCCTTGTGAACGAGCGTGTTGAGTGATGTTCTTGGCACGCGCCCGGCACGATGCGTTTGATTCGTATAAAGCCACATCTGCCAAACAAGCGTGACTCTTCTGCAGCTCTCGTACGATGTAATGAGCACAAGGCATCCAGCGGGTCAAAGGCCGCGGCTGGTTATCTCCTCCAATCACAGTGAGCCTGACACCTACTTACTGTAATACGCCGTGAAACGTGATGCGGCTCAGATCTGCGCCAAACTCGCTGCAGACTGTTGCCCCCGGTTGCTCTTGCGGTCCGCTGCTGTCTCATCTATCTCTCGCCCCGCAGGGTTGGCTCACGCGGCAAGTGCAGATTAAGAGCAAAGCAAAGCGTCCAGTTATAACAGTTCAGGACTTGTCATTTTTCATCTGTTCAGTCATTCATAAAAGATACAGCTTTTTAATGGAATGTCTCACTAAATCCTATTACCCCGGGCCCGGAATAACTTGCCCCAGCCCTCCCAAACTGTTGCTCTACGTATCAACGTACTAAGAAATCAAAAATGAATATCTTATTTATTGGCCCCCATGGATTCCCAGGCCTTTTTTGAAAGGTATTGTGTTGAATGTTAGGATGGTACAAAGAATTCCAGGCCTTACCGTGGCAGTGAACTGGTCTGGCCTGGATTTTCTTGTGGGCTCTCAATTAAAGAATGTTACATCAGTGTCTCTGGAATTTAGTTTTACATAAAAGACAATTACAGTGTATTCTCAAGAGAGATCATATCTTTGGGACAGCTAATTCTTAGTGATTTGAAAACAACCACAGCAGTGCTATCCCTGGAAGCATCTGACTTCAATGCCGGAGAAGCCCTTTATATGAATGCACTTGAGGGTGTTCTCTGTGTGTCTAATGCACCATAACATGTTGCATGTCTCCCATCTGTTCAGGCCCAACGTGTGTGGAGGTCAGCAATGCTGCTCCGGCTGGGCTGTGGCTCCAGGAACCAATCGCTGCATCAAACGTGAGTTACATGCTCTGAGCACACGCCGCACTATAATGCTTATTACTGAACGGACTCAGAAACCTTCACAACTCTATCTTGTCCTGTGTGGCAATGGTCAAAACGTGCTTTTCCGATCTGCACTCCAAAACCTGCGAGTTCAAGGGTAAAAAAAATCTTCGCTTTGAGCCATAAAACCTTCTCAATCTAGCGCTTTGACAGACTTTTTCCGTCACTTCCTTAAAAGCTTTGCACAATCCTGGACACATTTGGTGAGACACCAAACCAAAATGACAAGACATACATTTGACTATTTTTATTCCACTGACAGTGTAAATCTACGCAGGCCGACTGAGAAATAACAGCCTTAATGGTCACTAATGGCAGGTCTGACAAGTCAAATTGCTCTATGAAACTGTTCCCAAGGTGTTATTTCCCCCTTCGCTCGTGTTCATCATGCGCTGTTTGCCTTTTCCTTTCAACTCACGTCCAGCTCTTAGCACTTGGCTCTTATTGACTAGAGCCCTTAATTATTTTGGGTGGAACAAGCTGCGTTTTATTTGACCACAACATAATACTGGACGAGCAGGTTGCCAGATAATTAAAAGTACAAGACACCGACTGAGTGAGAGTAATTGACTGCTTTAAACACTGTGTTTCTGTCTGACTTTCTAGACGGCTTGTCATCTGTGACCTACTGTATATTTGACAAGGCCCTCCTCTAAAATAGCCCTATATTCTTCTTCTTTTTCTGCTTGCATGTCATGTTTCAATTTCACTTTTACGACCCTTGTTTTCTGTTAAAGCCTAAAATAACAGGCTGGTCTCTGAGCATTTTTAGCACAAGATATCTTTACTTTTTTACAACTGAAGTAAAACCAACACAGCAATCATCCTTCCTCTGCCAAGAAAGCCCTCTGTAGGTACACTTCAATTTTTATTTTTTAAACTTGTTTACCGTTTCCCCGTGTCTCCTGTGCTAATTATCCGACTCACACGCACATTTGAACCGAACGATTGCACAACAAACTGATTGGCCTCAGCACCCTGCTCCTAATTAGATCTCTGTCTCTGCAACTCAAAGCAAACTCTCCACAGCTTTTTAAGTCCAAGCCTAAGATACATCTTTTGGAGTGCAAACTGCCGAAACATGAAATCACAGCTCCAGCAGGTTTTATACATAATATTACTATTAAAAAAAAGAATTGACTTTGATTTATACATTTAACTAGAAACAGAAGCAAAACAAAAAGAAAGAAATCAAAGGAAAAATGGGAGCAGATTGTGCCCTTTGAAAGCCCAAAAACACATCATAAGTCAAGAGCTCAATTTCACTTAACGTTTACGAGGTCAAACAAGGAAAAAACAAGGCAGCCTGCGGAGTGAACATAACTAGGTAACCTGTGATGGACTGACCAGGAATGTGTCTTTCCTGGTCTAAAATGTATCGACGAAACACCACAGGAGGAGTATAGGAAAGAAATATGTGTTGTCATCAGCACAGACTCTAACAATATAAGAAAATGTATTCTTGACCTGCGTGTAAAGGTGGGGAGTGCAAACAGGAGAGTGCCTGTGAGCAGGCCAGGGGTCGGGCGCCACATCTGGACCCTCTTACGGCTTGGCTCCGGCCCAGGTCTGACTGGAGACTGGACTGTCATCAGCTGAGAGGAACCCCGCGGCCCGGCAGCGTGCCAAAACGCGAGGTTCAGACGGGACAAGGAGACCCCCACGTTAGAGGACCTCCATGGAGAGGGACGAGACTTAAGCTTACCTCTGCCCACGCCTCGGCTCTGACTGCCTTTGTTAGGAGGCAGCAGTATCAGAAAAGGAACCAACCTGTCGACGAGGATGTGAAGAAGAAAATGTTGTGTTTGAGCAGCGTCCAGAACAATTTTCACCAAATATGACTGAATATTAAAGGTGTAAAGTGCTGGTGTCAAATTCGGTGTTTAAAATAATGCTTCCTAACAATACTAAGCTTGTTCTAATGGCTTTAGCTCAGTACAAATATATGACAGGAATTAGAGTTGTCTACATGCCTTTCAAATGTTATTGTAAAATGGTTTCAAATCTGTCTGGATCTCCTTGGGTCTGTAAGAAAAATGCTCCCTGGCTTTCATAGAGATTTGGGCTGTACTTGTGGCAGTGTAGAGCTGGCAATGTCTGCTTTGGGAGAGATTATAATAGCTGACCAGCAAATATACAAGAAGTGAATAACACTACAGAGCTGTTTCCTGTTTATCTGTTTCACAGAGTACAAGTTGTGAGTTGATAAAGTTCATGGCTAAAACAGTTGTTCTTAGAAACTCTTGCCAAAGTATAGGTGTATGCATTGTGGTCAGCTGGTAAACGGAAAGCAGGTGTTGCCTTGGCAGCATGTTCCCTCTGAGGAATGACAGAAATTAGGCCTCATGTTTGTAAGCACTTGTAATCACTTGTGTAGTCATTCAGTATAGGCTTGTCCAGAATACATGCAATAGTAAAAAAGTAAAGGGAGAACCTTTTCTTTCTGCATTTTATGTTTCTTGGTGTGTACAGTAGAGCATGAACTGAAGTGAACAGGATCATAGCGGTAGTGACTAAAGGAATTCAAACCGTCAGTGGCTGGATTTAAGACAATCAAGCATTCTATTATGTGCTTATGCTTTTCACTTATCTTTGGACCACAGCTCATATAAAACACAGAAAGAGTAATCTCTGTGAGGAAGTGATTTCCAAAATGAGAACCTTGCATATTTGTTCAGGGAAGCCAAACCATTAGTTTATGAAACACCAAAGACCAGTTGACAAAACATGACAACGCTCCGCTGTGAAAATTCTGCTTTGTTTAAGGCAAAACAGTCAAACCCTCAATTGAAATCGAGAATGACTGTTTTAAAGATTTAAATCAATTTGAAACAACAATAAATGGAAAACCTACAGCAAAGCCACAAGTCTTGGAGGACACATTGTAATACTCTTCTTATCATTGAATGTGGCTTTTCTATGAAAGAGCCCTTGCTTCTCATATAACTTAACATTCTTGTTGTAGTTACAGTAACTGGGCTGTATATGGATTATAATGATCGTACATTACCAATATAGAACTCTAGATTTATTTCCCCACTGCACCGACAGGAACTGACTGGATGCCTTTCTGAAACCAGCGCTCCCCAAAGTGCCGCCTTTTACATACTGTGGCACAGTGCATTTCACCACATCGTACATCATGATGTTTTGGAAAAGAGACTGGCTTCTACGCCGCATATGGCCGTACTGAGCGTTCTTGATTTAAACCTCACCAAGTCTTAGAGATGAAAGGAGCATCATTCACAAGGACGGATGAAGTTGTTTTTACTCTTTTAGGCACTTGGTGATTGACAGACTGAAGTGCGGCAAAATGAGGTGGGTTTCTTTTTGATTGTCTTCCAGCTTTTCCAGCTCCTAAAATAACTCTTGGAGCACAAAATCATATTGACTCCCTTCTGCCATGGAGGTGAAATTATAGCATCAAGTGTGTTTCCATTTGCTCAGGAATGAGGTGGATGCGGTCAAAACCTACTTGGCCTTCTTTTTTGTTTTTCATCGAATTGTCAATCACTGGTTTTATTTCAGTCAAGTTTTAATCCTTATTGTTTCTTACATGTGTCAGGCAGATGTGGACATTTGAAGGACACGCGAGTTTGCTAACGTCTAGTGCGGCCGGTACCTTTCGTATCTCTAATAGATACAAGCTGTGTCTCTGTGCTGTGGCCGACCCCTGAGGGACCCAAAACTATATCTGCAGATACAGAGTGCTTATTGTAACAAATTTATCATCATGTAATACACTTTATGAAGTCAAAGCCAGACCAATGCTAAAAGTTAAGCTTTGACATATGTTTTATACTTCTCTGTCTTCTATTACATCTATCAGCAATGAAAAAAAAATCCATATTGTCCAACCCACTTATTGCCGAACTCTTACGCTCTTTTAATTCCATGTTATGTTTCTGACAATCTTTGTTGAGCAGTTATCGGCTTGAGCAGCCAGACCCGTTTTGTATTCACTTTGTTGGTGGGCAGATGATGTCATGTGTGGCAGAACAGTAGACCTTGTTTGAAAGGACATCCCAGCAGGGAATCGGGTAGACGATTCCAACTCATCATGATGCAGAGGCAAGCAAGTGTCTCTTTGCTTTGCCTTAACAAGTCTTAAGGATCCGATAAAAAATAAAGAAAAGTCCGATATTGATACATGAAGCATAGAACCAGTTTCCCACTAGTGAATGGCCTTGTAATCCAAAGATAACCAACCCACTAACACTGTGCCCTCACCTTCGTTTTACAAGAACTGGGAGTGCTTCCTGTGACGTCAAGAACACAGTGGTTAAATTTACCGCTCTGCAGACGGTCGCTCGGCCCTGCTCGGCTCCCGGTGTCGTTTGTGGATTTGTGGGGGTCATGCAGTTGAAAGTTCACCCCTCTGTGGCAGCCGCCTTAGAGTTATGGCCATTAGACAGATCCTGTAATCAATACAGACCCAGCCCTCTGAAAAGCCATTATTAACACACTCCTCATTTTTGGAGAGCTGCTTTCTCCTCTCCAGCTGGCCTCGGTGTTTGAAGGCTGCAATTGAGTTCTGTTTTGGTCTTGTGCACACATGTCAAAAATTGCTACCACAAACAATGGTACCAGAAAAAGGCAACACTGCGCCGTGTCCAAACCTGGATATCTTTGCGTTTGTATATACTTTATGTGCACTTTGCAGTTCATGAACTCCAACGAAGACGATTGAGAAGGATTTGTGGAAATATTATATCCTGCTTGTGTTTACAGCATCATAAACAATGGATGTTAAGTTGCCTGAATGAAATTGCGAGTCTAGACTTGATTGACTCCACATTAACAACAAGCATCCCTCTATGGAAGTGGTGCTTGCTTTCCGAGGCCACAGTTGTGTTAGGGCGTCCCTCAGCTAGCCGTATATCACAGCGCTCTTCGGCTTTAAGGCCATATGGAAACTGTTGGGACGCGATCCCCCAGGAGGATTCTGGAGGGTTTGTGGGTTTCTTGGTGCGAGGCAGCTTTACAAGATGTGGTAGAGGCGCACACCACCCCCGGATCCCGAGCACACGCCATGCCGTTCATTAGAGGGATAGTGAGATACGCCGTGGCTAAAAGTAATGTATACAGTGCCATGGGTCAGCTGCAGGTTAACTAAATCCCTGTGCAGAGATCAAGAGGAGTTAGAGAATAAATATGCTACTGTAGTGTAGGCCAATGCAAGGGGAACTGGGATTTGCTATAATATTATCAGCACTGTCGTAACGCTAACCACAAGGAGAAGGGAGGAAATGATCAATCATGCTAAATTAAAGACAATCCATTTGTCCTGATTGATGAAGCATTTTGGAAAATGCAAAATGAAAAGATACTTCACTTTTTCCATTTACTGAAATTACTGATTGATCTGCACTAATACAATAATTGATCTTGATCTGACATGTGCACTCAGAAAAAGGAGGCTGGAAGAGAATTTTACTTTGTATAGCGCTTTTCATAGATACAAGGTGCTTCACAAGAGACAATCAAACATTCTGTCCATACTCGGTGGTGACAAGCAAAGTGCGTCGCCACAGCCATCAGACCTTCCGACCACCACCAGGCCTCACTCACCCGAACTACCAAGTATTCCTCCCACACAGTCTTCCATCGCCCAACCCTGCTGAGACCAGTCGAGATTAGGAATTCCCAAGCTGGTATGCCCAATGTTTAGAGAAAATTAGTAATGCATGTGATGAGTAACTTGTGGTTTATTGGTCCTGTTTCCTTTTACCTAGATGTCAGGCTGGCAGGGAGGGGGAAGAGTTTTAAATTAAAACGGCCATGGCAAGTTGAACATGTTATCATCATCAGCCATGTGGAAATCACATGTGCAACAAGATAAACACCCTGTTGAAATCATTAGGATTAGAGGCAATTGTATTATACGCTCAATAGAAACATTCTTTCTTCCTCAGTGGACTGAGCGTTCATGTCAGAGGAATTCTCATCTCCCACAAAGGAACAGCAGCATTTTTATTTGGTCAATCTCATATTGATGCCCTGAATCATAATTTATCTTTGCTATGAGAAAAGTCATTCAATCAATTTAATTCACTGTAATTCACTAATTCATATTATACTCTATGCAAATTGAAATGGAATGGAAGCGTTTTTGCATAGCTCTTATTACATGACACAAGTCACGCACACAACAGTTTTGGGGAATTTGCAAAATGATAAGTGGTTAGTGATAAGGCATCATGTCTAAGTTTTGAATTATACCTTAAGATACACAACCTACATGTGTGGCACTTGTGTTTAAAATCCATGGATAGCGCTTACACAAGGAAAAAGCAGGATTTGTTTATTATCATGTGTGGGGTCTTATCTTTAACACTTCTAAAATATGTCAGGATTACAAAATGTTACAGATGAGCCAAACTTCACAGGATGTTCACCAGACGCCCAGTAAATCATAGCAGTATTTAAAGCAGCCCAAGCCCGGCCATCCAGACTCACGCTACTACGGTGTCTGTCTGTCTGCCTGTCTGTCTGCCTGTCTGTCTGTCTGTCTGTCTGTTGATATATTATAATGGACCTTTTACACTTTCTTGCATATTTGTTTCCTATTTTATTATCTATTCCAATGATACACAGCTCTCCGATGACCTTGATCCCAGCCTTGACCACTCTCTTTTAATTATTAAGTAATTATTCAGCTGTTTTCCCATTCCCTGAAGCTTGACAAGACGAGTGTGACCTGCAGCGTTACTTCCCCTTCCCATTAAATCTTGTATTCTCGTCTCTGTTACCCGCTTTGACCGGCTCATTTTACTCAAATTCTTTGTCCTATTCTCCTCGACTGCTAATCTTTCCAGCACAGCTTCCAGTCAGTAAATCTAATAATGGCCCGTAATGTTCTCAGTCAATGGAGATTTCTTCCTTGATTATTATCCGCCCATTATCAATATTACCTTCCAAAAATTGCCAGTTCAGCCCCGGAGTGCACTGTTGACCCCTGGGAGGCAAAGAGGTTCCTGAAAGTGGTTTCAGATTGCTCTGTGTTGAATGAGGAGACTGTGAAGATGTGACAGGTTGTGTTACTGTGGGTCAGACCGACGGGAAGTCCAGTGATCTTTCAGATGGATTTGAATGGACCAACGATGATGGTGATGCAGGTTTTAAACTTATGACTTACGGCCACATCCCAATCTAATTTGTACACATGAGTGAAGTGACATAAGAGGGATGGCAAGGAATTTCTCTAAATCCTGTGTACTACAGACTGTAGAGTTAGCTTTTTTTGGTGTTCTGGTGTGTTTGTTTGGGGCTGGAGGAGCGCTGTTTCCCAGTCCCTTCTTTTCAGATGACTGGCTCTGAACACAGTCGACTGCTGAAACGTGGCCAGTGCGTCTCAGCCGTAATTGAAGCTGAAGTGGTAATGCCAGGAATGTTTGCCATTTTTTATTTCAGACAGATTCTTATTTTCTTATAACTCCTGCAAAGTAATAATTGCTGCACATATTTGTGAAATGGGTGGAATGTGAGGCAATTAGTTTTAATGATGTGCAAGACAAATCTGCACGACAGCAATTACTGTGACAATGTGCTCAGCAGCCCAGAGGTAGCAGCAGTCTGTGGGCCGCAGGCGTGAGTGGGCCCTGAGCCACCCAACTGTCCCGGCTATTGTCAGAGCAGACCGCATGTTTGTCTGGGACTACTCTCTGTGTGGCAGTAACATTATTAAATTAGAGTGAGGGCTCCAACAGTTACAATGACTGCACATTGCAAAGATGTATTTAGGAACTACAATACTGTATCATTTGCAAACAACAAAATAAACATGGTCTGAAATGCATGTCATTTTTGTATTAGTTTATTAGCTCATATTTCAGTCCTCTCATACTTGTATTTGTATTTGAGACCCGTGCATGTGGCTCAGCTTGCAACAAAGAAATGACATGTTGACTGTAAAAACACAAAATTGGCCTTTAATGCATTAATAACTTCTATCTAAAATAACATAATTGACAAATTGTTTTATTAACTTTGGTTGTTTATAAATTAGATTAAACAGAAGTGCATTACACATCTCAGCCACTGAATGGCGCCTGAGACAGTTTCCTCTGTATTCTTAACATGGAGAAGTATTTGCTTTTTTACCATCATAAATTCAACTCCATTGTATAGAACAAATACCATCTTGATTTATACTCATTACAAAATGTGTGGAATCATGAGTGAAACATGACTTTTGAAGACATGTTCTGTCCCAGCCGTGATGGCAGACTCCTCTCAGCCGCTGATTAAGAGTGTGCAGTATCTCCTCATATTCATGATACCAACCCTGAATGATCATCTCACACTGTGGACAGTGGTTTAGATCACTTTAATATCAACATCAAACCTCTGTTTGGTGATCTGACCAAATATCCATATCACAATTTTCATAGAGCATATCTATTTCATCTCAGTAGTTGTGTATACGAGCTAAAATGTTGCCTCAAGAGATAACTGTACTTTGTTTGTATACTTTATTGTCCCCGTAGGAAAATTTGTCCTCTGCAATTAACTCATCCTTCGATGCCGCTGGGGCAACCCACAAGGAGCAGTGGTCGACGACAGTGCCGCGCCCGGGGACCCATCTCCATGATGTGGAGCCAGGCTGATGGTCAGAATCATCTGGCTGGAGGATTCACCTATTGCACATGTTTTTAGTGGTAGGGGAAACCGGAGTACCCGGAGGAAACCTACACAGACACGGGGAGAACATGCAAACTCCACACAGAAAGGCCCCGTCCTGGTGGGAATCGAACCCGGGACCTTCTAGCTGTGAAGTGGAGGTGCTAACCGCTGCACTACAGAGCCGCCCTTTATGGCTTATGAGAATTGATGCTTCACTGTGATTGGATGATTCCGCCTGTCATTCACTCAGCATGACTGTTAGGAAGAAGACTTGGTGAAAGGTTGAACGGCTTGTGTCTGTGTTTGCTTTACAAAAATAGGGTCAGATCATAATTGTATTTTAGATCGTCATATCGGCCTTCCCTATATAGAGGCTAACAAAAACAAAAGCCCGTGTTGGTTTGCTGAGCCATCTTTGTGCAGTGCTAGACCCTCACATAGAAAGGCCTGAACACAGCAGTGTAGTAATCGCCTGGCACAGCCAGACTCCTCACTAGCAGCGAGTAGTCTGGAAATTCACATCAATTTCTTTTACCACGAGGTGAAAAGACATGGAATAAAGCAGGGCTGGTGGATATGACAATAAAAATCCCTGACTGATTCTAATGCAGCTCCACAGTATGTTCAAACACAGGCCCTTTGCCCCTCTCACTCCTCCTGTTGGTCAGTGTTGGCTCTTGTCATACTTTGAGTGAGTGACACGCCGATTTAACTAATCACTTAAAGTGTGAACCTTAAGAAAAATGGACTAATAAAAAAGAAACTAATAAATGATTAGAAATGAAGAAACTCTCAAAGCTGAGAATGCCAACATGATGGTTTTGAACAAAGCACGTGTGCTCAAAGCTCAAAGCAGATGAATGATGATTGACTCCGTTCCATTTGGTGCTGAAGCCGAGGGGGAGTGAGGAGGAAGACCAAGTTGCCCTTAAAGAGAGCTTGAGACTCACTGTACAACATTCACACGCTTTATATTAGGAACTAAAGTAAGTGCATTACAAGGCTCAAACCCGGCAGAATCATCATGTCACTGATGCATGATTTACCACAACTTCATCACTGACTTTGAGCAGACCTGGGTCATGGCACTGGCACTGGGCCAACCTGAACATGATGCATTTATATCTGAGTCAGACAGAGCTCATGCCCACTTTAACCAAAAGTGGACAATTCAAATTACAAACCATGTTATAAATTTACAACCACACCCCTCAAAATGTGTATATTTCACAAAAAAGTATTTATATAGAATGAATCACTGTTTCTACTTAAAGCGGTACCAGTAAAAAGGATATTGTCAGGGTTATAAAATCCAGGATTTGTTAGTTATTTCATACCACAGTCTGCTAATGTAATGCTGTGGTTTACAATGAAGACAGCTCAATTTGAAAACGATAAATTGAAAGCCACTGGCCTCACTGCAACATGATGCCATGTTTCCTTCTATTACTGGTATGGGAAGGCCACTTCACTACAGAAACCCACCTGTGGGGTCCACGGTCCACTTATGTCAGAAAGCTACACAGAGTTGCCCGGGGGTCTGACATTTAGCCAATAACAGGAAGTGTGCTACAGGTAGGGGCCTATTTGAGGCCGCTCCGGCCCCTTTACAGTAAATGGCACTGGTGCTCTCGATCTGTCAGTGTCCGCAGCATCTGTGTCAATAGCATTCCTCCGCTGTTGACTGAAGGCCAGTGTTTGCTTTAGCCACCAGAGCACGCCGGTGTGATTTACGGTGGACGGACTATGTCATAAATCCTCCATGCTGTACACCACATACAGGCCTGTCATAAGACTGAAGGCTTGTTTGCTTTAAATGTGTGCCACCGGTCTCTAAGTACTAACCCTATCCCAGCAGTGATGGGAGGATGGAGAGGCTTACAGCAAATCACACCGATTTTTTTTTTATGGCCAAAACCTGACCTCAGCAACGTGTGGTCTAATGATAAGTATTATGCACTCATCTATCTTGCAAATACAGTAAGCTCCCTCAGAGTTTATTTTTTATAAAGTCACAGCGTTTCCATGTCTGACTATAATATACTGTCAGCTATTTACAGTTGGCATTCGTTTTACAGTTTTTCCCATGCGCTCACTTTTATGACTCTTTCCTTTATTACATTTGTGAGCTGCTCATGTTGCTTGTGCATTCTAGAGGAGTGACTAAAGGTGTTTGTAGGTGATTACAAACGGCTTGAGGCTACGCTCATGAGGAACTTAACTGGAAGTAACTGGATAAGGGTTTAATGTGCGTGATCATCTACATTTCAACAAAACGCTTCTGTTTAAGACTCAATAGCAATTCAATCTGACAGCTCCTCCAGGCACTCTACTGCAAGAAATGGACAAAAGGCATAAGACATGAAACAAATGGTCCCTTGGTTGAATCAATTTAAAAAAGTGTTGTGTGCTTGAGTCCAGGAAATCCATCTGTGCTACTGCTGCCTGTGGACAGGGCACATGCTTCACTGTGACCTGTAAACCTGATCTCCATGTGTTCTCTCTACAGCCGACTGCCAGCCCCCCTGCCAGAACCGCGGCTCCTGCAGCCGGCCTCATACCTGCGTGTGTCGCTCGGGCTTCCAGGGGTCTCGCTGTGAGGAGGTGGCCCCGGAGCAGGTGTACATCCGTGACAGAGGGGCTCTGAGGCGAGTGCAGCCCGGGTCCAACCCCTTCAACAGGGACCAACCACAGAGACGGCCCCACGACAGAGCCAATGATAGTCCCAGGGGCCAGACCCCGCGGCCCACCACCACCAGACAGCCTTCCCACTCCACGTAAGTCACCCACTGTAGCTCTAGCATGTGCCATTGTAGATACAACTCCTAGGTCACTCTCCATCAGCCGGTGAAGATTTGTGTTGATGCTCAGCTGAAAAGGTATTAGAACACGGCTAAATGTATGACCAAACATTTCCAATGGAAAGACTAGCGACTGCCTAGACAGCTAAAATGTTTCTAGACAGCCATTTTGTGTCCAAAATGTAATAGCATCAGAAATGGTCTCATTCAATTGCGTTTTGGGTGGAACTAATTTGTTTCATCAACGAACTTAAACTCATACTCACAGAGTTGGTTCTCACAAACTGTCCTTTCTGACGGATGTCTGTGGGTAGCAGCTTCTGTCCACTCCACCGGACACACAGAAGCTCATTGCTCTCCAGTTCAGAACTGCTGTGTTTATCTTAATCGAATAAATCAAACCAGATGATGCTTAAATCTCTAAATCACTTTAGGCAAAACAAATTAAGAGTAACAGCACATTTGGCGTCATGTGTTGCCGCACTCAAAAACCTCATAGGGTAATTCTGTAAAGTATAGGAAAATATAACATGATTTAGCAGACACGTATTAGGCTGTTATGGAAATAGAGCGAGCAGATTATCCACCCCAAAGCCTTGTCCTATTAGTGGCTCTTTTGATCTAGTAGAATGAATGCAACTGTATCCAGTTTGTTTTTGCTCTGACTAAGGCTTCCATCGATGCACTGGGCTAATTCTTCCAAGATCGTTAATCAGACTAGCTTAATTGTTTCTTGCCTGGAGTTCCTATTGTTTCTTTGATTCCAGTCTTGTGGAAAATACCTTATTGTCAAACCATTCACGACATTTTGAAGAAGTAAGGTGTGTGCCCATTGTTTATTATTATTTGCAGAATAACCACATTGTCAAATGTCTTTCCGTTTTGAATTTGGCCTTGCTTTTTTGCTTCAAGTGCCATAATTTGTCGGGCACTGAGGTCATTGTGCAATCCACCGCCAGTTTGTCATCTGGACAATTTCTCTCTACCACAACACTGAAGCACTCATAATTACAGACGACGTTTACGGTGCAGCTCATGCTAATTTGTCACTGCCTTATGTCATTTTTGCACTCTTGGCGATGTTTTCTGGCTGACCTGTCCGGCTGTTTGTGGTAGCCCTGTGATATCCTGCTAAATGTTTTGGCAGATGCTTCATAAAAGGTTTTATACATCCGCCTTCCCAAAACAATTATCTGAGAATCAGAGTGAATCCGCTAATCAATACAAGAGCTCCGAGGCTGCACAGTTGCGTTGCACATGCTTGCTTTGTTCTTCACAGGACATTTTTGTAAGCTGACTCGCTGATGTGGGTCAAGGGAAAATAGATGGCCACAGGTTGAAGACTGTAAAAAGCAGACAGTATTTTGAGTCATCCATGCCTCTATTATGACTCTTTGTGTGTGTTTTTACTAAAGATGACTAAAGTTCAGTTGTATTTCATGCTTCACTATTTCTCGGTCATTTTTGAGAATAACAGCCTTCATTCTTGAGCCAACGGACAAATGAAGAAGTTAAATTTTATCACTGACCTTCTGCCAGTTTGCCAGTTCCCCAGACACAAGGTCTTGTTGCACGATGTGGCTACGCTACCTCTGCCACTACTTCATGTCCTATTCATTTCTTTGGAAAGTAGCCAATATCATTAAGATTAAGCGTTGGACAATGAATTCCTGGTTGGTGATCACATACTGCATGTTAAATACATGATGTGAAGATATGAATTATTCAGCAGAGGAGCGTCTGTTTTTATAAAGGTCGGAGAGTTTGTCTTGGAGCTAAAGACTGACATGCAATAATTGAATTGAATAACAATAAATAACACAATATAATTTAAATAATAGACATGGCAGTGTTTTTTAGGCAGATTTGTTCACCACAGAGTCTGTGGAAAGTATGATTATTCAAACAGGTCTAAGGTAATCGCAATCGAAAATGAGCCATTAACTCTGTCAACTGGGAGGACAACCAAGCAGACCTGCTGCTCCACCACATCAGAGAAGTCAGCAGTTTTACACCCAGGGGAGTGTCTGAGCAGAGGCCATTCAGACATTTCTACAACTTGGTGGCCGTGATTGACAGGTGGATGAACAAATCAAAGGAAGAATTAAAGAAATAAAATGTAATGGATCTAATGAAAACGAACTAAAATCTAATAAAAGACTGAGAAGCACCGGTCCAGTCCTGCTGAAGTAGTGTGGCTGTGAACTTGTAGTTATAAAATATGCATTTTGGGGGATATCTTTTGTCTGGTTTAGACTGATAAATGAATGTAAAAAAGACTTAAATGGAATGGGGTTTAGGTCCCCTTGATTCCGCTTAGAGAGCGATTGGAGCTGGCTGTCCAAGTTGCTATTTCTGAGAATACATGAAATGCTTATTACTCAAAAGGAAGACATTTTGACTTTACTGCCAAAGTAAATATGTCACAACTTACAGTACATAGGAAGCATTAGGTATTCATGTGTGATTACAACTGGAACCCGTGCTGATGTTCTCCACTCTCTCAGGCCAGAATAATCTTTTAGGGGTGGAACGGGGCTCCCTGCGGATCAGTGCGGGACGTGAGTCTTGGTATCATGTGTCAGGCAGAGGTTTCCAAAGCATCCGAAAGCCCATGCAAAGTGAGGTCACTGAGAGGAAGAAGAGGAAATCTGGTGCCAAACTTCAATTAAAGCGCGAGGAGTCCATGCGCCCAGGCTCCGTTACATCATTTTGGTCCTGGCTGTGCTACACCCAGGGAGCAAAGGCCATCCCAAACACACAGCACTCAGTCTCCCACTTCTCCAAGGTGCGAGGAGCTCTATATGTCTACCTTGGAACGGACCGATTGTTGTGTCAGCTGCACCCGGCTACTGACCCAGCCTGTCAAACGGCGCCAAGAACAAGATATACTGCAATAAAGACAGAAGATAGAATGAACGGCAATAAGAAAAGGACATCAGTCAGAGAGAGACCGGCAATGCACTTCATAAATAAGTGGAGGATAGTTTTGTAGATTTTCCAGATCAGGCTTCTTGGATGCTCACTACAGAGCAAACTCAGGACATGTCGGCTGGAGCAGTGTAACAATGTTGAATCCTAGCAAATCTCAAGAACTTTCATTTAGTCTCTCATAGATTTAGGATTTACTGATATTACACGAACAGCTTATGGAGCAGCCTAAGCCAGCCAGAATATTTCAACTTCTACAAAAACCACTGCTTTCGCTAATGACGGGATACAGTCCATTTGAGCTGCCTGTGCGGCTCCATTAAGGGAATACACGTTTTAATATATTTTATAAAGTGAGCATACTTCCTCTGCTGACATTGCGGTAGAGTGTGACCCACTATTTCCTGCTCTGAGGTTCTTCCTTGTCGTTGTGAGATCCTGGAGCTTACAGGAGGTCAGAGAGAGTGTATGAGCCAAAAGTGCCAGTGATAACGCAGTCAGAGGGTTGAGCACACCCACTGGGCTTGGACAGAAATGCAGGAAACAGCAGGAGAGACCAGGATGTGGGAGCACCCTGGACAGGTCACCACTGAAGAGAAAGCTCTGCCACCCAATTGTGGAGAGCCAGACAGGATAATAGTGATACAAATTAAAAAGAGTAACATTGAAAATATCTCAATCATTGTGGCATTCATCACGGTAAGAAAACATTTATCTGTCCTTTGCTTTGTATCCGGCAGCTTGATACTACTTATTTGATGAGGACAACAAGTAAGATGTCTAGTCACACCCAAACCCAAGTTTCTAGGTGCATATGCACCCAAATTGATCTCATTCTGGAGCCCTGAAAATGGGCTAACGTTATTAGGCCCACTCTACTCAAGTGACATCTTCCGCCTCGGAACATATGATCAGTGTTGCATGAAAACAAAAACACCCAGAGAGATGAAGCGATCCGAGGGTGAGACACTTTACTTGTATCGCCTCTCCATTCAGCTGGTGACTAATGCTAGTGGTTCTGTGGCTTGTTGACTCAAGGCTTTACGCACGGCCACACAGCCGTTTTTCAGAGGAAACTGTGGTCATAGGGAGTTCTCCATGTTAATCATGGATCACAAGTTCCTTTCACTCCCAGCTGCACGAGCGGACAGGAGCGGCTGTCACAAACCCTTTGGAGACCTCCGCACCTGTAGGACTGCTGTGTGTTTGGATCTTGTTCCTTGTAATATAACGGTGGCTCAACATCATTCCAATATCATGTTCAGAGCCAGGATAAAATATGATCATAAACACAGAAAGGCAGAATGGATATCCACTCAACAAGTCACTCATAAGTCAGCAGTGAGGGCCATAAATTCAAAGCATCCCACAGAAGCTCTGCATAATACTCTTGATGCAGTGGACTTTGATCGGATATGTGTTCTTAGGGTAAAATTATAAATCCATACAAGCCTGGGAAAGCTGCCCCAGCCCGGTGGTCCACTGCGGGAGGACGACGTGTCTGGATGCTAACAGTGGACGCCTGGAGGAGCCCTGTTAAATTAGAACTGAGAGGTTTTGAACTAGCCACATCACCAAAACAAATACCTTATAAAACTCTGATTGGTTTCCCATTTGTCAATGCAATGACATGAACTGACGAGTGTCAGTGGAGCAAGTATGAATAAGAGCAGTAAGGGTTTACAATCACCTGACAAAGAGCAGATGAAGATATAGTCCACTCTTGTCCTCAGGTGACCCTCGTGTTTCCTGGCCAATTTTTAGCTAGCCCTACATAATAATGCTAATTTGTTTGGAAGTACAACGACAAAAACAAAATGGAACACTTAGCACTTGATATTCAGGAAGAAATGTCTTTTTTTTTTTTTTTCAAATCAAAATTCATCGCCAAATGAGTTCTGAGTGTATCTGGCTTGGTTCTCCAGGCCAAAGGGAACAATGGACCACAGAGAGCTCACTCCTCATCATGGGCTTTCCGACGCTAAAATACAGTATGCCAGTGGGCCAAGTGAAGCCAGCCAAATCCTCCTCATCAGACGTCCCATGGCGAATGCAGCTGTTGGAGGGACGAGCTCTGAACAGCGGTTGTGAGAGGAGCCAATCCCACAATGCACTGGGGTGTCCTGTCTGGAACGCCGGCAGATGGAGACAGCATCAGTCAGCTCCATCTTACAGATATGAGGTAGGGCGCTGAAAGCATGAATTAGCTCTGCGTTGGACCAAAAACCATTCACGTCAGGATCTGTGGCTTCCTCTTTCAAATGTGGAGGCCGACCAAGTTAAATCTCTCCTAATGGCTGCCTTTTGTAGGGCTGGGGTTTTCAACGTATGCTAGTACTTTTTTTTGTCCTTCGAGTGACTCTTTGTATTATCTCATCTCTCATACAATAAAATTCATGAGAAAATTAAATGCATGCTTTCTAACTACTAAATATTCCACCGTCCATCTCAAAATTCTGGTCAGGTTCGCAGCTCCTCAAAGAAAGTGCCAGTTTGTTTAATTCATGATCTTTAGTTGGCATCTCCTGCAATAAAAAAAAAAAAAAAAAAAAGGTTAGTAAGTAAGTGCTTCTGTTTTCTAAAGTCTAAAGCTCCCCTCAAATCTCCTCAGACACTTTGTCAGAACAGTCTGACTCTGACCAGCTCCGGCCACTCACTCAGCACTTCCTAACAGCTCTTGCTGCTGACCCGTCTGAAGGACAGAAAATGCACTTCTCATTTCTCCACGTCTCCAGGCGTTTTGGTCCGGGCTCTTGAACCACAGCAGCCGCGCAGCTTTGTTTCCGTTCAGACGTGAGGTGATCGGTGAAATTGTAAGTCGACTTTTGAGAGAAACAGACAGACAGGTTGGCAGTAGCGAGCGTCCCCCAGCGAGCAAAATGATTGTTTTTTCATTTTCTTCATAACATGATGAAGGTAGTTGGTTGTTATAATTGAGTCTCAAAACCAAAGTTCTTAATTCCACTTAATCTGTTTCCATGCAGGCAACAGAGGAAGTTCTACAAATGAATGTGAGTGGAATTTCATCTCTTCATTTGTCTGAGTAACATTTAGACTGATCCATTAAACAGCCTTTTGCTGAATAAATATATTCAGAACCTTTGCTCCTTGGTTGGTTTTCATGTGCAGTTGTAGCTCTAATATTAGCCTTTCCCTGAAAAGGGATACAAAAGCGTTCTGATTAATTCACTGCTACCAGAGAATTCCTGTAAGGCCATACAGACACACAGATAGAGACTGATTTAATGCAGCCGCCATTGCTACAAAGCCTTCACACACCCAGGTTTTCACAAGGGGAAACGCACTGCCAGGACCCACAATTATCCCGCTCATAATGAGAGATGCTATCAAAGACCTGCCCTTAATTGCTCTCTCATGTTTGGCCCTATGACCATGTACAAAGTGCATTAGCCAAACTTGTCCTTGTTTCAGGGAGAAAAAGTTTTCTGTGCGTCATGTATTTCTTTAAAGAAAGGTATTGCTCATTTCCTTGATTGAAAGCAAGGCCATCGCTGGGTTACCATTTTCTGAATATGAAATGTTGGGTGCTGTAGATTTTGTAGTTACTGTGTTCATGTGTTCTGACTGCTTCTCTCGAGGTTGTGCTGGCTTAATCAATTGTTTGTAGTTAGTAAACGTATTCATTATGAGTTCAATATCCAATCTATAGGTGAAACTTCTCCAGTAAAATGCACATGCATTTCCAGCTCTATATTGGTATTCTTCCATCACAATTGCCGCTTCAGTCCTTAGCTATCCTTAGAGTTGGCTTTGCTTTTGCTCCTGTAAAAAGAAAAGTTCAAAATTAGCTGGCAAAACAAAGCGTGAGAACAGCCAATACTGTGGCGATTGCTACAGTTACTACTGAGATTAAACGCTTGCTAAAAGCTGTAATTTAAGGTCTGCTGTTAAAGGGACAAAGGTTTGTGTCAAGCTATTTTAGTTTTCCAATCAAACTTTGACCACTTTACCACAATTCGGTTCCTGTATTTGTTGCTATGAGGAGCACAACAGCAGCAGAACATTTGATACAGGACTGATTTGTGAAGGATCAAGCCTCCTAGACTGATTGGGAGTAGCACGTGGAGAGCTCGGTGGAGAGTGATAAATGAACAAGTGTGATGCATGTTGTGTGAGACGTCATATATCTGACCACAATGTGGTTTGAGCTGAACAGGCCTGACTTCACTGAGGGGGTGGGGAGGGAGCAGGGGTCTCGACTGTGAGACTTAACACAACTTAAGCTTTTACTTATGTGAAAAAGCAAAAAGATTAGTGGTGGGACTCGATTAAAATTTTTAAATCGAGTCCCACCACTAATCATTTTGTTAATTTAGCCTTTGTAATTAATTAATCGCATTTAAGCATCATTTATTTAGGGATTGTATTTATTTTTTAGAGGTATATTTTAGATGCTTCTTTGTATTATATTCTTTGTACTTTTTGGAGAATGATCTTTTTAAATAGGTTTATGGCACTTAACTGTGTGAATAAACAACTTTGACAGTCAAATTGTTTTTGGCTTTACGTGTTGTTTGTGCCTAGGCAACGTATGCAGGAAAAAAAAGAAACTGAAGTGTTGAAAGTTAAGTGCGATTAATTTCGATTAATATTTTCAATTGCACTAAACCTTGTGTAATTCATTAATCGTAATTCATCAAAAAAGTCCCGGCCCTAAAAAAGATATTTATCTGAAAAGCATAAGAAGCATAAGCAAACTCTGAAGGAAAAATGGACAATTATAAAACTATACATCAATGTATTATGTGAGGCAATTCACATCATTTACAGTTTCTCATAACTAAACAGTTATTACTATATATATATATATAATATAGGGCGATGTCTTACTTTCCTATCCTTATCACCTGTTGCTGTCAATCATCCAGCTTTGGCTCTGAACCATCCCATTTATATTCCAAAATCACATACAGTACAAACAAAAATCAACTTCACTGTGGAAAAGCTGTACACTTTTCATATCAACCCCTTTAAAACAAATCGGACACAAGATACCCAATTAATAATCAATCTCTTATCAATAATCAGTAATAAATCCAGTTTTTGGCCAAAACAAATTTTGAACTGTGGAAATCATACTTGGCAATAGGTATCAGCGCCAATCACCTCGATAGCATCGAGGCTAATCTGAAGTGTTTTCTTAAGCGAGCATCATCAGGCGTAATGTCTGGAAGATTCATAACACTGCTGGGCTTTGACTGGCCAAACAAGAACAAGAGTCAAGTGTGTGTGTCTTTGCTAATGTTCTTGAATATCTCCTCCAGGGACCAGCGTTAACCGTCTGCGCTCCCCTTCATCCGTCTGAAAGTGCGGCCTGGGAAATATTCACCAGCAGCTGTTGGAGCGTTTACAGCCACAAAACATCGTATTAAGCACATGTAAAGTAAAGACATACATAAACAAGAGCCATTTTAGAGGTGACGGGTCAAGATAACTGCTCCCTCGCTCTGTTTAGTTTGTGACTAGTTTGAGAACTGCGCTAAATATTTATGCCATAACACGGAAAGCCCCGTTTGAGTCAATTCCTTTTGACCCTCTTAAGCCAAATCAATGTAAAAGCTATATTAATGTGTGAGCTATAACTTGTATCACACATGGTTTGTTGTAGTGAGCCCAGTGTTACTACTACTACTACAGTAATAGTACCATATGAAGTAGTTTTCCTCAGGCTTCAGCAGAAAGCCTTAGGACCAGCACGAAAATGCTGGAAATGGCCAATAGCATGAATGCCCTTGTTCTAGTATATTGCAATGATCTATAATGATCTATAGGCGCATTGCCTATAGATCATTATAGATCATTATAGAGTTGCCTTGTGTACAAAATGCATGGTATAAATAAAGTTGCCTTGCCTACAATTATTTTAGCGCAAAGCTTATGTTAACTCATGCTGTCAGGTCTTATGAAGCACTGTGTTAAGAGTTATGCAATAGGCTTTAATGGCTTAACAGAACGTATCCAGAGTTGTGTATTGTAGAGGTATGTGGAGTATTTAGTTTGCCAACTAGGTTCTACTGTTACGGTTGCCCTCATCATTAACACATTTCACATGTTTTTGTTATTAAATTGTGCTAGTTGGTTTTGTTACCTTTTAGCAGTATATTTTCTATGGTTTATTCTCATGCGCAGACCCCCTTGGTCAGGATCAAACTCTGCCACATGTTGGGAAAGCTTTAAAGGACTTAAAAGCTGGAGTGTTGGCTCTTGTCCAAGGCGCTTTGCTTTGTTGCCTCCACAAACTGTTTGTACCCCTCACGTCGAGCTCAGTGCTCCATCTTCCAGAGTAAATGTCCCAAATATGGCCATAAATCTTGGCGTCCTTTGTTGCCAGAGCTTGTTTGCGGTGATTGAGAAGTACAAAAGTTTTCATTGTTTCAGCTGCTGTTTGCACATTTTTTTGCATGTTTTGGCTGTTCACATTAGTTAGAGTGATGATGGCTTCAAAATGAACAATAATCCTCCGCTCTCCCTGTGAATTAGATGGATTTGGGCAAACGTTTATTTACACTTGTGCTTTGATAACCATCATTTAGCTTCCTATTTACCAAGTAGCCTTCAAATTGCCCTAATTATGCGCAGCGCTTATGTAACCCGGGTTTTTGGCGAAGGCGCCTTTTTGGAAAGAGGTAAATGGAACCATTAAACATTTTGTTTAAATAAAAAAGAATGTGTCCATTTTCTTCAGAGGGATAAAATAAGCATGTTGTTGATTGGTTGTGAATGTGTGGTTCCAGGTTTGTTTCTTTAAAAAGACGGTGCTCGGTCCAACTTGTATAGAAGCGTAACAGGCAAGTGACAAATCTAGGATTGATGTGGCCCAAACGTGGAGTTTCCTGCCAAATTCTTCCCTTCAGTTGTTTAGACTTTCAGCTCAATGCCATGTGGCTCCATCCAACTTCCAACCCAAGCCTTTCATATCAGTCTATTTTCTGCATTGGCTGCCTCACGCCAACAGCCCCAGTCATTAGATGTAGCCTCTGGTATTCTCTAACAAATCAAAATGAGAAAAAAGGGCTTTGCCAATAAAAAAAAAAAAAGACATTTATGGTGACATTTTCTAAAGTCGTTCCAACTGATTTGGCACACTTTGTCCATAAACGCCGCCTCCATCTGAAATACATTATTGCTTTCTGACAAATATGCTACTTCTTCTCACATGGAAATTTGCAGTGACTGAAGGTGATATTGCACCAGGGGGACCAAACTATTAATAAATGAGTCAGCTATGGCCTATAGATTACAGCGAGGGGCTCTCTGGAGTGGGATGAGGATGTAAACAGTCTCCGCAGATCTGAGTCAGTGCATTGAAACACATTTGAATGTTTAGGGACAGGGTTATCCGATAAATCCGATGGAAGAAGCTCCTGTTTAATAGTGGAGAATAGAGAATCATGGTGTGTAAGCAGTAGGAAGTTCAGTACTTTTACTCTGGGTATAAGCCA
Source organism: Gobius niger (assembly GCF_951799975.1). Classification (NCBI taxonomy): domain Eukaryota; kingdom Metazoa; phylum Chordata; class Actinopteri; order Gobiiformes; family Gobiidae; genus Gobius; species Gobius niger. The sequence continues at coordinate 9,068,953 of NC_136867.1, forward strand.
AAACTTCAAACCAAATAAAACAACGGCAAGTCTTCTGAGACGTGGCTCAGGCCTCGCTGGTGTCAGTGATATGTGAGTACTCTTAAAGGGGCTAGATGCAAGTTAGACATTTTATACTCACTACTGCCACCTCAGGTCATGCGTGTAACTGCAGCTTCTATATTAAGCTCGTCCATGACGGCACTTTGGACCCGAATTAACACCTTTTTGAGTGACAGTGCAGGATTTTACAGGCAGTTGTGGTGAACAGGTCTGAGCTCATTCTACACATGAGGACATTGTTGGAACATGTAGGGGGAGAAAAATACTTGATTTTAACATTTTTAAACTCCGTATAGTCCCTTTAATAGGTCTGGGCTCATTCTACACATTAGGACATTGCTGGAGCTAGTAGGAGATGGAAAATACATAATTTTAACATAATAATAGTAGTAATAATAATAATAATAATAATACTTTTTTTTAATGCCATCTAGTTCCTTTATTACATCGATGAGACCTATTTACATCGAAGCCTATTCCTCATACCAACTTAAAGTAGCTGCTGCTGTTTATGTTGAAATATTTAGTAATTGGATATAATAGGGATTTACTGGAACTATTTTTTGGTACTTCAAGAACAAATACTCTGCTCTGAGCTGCCCTTTGAGCATTGCTGCTCTTGATGAATTGTTTTGGTTAAAGCATTCATATATACAGTATCTAACACGTGAACATGTGGCGTGAGTTACAAGGACCCAAGAAAACCTCCCTAAATGTGTGTTGCTTAAGAAAGTGTTGATCCCATTGAGGCGCCATATGCAACAAGAAAAGTTATGATACACTTCATTCAGATCATGTGCTTCATGGCTGTTGCATCCAAACAGCCTCATCTTCCACTCCTTGGGTGAGCCCTTCTCTCTGTGTCTGACATTTCAACAATTAATATTTTTATGTTGCAATACAGTGATAATGATACTGTACGCGGCCAGTGCCAAGTCATACTTTTGCAACACATTTGGAAGTGTTGCAGATTCTTGGCTATTTGCGTGATATGTCATTTCCTCACATTTGGTGGAGCTTATCTCTAATTGCTCTCAGTCCATATGAAATGAATGATAAATAGGTTTAGTGGACAGTGCCAGTGGCTTTATGTCGGAGTCGGAGCCCTATTTTGCTATCAGACATAAAGACAGGCTTTGATCAAGTGTTTGGACTGAGATTTGTCGATGCATAAGAGAAGATGGTTCCCCTTTGAATATAATTATCCAGCATATGTTTGGACCATGAAAAAGATGTCTTGTGCTAAACACAGTCCTCCTCCTTATGTAACAGACAGTGCACTGACAAAGCCTGATTTCACTGCCCAGTTTCACTCTGTATACAATGTGTACATGAAGTGACACAGGCATTTTTCATTGTAATCACAAAAAGATGAACACAGTCAGATCTCATCATGGAGTTCAGTCAAGCAGGCTTTAGCATGGAATCAGCTGACCACATGCAAGTGTCCCGTACATGACGTTACAATTCGCTGTTGAAATGGTGCTTTTTAATCATATGCAGCCACATTTATTCTGCTCAAGGGATTTAAGAAATGGCTCTTTTACTTTTGATTTTAGTAGAGTGTGTCTGAGGTAGGCTTGTTTGTGACTTGTTTGTGAGTATAACATATAGGTATTAATAAGTTTACATGGAAATTGAACCAATATGTAAAGTAAACCAAATTCTTTCTTGACACCTCTGCTGTACCTCGAGGCTCTCAAGTGAGTCATAACCCCCATGTTTAGGAACCCTGCTTTAATACCGCCTTTGCTCTGCCCAATCCCGTCAGACCTCGAAAGCTAAGCAGGGAATGGCCTGGCTGGTACTTGGATGGGAGACCGTTTGGGAACACCAGGAAGCCTGGGTGACTGTACTACTGTGTGAGTGAGTGGCTGGTGGTGGTCGGAGGGGCCGACAGCACAAACTGGTTACCTTGCTTCCGTCAGTCTACCCCAGGGCAGCTGTGGCTACAATAGTAGCTTACCACCACTGAGTATGGCATGAATGAATAATGACTACAGCGTAGCGCTTTGAGAAACTTGGTAATACAGGCTTTCAAAGTGCAATACAAGTGTAACGCATATTATTAATATTAATATTAATATTAATATTAATATTAATATTAATATTAATATTAATATTAATATTAATATTAATATTAATATTATGATTATTAATTATTACGTTGAATAAAACAACGAGAAAGAGTTTTTTTCCCCAACTGCAAATTGGTTATTGATTTCAAAAGGATTTTCATACCGAATACAGATAGTTTTTGTTCTGCTGTTCCATTACAGAGACTTATTGTATCAATTTCAGCTCATTCAGCAGCTGCATTATCTGCATCATCAACAGTTTAATTAAAGCTGCATGGCCATTCTTCATCACCACAAAGTTCCCCGTCTGTCTGTCCAAATATGCTCCATGAAAATTGGCAGAGATCTCTAAATTGCTCCCGGGTCATGTCGAACAGAGCGGGGAATCCTTCCTTCGTGCATCAGCGTGGCCTTGAAGTTCCTAATGATGACATCAAACGCACAGAGCGTGGCGTTCTGCCCCTTGATCTGCAGTGGAGAGGGCAGCGTTGAGCTCATGCTGGGAGGAAGTCACTTAAAAACCTGTGCGCGCCACGCAGACCCGTGGATCAACATCTGGCCGCGGTGCAGGAAGCAAGGCAGGATGCTTTCAGGCCAGGTGTCATAGCAACAAACGGAAACACCCAATAGTGGCTGGACAATGTAGCTATGTTCCCACTTGACCTTTTGGAGAGATGTTGACTGACAGGAGCGCGTTCCTAACAGAGATCCGCCCTGTGGATGTGTGGCCGCAGCTGTCAGGTGGAGGTGCAGCCTGTTGTGTTGTGCTGAGATGACGTCTGAGCGCCCAGTGTTGAACATTTGTCTCGCCTTCTCATTTTCTGTCCTGTTCCCGTTGGCAGTAGGATTGTGGCTTTCGCTGAATTAAAGAGACGTGCATAGACCTGCCGGAGTGTAGCGTGTTTATCCGACCGGCTTTATTTTGTGCCGTATGTAAATACATGGTGTGTGGCTCCAAAGCTCTTGTAATACACAGTGAGTAAGGTATGGTTTATATCCCCATTCAGGGTTTGATTACGCTCGCAATTACCTCAGAGGGCCACAGGTGCACTCTCTGAAGGCGATTCCTCTGATGTGTGTGCCGTGCTTCGTCTTGCTCTGCCGGCTGTCTGTCGGGCCAGATCAGTGGGCTCCAGATGTTTTGCGTGGGGCAATATCTCCTCTCCTCTCGAAAGCCTTCCTCGTCTCATCAGTTCTCCGTGCTACGAAGCTGCCCCGGTCACTCACATGAGGTCTGGTCCAGGTGGAGCAACACAGCCGCAGTAACTGACCCAAATCAAATGCTCAACAGGTGCCCCCCCCCCCTTCCCAGCCCCCCAGCATCGTCCTCCCCCTGCTTTGTTCTCCGACCCCGGCATTAATACTTCCTCCAGACGTTCGCAACACTTCCCTCCCTGCTTTGACTACAAGCAGACAGAACAGTCAGTTCCCGGTGCAGCAACGCAGATATAATGAGTGACAGAAAGGTTTGGAAGTAGGCATAGAAGGTGTTGAATGCGTTTAATTAGAGCTCCTGCATATCTTCACCACCGAGACTGCACTAAACTGTACTTAAATATATGAACTCAAATGTGCCAAATTCAGGTTCAGTCACAGTCACATGGTCCATGCAGTGCACCACTTGATTTATAAAAGCGTAATTATTTTTCCCCACAATGAATTAAGGAATGCCATGACCTAATCAAGTGAGGCTGATTCTCTCTGTTGCACACAAAAGCCATGCAAAATGGATTTCACACTATTGCGCTAACGAAGAGTGCACCGTGTCTATATGTAAGCGTTTATTCCCTCTCTGAGATCATATCTGTATCTCCATGTTGTTCCACTGACAGGATCCAGGTGAGAAGAGGGCCTCCTGACTCGTCCCCTCAGCACACGGGGACTTCACGCACAGTGAAGCGCTACCCATCATCGTCAGGGCCCATCACCTCCAACGCCCTTCCCAACACCAACAGCTACTCTAACAACTGGAATGGGCACAGCCGAGTGTACAGGCCTCCCAGCAATGGACAGCACACCAACGCTGTGTTTCCAGCGGGTAAGTACTTAAACCTAAGCCTCTGCTGACGATGACTATTACCGGTATCTTCATTTGGATTCGTCACTCACTTTACACGGATACTTAACATTTCCATTCTCCTTAGCCACGTCAAAACAAACATAACCAGGTCTGGCACAATATTCTGCGGCCAAAGTACATACATAGACATCCTGTGTTGTCATCACTGAATGGAACATTAGCCATGAAGAAGAAAAAGCTGGCAGTGTCCCAATTTGCACTTCTTTCTCACTGTCCCCCCTCCTCGTGTTCAGACTGAGCTGTATGCTCAACATGTGTGGCTTCATAAACAGCGCAAGAGAATGGGCTCGGCATGTGTCTAAAAAAAAAAAGCATCATTACCACCACAACAAAACATAAAATATGATCTTGTCTCATCCCTCTATTTCGTTCTTCTGAAGTACTGTCTAGCGCTCACAGCTGTGTGCTGCTCGTATGTTTGAGCTGTGTACCAGGGCAACGGCTGTTGAACAGCTTCCCACCATTACACAACGTTCATTTGCACTCACTTTTCTTTGTCTGTGGATCAGACGCACTTCCAGAACACCTTTTACCACAGATAAAGTGCTGGAGTCCAGCCGGATGCCGGACAGTATCCTCTCTCTGTGCTGGCCTGTGGCACATGGCTTGTTCCAGTGCGAGCATGCCACTGGCCGGCCGTCAGCACACACCCTCGCACTCTTATAAACCTCCCTTCGCCTCCACCAGGAGTTTGTCACTGTGCGCCGAGGAGGAAGGATGCAGGTCGCTTCAGGCTCATCTGTGCTGCTGCTGCTCTTTACCCAGGTGTGTGTGTGTTTCCCAGGAGCCAACCTCACCTCCAACCTGGACCGCATTAAGATCATCTTCACTCCTATGCTTTGCCGCCGGGTCTGCAGCAGTGGACGCTGCTACAACAGCTGTGAGAGAGGAGACATCACCACTGTTTACAGTGAGAATCCACAACAGCAGCCGCAGCCGCCCAAGAACCAGGGCTTCAGACTCTGTAAGTGCCAAACACACAGGCCTATGCAGTCTGTCCTCTCATCTCTTCGTCTGTCTCCTTACTGTCACCAACCAGCCCATTCCCACATTCTCACACACTTTCACCTCTCTGCGCTGGCTGCTTTCGCCTATCTTTTTATGGAGTGAGTTCTGACTGAACTATTTTCCTTTCCAGCAGCAATATTCTGCCCACTGTAAATAAAGAGTGGAAGCAGGAAAAAATGTTTAACTGCTGTAAAAAAAGTCAATAATGAAGAGTTAGACCAGAGGAAAACAGGGCAGTCACTGCTGGAGCTGCTTAAAGAGGTGCCCTGTAAAACGGGGCTAATCTGCTCTCACACGTGGAGCTGGTGGTCCCACGCTCCCCACATTAGCACAGCTCTTTGTGGCTGCTTGAACTATTGAACACGCTGCTGGGAGAGCGGCAGCCGGCGAACACACAGGCAGAGCACAACAAGAGAAAGAGTAGCAGCATGAACAGGATTTTACAGGGATTACATTAAACCTGCCATTTATCCAGGGGGCTTTGCCACCAATTCACACAGGAGTGTCCATGGGGAGGGCAGGGGCAGCCAGAGCCTCGACCCCTGCCCGGTTCCCACTTTCTCATCAGTCTGAAGGCTCAGGCTGAGGCTAATTACTGTTGAGGTGAAGCCACACATTAACAAGCGAATGCACTGAACTCCAGACTATTTGTTAAGCTTTACATTGTATAAACCTGTTGATTTCCATGGATGTCAGTCTGATGTGGGTATGTACGAGTTCTTTACACAGAGACCCTCCACACAACAACCTTCCTAACACCTCTTCTCACAGCCTGTTTATCGTACGTTTTATTCCCTCTAAATACCCTTTCATTATGTGGTAGCATTAAAACAAGATTGCCTTCCATTTAGCCTTGCGTTCTGCTGTTGCTTGGGGTGCTGCGTGCTCGTCGCGGAATGTCAAGTGGACAGCATAACAAACAGTTATCTCATGCTGTTGTAATGTTCCCGTACACAGCGCAGTAAAATCTGGCCCTGATAATTATAACAAGCTCCCTGGAAAACGCCCCCAGTGAGGAACCTAAAAGCCTGACATGGGGAATGAGACAAGCTTCTTTATGGAGTGAGAAGTGTGCTTGTTTAACAGATAGACAGACCGGCGGACAGTGCGCTATGGCAAGGAGGGCTAAAAATAGTTTGTGTCCCATGCTGATGTGGGACGGGTCTGACCGGCTGGGGGAAATCTGTGGCCCACATTTAGGGGAATTCAGTGAATAGCCGTTAATAAAACTGGAAACGCTAATCAAAAAGAGCTTAATGTCATCTCCCAACCACATCCCATTTCCACACAGTTTACTGACACTTGTCGCCAATATGAATATGATTATTTAGGTTTTGAAAGCGAGTTACATTGTACACATTTTTTGGCATCTCAGTCTCTTCATGCTGAGCTAAGTCGACGTGCATTTCCCTGTTTGCGCCTTGTTAGTGTGTCAAGTGCAATACTTCTCAGTGTCTGGAAGCAGAAAGTTGATGTCCGTGCAATAGGAGAATTTCACTTTAGTCTTATTTAATATTGGCAGAGTTTTTGTCATGGTTGTCTAGTTACCTTTACGTGATGAACCTTTGATGTGTCAGGAGTAGGTCTATAGATAAAGAGCCGGTCCAGGTGCAATGGGGGTCCAGGCTGGCACCCAAACGATCGAGCCAATGAAATGCAATGCACCATCTGGACAACGCTAGCCTTTAGCCCTCTGTCTCTTCACCTTCTCCATGGTAAATTACGAACTATAAATCACCCAGATTGAGCTTGTTTGAGGCTCCAAAACTCTTCTTTCTGAGAAGCTTTTCGCGCTGCAGTCCACAGATGTCTGTTCACTTGTTACGCTACACAAATGATCGCATGTAGAGCGATCACTCATCGGGCCACAGCAGCATGTAATTAGTATGGGTTATAAAAGGAAGGACATAAAAGAAGGAGGTGCCTAGGATTGCCTCAGGGGTAAAAGTGAAGCCTTATGAACAAATAATAGTCTGATAAAAGTTATGTATTTATGATATACTGTATCTTGGGTGTATTATGTGCAATGCACAGATTATTTCATAATCATAGTGAACCAAGCACATTTTTCAATGTCAATAGTTAATCTCTCATCCCATTTTCCTTTGCAGTCTTCTGTCAGCTCCCGTGTCAAAATGGCGGTCGCTGTATCGGCCGAGACCTCTGCTGGTGTCCATCGAATTCAACAGGAAAGTTCTGCCACCTCCCGGCCCCACCTCCTCCCAGGATCAGTCCTACCAGCACCAAGAACGGCAGCCAGCACGTCCCCAGACCTCCCTCACACACTATGTACACGCTGCCGCTGTCAAACCAACAAGGTAATCATGGTGCCACAATTAGGACTCCTCAGAAATTAAGTAGAAATAAGTTCTGTTCTTCTTATTGCTTTTCAAGACAGGAATGAATGCCCCACACAAGTTTCATTATGTACTTGAGCTAACAAATAAATGAGTTTTGTCTTCCTGATGCTCTTCTGATGATCTTTTAGGTTCCTATTAAAAACAGAGCAGATCAACCTCATGAAGACAAATTCTAAACGCTAATGTCCATCTCCCTTTTCATCTGTCTTTTTGTCATTTTTATTTCCTCAACACGCAGCCTCTCGCTTGGTCTGGCAGTAAGTAGAAACAGAAGTTCCTTTTTAGTTTCAAGAAAAATTCCTTCATTGTAGATTCGTAATCAATTTTGAGCCAAGTGTCTGTAGACTATTGCAACATCCTTATTCTACAGCACCACTTTCCGCACATGCTGCGGCTGTTCAACAAGGTTTACGTCTTCCCCTTGGATTCACCCTCCGTCTGTCTCAGAGATCATGATTCACCAATGGGGTCACACTTCTTGGAAAAGGCCTTGGCACTCCCTGAAGATGGATGCTTCCTTTCTGTCAGACAGACAAAAGCCCTCACTCTCCACATTGCAACATCTTCTCAGCCGTTCAGCAAATTCGATTTTGGTCTACAGTAATATTTGATTAAACGCAGACAACCCACCTCTTGTAAGTCTTTGGGAGTTTCTAAAGTTGTTTCTAAGGAGTCAAAAGAAAATATGATGGATTTTAATAATATATTAATAGTTGTTGAGTTACAGTGAGTCAGCCATAAGCTTCCTGGACATCCTGATCACACGTGAAGACAACAAACATCTAACGGCCCTGGATAAACAACAAACCAACAAACACTCCATCCACTCTCAGGGAGCAGAAGATATTTAGGGGCATGAGTGGGACCTGAGGAAGATCCAGTTTGGATCCAAATGTTGTGTTCTTAAAGGCAGTAAAATGGAGTAAGTGAGCAGGCTGTCCTCATTTTCCAGTGGCACGGTTTTTGAAAGAAATTCCCAAACAAAAAAACACACACAAATGCATTGTGAAGTTTATGAACCCAACCCAGTTTTTGTTATGGGCTGGGTTCATAAACTTGATATTGATCTTGCAGCTTAAAGTACTTTCAGCTGACAAAACTTGTGCCCGGGTAATGGAAAAATGGTAAACATTTTATACTTAGTTATAATGACCTTACTGGCTAATGGAAATGGACTCAATTACAAAGAATTAAGTCAGTCACCTAAACTTTAACTGTTAGAACTTTTCCTGACACCCTCTCTCCTCCCCAGCGTCTCTCCACCCGTCCATAGTGAACGTCCACATCCAGCACCCTCCCGAGGCAGAGGTGCATGTGCACCAAGTGGCTCGCGTCCAGCCCGGGCACAGACCTCCCCCTGCAGAAGGAGCTCACTCAGTGCAACAGCGCTCGCAACCGGGCAACGGCCACGAATCCACCAATGAGCACCATCACAGCCACGACCACGCCCCTCACAGGCCACACCCACATCCCAACGGCGGCGGTGTTGGCAGATGCTTCCAGGAAACGGTGGATGGACAGGTGAGTTCAAGACAATACAGACAAGCCTGTTTGGGAAATACGCCCTCCCTCTGGTGGTGGTGAAGAGGAGAAGAGTTAGGCTGAGGAGGCTGATTGTTAAGCTGCTGCTGCTGCTGCTACACAGGAAATAGGACCAAGACTGTTGAGTTCCATATGAATAAGGGTTACAAGGTGAATGTAGCTGGATGTAGGATGTAGGTAGGAAACACTGGTCGATTCAGCCTTGTTTAAAGTGGATTTGTCCTGTCACCGCGTTCTGATCGGAGCCACATGGAGGAGGCTGAGGGGTTAGGGCTATGGCGCTATATCATATAGGTGATGAAAGGGTGAAGTTAGTGCTTGTACAAGGAAACCACAGTACACATATCCTGACACTGACACAGCTGCCTCAAACAGGAATCCCATCTGTGATGAAGAGCGATATACTACAGGGACACACTGACCAGCTCATGTTGCACTGGTTTAGACATGTTTTAGGTTCAGATAAAATTAGACAAATGCGTGTCATGAGAAATAAGCTGGGACCTTTTATTTCTTCAGGAGACTTGGTTGTGGTGATTTAAGCTCACGTTAGGGTCATCCTTCAGTTTAAAGAGTTTTAGTTTTTGTGTAAATGCATAGGGGAACAGCCTGTATTTCTAATGCAACTTTCTCCTTGGCGTTTAAAACATACTTTTGCTGTGGGTTGGGATGGCCAACTTTGATATTCGCAATCTGATATGTCTTCAGAGTCACAACTATTGCCAAATGTATAAATGTATTATTAAGCCAGTGAGTGGTAGGTGTGTGTATTACTCCTGAGAGTCAGCTGTTCGTGCCCTTTCCCAACTGTTTGCTAACACATGCTTGTTTCGGAATAAGCGTGCAAGCCCAAATACATAACAATGGGTTTAAGACTCTAATGTGTGTGCTGTTGTTGTAGTGCGGCAAGCCCCTGCCAGGCCTTACAAAACAGGATGATTGCTGTGGAAGTGTGGGAGCCTCCTGGGGTCTCAACAAGTGCCAGAAGTGTCCGACCAAACCAGGTAAGCCCTTCTGACTGAGGCCATGAGAGTGACTCACTGTGCTCCACTGTGTTCCATTACGCACTTAAATGAAATTAGGGCTAATCTAGGCTGCTGGTTAGCTTCATCTGTGCAGGGCTTAAGGAATGTCCTTTTTATTGTTCTCATTGATTGTGAACATTGGTATATGAAAGCAAGATGTAGTATGTGTCATCCGCCGCCTGTCCAAGTATACTCAGTACCAGGGTCACGGCTGCGTGTGGATGGTGAAACAATAGGTATTCTGTGTTATGTAATATTCACTCTTTTCTAGAAAGGAAAATGTATTAACTAATCAAAGTAATATATTGATGTGGCTGTAGTTGAGGGGTAACATGGCGGTAGTGCCCCTTCATGATCTAGACTTGCTGCCAACAGGATAAGATAAAAGTGCTGCTTTTTACTTTCAGAGTTTTCAAAAACATACCGTCGAACATTAGAAAATCTATCATTCGTTCTCTTGCTGGTATGTAGCTGTTTTTAACAAGTAACTAAAGAGTATTGGATGTAAAGGCGAATCTAGCAGAAATGCCACCCAGTCTCTGGGTATGGTCTGAGAAGCCACAAGCCGATGTGTGGAATAGTTTTGGCAGCTAAAGGTTGTCTTCTTACTAGCGCGCTGGGTGGTGACACCATTTCTAGAGCTGTGACAGATGTGTGTGACCATGTCCTCTCTGTACTGCCACTTTATAGATCTATATAAACTCTTTCAGTGGTCTCAGGGCCGCTACAGCCTTCTCTACAGCCTTCTCCGGTCTAACACTGGCCTTAATCAGAAGCAGGCGTCACCCCTCTGTCTTCTCCATCCATCATGATGCTGCTGCCGCTGCCGCTGCTGCTGCTGTGTCTTTTTTTCTCCCACTCACTATCTCCTCTGGTATGCCAGACTCCTGCTCTTCCAAAGTCTCCAGCACCATCTCCTTTGGCTCCCAGATGTTTCCTCTGTGTCCGGCTTTGATGTTTGTTAAAGAGAGACTCGAGGCACTGTTGTCCATTCTTTGGTTATTTAAGGGGCAACATACTTCAGCCCCAGTTTACACCCGGGAAAAGAAGAAAGCAGACACTGTCTAAATATAAATGATAATTCCGTCACATACTACGCCACAGGTCCCATAATTCTTAGAAAGGGCTTTAATCAGAAATGCCTAGAATTCCTGGGGGTGTTATTGTTCTGAGTTTAGACGCTGGCCTGATGTAAGTGCATACCTCTCCTCTGTTCCAGACGTGCAGCGTGATTCCTTATGTGTTTGACAGGGATGATGTGCGGCCCCTCTAAGACACTGTGCTCTCTTCTCATTCATCTCGCTGCCAGTGGGTCAATGCGCAGCCTTATGTGGAGAAAAGTCACGCACATTTATTATTCTCTTGTGTCTTTGTTGAGTATGTGATAATGATGTCACTAAAGCTCTCGCTTTGTTCTGGCGATCTGCCTCCATGGGTCAGCTCAGTTTGGCAATCGCTGACGAAGAGTGTGCTTTTTGTACATTACTGACAGATGGACGAAGAGACGGTGATTTTTATGCATGTTTTTAAATGTTAATGATCTGCAGAGTATGTAGATGTGACAGGGAAATGCGATATGTTAAAGCTGCTCGTAAAACTTGGCTTGAATGTTGATTCATGAAGATGCAGTTGTATTGATTGATCTGACTTTATAATTTTAATCCACCTGGATGTTTGATTCCTTCTTATGATCATAGACTTTTCTTATAAAAAGTTGTGTAACTACAATCATCCATTATCAACAGATTTTTTTGTTTTGTTGATTAATTAATTTATTCTTTATCATTTGAATTTATTGTTTTGAAATATTCTGTCAATGAAACAATAATATGAACATTAAACCCTTTATACCCCTTAAAAAGTCCGGGGTCAAGTCCAGTCAAATCAAAATGCATAGTACGATTATTTTTTAATCACCTTTCCCTTTATAGAGATACATATTAATGTTATTATGATGTTATTGTCAATCTGGCACTGGAGAGGGTTTTCAGGTGGGCAGTCACTATTGAGCTCCACTGGACATGCACCGAGTCAGTAATAGGGCATAAACACCAAAGTCTTTGCGTGTGTGAGAGCGTGTTGTGGAAGCACTAATACCAGCGTGTCCCTTCACACTGAGCTGAAGCCTCCTCACTGGACCCCATGCCTCACACAATCACATGCTGAGGATTCCTGGAGCGTAATGAGATCCAGATCGAGTCAAAAAGAACTGCCAGTAGGCCGCTCCCTCTTCTGCTTCTAATAAGGAGGTGAAGTGAAAAAATAACTGCCCCTAGTTTTCACAAAACTTGGTTTATTTCTACAAGTGTGATTCCTAATGCAAGGCGACACATACTACACATCTCCTCCCATCCACGGCGTTCTGAGGAACTGGCTGCCTGACGTACACTTGCATAACAGCGAGATTGAATTGCACTTAAAATCATACATATTAGCTCAATATTGTACCATAAGAGACAGAAATGTTACAGTGGTTCATTAATTAGAAACATAAAAATTATTGTTAAAATAGTGTGTGACTGGAGTGTGTTACGTAAATGTAGATAAAGTCATTTTACAAGCTATACATTGTGGAAGAAAATGTCAGCTGCAAGGAATAGATAAGGGAATAATCATTGACATAAATATGAACGTTGGCTTGGCTGGTTCTGATTTGTAGTTGCTGTATATTATATAGCTAAAATTCCCCAATATTCAGTTGACATTCTTTGGGATTTAATGAATTATTAGAACCCAAAGTCATGTTTTTCTCTCCTTCAAGTGTGACCGACACAATTTTCCTGCCATGACTCATGATAATAGCGCAGACAGTCCTGCAGTCACAGTATTGTTGAGGATTAATGGGATTTCTGTCTCTCTCTGACATTGCTGACTGCATCCTTTCACTATGCAACGCACTCTCTCTCTGTTGCCAGGAGGTTTTTAGAGCATCTCCCGGGTGTTGAGTTAGCACCCCACACCCACAGGAGCCTTGGCTTTCACTAACCTGACCTCCCAAAGTCAACGGGGTCATCCTGAGGTCACAGCGAGTATCTCTGAGAGTTGCGCTCACTCCTCCCTCAACCGTTTTCTTGCCTTATAAATTCATCGCTGTTCAGTAAGTAAAAGTGAGGAGGACGTAATGCTTTATGATATCCAGATCTACCCACAACCCTCCTCTCGAATCTACTCTCCTGATATACAATCTGACATAGAAGTCGGTGCTTATTGCTTTTCTTTAACGTTGATCAAACATGAACATCAGTCAATGGCTAAGGAGGCGCAGAATTACGACGATTAGAATGATCAGACAAAGATTTCTCAAAGCTTCGACAGCGTTTGATTCATAAATGTTGACACAGCGTTATCCTTTTCTAACCGGACTGATGGAATCTATTAGAGCTATATGTGCCCAGAGCCGTGCCAGCCCCGAGAAGCTGATCCCTGTTGAAAGGTTTTGCTCCGTCTCTTAATTGGAGAGCATTATACTCAAAAGAGAATTTACTGGGCATGTCTTCATTTGGAATCAACAGAGGTGGTTGATTTTCCACAGGGATCTTTCAGGAATGTGGAGCTGCTGTGACTTTGTTCGATGCCATTAACGTCTTGGAAAAAGGGCCGTTAACCAAAACAATCCGTGTCTAAAACGAGATGTAAAATACCCGCTTTTGAAAATAGAAAATACATTACGTATGTTTTGTGTACAAATTAACTGTTGCAGAAGGATCATCTAATTTTTTTGGGCTGCTCCAGGGATTAACGCCTCAGTGGTTAGCGTATTTGCCCTAGGTTCCAATGGTGAGTGGTGTAAACTGTCAATGTGTCCTTCGGCAAGTCACTTCACCAAACTTATTTATGTGTGCATGTGGAGTCACAACGGCCAGTAGAATAACAATTATTAGTCTTAGCGTCTCATTTACCATTCTGTGATTGTGGGACTGCGGCAAGTGTCTTTGCTGTGACCTCTATGTTCAAGCCACATGAGTGCCAAGAACTGGAGGAAATTATTCATCTCATTCTCTCAATCAAGTTCTGGTGTAAAGGCCAAGCAAATAAAGTTACAGAGGGCTCAGTAATTAGTGGTCTTTCACCACTGGATTTCAGTCCGTGCAGCAGTTTGTCCAGTGGCCGGCTGTCAGCGGGTCGTTTACTGGAAAGGGTCCTGTAGAGGTTCTGGCCCGTTGTTTTCCGAAGACTAGCCCCCAATGACACAGAAGGGAACTCTGTCTCCTGTTGCCTTTTTGTGGCTGGCATCCGTGCAGGCTCCTTGTAGTCTCTCACTTCCCCAGGTCATTTAAGTCCAGGAGCCAAAGACCAGGGCTTCCTCCTCGTCACATCCACAGGGAGGAACGGCTCTCTCCCGAGTGATTGATGGACCAGATCCCTCTCGTCTTAACACAGCTCTGCTCTGGAGGTGGTCCGCATGATTGTACCAAATTAACAATTAATGACTTCTGCAAAGCTGAAAAACCCACTGGAAAAAGTCTCGTCCGTCAGACTTCCGGTCTTTTTGTCTTTGCTTTAATTCTACTTTGCATAAACCCTCTCTTTCTTCCAATTCGCACAAACTCAGAAACAGAAAATCAGCTTAAAGGATTGAATCTGAACAAATAAAGATGAAAGCAACAAACACGAATAAAAACATCTAAGAATCTTGTGTTGGCCGAAGCCTTTAGCTAAATATTATTGACTTGGTGCCAAAGGAATCCCAGACACAGCCAAATGGACAAAGACAATAAATAATTCTGTGACCTGTGTTAAAGAGGACTAAATAGATTGGGAGCCTTCTGTCTGCACTGTCGTGTCGTGGGATACAGACGGATCCACCATTAAAGTTTTCGTAACCAAGGGCAACACTAATGCGTAACTTGAGATCAGTGTTGCAAGCCGTTGCCCCTGTAATGCCATGTTGTCTTCTACGCAAATGACCAGAGCAACAGCCATGGGAACTAGCACATCGTAAAATGTTAACGCAGCCGCATGGGGCTGGTGCCACTGAGAAATGTCATTAGAGACCCATAAAATGAGCCTATATTCACAGCTGTAAATTATAGACTCAATAAATTAATTCAAAATAATGGAATTAAAAAAATGCCCTAAATATCCAAATTAGCAATAGACATATTTTTTCTAACCACAGCTTTCAAAAAATCATATACAACTTCATGTTTTTTATGAAGGTTGGGCGGTAAAATATAATATAATTTAATTGTTAGAAGAATTCTCATTTTAACGTGTGTCATGGAATCAATGGTTTGTTTATTGGTTTTGTAACGTGAGGCAGACGGGACAAATATTACTTCTCAGACAGTGGATTAAACTCTAAACTAGTAACACCCTGTTTTCCATTTTTTGTGAAATTGTCATCATTTGAATCACACATTTAACACCAGCCCATTCCTCTCTTCATGGAAGCTTTAGAAACGCTATATAGGACATTTTTATTGTATTATTGTATTATTGTAATATTATTGTCTGCGAGTCAACTGTAAATTGTAGTAAATTTAAAAGTAGCAGGTAGATTTACTGCTTGTACAGTGTTATAAACAGTGTTAATGCGGTTATGCGGTGTATGTCGTAAAATAGTTGTTTTCCCCAGTTATTCTCAAACTGAGGTACGTGTAACACTTTATCAGGTGGTACTTGGTCAGGTGGTCATCTGCAATTTAGACATGATTACATCCAGTTAAAAAAGTCTGAAAAAGTCCAATTTAGTTCCATTTTAGTTTAGTTTAGCTTTAGTTTAACCCAGATTTGATCTTGATATAGGCCTGGTGGTACTTCGAAGGTCCAATATTTTATGAGGTGGTACTTGGTGGGAAACCATTGGTTTACACCTTTGTATATTTGCAACTCTTTTCCACATTAATATATTCATGGAAAATGCCCTGTTGTGAACCTATCGCCCCTGCTAATAAGCTTCATGGAGGTGTAGGGAGGACCCCCACTGCGCTCACTTTGACATGTACACCCCACTCTCACTCGGGCCAGACTGTTCTTGATCCCGCCTCTACAGGGGTCCTGAGCCCGAATCCTAACCACAACAGCTCATTACCCCACAGCCCTGAGAGGATGAGGAGGTGAGCAGTGCTTTGATACAGTTAGCCCCCGTTAGTGCTGACCTAGTTCTGCCCCGCCGAGCCCCAGGTGAATGGACCGGGCCCGCTCCACTGGGTCCCAGCAGGATCATAACATCAGCCACTCTCCAGACCCCATTCCCACAAGAACCTCTGTGTGGCACGCATTCCAGCCGTTCCTGGGAAAGTGACACAGATGCTATTCAAATTGTGGATTGCTGACATGTCTGCACATGCTGTATTTGATTAGGAATAGGATTGTTGTATTGAACGCTATGGGCAGCGGTAATTCTTTCCACATGTTTTATAAGACTTGTCCCCAGGTCGCTTGCAACAAGATTCTTGAAAATGCCAAAATCTCAGTCTATTTCTCTGGTAGCAAGTTCCAAATAGTGCTGCTGAAGATATGGAAAATCTGCTGTAGTATAAATTAGACTAACTTTAAAACCTCTGATTTGTTAATGGTTCATTTGACATGCAATTTTAGTTCAGGAGGCAAAGGTAAAAGTACCAAGAACATGCAGTTTGTCATAGCTGGTCAAATGTTGGGATTAAGATTGTTGAACCAACAGTAAAGAGCAACAAACTTAAAAATACAGACTATTGCAACATCTACTTTCACACCATTCATGGTTTACATAATGTTTTTGTCAGTTACACGCCATTGAAGTCACAGATTCAGACTTCCCCTGTGCCATGTGAGTGGCACTGACCCTTGTGTACAGTAAATGGAGCATGCTGGGTTCTGCTGGTGCTGAATGAATGATGATAGTCAGTGAGAGTATGGCCGCACAGGGCATTACAGCAGCTCCTCAGATGAACACACTTACAGCTCACATCACCTTTACTGCTGTGGAAGACAGTGTTTCCTGGTGGCCTCTGGTCTACAATGGACACATTAGTTTCTCGTTAAAGTAGATTTATGCTGGAGCTAATGGTTACGGTTAGGCCTGTCATGTAGATTTTCTCCACACATTTGTGATGTAAGCACTCTCTTCATGTGTCTCTGGGGTGAGGGAGAGCTGGAGGTAATATGATTATAGATGACGTCGAGTGTTATCCTTACGTTGTGCTGGATGGCAGTGGTGTCTTATAAATGCTTGTTTGATGGAGATCCATTTCCATACACTCAGCCTGGAGTCCCTCAGGGCCCTGCTGTGGGTCCCCTTATTTTTCATCTTGCCATGATACTCACATCTGTAAGCTATAGTGTAAACTCCTGAAGCGTCTTTGCAGTTGAGAATGCAAATCTTTCAGACAAAAAGGCATTTGTCTTTGAGAACAATGAGTTTTTTTTGTTTTTTTTTCACTGGTCTTTCCTTTTCTGTTTGCAGCATATGCAGTGATTGCCAATGGGCAAGTGGAGTGTTCCAAAGGATATAAAAGGCTCAATCTTACACACTGTCAAGGTAAGTTATACATTCAGTATTTTATAAATATATTTCTGTCAACTTAAAGGATGTCCAGTGCTCTTTGACCGTCACACTTCTATTGATCACTACTCCAAAACCTCTGCCTGTGTCTGGACTGTGGACTGTACATCGGGCCAGAAACTTGTTTGTTGTCCAGCAGCAAGTACCATAGACATTTCTTTTAACGCTGTCTGGAACGTCTTACGTAAAAACTTTAGAAACGGTTTGCTACCGATTGTGTGGCTTGTAAAATTCTAGAGTGTGCTCCATGTCACGGTCTCCAACAGCATTACCATTTAGATAATTACCATGCCTTTATTTATCTATCATGTTTCGTTACACTCGCACTCTGTGGTTTAACCTGAGGTGATATGCAAAATCGTGCACTTCCCTTTTATTACTCGATAAAACAAATCTGAGGGCTGAGGGCGAATAATGGAGGGAAATACTTTCATGTAAAACTGCGAACAAGGACACTTACTTTCCAGCAGAGTAAACTTGCCAGCAGCTTTATCTTTGTATTATTCATGCTTTTATTTGGATTGTTTCAAGATGTTGTCCTTTTACTGCTGTTCCCATAGATCCAAAAGGCACCCCTGCCTCAGCCACAGTGTTTACCAGAGAGCTTTAGAGCTGAGGCCTGGTCCTTAGCCCTTCCATTGAGGCAGAAACGATCCAAAAAGCTGCTTGTGCTGGGATTTGGTCATTACTATTCAAGTGTCTAGCCTGATTGTGGTTCCTACCATTGATTTGCTCACAACAGTACAGAGCCTGTTCTAAATTCAAACAGGCATTATGTTATTTTCACTGATTGCGTTTTGACCTGAATGGCCACAGCTATAAGACAAGACTTTCCTTCAAAGGCTTGCGCTGCTCCCAGCCTCAGAGAAACGGCTTTATCTGCTCAAGACGCTTCTCAGAACTTGAATTGGCCATTTGTAGCAGAACTTCCTGGATCGGAGTCCCAGCTGTGGGTGGTAGACTGGAGAATAGAGCGGGGCACATTACTCATAACCACTTCAAAGAATATATGTTGGATTTCTTACAAAGCGCAGTAACATTTTTGAATCAACTTAGTCAAAGCTTACAACAAAATGAACAATCCAGCCTCTGGCATTTTGCACATTTTAGTATTTGTTCATAAATACCTTTGCAGATGTTGATGTGAATGTTCACAGTGTCTCAGCCGTCGGTGGGGTGAGGCAGGTGGGGTCATTCGAGGTCAACCATCACAAGTTAAAGCCTTCCATGTTCACAGATGTCCATGTGAGCGCCCGAGCACAAATTCAAAATAATTGTTATGATTTGCAGCGGTCGTGACAGCTTGTCATGAAAGTGAGTCCCAATCCCAGTCATCCCACGAGCAGACTCCCCAACAGCACTAATCTGGGACTCAAGCGGACCTGGGATTAACGACCCCATGTGATGTCCACTGAGCCCAAAGTTGACCTTAGCCGTCTGCAAAGTGAAGGGTTAAAAAGTGGAGACAACCATAGGATAATTTCATTTGCCATAAATTGTGTAAACCTAATTACCAGTGCTCTAGTGAAAAATCCAGCCTGAATAACATGATATTGAATGCCCCTTTTCTTCAGATCTATAGCTTGACAAACTTTTATGAAATGGTGAAATACCTCACCCTTCAACTCTTGACATATTGTATATGGTCTGTTGCAAAAACACGAACACATTTTGTTTTCCCTCACAATTAAAAGTGTCATAACTATTTAGGAATCGGGTTTGTCCATGCTCACTTCTAATAAGGCACTGACAGACTCCGTTTGTTTATATTAAAATGGGCGTTATTTGCTTGCCAACATATTGCACCAATGTGTCGACAGCTATTTTGAAATGTTTGATCCCCTTTCACATGTATGCAATGAACTTAGAAACGTGGAAAAAACAAAGAAGAAACAACTGCTTGTTTAAGAAAACACATCACGCCCGTATCTGGGTTCACTTCAGTCTATCAGCCCTGGTGCCCTTGTGGGATCACTTTTTCCAGGCATGAAGCGAAACAACCAAACAAGGGGCGATTAATTAGAATGGGGGGGCCTGTGGTGGCAGGCTGTCGGGTTCCAGTCGTCAGAGCTGTTGGAAAAGACCTAATGGTGTTCGCTTTGTTTAACGCAGAACAACAACAAACATTTGCCTGGTCCCTCGACAGATCGCATGACTAAGCGGCTCAAGAATGTCCCCCCTATGCTCCTGGTTCGGCATGTTAACTGGACAGTGTTTTGGCTTTGTGGCTTAAGAACAAACTCCACTAACCATCAAATCTGGAAATAATTTTTTACAGCTTTCACTCAGGATGTTTTAGTGTCTCTCATTTTGCTCTTTTGTTTCCTATTTTCAAAGAATTTACTGACACTGACTCTCATTGTGCAACTGTAGCTTTTCACATTTCATCGCCTCATAGCAGCTGCTCGTTTGGACGAAAAAATCTATTGATAAGTCCAGTCGTATTTCTAAGTGCAAATGACTTCTGTCTTAAAAATTGCGTCACATCTGCTTGCGTCAACTTTGGATACTCTACCATGTGGACAGCGCAGCAATAGATGATATCGATACTTGCATGTTTAAAGCAGTTCGTAGGGAGTTCAGAGTGTTTTCCAAAATATGACTTCATACTCATTTCTCAATAACGATGCACTGAGTGGCTTTGTGAATGACATGCGGCGTATTTTACAGACATAAACGAGTGCTCGCTGCCCGGGATCTGCAAAAACGCCGAATGCCTGAACACTAAAGGGAGCTACAGGTGCACGTGCAAACCGGGATTCATGCTGGACCCTGCCAGGAGCCACTGCATCTGTAAGTACTGCATCACTGACACTCAATCACTTCTGTGGAGTGTTTTGTGTAACTCATACCGCTGTTGTGTGAATGTTTCTTGCGCAGCTGACAAGGCGGTTTCAGACCAGAGGGGACTGTGCTACAGATCGTTGTCGGCCAGGACGTGCTCGCTACCTCTGACTCAACACATCACAAAGCAGATCTGTTGCTGCAGTCGGGTGGGCAAGGCCTGGGGGCACGCCTGTGAACGCTGTCCTCTACCCGAGTCAGGTATGCCCAACCGGTGCCAGCTTTCAAAACCTGCTTTTCACAGGCTCTCTGTGACTTCAAATGAACATGCCAAGGACCTGCATTGCATTGGCTCCTTTGTCCTGCCTTGGCCAGCTCTCTTATTTTTACAATCCATACAAAGAATCAGTCTGTTCATTTTTTGTAATTAGTTATGATTGTTCAGACTGGGCTGATTTCTTTGGAAGTGGGTTTGGATGTGACGAGTAGCAGACTCATGTCACTTTGCAAAAATGCGTGTTTTTTTCACTTTCTTTCAAACATAAAATACTGTATTCCAGATTTTTGAAGGGCAGTGTGTAGGGACTTTTTTTTTTTTTTTTTAAGAAGATTGTGTGTACAGCTCCTTACAAAATAGACTTGCTAAAGCTTAAGTCTGACTTGCTTCCTGTTCACAAACTTGGAGCATCCAGTAGACAAGATTCTACCACAAGTATCAGGATCATACTTGAACATTTTGTCCAAGTGTGCATTTTTACAAATAAATGTAGCATTATGTGCAAATGACCATGTGACATCTAAGTAGAATTTTGGAAAAAGTTCACAGAGACGCTGGTTTCTCTCGGCATGTAAAACATCTGAACATAACCTAATTTGTTTGGGGTGGAACAGCACCAGAAACATAACGGTTTTCATATTTTGTAAGCTAAATGAGAGTGGGAGTCCGGTTTGTGTTATCACTCCAGCCCTCAGAGAGAGCCCACTAATAGACCTTCACTGCTTTACTTCTGTATTAAATAGCAACATGGGAAGTAGTAAGTCATCTTTTTTTCATTCCAATCTAATCTTCAAAGTCGGCGAGAGAAGCTGGCTGGTTTATGGAGCGTCTGAACTGGCCAGTGAATCGAGACGCTTAATAACACACAGACAGACCTCCATGGCGTTGCTTCGGTTGGGACAGACACTGCGCCTCTGATTACAAGGGAACACTGGCTTTTGTACGGCCTGACAAGCAGTTGGAGCCTCGGACAATGCTGCCAGGACTATTATGGCGGGCTGAGTAACAAGAGCCCACTGACCCTCATTCCAAATTGACTCCATTTCTTTAGATGTGGCTGCTGATCGTATATAGCCCCATTTCCCCCCTTATGTACTTTAAATTCATCATTCAGTAGCCTATCATACGCGTTTCCTGCATTTACACAAGCGTTTACAGGGACCACATATCTGTCATGACCGATATCCTCGCTCCAGACTCCTTTTGGCGTTGAGTTGCGGGTTTCAGGTCAGTGGGAGGACAGGCCGCTTCTCACTTGTAATGGATTCACCATTGCTGAGGTTTGCTGTGCTCACAGACAAAGAGGTGCAGTCCATATCCTTTTATCTTTGCAAGCCAATCCTCCATTAACCCCCACGCTTGCACTCTTCTACACAGAGGAGTTGAAAGGTCAAGGCTGCATTACATGATCCGAAGGTTCCCTTACCGGTGTAGCAGCTTTGCTCATTTGACTGCGAAGATCTTTCTGTAATTTGTCGCTGCTGGGTCTTGGTGACAGCTTTGGTCTGGCAGCTATGTAAGCAGGAGATGTAACTTCATCTTAACATTCATGGGATAATGCCTCAAGTTCACCCTGACGGTTACACAGCGGCTTATGCCATTGCTATGAACTCTTGGCAGCAATATGAGCCACAATGTACTGGCAAAACTTTATTTGAGTTTCAAAGGGGAAAGGGGGGATTGGACTTACCAAAAAATCCTTTTGTCCTAGTTCCACTCTTCACTCTTCTACTCTGTACAATTTGATGATTTAATTCCTCCAGTCATAACCAAATTCTTCAAGGCTTAAATTATAGCAGTGGGTTTTTACTTGGCTTCCATTGTCTCAGAAATGTTTTGTTGATAGTGACAAGTAAGATCTTTTTCTATTTAATAATAATGAAAAATGTAGGGCTCCATTATTGTTCAGTATAGTGTACAATAATGGAGCGTGGAGTTAGCAAGACACTTCACTCATCTTGAATGTGGAGTGTGAGTGACTGATTAGTGGGTGGTGAGGATGTTGGCCCAGACTGGCAGCCACATTCCCGTCAGTGTCTGTAGGCTTGGTCAGATTTTCACTCCCATCAAATGCAGGAGAAATGTGCTTTAACACTGAGTCCTTTGTCTCACTGTTTGTGTGTGATTATGTCTGTGTGTGTGTGTGGACCCCTGCAGACCACTTCAAGGAGATCTGCCCAGTGGGTCACGGCTACACGTACTCGCGCTCAGACGTGCAGATCTCTCTCCGGACGCTGGACGACCAGCTGCAGAACACGGGGCTGTCGTGGGAGGAAGAGAGCCCCACCTACCCCCAGCTCCCTCCGTCTGACCCCCACACCCCCCATCTGCCACAGCATCCCGTGTACCCCCAGACACCACAAGTACCGCAACAACCGGCCACACCACACCTGCCATACCCGCCATACCCGCCCTACGTGGACAACAACACGCCAAGTCAGACAGATGGTGAGGATTTATGTTCAGTGCACAGACTTTATAAGATACAGATTCATGCTCGATAAAAACAACTTTTTAATTAGGCTAACGAAAACAATTTGGCTAAAGAATAAGCGTTATTACACAGGAAGCAAATCATTTATATTTTTATGGCCTTTCAAACAACAACAGGAAGTGCTCTTTCTCTGTAAATTCTTTTGGATACTTCAAGGCCTAATCCTGCTGTGTATTAGCTTTGTGCACACACGCAAATCCATGTTACTCATTCCTCAGTTGGCCCCTAATTTCTCAGATAATTTATCTCTATGATTTAGTGCTTTAGGAAACACTTTCTTGGCCTGGCTATGACTATTTGATTTGTTTAAGGAGTTTCACGCAAATATTTAGGTATTTTTTCTCCTAAATATTCACTGTTTCACTGGTGCTTTTCAGTACTGTGTAACTGTGGGTGTTCCACAAGCTTTGTTTTAGAAATATAAAGACCTCCAGTCGAATGACACACACAGACACAAGTTGCCCTGTATGTCGAATGTGTTTTGTAGCTACCCCATTGTTAATATAAAGAGACTGTCAGTGTTTACTCCTCACCTCTCCTCGTTTCTCTCTTCACAGATGTGGAAATCCTGATCCCGGTGAGTTGCGCTGCTGTCAGGCTGCAGGCACACGCGCCTGATATGTTTATCTTTGTGCGATGTGCTCTCAGCTGGAGGTTCTGTTATGATTGCGTAACTTATTCAGACCACATTTCACGGCGTACACGCACCGCAGCAGTAATGACTTACATGACAGGAGCCAGCTTCATTAATATGTAACATAATAGCTTTCTGTGTGCTGTTTTCTAGCCAGCTGTTGTGACCGACGCACCATTGAAATATCCAGGTATTTATGCTGTTTTTTTCTTTCATTCAAGTAGAAACGCTGCACACAATCCTTAGGAATCTGTATGAAATGGAAATAAACACAGAAGGCACTGATTTGTAAATGTTACACACACCATTATTTAGTCATAGTAGAAAATAAACAACATCCCAGAAGTTGAAATCGAGATACGATTTCTCGTTTCATGAAAAGGTTGGAATTTGATTGCAGCAATACATCCCAAAACAACAAGTTCGGACAAATCCAAAATCAAATTTCATTATTTATTTATTTATGTTACATTCTACAAAGTTTTCCGACATTCTCAAAGCCGTCTATTATTGAGATGATGTTGCTTTTTTCCTTACCCTGAGCTTGTTTAGTTCATCCTGTCATATTTAAACAACGCTTTAACCTCACGATAGTCCAAATATTGACAAACGCTGTCTACACCCCACACATCCAAACCGTTTATTTTGGTTATCTAACTTTTAGCCTGTACCAAAGCACAGATGATGTAAAAATAGCTGTCGGCCCAATGTGGATTTGCTGCCATAACAAGCAGAACATTTAAGCCCCGTGTTGTTTGTTTGTAATTCTTTTGTCTACGCTCACTCTTTCCCCTGTCACAGACTCAACAATCAACAACCAGCGGCCAGATTCAAAGGACACAACTTACACAGGTCTGTCCACAGGTAACCAAACGCTTAAACACCACTGTTTTCTTGGTGTGGTCATCGAAAACAAGCACTTCACTGAAAGGCCACATCAAAGTACATCCCAGAGCCCAGCCTTGTCTATTTTTGGCATATTTCATAATACATATTTGTAGGATTACCCAGAGTTTAGCTAGGAAGGGCTTGTGTTTTGCTTGAATTTGACCTCCTTTCTTCACGCCAAATTGGCTTCACGATGCTTCGCAGGATGTGAGAAACCAAGATCTAGCGTGACTTTTGGAAGAGGGTCTAGTCGACAGTGAAGCCAGTTTGGAAAAGTCACGGAAAAATCAAAAGTGTGAAAGGCTGTCGTGAGAGATTTTCTATTAATGCTATGGACTTTTCTCTGAGCTTGCCAGTCCATGATACATACTGTTAAATTGGCATTATCAGTAAATATTCCAGATTTAATCATTTTCATCATAATTATAGAACATAATCAACATTTAATTGCAATTGTTGCAATTAAAGTTATACTGATGAAAACTGAACAGGGCCTTATTAAAAGAAAGATTGTTTGAACATAATAGCAATGTCTTGCTTATCTACTGAATACTTTCTTCCCTCACGAAAAGGTTAGAGATAATCATTTTTCTGCAGTTTGACACAGAGTGTCAGTGAATGTCTCTTTCTATCACAGTTCATTTGGTTTGAAAAGACTGGAACACCACCAGTGTTAAGCTCCACTGAGCATGACAGCTTTTCTCCATCCCAATGTTAGCTCTATGTTGCACCTGTTCGAACATTACTGTCCCGTAAACCTGCCTTTTCATCCAAAACTATGGTGATAAAACAGCCAGACCCTCTCTCAACATATGCTCGAAGAATGCTGCTTTTTATTTTTTACTCTCCTAAAATGACGTAACTCTTGGTCAAGGGTATTGTCCTCTGCCCTAAATATTTATTTTAGTGGGAATGTTGCGGTTGTTTTGCAGATGTTGACAAGTGTGCCAGCGCCCCTAACATATGCGGTCATGGGAGATGTGTCCCCGTGCAAACTGGCTACACCTGCGACTGTAACCACGGATTTAAGCTCAGCGCTCTGCAGACCAACTGTATTGGTAAGCATCAGGAGAAACGTACACAAAGACACAGACAAGCCGACACCAAAGGGTTCTGTCTTTCATCAACTCAATGGCAAGTTTTCAAAACTGTTACAAAAACGCAGGACCCACAAGTCATCCAGAGTGGAAAGGAGCCTTGTGTTTACGCTGACCTGTGCTGTGACGCCTGACAACATCTTACAGCGTCCAAAGAGCTGATGCCTCATGGTAATGCTCTCCGCTCAGGGTGGAGCTGGGCTCTGGGCCATCTTTGAAAAATGCACGTACACTACAATACAGTCGGGAAAGTGATTTATCTCTGTAATACGCCTTTAGCTCTCTTTCTGCCCAAATTAACTACATATGGGCGGTTAGCACTCTAGCCTTACAGCAAAAGATGGGGCCTTTCTGTTTGGATTGGGATTTTGCCTCTTCATTCCTGCATAGGTTTACCCTTTCATAGAAGTAACATGTACAATAGGGTCCCCTGTGGGATAAAGAATCCTCTGGAATAGAGATTCTGAAGTCCAAATGGAACTCTAGTGGTTAAATAAAGGTCACATTGATAAAGCACCACAAAACTCCAGGGCGCTTTATTTACTGTACATCTGACATAGTTGGACAAACGTACTTGACATACGGTTGTGTACTTTTTAAAGTCAAATGATAGAGATTGAGTCAGGAGAATTAAAATGATTTACCTTTAGCAACATGTAGGCAGAAAGATGTGTGTGTGACATATCAGGCCCTACTCAGTTTTGGTCTGAGTTAGATCAGTAATGAGTGTTCAGAAAATAAACTGAACAATCATTTTAGTGAAGCTGTTTCACAAATGTAGCATAATTCTTTGCTTGTGTGTTGTGCAGATGTAAATGAATGCGATGACGACCCATGTGAGGGGAAAGGCCGCTGCATCAACAGCTACGGCTCCTTCACATGCCACTGCTACAGCGGCTACAGTCAGGTGATCACCCAGAACAGGAAGTTCTGTCAAGGTGAGACGCAGTCCACAGCCGTCGTACAGTATTAGGTTTCCAATGGGCGAAAGCCACCAGAACAAGCAGCTGTTAGCCTTCCTAGTGTCTATTAGGGTATTGTCTGTCAGCACTGTCAATTTTAAAAGTCGCCAGGTGTAATTAATGTTCATGAACACAATAGTCACTTTCTTTTCCTCTTTCCCTGGGTTTCATTCAAACTGGCAGACATTAATGAGTGCAACGTGCCCAATAAGTGCCAGAGCGGCAAATGTGTCAACACCGAGGGCTCGTACACCTGTGAATGCAACACTGGATACGCCAAGTCCTGGAGAGGCCAATGTGAAGGTAACTTCACAAAGACAGCTTTAATTGTTACTAAAAGAAATGAGAAAATGTATACATCATTATCAGCACTGCCCTATTCATATGAGATGTTATTTTCCCTTGCCATCAACTGTTGAGAGAAACAATGTCATGGTCTAATTCAGCTCATTTAGGGTTGACCTTTGTATGAGCAATCCTCATGTGCCTGTGTCTCTGTCTGTTCCCTGGGCAGATGTGGATGAGTGCCGAGACCCCAGCTCCTGTCCGGACGGTTTATGTTTCAACACTTTGGGCTCCTTCCTGTGCCAAGCCTGTGGCCCGGGGTTCAGGCCGCTCCATGACAGATGTGTGGGTAAGACGACACCACTACTCGAACTGCACAGCTCAGTTTGCCCAGTGCATCTGAGGCTAAACCCGTGCACCACAGAATGGAAATATGCCGGGTTTCCCTCTCTTACTCTAAAAGCTTCCGCATTTCGGTAACACTTACGTCGAGCGAGCCTCTTATGTCGGTTGGCACGGGGGGGGAAAAAAAACTCCATAGCAACGATGCAAATACACAAGCTGTTAATGACGTGTGGACATGCCATGATGCAGAGCAGTTCAGCTACTGCCACAAAATAAATTAGCTCACACCTTTTTATTGAAAGGGCCTACTGTCTGGGGAGGTTTATAAAGTGAGTACAAAATAAATTGTTTTGTGCTTCGAAAGGCCTAATGTTTAATGTCTTTTGTGTGGGACAACCAAACCGCGGTGATGATTGGTATATTGTGCGTGGTCAAGCTGAGCTCAGACCTCCGCCCTTTTGGTCTTTCACTGTTTCCATGTGCACTTTTCTTTTTATGTGCACTAGTTTATCTACTCCTCCTGCCGGTCCACTCCTCATTATTGTTAGAAAACATAAACTGTGTTATTCTTGCTTTCCCAGCTTCAGGTTCCGGGGTTTGTTTATAAAACCTTAATATGTTGAATCCAAATATTGTTTCTTGGCCACGGTATATTATTGCTTGAAAGCTGTGGGAAATGATTACCGTAATACTGGGCCCAACTAGAGCGACTCTTACCAGGTAAGTTGGCCCAAACCATTTTAACGGGTGCAAGTTTTAACTCATCTTGACCTTGTTTTAGTTCAATTAATTATTACTTGACATCCAGGAGAGTGAAATACCATGTGCTTTTAAGCGAACACACCTATAGTTACATAACGCACACCGATTCGTGTTACTTGCCACATTCCCTCTCTCTGACCTTCAACTCTGCTAATTTGTTTGGAAACCCAAGCTCCCACGTTGAATTTTCTTGGAGATGTGAATGAGCTACGACTAGGAGCATGTAGGAATGATGGAAAATCTGGTCATCAGCTTCAGCTACCGGTTTTTAGGAGCCATTGCTAAGTGGCCCTGACGCTGATTGAAACACATCATTGCCATTGCCTTCTATTTTCGGTGGTCCCATGAATTTGTAGCTTCCAGAGAAAATACCGCCCTGGCAAGTTTAGTTTGTACAAATCCTCTTTTGTTATTCCTTCCACTGAAAATTTCTTTAAATAGTCAAACAGAGGAACTGAGCTAAATGAGGGAGACCAATGGAAGGTAAATGTTTTCGCTCTCTGCAGCTGAAAGACCTGCCCTATACTATATGTCTGGCCCAGCGGGAGTCACATTAAACAGCAGGAGCTGGCTTCCAGGGTCTGTCTCAGTCAATTGACAGCAGCACAGTAGTTGGTGGCCAATTGAGCAAATCAGGGATAAGCCTAATTGCTGGTGTGATAGAAAAAAACAGCTCTGTAGCCGTGTCAGGGCTTATCGTGGAGGACTTGAGGATGTTGGATGATTGCAGAAAATCAAGCGTCAAGCTGCACTGACATAGCTCTGGCAGCACCTTCACAAAGGCACACACTGTCAGGCTGGGTCACTGTAGCATCATTCTCAGTATAAGAAAGGAACTATATTTACTTCTTGTACAAAACTGCCCTGGATTTGAACCTTTGCTCAAACTCTAAAAGTCTATTTGAGCAACATCATGGTCTACAGAATATACATGACTTTTTCCAGCTTTACTTCTTTTCCCTTTGGCATTTCCACATAATTAATACACACTGGGCCTTCACTTATAATGTGTCTTCATGCTTTTAGTTCGTATTATTAGCATGATTGGACTTTTCTTCCCCCTCCACACCATCACCTGACCTATAAAACTGTTAACACTCCGATAGATTCCACTATAAAACATTGTTTCAGCAGAAAGTTTATGGGTGACATATTTCCACGGTCAATAGTTTGAGTCATGGAGTGGAAAAGACATAATGATCTGCTGATGTAACCTAATGACTGCTGGTCCTCGCTAATTATGCCCAATCATTGGTACTGCAGCGCGACACAATACGTACATGTTTACACTGTTTTGTCTCCTCTTGAGTTTCCTGTAACAATGGATTAATTTCCCTGTTGGGGCTGTAAAGCTAAGAGTCTGTTATTCCAAATGATAAAAAGCCTATTTTAAACAGTGCTATGTGGCCCTGCCGAGAGTTCATGCACCTAAATATGAATGAAGTTTTGATGTTTTTTCCTCACTTCTGTATCCACGCCAGGACAGAAGGCTGTTTTACTTAAATTCCTCTGACCTCTGTTCACAGATGTAAACGAATGCTTGAACCAAACTGTCTGCCGCCAGGGAAGGTGCGTCAACACTGAGGGCTCCTATAGGTGCAGCTGTTTCCAAGGATACAAACTGTCCTCAGACAACACCTGCCAAGGTAACTCTCAATATTATTATTCCTGTTTGCAGTGAAGGTTTATGGCACCACTGAGGACTAACTTTATCCTCTGTGCAGATGTGGATGAGTGTCTGCAGCCTGGAGTGTGTCTACATGGGCGCTGTTCAAATCTGGATGGAACCTACAAGTGCAGCTGTAACCATGGTTTCCAAGTTACATCCGACGGCAAAGCCTGTGAAGGTCTGCAAAGAATCATCTCGGGCTCTGGACCACAGTCTCTGCAGCACTAGTTTGGATGACATAATCATGTGCACAAATGCTTTGTCTTTGTTAGATGTGGACGAGTGTGCAGCTGGAGCTGCGTGCCCTGCGGGGATCTGCCTCAACACAATGGGCTCCTTCACTTGTCAGAGGTGCAGTCCTGGCTTTGGACCATCGCTCGATGGACTGAGATGTGAAGGTATGAAATTCTCTAATGATTTACACAAAGAGCAGATTTAAACAAACTCTGGGTGAAGTCATCCTCAGTGCCGCGTCCAGATAATTGTCAAGTGGTCTTTGTTTCCAGATGTGGATGAATGTGCCCAGGCCGATGTGTGTCAGGGCGGGATTTGTGCGAACACTGTGGGATCTTACACCTGCACCAGGTGTAAGGCCGGCTACAGAGTGTCCTCAGACCAGAGGAGATGTGAAGGTAACACATCCAGCTTCTATTATTATATTTACTGAACGTAGTTCACCCCTACTGTACTTCTGTGTGCATGTGTGGCTCAGATGTCGACGAGTGCCAGACACTGTCTACCTGTGCCAACGGGATCTGCCTTAACACGGAGGGCTCTTACACTTGTGAGAACTGCCCCACAGGCTACAGAGTGTCATATGATGGAGAGCTGTGTGAAGGTGGGATTTTTCATCATATATTCAATTTCACTTTTATTAGAAAGTGTTTACTGATATCTTTGTCTATAAACCACTGTGTTTACCTCCCTTTCTCTTTCAGATATTGATGAGTGCTTACTTCCTAACAAGTGTGCACAGGGAACATGTATAAACACTGACGGCTCCTTCACGTGCCTTGTGTGCCAGCCTGGGTTCAGCGTCTCCGATGATGGACAACAGTGTGATGGTGAGCCACCATATTGCGAAGCAGTCATGCTTTTATTTCTGGCTCAAAACAATGGGTCATTTGTTATAACAACTTGACAGGGAATCATTAAAATTAGATAAAGATACCCCACTGCTCA
Source organism: Gobius niger (assembly GCF_951799975.1). Taxonomy (NCBI): domain Eukaryota; kingdom Metazoa; phylum Chordata; class Actinopteri; order Gobiiformes; family Gobiidae; genus Gobius; species Gobius niger. The sequence continues at coordinate 9,099,956 of NC_136867.1, forward strand.
GACATCACATCATCACTAGATTTTACTATCGTCCAGCCCTGGCATCCCCCTCGTGATCCTCGGCAAACACAGTGAGACACCAATTCTTGAATAGAAAATGACGTTAGCAGCTGTTGACATGCATCTTAATCTTTGTCTTACCAATGCAGCTGATTACATTTGGCTGACTTTGGTTTTCTAGTCCGTCAGCCATATTGTAAAGGATCTACGTATTTTCCTCTCCAGATGTAGACGAATGCTTGAGGGGTAATGTGTGCCCGGGCCAGCAGTGCTTCAACACTCAAGGATCTTACACTTGCATAAGCTGTAGAGCGGGACTACAACTGTCCAGTGACGGCTACACGTGTGAAGGTACGGCATCTAATCACTACAGGCCTTCAACAAAGCAGGTGCTCACTGTCCATCCGAGGCATAAAAAATAAACAAATATGAGAATCACATGTATTTTAGAACAGTGTGGCTGTACTTTGAACAGGGCAGGACCAGGTAATGCTCTTTGTACCATACAAAAGAACACAGTAGGACCCAGAACATGATTCCAAAAGATCTTTATGGTGCCTCTAATTTGTCAAGACATGATTTATGAGTCGTATGCAAGGAAACGGCTGCTTTGACAAATCAGGGAATGTTGTATCTGTCATGACTTCATGGGAAGAGAATAGAAAAGATTATTTAGATAGATTCAGTAAGTCATACGCACAGTGCTGTTGTTTCAAATGTAGCACAAGAGAAGATCCCCCACTGACATGTGTGGGATAACTCTGGGAATGGAGCTCCATAAAACAAGCCAATGCCGGCCGATGATAGGATTTTAATGAAGCTATCCGATGCCATGGAAAATATTAACGCTTTAATTTGAAATGAAGTCAACCACTCCCTCGGTGTCCGTGTTCCTGAACGAGCTTCTCTCGCTCAAAGGCAAAACAGAGCTGTCTCCATGATTTAACAACAGCCCACGCTCCTTTTTTCAGCTTGAAACGCAACTCCGCCGACTGACGTGGAATGTCCAGTGATCCCGTTGCAGGGAGGCAGCGACTGTTTGTAGATTCAGCGATTATACGGCACCTGCTCGCCTTTTTGGACCTGATGGCTGTTCTGCATACTTATCTTTCCACCCTTTTTAATAAAACAGCCAGAGCAATCTAATAAGGGCTTTTCTAATTAACCACGTTAGTCCCAGTGCAGTCCCCTTTTCACAGATAACACATTAGAGCTGAAACTAAAATAATAAACTGGCATTTTTGTACAATTACTTCTTGTTCTTGCAGACATCAATGAGTGCCTGACCCCGGGCGTGTGTCCCATGGGCGTTTGTACCAATACAGAGGGCTCTTTCTCCTGCATGACCTGTGACCCTGGTTACACTGTGGCACCCAACGGATTCTCGTGTGAAGGTACGCAACAAGCTGAGCTTCATCGTCACCACTAGCCTTTATTATAGTATTAAGTGTAATCATTTTGTTAGTCATAGTCCGAGACAGCGGTTTGACTGACAGAGGAGTGAGCTCAAGCCGTTGCTGCTTTACTGCTAATCTCTTCCTTTCACTGTGGTCTGTATTTATCACATGCTTGACAACCGTGTGTGGTAAAGGAACATTACCAAAATTGGGTTATTACCAAAGGATCTTGGTGCCAATACACACATTAATACTATCAATACTAAAGCGCTGTCTATTTGCCCATAGAAAAGACTGTTGGTGAGGTATACCATATACATTTGTCTTTCATTTAGACGTGAACGAATGCGAAGACCCTCAAATGTGCCAAGGCGGCCACTGCACCAACACCATTGGCTCCTACACTTGCTCGTGTCCCGGTGGTTTGGAGCTGGTGTTCGGGACGTCATGCCAAGGTGAAAACACTTACCCTACTGTAGACACCCGCTATGACACACGAAACATTACACCGCTGAACTGTTTCCTGCCTATTACCTCACGTCGGCAGCTGTGTGTTGCTTTGTGTGGCAGATATCGACGAGTGCGCACAGGCCACCGGGCTGTGCGGAGAGGGGCGCTGTCAGAACACACCGGGCTCCTACATGTGCCTCTGTCCTGATGGATATACCACCGTGGAAGGCATTAACGGCTGCCAGGGTACAGTGCCGCGCCACACACCAGCTATAACACAGCATAAACATGACGAAGATGTATACGATTGGAATAATCGAGTGAGGCGGGCCCATGAGTGAATGATGTTTCTAAAAATGTAATGTGTTTGGGTAACAAGAGAGACTGGAATGATGCTGGAAAGTAAGCCTGCACAGTAATTGCCTGAGTAATTGTATCCTCTTTGATTTGTTAATTGTGAACATTCAAATTGCGAGGTTAACACTGCATTTGCCTGGTCAGCCAAACTACATGCTTTTCCAAAGATGCTTTTTCAAAGCTATCAATGTATTAGAGAAACGCCGGAGATGACACTGGAACAAGCTGCAGGAAGCCTTTTCAGTAAACATTAAACAAGGAACGGGTGGCATGTCTGCCAGTACAATGCTGTTTCTTATTTAAGACAGACGCAGAAGAAAACTGTGTATCAGTAGCCACGCACGCCATCTTTGATGTTTTGGAAGAGTGTGGTTACCGCTTCCGTCTCTTGGTGCGATGAACTCCCGCCTCTCAGGCCGTGAGTGGACCAATAGCGGTAAAATCGGGATCAGCTGCCCAGATGGATCTTCTTTTGAACAGAAAGGAGTAACGTCTGGCTGGCCAGGCAAACACTGCGTAGGCCTTTATCATAACACCTATTACTTGTGGTGGAATGGAGAACTTGTTTTACCAAAACCAATTCCCTAAGGACTATTACTTTTCACAACTGCAGCTCTTGTGCTGCGCTAATTCAGATTGCTTGTTTACCAGCAAAGCCATTAAGTAGATATCTTTAGAAATAAAATAGGGTTACACAGTTGGCAATTTTCCTTACTGTGCCTAATTGTGTTTAATGAATGACAGTGGCTCAAGTTAAGTTAAAAGAGTGAGTCATCCTAACAGAATGTTTGAGATGTGATGCAGCTGAATTGTACGTCTTTTTTCACAAAACTTGACATTCAGGATGTACTTATAACAATGATATTTTCACTCACAATATTAGGCAAACTCTAGGAATTTTACATCAAACTGTATCTAGCGTTTTGCCAGTCAGGATAATGTCATCATTGCTCGGTAAAGTAAAAATATGTTGGAATCACACATTTGCTCGCTCACCTTTGACCCCTGACAGGAGTGTCCAGCCTTTGAGTAATGGTCCATGTCCTAATCTTACGTCTCATCTCACCCTCAGTTTGATGTAATTCCAGCCACACCCTGAGACCCAATAACCGTAGCACCATAGAGAAAGAAAAATCTGGAGCTTTTTATCCCAAATGAAACCATGGCATTTTCTGTCAAAATATATGAAATAACTAAGCTAAGATGTCAAAACCTGATCTGTGTGATTTTTTTCCCTGGTATGCCTTGTAAGAGGTGAACATAGTCAGTGACACAATGTTTGGCACCATGGGATGTGAGGCAGGTAATGCTCTCACCAAAGCCTTGTTATACACTGGCACACAGACCAACAGAAGGACGGTGTTTGCTCTGAGGCACAAGGCTTTAAGGCACATCCTCCGCTGTGTGCGCGCTGCCCAGGCTGCATCAGGTACTTTGGCCGTCCGCCAGTACAAATCCAGACCGCTAATTATCCTATAAATCAACAGCTGTCAGGCATTTTCTCGCACTCTGCCATTGTGTCTGCCTCTCTGACACAATGAAAGACAGATCCCTCTCACATGGGTACGAGGGCATATAGGTTTTCTGGGCTGACAGATGTCCTTCGCTCATGGTGAAGGTGCAGTTTTTGGTGATTTCCTTTTAGCCTGTATTTGATATGACTGTTTAGCGCAGCGGGTGAACAGTGAGACATCAAGGATATTGAATGCCGACCCAAAGTATCTATTCTTGCTCTAAATCAAAATTCCGTGCCGTGGAGCTGTTGTACTTTCAAATAAAAGCTTTTTGAAGTTCTCTTCTTGAGTTCCATCCAAAGCTATCCACTGCCGGCATATTTATGTGTTTACTTATTGTCTGAGGACATATTTTTTTCCTCTGCCTTGTCTCTGCTAATGTTTGTCTACCTTGCTGTCTCCCAGAGATTCCAATTATCACGAGCTGGAAAAGGAAGACAGGCTTTTCCTCCGCAATATTTTTCCCTCCACCTTTCACCTCGGGCCCGAGTATCTAACAAGCTTACATGTTGTAATGCCGCAATTACCCGCCAGTAATTCACGGCTAATCAAGCATGTAGCATTCATTATTATATTTTACCATTCAAACGGAATGCTCTAATCCGGGGGAAACTGACGTACATAAATTCCCCCTTTCTTTGCTTCCTGTTTGTCAGCATACCGTTAAGTGCTTCAATTGGCCAATGCATCTTGTGTGCTTGATTGCACATATTCGTTGCTCCCTGTGGGCTTAGCGAGTGCAGTAGATGTATGGAGGTATTTAACGATAATTAATATGTCCGAATCCCCCTTTCCAATTATCTTTCCGCCTTTTATTTTCTCAGATGTGGACGAGTGCAGTAAGGACGTGTGCATGCGAGGCGAGTGCGTCAACACCGATGGCTCGTATTTGTGTTTGTGCAAAGCGGGATTCAAGTTCAACTCCGACACGGCCGACTGCGAAGGTATAAGTAGACACAAAACTCTCAAGTGGCTTCCTTTTGTATATTATCACTTACCGCAAATCCTGCTCAGAGATTCGCACTTGTCAGCTTCAGCGCTTTGATAGTCATGCTACATTTACGTCCGGTTGCTCATGATGGATTGCGCATTGCCTTTTGGGAGACGATGTCCAGATCGGGAGGTCAGCGGTCCGTTCTCCCAAGGGTGCTCCCAGTGACCCCTGTGTGCGCCGTAGGTGTCGGCGCTCATGCCGTGCCTCCCTTTGATTTGCTTCGCAGGTTCTTGGATTGCTGTCATAATATTGTTCTTGGCCATTTGTCTCGCTCACTGCATTTACGGGGAACAGCTATAACACAGGCCTCCGAGGTGGCGTGACAAGTGCCGTGTTCGCCAAGGCTGCGTAAATCGCTGTTTACATAATACACGACTTAACAACTGATCTATCAGATTCAAATTATTGTGTTATGGCATTCCATGGATAAAACGGATAAAAGACACATGCAATGAAGGGAAAGAATGGTGGATGTGAAAAAAATGTCTCCACCCAGGGCCTGGACACGGGCGATAAAGGGAAGGGTGTTGAGGAGACTGGAGGTTCTGCTGCTGTTATGGAGACACCCAACTGTTTGTACAAAGCAGTGCCTACATGTGGGTCACCTTGGCTTCATTTGGCCTGCCATCTTTTGATGAAAATATTGCCCCCCCATCAATCAAGCTTGCATTCCCCTGCTTTACGTGATCAATATTTGGATCAAAACACTGCCTTTACGTGATTAAAAGTTAAAAAAAAATGACTCACACTGTGAGCTGCTGTGCCCTAGAACATAGGAAATGTGATCTGTTACTTCAAAATGTTCGCGGGGAGGTCATCCGCACCCACCGTTTTGTCATTATTTTCGACAAGACATACACTCACACACCAGCTTAAAGTCCATATCTCTTCAGACAATAACATCTCTGGATTTAACCCTAGACTGCATTATTCCATCATGTTCCAAAAGACACACACGTGGGCTGGGGTGGAAGGGTATTTGCACACAATGTATTACTCTTTTTTTTTGCACTAAACAATTACTTGGAAAATCCTGGAAACCACCCTGAAAATGATTTCAAGTGAAGAGTGGGAACCGTGCATTATTATTTACTATAAATTCTGGTGTACCTACATGAGCAAAGCCTGTGCAGCCACTTAAATGACTGTGTTCTTTTCGTCTCCCAGATCAGAATGAGTGCACAGATTTTGGAACTTCCCCTTGTGGTACTTGGCGCTGTGAGAACACCATAGGATCCTATCGCTGCTTCCAGGGCTGCCAGCCTGGTGTGAACAGAGACGACGCCATAGACTGCGGTGAGTGGTCAATGCTGGCTCTTACTACCGTGGTAAAGTCTTTCTGGTTGCATGTACTGTAAAATCTGAATTGTTCATTTTATCCTTTTGGCATAAAAACTTCAGCATTAACCAAATAGAGGACAACTTTTGAAACCACTTGAAACAGCACACAATACACTAGAAGTCCACTGTAAAAGTCCACTGTGCAAACCCAAGCCTTATAAAAAACACTTTGTCTTTAGTGCAAAGCAATGCAAGTAACTACAGATAAAACATGTTCAGATTTTGTAAATGTTATCTTTTTCTTATTTATTTGAAATCATTATCACCGTACCTGATTTAATTATAGATAGAGCATGTCAGTGTAATTTCCTACTTCGCGTTCCTACCTCACAATCAGTTTGGCACGAGTCTGCGTATCAAACGACCACGAGGGAGACGCGCAGAAGTGGCCGTGAAACGAGAGCACTTTGCAGAGTGGATTGCGCCGTCATCTCGAGCCGTGTGAGAGGCCAGCGCTGATAACCAGAGTTACATCCATATTTCTGCCAACACAAAGAGCTTCTGGCAGAGGCTTGGGCCGTAACATGATCGGGCTGCGTCGGGCCAGTGGAGAAGGTCCCTTAACTCCCTGTGTCCTCAGGGAGCTGTCCAGTCACCTGCGTTAGAAAGCCGGGATATCACATCTGGCGCCACAGTTTGCCAAACACAACATCAGCTACATCTCCAAAGTGTTCAGAGCGCAGTCACTGGCCGGATTAAACACCTAGGGTTTCCAATATTTAACAGTTTATTGCTCAATGATGGCTCTTGTTTTGCCTCGCTGATCCATGTTGTCTTTACCATAAAGCTAGAAAAGACGGCTTTATGGTTACTAGGGGAGATAAACAGCTAATCCAAATATTTGACTCACATTAATACTCCGTCTAAACAGTTGTAGACTGACAGGCTACGGCGGGAACTGTGATTGGGGGCACTTGGATGGGATGGCGAACACGGCATGTTGGACAGGACATGGTCACTTTGGGTTGGTGGGTCACTGTGCGTTTTATTAGTCTCCACATGAGGAAGACCTGCAGACCCTTCAGCGCTGACCTCAGCCCAGTGTGGCCCTCTTCTCAGGGCGTTTTATGATGCTGTCTGTCTGGCACCAGGTCTGCAGTCTGATAAGAACCAGCTGCTTCGCTCTTTTTATAGCAACATGTGATATAGGGCTGAACAACTCACACTATGCAATATCTATGTTGAATATTGGGCTACAATGTGACCCGCAATGTTCAATTGTACCTATGGCAACAACATTCCTTTCATATAATAGTGGGTTATAATATATTTCAATACATTTTGGTTTTGGTGAATCCAGTTTTACCTCCCTTCTTGTTGCCGTGCTACGTTGCCAGCCGCCAATGTTTTCAGGCGACTGAGGAGCGAGCGCCGCGCGCCTCACACAATGGTAGCTTGTTTCACCTCTCGATGGGAAGTTGTGGGAGATGTTGCCGTCACCTCAATAAAAGTCCAGAAAGGCAGCTCAATTACTCCGGGGCATTTTTGTCTGCTTGTAAAAATCATCAGATATTTAAGTGGAGGCCAGACGCTGTAATTTGCAGTTTCAGCGCAGGGGCGTTGTTTTATTTTTGCTCGCTGGCTGTCAGAGGGGCAGCGGTTGTCTTTGGCTCGCACCGCAGCTCTCATTAAGATTTAGGGACTATAATACAAACGGGAAAAAACAGGGTGTTTTCCATCTCAGCATCCCGGAGTTCACCGCCGCACCGCGCTCCCAGGGCCGGAGACGTATGTAGTAGCACCAGACGGCAATATTATGTGCTCTGGCAATGTATTGTTTTAAAACCTTATGTTAAATGTTCTTTTGAAAGCTTTTAACCCAGACGCTTGAATGAATCCTGCGTTTTTTCAGTGCTCAAACTTTACCCCTGTACATTTTGGTTTCAGCCATGTCCAGGTGTTTTGTATGGTCAGAAATTAGAGAAGAATTACGACTTTCTGTTTTTCCTACATACACCTTACATTCCTCACATTGTTTTAAGGTTTAAAAACACTAATGCTTGAATATCGCCTATTGCAGGACTTGAGTTCACTTTTCATCAAGCTCATGAATTCCCTCGACTTATTCTTTAAAAAGCAAGGCGGAAATTGTCTTGTGGTCTGGCCACTACCAGCCTCCTGCCCCAGTGAATGTACAGCAATATGACGACTTTACCATGTGCGTGTAGGATGTTTCCGTCTAGCACGTTACTTGACAGCCTGAGTGAAAGCCGATAGGGGAAGTTGTCGATCTAATTGTAGATAAAGTGCTTGCCCTGGAAAGCTACACCTCCTCCAATCGCGGTGTGAAATAACCCCGACATATGGGCCCAATCAGACAAAGGGGCAGCTCGGTCAGAGGTGAGCCAACAGGTAACGCCATCTTGAATAGTCCCTCACATATTGCAGCAGGAAATATAAATAATACTGAAGTGCATCCACAGAAGATCTTTTTCTAGTGTTTGCTGTCGTACCACTTTTGCAAGATCACTTACAAAAGTAAAAGGTGCATAAAATATTTAGCCCAGGGGTTGTTCTGATACTGATATGGGTAAAGGTGCCAATGAAAGCACTTCCGTCAGGTGCAAATGGATGCACAAGCGATGAGATTAGCACAAATGTTGAGGGGCACGGGATAAACTGCACTCCTCATCACCACCGTAGGAGACAGGAAATACAAGCAGCTCCACAGTTACCCACCTGCGCGCTTCAGGGGCCCTGATGTAATGCATAATTACATGGAAGTAAAACTAACTTCATATCCTGCTTTCTAATATTGACCTCACTATTTCCTACAAACTATAATTAGCATGCCTAAGACACACACACACACAAAGGCATTTGCCACTCATAGAAATGATTTAATTAAAAGGTTTTGGCCTGCACGCTTGATTTCCTCCCCGGGATGAGACTACGATTGCCCTGGTCCTGATCTCAGCACATGTTTTTCAGCAGATTGGGTTCCTCGCTGCAAAGGGCCGGCGCACTGATCATTTCTTGAATTAGTGGAGCGCTATCATCGCCTTTCCCTCAGACCTCCCAGCCGGACTTTACTGTCATTCCAAAATTCCACTTAAGCTTTTTCCTCTCGGGCCCCTCGCACACCGATAAAACGGACTCTGATTGAACTTCTATTTCGAAATCATGTCATTTCTCTCATATTTGCACTATCTCCGCGCATTCTTGGCATCGCGAGCCATGAAATCTAAATCTTGTGTGATGGGGCTGTTCATGTTGCCTGCGTCTGTTCTTCCTTTATCCTCATTGGCGTCGTTCAAATCCACATATATTTTCTTTCATTCTCTGTTGTTCATCGGACTGCTGTAATTTGGCCCTGAGCATTTTATTAGCTGGTGGGAGCCACTGTCTGTGACCCCAAAGGCATGACAGAAGAGAAGATGCCAAGTCAGGACAGGAACGCTGACAGCTGCTGAGAAAGACTTAGTTTGTTGCACACAGGAAGTAGCGCTTCTGTCCAAACTCTGGGCTTAGACACCATAAGGTTTCTCTGGCACCCAGCCCTCCAAGTTTCAAGTAGCTTCTTGTCTAAGATTTTTTTTTTAAAGTATACCAGTAAATATCCAAGCTTTCTTTTCGATGATCCTTTATGTATATTAGAATCAGGCTCAGGTCCTGAAGTGTGAGCATAAGTATAAGATACTTTTAAAGCACTTTATAAATATACTTTGAATACCATACCTTGACTTTACATACACTGTAATACAGGTCACCTGCAGTTCATTTCCATTCTCATTCTGAGTACTCATTTAGCACATTTCTCGTTAGGTCTAGAGGGGCGCATTGATTTTCACTTCATAAATCAGTGTGTTATAAATATTTCTGTTGCCTCTAGATGTTAAAGCCTCTGATATTAGCGACACATGTGATTTCTGGAACCCATTCTAAACAGTGAACATGATCTGAACATAACAAGTCATAAATTAAACATAATAAGTGGCTGAGTAAAGTTTGATTTGTTTTTGTAACATTATTTGTCATGACGTCTGAAATAGAGGGTTGTCACTGGACAAAAACTCATTGATGGTAAAACGTTCTGTAATTGAGTCCGAGCCGTCCAAAAATGACAAATGACAAGTCTGTGACAGTGCTGCAGTAATGGCTCACAGCTCGGCTCTCACCACAGCTCACACTCTGGAGCTGAGCCCACTTTCATCTATTGTTTGAACTGTAAGGAAATCTGAATGCGTTTTAAAATAAGGCCAATTTTAACTGTACGCAGCCTCAAAACACAGCAGAGAAACTTGATCGTCTTGAAGAGTGAAATTCCAGCTTCAAACTGGTTTAGACAATGAGCAGATCAACACTGATGGATTGTGATGTGTTATTTTTCAGCCACAAACTTCTTATACAAATGCATAACCTTCTGTATCTGACATGCAAAAGCAAAGCTTTTCTTTATGAAATATTGCCCGTCAGGAAATACACCCATTTTTCTTGCTTTTGCCCCCATAACTTTGTTGAAAGTTTTGTATTGAAATAGAAAAATAGCCCGGCGCCATTTAGCCACAGCAGAGTCTGTGCTATACTGCCTTCTGAATTTCTCATGTTAGTTTTGGCCGTATTTTGATTAGCTGCATCCAAAAACGACAAATAATGCTATACTAATGTAGACCCATTAAATAATTATTGAAATAATATTAATACATCAGCATACTGTATTTCCTAATGGGTTTCTACACATACACGAATTGCCAAGTTCTATGTTGCTTCGAATGCAATCTGTTGATTTAGTACAGTCACAATTGTGGAGATATTTATTTTGGAAATTTGGGCGTGCATCTTTGGTCATCTCCTTTCAAAGTCTAAATGTTATTATGACACTCACCGTTTGGTGCATATTTCATTTGTGCAGACATTGACGAGTGCCTTAACGAAACCGTCTGTGGGAACAACGGCATGTGCGAGAACACGGACGGCTCCTTCCGCTGCCAGTGCGACCAGGGCTACACCAACCCTCCCGGGGACAACACCAAATGTGTGGGTACGTCTCTGCCCACAAAAACCTCGCCCACTCACTTTGGTTGTCATCAGAGTGTGACCCCAGCGTGTGACCTCTCCTTGACCTTTGTGCCTGTGTACGTGCTGGTGTTGGCCTGACCTTCTGCCTGTCCTTCTTTCTCAGACGTGAACGAGTGTGAGATGAGCGAGGCGCTGTGTGGGGAGGCCCTGTGTGAGAACCACGACGGCAGCTTCCTGTGCTTCTGCCCCAGCGCCAATGAGGAATTTGATCCCATAACCAGCCAGTGCCGCCCCGCCGGTAAGAGCCCGGGGGTAACGCCCGCAGCACGTCCCGTCGCTCCGACACCCAGTTTTCCCTGATTTAATGAGCCGTCTGACAGTATCCAAACACACAGGGTGACGAGGTGGACACGACTTAACTCCACCTTTGTCCAGGGGATCTCTTGACCTGGCTGTTTCCATTCCATGCTGACGATATGACTGGGTGGATTGCCTCCAAAAATTGGCCTAATCCTTCAGGATAATAATAAAGTTATTGCTGCAGCTGAGCTAGCCAAATAACCCTGAGGCCGATAAACCTATTTCCCAAAAAGACAGACACGTTGAAGGTGTATCAGTAAGCATCCATTGTCCATCCTTTATGTCACATTAGGCTTTCGTGAGACGTTGTGTGTGTGAGAGATTTTCACTGATGAAAACCCCACAGTGTGTGCTGTGCGATAGGCGTGTGTGTACACAAATTGGGTCTATTTACATTATTAAGCGGCGCTCCCTCACCGGGATGTTTTTCCTTCTGCCTGGCCACTAAACCCCAGCTATGCCTTTGTGTAGCTTTTTGCCACATTCCAGTGTTTGCTTTCGACGTGTGTTAATCAATCATGTGAGAGTGAATGGTGTGTTGACTCACATGCCAGTGTTTCCATTTGGCTAAGCCAGCAGCTTAAGGGTGAGATGCCTGAGCCCATGCCTCTGGATGAATGAGCGAGCTCAGCAGTGGCAGAGTGAAGGCACTACCTGCTTAAGGCCTGCGCCCGCTGTGGTGAAGCGCACCATCGCACCAACATGTTCACAATAGAACCATTGTGGGACAGATGCAAATATAAAACTAAGCTGAAGGTTTTATTCAAATCATACAAATTGAAAGCAAAAATGTAACTACTTTTTGTAAGCTCTTTTCATGAACACTTGAACCATGTACATGTTTTACAGAAGATGCTGGCGTCAAACCTGCAGTCCCCCTCACACCTTCTGTTTCTGCGTCTGAAGAGAGAAAGGAGTGCTACTATAATCTAAATGATGCCAACTTCTGTGACAATGTCTTGTCCCGAAACGTGACCAAACAGGAGTGCTGCTGCACAGTGGGAGCAGGCTGGGGAGACAACTGTGAGATCCACGCCTGTCCGCTGCCAAGGAGAGGTACGGCACAAGTCCTGATGGCATGATAAAGTAGTGCTTAGTAGTAATTGACCGTTTCTTTCTCCTTTGGCTTCATCCAGCTCTAATACTGTATGTCTTGTGTTTCAGATGACTATAACCAGCTGTGCCCTCATGGCAGTGGATTATTGTCAGTGCCAGTATCCAGCGTTCAGGCTCTGGGAGATCGGCGCCTCTACATAGGTACGAGTCATCTCATTTCACACACACTGCACATCACCACCTCTGCTCCTTTTTAACCAAGACCTGCTGTATGTTCAACTCTTGTCAAACAGATGCCAACGAATGTGAAATGTTTGGACCGGACATCTGTAAGAACGGACAGTGCTCCAATCTGTTCGCAAGCTATACCTGCTACTGTCGCTCCGGCTTCTACTACGATAACATCCGGCTGGAGTGCGTGGGTACGAGAGGCTCTGACACTGTATCGCATACACATTCCCCAAACGTAATGGAATATTGATGTTTGTGTTCTAATATTTGTGCAGATTATGACGAGTGCGATCTGGGTAATGTGTGCGCGGACGGAGTATGTGTCAACACCGCCGGCTCTTTCAACTGCTTTTGTAGTCCTCCGTTAGTGCTCGACAACACGCGGCGCCGCTGTGTTAGCCCCAACACCACAGGTTAGCCACACACACAAACACATTTCCAAAATATAGACCAAAATCCAGTTTCTGCCAACATTCAAACGGCAGATAAATAAGCCCAGACTCTTGTTGCAGAAGAAGTTGCGGAGCCCGAACATGACGTGCACATGGACATCTGCTGGCAGCGTTTGGAAGGAGACAACATGTGCTCCGAGCCGCTGCAGGGACAGAGGACCACGTACACCGAGTGCTGCTGTCTGTTCGGTGTGGCGTGGAGCGGGCAGTGCGCCTTCTGCCCCAGGAAAGACTCCGGTGAGAACAAGACCCTGAAATGTCAGATAGTACGACGAGAGCCAGACTCTAAACACGACCCATATCTCTTTGTGTTCAGAGGACTACGCAGTAATGTGCAACCTGGCACGCCGAGGGGGATCGGACAGTCTGCGGGAGCGCCCTGGTTACGAGTACGGCGTCGAGGGGCCGGACGACGGGGCTGAGCCTTTTGTTCCACCATACTGGGACAACTACGGAAACCCAGCAGGACCATATGACATCCCTGAAAGCGTTCCTCTCTTCAATGACAACGACTACAGCGTCAGACAGCCTCCTGCTCGGGTTCCCATTCATCGACCACGAGAGCAACCGCCACAACCGGTGGACTTCGCTGGTGAGGATCCGGTTTATTCTGGTGATGCGTAAATAGCGGGTGTCTAAGTCGTCTTGAACACGCTCATTTATTATCACCTGTACTGGATTTGTAAAAATTGCATGTTGTGAAGTTCTGGCGTCTTTCCACAGAGCGATACGAAGGGTTTGAAGGGCTCCGGGCAGAAGAGTGTGGCGTTTTAAACGGCTGTGAAAATGGCCGCTGCGTCCGGGTGAGGGAGGGCTACACCTGCGACTGCTTCGACGGATACGAGCTCGACTTGAACAAGATGGCCTGCATTGGTAAGTTGTGTCACAAGGTGCGAATCTGAAAACGTTTATAACCTTCAGAAATGGTGGTCGATCTCAGTGACTTCAGGACATTTGATCTTTGAGTTAAACTGCGTTGAACTCCTCGCTGTGATTTCTGCACGGTTGGTCTGTGACGTTCTACTGTATTCAATTATAAAGCCCAATGCACGGCTTCACATCCTCGCATTATAGCATATGTTTTATTGGAAACTAATGAAAGCAGCAAAACGCTTTCAAACCATTGACTCGACTTCTGGTCAGAGTTTGCATCGTGCAGCTCTGCCAAAGGGAGAGAAGGCCTTGAAATAAAGCCATGAGCAAATTGAAGATGTAATATCTTTAAGTGTACTGTTTGTTTTGTAAGATTGTGAGACTCTCTTGTCATGAAACACTATGATTACAGTATTCTGTCGGCACATAACTTCTCAGCTTCAAGGTCAGGTATTTCCCCAAGAAAACCAGGGTCTGGTACTGGAAACATGTGGGAGCTGTAGGGCCCATGCCACAGCGGCTTGTAAAAAATATCACCAGCAGCGTTTTCTCCAGTGGAACATGATGTAAACAAAGAAAAGGTCATTGCAGATAGGCTCTTACAAAATGACAATCAGACCTCCCATGCTAACAGTGAAAAGTAATTCCCTCCAAGGCCAAAACTTTTACTTTAATCTTATGGATAGTTCAGATTGTAGCCAGCTAACACTCAGCAAGATGCCATCTTTGATTAAAGTTGAGGCAAAAAGAAATAGGGCTTTTACAGTAAAAGGGGTTTTATGGAAATGCTACAGACCCACATGACAAGGTCACAAATGAGCAAACTTGTTCTGACTAACCCTTCCTTTGTGTGCAGACATCAACGAGTGTGAGGACATTAGCGACAAGGTGCCCCTGTGCCAGAACGGACAGTGCTCCAACACTGAGGGCTCGTATAAGTGCACCTGTTTGCCGGGCTTTGTGGCCTCAGCCCAGCCACACAAATGCATCCCGGCTCTCCCCGAGAGGCCGACAGAGACAGACCAGAGGAAACACAGTGACTGAAGAGGGGCTTTATCTGCTCCTAAAGACTCATCCCTGCATCCCCTTTGTGTCCAGCATCACAACCACAACTGCAATATGAGACGTCCCGAACTCTTCCTACCACAGTGCTCCCTGATCAAACACGCCTGAGCAGTGAATGTATCCAATAATCATCAGATATCTATACGCCTTAAAGGGATTCTACATGTTTGGACTGACGTTCATTTGAAACAAACTCTGCATCACTCTTTCCACAAAGTGTCCTTTACTTTCCCTGCTTATTTATTTTGTTGTGACGGGCCTCTGCAAACAAAGAAGATTTCAGATGGCATACCTAATTCCTGTTGTCTGACCACATTTCAATCATGGTTTATCCCAGGACCAGAGTTAAGGTAGTTTTATGTTGAAAGATCTTAACCGAAACAGCTCCAATGTTGTTATGAATATAGACACGGTTCTATAGAGTTAATGCTTGGGCCAAAAATGGTGAAACTGTCAGAAACCTGAAAAGATCAGGGTGTGGGACGAACAGAATGAACCCAATCCCTTTATTTATGTTTATCATCAGAATTGAATATTTTGGGGGGGGAAATATGAGCTACATCTACATGCTGATATTTGATATGGCATAATTAGTAAGGTGCAGGTTTGTATTTTATACAAAAACAAAAGTATCCCTGCATCCCCATGTTTCCAAGCACTTGTTTCACTTTTACTGCAGTACAGAACAGATCACACCAGTGCATTTCTAAAGGCAAAAAAATTGGAAAGGTTAGATATTTGTTTTGTACAGATCTAGCACAATGTATTATTTTGTTACATATTCTCTTCATGCATTATCCGGTTTGATATAACATATATGTAGATGTATACATGTCTGTAAAAGTATCTTTGTTGTATGTATGAGGAGAGTGGCTGACACTGTACCAGAAGAACTGTATGTATCCTGCCCTGTGGAGCAGACAATGAAATATATTTTTGAAGTGACAGCAGTTCGATGTAAACCTTTGACTTTGTAAAGACTGAAATGCAAGCACAAGTGTGCAGTGCAACTTATGGACTAATTATATTACTGACTGACCATCATCAACTGCATCATGAATGTAGCCTGTGTCTATTGGGGCTTCCATGTTGTCTTTCATACTCAGGTGTGACGACATGTGGCCCTTGTGGATTGCACCTGCAGATTAACAAATGTACTATTTATATCCACATTCTTTACAAACAGCCCATGCTCTCACATCAGTTTCCTGTTTGTGGAGCCGAAGAACAGAAGTCGGATTTTTACTGTTAAATCTATGGTCATTGAAAGGATATGCTTTTTAACTGTGTTTACCTGCTGACTGTAATATTTTCAGTCATCAAAATGAAATAAAAAATAATACACATAAAAGTTCTGGGATGTGTTTTTTTCTTTTTCTTTTTCACATACCAAACAGATGGTAGATAATAGTAAAATAATTTGAATTGTATCTAATTCATATATGCAATAACTGTACATGTTTATTGATTTATATATTCATAGTTAAACATTCATTGATATATTTATATAATTAGCTAATTTCCCTTTTTTCTTACGTCATTGTTTTCACGACGTTCTACCGCCCTCTAGTGGCCAATACTAAGCGACACACGAGATGTTTTTCCTTGCCGTGTTTCTCCGGTGGGATTCTGGGAACTAGTGTTTCGTTTCCCGTATCGCGCCCACTCTCCCTCCCACTGCATATCCGTGTCGTTGCCTACACTTCCCAGAAACCACCGCGCGTCGTACGTACGTGTATCGTCCACTTCTGTCCACTCTCGTGCGTCCGCCGTGTTGCTATTGAAGGTATTTATTTACTGCATGAAATAAACGAGACAAAGGCAAGTAACGTAATGTGCACGCTCGCAAAGAAAGTGAGATTTTGCAGGTATTTGCGTTGCTGTGGTCGCAGAGTTAACACATTCGCTCAAGTGTTTCTGATTTTTGTTGAATGTATTGACATTTACTTATTCCACATTTGATTCATAAAACACCCATGACCGCTATTCCCTCGTTTTGCTCCACAGTGTGAACGTAAACCTCTTCTTGTCGGCTTGGAGAAGATCTGAACATTTTGCCGGCGGGGTTGTCGTTTTCAGATGGCAGGGGGGGAATGTCTCTCTCAGAGCAAACCCCAAATGGACAGTTCATCCCTGCGACATCGGAAACCCTCTGTCAGTCTGAAAGAGGGGCACAACAGCACCGCACACTCGCCCGAAACTCCAGATGACACCCAGTCCTCCTACGGGACAAGAAGAAGAAAAGCGCCCAGTAAAGTCCTTCTGCCTGTGGTGGCGGGCATCTCCTTCTCCACACGCCTGTACAGGATAACTGAGCCCCCGCATGTGTGGTGAGCGCTGTCACCATCTTATTATTAGTATCATCATTATGGCTTACTTTACAGGAAACTGCCCAAACCTCATGCATCTCTGTGTATTTCCAGCTGGGATGAGACGCACTTTGGGAAAATGGGGAGCTACTACATCAACAGGACGTTCTTCTTTGATGTCCATCCTCCTCTTGGGAAGGTGTGACAAGAGACTTTATTACAGTTTACACGTGTAGAACCAGTAACCAGTGTTTTTTTTATGTCTTGCAGATGCTTATAGGACTCGCTGGGTACATGACAGGGTACGACGGCTCCTTTCCATTCATAAAACCGGGAGACAGATACGAGCACCACAACTACTGGGGGATGAGAGGGGTACGTTTATTATTAGCATTTCATCATTCAACAGTTGTGGTTATATTGTATTGTTTCGGGACATAATGGCGACGATTTCTATGGCGTTTTTTGCAGCCATATTCATTCATTCATTTTGCGTTTTCAGTTCAGTTGCACAATGTTTTTTGAATGACTCTGCACTGAATCTGTGTGTGCATGTTCCCGCAGTTCTGTGCAGTCCTCGGCTCCTTCCTCCCCATCTTTGCCTACCTCATAGTGCTGGAACTGTCCCGCTCCCCAATGGCCGCTCTGATAGCCGCTTCTTTGCTCCTCTTTGGTCAGTAATAGTAGTTGTTTTGACAAAGATGTTCAGCCCCTATCACTCTACATATACATATTATTAACTGTTTTTTTATTTATTTTTTTACATTTGCTCGTGCTCTGACAGACACTGGCTGCATCACAATATCCCAGTACATCTTACTGGATCCGATACTCATGTTCTTCATTATGGGGGCGGTGCTGAGTATGGTCATGTTGAATCAGCAGGCAGACTGGTAAGACTTCACAATTCCTTCCACCCTTTTGGTCATTGACTTTTCGCTTCTTTGTTTTTCCCCCCCAGTCCATTTTCAGCACCTTGGTGGCTTTGGCTGGTACTGACCGGGGTAAACTTAGCCGGAGCTTTAGGGGTTAAATTTGTCGGTCTGTTCGTCATCACACTGGTGGGCCTCCATACAGTGTCTGACCTGTGGAGGCTTTTTGGAGACCTGAGCTTATCATTGGTGATTTGCCTCCTATACCGCTTTTGAAACTGCCCATACAATCGATTTTGGATTCACCGAAGTGACTTTTCTGTGGCAGGTCGACATCGGGAAGCACTTTGTGGCTCGCGTCGCGGGGCTCATCCTGCTGCCCCTCTTTCTTTACGTCACCATATTTGCCGTGCACTTTGTCGTGTTGAATAAAAGGTAAGTTATTATGATCATTTAATCTTGGGTTGGTTTGAAGTAACCAAAAATAGGCTGAATAACTGTTTGGTCTCCCGTACCAGTGGACCAGGGGATGGCTTCTTCAGTTCAGCTTTTCAGTCCCGCCTCATTGGCAACAATCTGCACAACGCCTCCATGCCTGAATGTACGTACGAGCTTTGTATTTTTATTTTGTGAAAGCTGATTCTCACAGTAATATGTTGTTATCCCACGGTCAGACTTGGCGTATGGCTCCACCATCACTATTAAAAACCTTCGCATCGCGGGGGGCTACTTGCATTCTCACTGGCACTTGTTTCCAGAAGGAGTGGGAGCACGGCAGCAACAGGTGAGTGCACAAAACAACATGCTAATAACCCTAATGTACGGATCATTTGATTCTTTTGTCAGAATAACTGTGTTTCATGTTTTCAGGTGACGGCGTACCTTCACAAAGACTACAACAACTTATGGCTGGTTCATAAGCACAAGTACAATAACTGTAAGAGGACTGTGAATCGATATATGACTACAGTATTTAGTTTATAATTCACTCAGTTGAATGTTTTTCTTTTTAAGCTCATACTGAGAGCCCTGATCTGGTTCGTCATGGTGATATCATTCGCCTGGAGCACAAAGAGTAAGTGGAATCGGCGTCGAGGTTAAAATGACATGTTATGTTATTTTATTATCTTCACTTGCAGAACAACTCGCAGTTTGCACAGTCACCTCCACGAGGCGCCGCTAACAAAGAAGCACTTCCAGGTCACAGGCTATGGCATTGTACGTATGTGAATCGTATGTTTGTTTTTACCATAATGCCTGTGATTATTCTCGATGTAGGCGAATCTGACTTCCTGTTCCTGTTTTTAGAATGGCACGGGAGACAGCAACGACCTGTGGCAGATACAGGTGTGCGGGGGTCGGGCTGGTGACCCGGTCAAAGTGCTGCGCAGCAAAGTCCGCCTTCTGCATCGGGCCACGGGCTGCGTCCTGTACTCCTCAGGCAGAACACTTCCAAAATGGTAAATCCTACTTTTGAGTTTAATTTATAATAATAATAATAATAATAACAATAATAATGTGACAGGGGCTGGGAGCAGGTCGAGGTAACATGTAGCCCATACCTGAAGGAGACTCCAAGCTCTCAGTGGAACATTGAAGATCATATCAATCCCAAATGTAAGTGTACATGTTTTATTAGTCAATATCCTCCTTACATCTTTTTATTTTGGTCTGCATTTCCAGTGCCCAACATTAGCCTTTCCGTGCTGAAGCCACACTTCATGGAGATCTTAATTGAGTCCCATATTGTCATGCTAAGAGTAAGATGCCACATAAAAAAAACTGCAGTATATGTTTCAATTGGACCCAATATTTAAGTGCGGTTTGTCATTTTTCAGGGAAACAGTGGTTTGAAGCCAAAGGACAATGAGATGAACTCCAAACCATGGCACTGGCCCATCAACTACCAGGCACGTTGTTAATCTCGTATGTGCACGCCACTTTTTTTTCACAGTATGTAATTACTTGGATACTATTTCTTTAGGGATTAAGGTTTTCTGGAGTGAATAATACGGATTACCGAGTTTACCTGCTGGGAAACCCTGTAAGTGTATCCCTGCTCCACTCGTTTGTTTTTGATGCCAAAGCTCATGTAATGTACTTTTTCACAGGTGGTCTGGTGGATTAACCTGGCCAGTTTGGCACTGTACCTGCTGATGATTGCGGTTGCGTCAGTAACAGTACAAAGAGGTTTTTCATTAGTCCCAAAGAGAATAGGTAGGAGCCTTTTATATGGGCTGCATTATCACAGTATTATGTTTTAATCACATGTTCTGTATTTTAGAGCAGCTACGTGTTCTCAGAAGAGGAGGAGGGCTGCTGCTTATAGGCTGGCTACTACACTATGCACCTTTCTACACCATGGGCCGAGTGCTCTACTATCACCATTACTTTCCTGCCATGCTTTTCAGCAGCATGTTAACAGGTAGGATAAAGCGGGATGAATAATAAACCTCTCAAAACTAGATCAAATGTTTTACTGATATCCACTAAGTCTTAGTGGAATGGGTGGTCCAACCTGTTGAATGCACTTTCAAATTAATTAATAACTTTAGAGATGTTAAAAACTGATAGTATGTGTTTTTTTCTTTTACAGGAATTACTTTAGACATTTTGTTTAAAAGCACAGATCTGCTTTTCCGTACCCCTTATTCAGACTGGCTACAGAGCGGTGGTCAAAAAGTCCTTCTCTTAAGTATTGTTTACAGGTGAGCAAAGACACATTTGACACTATCTAACTAAAAAGTCTTCATGGTTTATCCATCGAATAGTTATGAAACTAAAGTGACAGCATTTCTTTCTGTGATAGTTTTTACCTGTTCCACCCACTTTCCTACGGCATGACTGGACCTCTGGCACACAACCCAAAGAGTCGCATGGCCCGTCTGAAATGGATGGACTCGTGGGAGTTCTAAAGACTTTTTCCATAACACTTGAATAGACATACAGTCTTAGTGATCACAGTTCTCAAAACACGGTGTGTTGTGTCATATAGTACCTTTCCTAGTGTATGGTTTACTTTTAAAGATAGTCAGTGCAATAGAAAACATGATTGGGAGATGTAGAGGTACTGTATTTTATTCATTTTATCCGCTATGAGTGTAAACAAACAATGGTTATCTGAAGTGCCTAAAATGTGAAAGAGGGAACCCTGGCACAATCATGAATACTCGTGCTCAATCTGTGTTTGTGTGTCATATGTGTAATTCTGTTATGAGTGAATTTGGAAGTGTGACTTAAATAAACAATTATATTCTTCTATATTCGTGTAATGTTCTTGTTTTAACTGTAGCGTAGCGGTAAAGGTAGTGATTTCCCCGTGTTCCATGCTATTATTGTAGAAATGCAGAGACTACACACATTATGAAACTACATTGCAGAGGCCGCCCCCTTGTGGCTGGTATTGGAAAATGCAGCGGTAGTGGGATGCTCCGCTCTGATTGGCCATCACATGTCACGTGTTTATTGTGAAGATGGCGTCTCCGAATGGAGGTAAATTCTAATTCCTTACTCTGCTTCGCTTTGGATAAAACGTTGTTTAGAGATTTTCAGTGACAACGACTGCACGGCGACGACCCTATTTCTATGATTTAGCATCTGAGGTCAAATCATAGCGCTTTACTTGAACTAAACGTTGTTTTCCACTGGCTAAAGCCTGCACTCGCCCTTATGTTTTGTCTCCCAGAATACGTCGAAGCACAACAGCCGCCCTGAGCGATCGTTCACCGCCAGCTTTGACTAAAACATACGGCCTGCTCTTTACTTACCTGGTTTATCTCGCGCTTATATCCTGATGTCTGAGAAAGGGTTATTCGCATTCATCATTTGCACTGTGGACAAGTTCCACCTCTAAGCAGGCCTGGTGATCGTTCACCTCTCAGCTGTTGACATTTGCTCCTCATGTGGTAATAACCACGTAACGCTGTCCACGTGAAGCTACAGGGAAGATGTTGCATTACCTTTTTCATGGAGTTTGTGCTGGGTACAAATGCAGTCGTTTCACCTTGAAGTTGAAGAAATGAACCACCCAGAGAGATGTTTGCAGTGACAGTAGTGCTCTGCTGGGGGTCTGCGGGGCCCAACGCTCCAGGGATGCAGGAGTTGACTTGTACTGAATAAAATAACATTTGTTCAACCTTTGATTTTTGTCATTATACAGTGCAGTTTATACATAGCTCATTCTGTAGAGGTGAGGGTTGGGACCATATTGGGACCCCCAGAGGATCTAGGGGTCCCAAGATGATTTAAAGATATGAAAAATTAAAACATTGATAGTCTAAAACAGCATAGATTTTTGAAGTGAAGTCAAATATCAAAGCAAACAATGTATATATAATTACTAAATGTGATGATTATTATTTTCATGTTTTCTTTCTTGATATTATCTGTATTCTTTTTTGTTTTCTACATTGGGGTCTCTTCGCATGGTCATTTGCGGCCTCCTTTTGGAACCACTGAGCTACTGTATCTGATATTAATCTAGTATTATTTGATCAATTTTGTGTATGATGGTAGTATAGAAATGCTGTCTTCATTTCATAAAGTAGCCTAGAGTAACTTGTGTGATTTTGTAGGTGAAGACTTTGAGAGTTCCCTGCTGAGTTTTGAGAATTTGGACAGAGCGTCTCCAGACCTGTGGCCTGAACAATGTATGTTTCACTTTTGATATTCATCGATGACGCATTATTCTTTTTATGTTATGTAATGGCTCTGTTTTTTTGCAGTGCCTGGAGTTGTTGAATTTGCTGCTTCTTGTAAAAATGTGAGTAATATTGACACTCTTTTTGTTTTATATATGTGGCCCCCTGTGTTTTATTTTAATACTTTTCTCATCCACTGGTATTATATTGTTTTTATGAGAAGGAGCTAAACCAATGAATAACTTTTTCACTTTTACATCAGTTTCGTGTAGCACTTCAGGAACTGCTGTTTGTAAAATGTGCTAAATAAATAAAGTCGACTGGATCTTCATGGCACATTAATGAGCAGCTGATAAATGCTTTATTCCATAGTCTATTACCAACTCCCCACCCAAGTGGATGGCAGATCTGGAAAATGAGGACATTGAAATGCTCAAAGGTAATGTCAATGAAATGTCATAAATGTTTAGTTGAAATAGAGCAATGTGTTTTGCCTGAACTAAAACCCGTCTCTTGTGTTTAGAACTGGGAAGTCTAACTACAGCTAATCTGATGGAGAAGGTCAAAGGTCTTCAGAATCTGGCCTACCAACTGGGCTTAGAAGAATGTAAGTGTGCAGTCTGAACATCCGCCATGACAATAACATGACATATGACCGGTTAGAGCCGGGGTCGAAATCCTCAAGTAGATTATTTCAAGATACTAATTTCCAAAACTAATGAAATTGTAGTGAAATATTTCAATTCAAACATTTATATTTTGTTAAATAGCATAAATTAACACAAAGTAAACAACTAAATTAAGTCTCATAAACGAGATTATAAATATTTTCCACCTTGAAATTCTTACAGTGAGGGTGACTTGTTCAAGTCAATATTTTGGGGGTGGCGACATATAAGTTGGGAACCCCTGGTTTATACCCCCAGTACACATGACACACAATTATGCTTAAGATTAAACATGGAAAAACATGGAAACTTGTCAGATTCACTTAAGTAATAGATTAAGTCCGCCGAGTACTGACTAACTAAACATCTGTTTGTTTCCTCTATATGTAGTAATCAAGAGCTACCACTAGATGGAGCTCATGCTTGACAGTTTAATGCTGCGCTAAACATAGACTGCATTTTTATTTTTATTGACGTGCTGAAAGGCAGAAATGACTTTGTACTTGCTCACTTTTCACAAACTTAGATTTCAGTCGTTGAAAATGAACAGTGGTCAAAGCTTTTGAACTGTCAAAGGTAAGAATCGGGGACAGACCCGTCTAAACAGGAGCTCGAGCATTTGATGGAGGCCAAATCTAGTTTTTAATCCACTCTCCGCTGCCTCCATTGTCATAATCCCGGTGGAGTGTGGATTAAAGAGATGCTGCTAAGTGCTTTGATGAGGAGTGAAAACGGTAATGCACTTTCCTAGTAAAACACACACACACACACACACACACACACACACACACACACTGGAGAATAATGGCTCTGACAGTTGATCTTTTTCTTTTTGCAATGTGACCGTGTGTATAAAAAGGCGACAGTCAGATTTGCTTATACTCTTTTGCCGTCCACTGCTCTTAAGTAAAGTTGTATAGGAACAAAAGCTTTAGTCAATTTCCCTGATATGCAAATGACATGAAAGGAGAAATTAGCATGGTCTGTGTATTCTTGTTTTTTTTTACCTGACCTCAGTGAGAAAACGTTCCACGCCTAGTAGCTTGCCATTATATACTGTATAGTGTTAGGCCTGCATGTCTCCTCCTAAAATTTATATTTAAATTAAAATATTGTACTAAAAAAAAACTGTTTTTGTTTAATTTTGCTGTTTTGATCCTGATTTAGTCATTTTTTTTAAAGCCTTTTTTGCCAAAGTTTGATATGCAAACATTGTATTGTTGTATGGTATTGTAATGTGTATATATATGTATGTATATATGTAGCAATTATCACAATATTCAAGACAGTTGTTGAATATTGCAGTTTTTCCACTCACATCGTGCAGCCTTTGAACTACGGCTTCACTTCTCAAACCTTGTCACTCCTGGAGTAGTTGTAGTTTTGCAGTCCCGTCATGTACCCGGCGGTGGGGTGCAATAATGGTTATTATATAGCGCTGCGGCAGGCCTGTAATGGGGGGGCCTGTTTAATGCTCTCTGCTTTAATTTTCCCCCTGTTTGCGGCTGTCAGGGCAGGCCTTGTAAATCTCAGCTACTTTTTCATCACGTTTGTGCGCTCTTCTTCATCCGCCGTAAACGGGCCCTGCAGAGGTGTGGCGCATGGGGTGGGATGGGGTGAGGGGGGGATAGGGATGCTGGATTTACTGCCCCTCCCCCTTCAACATGTGGACCATTAAAGAGGAGAGGGCGCTTAATGGGCACGGCACAATCAAGCCGAGGAAAGTCGCCCCTTCTCTGGCAGCGGTTATAACGGGGCACCTTCCTGCGCTCGTATAAAACGCCAAGGGGAGATTTGATTTTCCGCGCTGGTTGACTTTGATGCATGTTTATATTGCTACATGCATCGGTCATGGGTTGTTTTCAGATTCCAGAAGGTGATGATGATGATGATGATGATGATGATGATGATGATGATGTCGATGTCCTCTCAGATCAGGAGAGATCTCAGATCTCGGAGCAGCAGGCAGTGGATTATTATCTGTAAAGGTTGGGATGGAATAAAAATCTGCTGTTTTTGTGGGGAACTTGCATAGACTAAACATTTGCGAAAAGACACCCTTTTCCCAGTATGCCTAGCAGTTTTGACGGCCTGTCTCGAGCTCACATGGCCTATTCCTGCTATTGGCATCATTGGTAGGACTTAAAGTATTGCTGGGAAAAAAACCTATTTGATTTAAAAATCGAGTTGGTAGATCAAATTGATTCATATTTTCAAAAAAAAAACGATTTTTTTTCTTTAGATTTAAAATATATATATATATATATATATATATATATATATATATATTTTTTTTTTAGATTTTTTTTTGTTTGTTTTGAAAAAAAATATAACATTTTTTAGCTTTAGCTTTAATTTAATCGAATTGTAAAAAAAAAAAAAAAAAAAACGCCCGGCTCTAACTTTAAGCCATTCAGAAGATTTAATATTTTGTCTCATCATTTGCTATTTTATCATCACTCTTGAGAGCTGTGAACAATAAGCTCTGTTCATGGAATGTTTTTGGCTTCCTCTTGGAATGGAAAAGCTTCCAAAACAAAAGAAAATGTCAATAAACGTCTTGCCGAGTGTTTTTTTCAAGAAAATGAGTTTAGCTGGTTTTGCTATTTTAACATTTCTTAGCGTAAAATTAGCGTTAGCCTTTAGTTTCGAGGCTAAAACATCTACTCTTATAAACACAGAGGTCTCAGCCAGGAAATGTTTACTTAAACTGTAAAGTTTTTAACAAGTGATTGTCCAACAGCGGCATGTTTTCTGTCACGTAGCCTAGTGTTGAAATGTTTATTTTAATAAGACACAGCTAACTCCCCATAGGAATAAACTAGGACAGGGTACAGCCGTTACCCTAGAAAGTTAGCATCGTGTTGCTATGTAAAATTCAGTGCTCAGAGCCTATTCCTGTTATCTAGTACCATTTTGTTGGACTTTTGGCCAGTCAAAAGCTTTTTTTAATGTTGTCTGCTATAGTAATTGTCATAAAACGTAGAACATGATATTTTTGGTTTGTTTCCTGATAGTTTGTTATCCAACCGCACCACAAAATCCTCAGATTTCTTTCACCAAACCCTCATGGAAACATTATGGGCCTGTAGATAATTGTCATGTCATCTGAAGCTGTAACAGATATGATCGGAGGGTACCACACAGGTTATTGTCCCCGCCCTCTCTCCCTCTGATGATGGCTGTGTGACGCCGGCCTGTTGTCGTCCCCCAGGGGGGCCCGACGCGTGCCTCTTCCCGGGGCCCCAGCTGTTACCCCGTCCCGTGATGAATGCCCCTGTCGCGGGCCGCTGAGTTGGGGCATCAAGCCTGGAGTCTCAGGGGGAAAGAGCAGAGCGGGCTGATAAGTGTTGTTATTGGAGGTAATTGAAAGCTGAGTGTTCCTCCGGGACGCTCTGCGGGGCCCGGGCCGCTGGTAACATGTTGATTGTGCTCCATCACACATGAGGACTCAAGGCTAGGGGCCGATATTTAACACTTGCACTGCGATGACACGTTAGTAATTAGGAGAGGTGCTGACTCGGCTACTGCTGTACTCTCTCCAATTGTGTCTAGTTAAAACGTCAAAGTCATTGTAGCGCTCGCTTTGTTACTGTCTCTGCAGGATTTTGAGTTTTTCTGTATCTATAATGCTCTTTGTGATTTACATGGTAAAATCAAGAACATTTAACAACATATAGAAGCATTAAAGTTTCTTTACCATATAGTATTTGTTTTAGCATTCTATAAAAGCAGGCATTGATGAAAAAAGACCTCTGTGTGCTGTACACCAGATTATAAAGCCTGTAAAGCTAGTTTTATTTCACCATATTTTCCGGACTATAATCCGCTCCGGAGTATGAGACGCACCTCTTGCAAAATTATGAAAAAAAGTGTGAGTTATAGTCCGGAAAATACGGTACATTACTGTGGCAGAATTACTCCCTGTTGTAGAAACATCTTTCTAAACTCAATCGTGTGTTAGAGCTTCGACCACAACTTACCTTTTAAAATGTAACCACTCCCTCTTTCATTACTTGCCAACCAAAATAATATTTGATAAAAAGACTAGCTATTAAAGTACTATAATAATTACAACCTTTATTATTTGCCATTTGCAACCATTTAAATCATGGACGGCCAAGTTTCTCAATTGTCAAAACACCAAAGCTCCAAATTAAAGCACCATTTCAACAAATACCAGTGTTGTACTTAATATTAAGACCTTATAGGCTGTTATGCAAGGACATTTTAACAGAATGTACAATATTTTTGTTTGTAATGTAGCTTTCCAGGCATTTCATCTCTAACTTGATTATTGGTTTATTTATTTGCTAGGGACAGTGCATGCTATGACACTCTAATACACCTTATGTGTGATTTTGGTAGCTCTGTGATGAACAGAAGTGAAATAAATGATGATCAAATACTTTATTTTCCTTTTTTTTAGTCCGAGGGGGCGTGGTGTTGCGTAGTGAACAGCTGTGAACCCGACACTTTTCTCTCGCTCTCTGGAGCACGTTTGACAAAGCAGAGCGGCTTCCCATGGAAAGATCGAAACAGTTGAGGTTTCTCTGAGTTTTTAAATGGTTAGAATCGGTCCAAGGAAGGCTGAGGAACATCTGGGTTAAGGCTTCAATCTGAGAACCCGGATTTTTAAATGCACATGCAATATATAGCGATCGATAACACGCAATGTTTCAAAACGTGTCAACAATGTGGTCGTTGAAAATGGACTTGAAATGAGATATTTAGACATTTGCCTCTTCCCATAACGTTAGTGTCCGTTCAGAGAGGAGAGAGTTGGAGAGAGGAGTTAATCAGAAAGGAGAGTGTTGCATAAAACCACTGTTATCTCCGAATCTAGATAAAAATCTGTGATTTCAATCAAAACTAGCCTCTGTTTAGCTAAAATTTCTCAGGAACCGAGGCCGAGAGCTCAGAGTCTCATCTTTCAAACGAGCCATAGCTATAACATAGAATATGCTGTGGTGCTAGAAATATCATGAAAAATGGTCTGGATTAGCACTCAACAGCTAAATCCCCAAAACAGTGCGGCCCTCAATGTTTTAATGTACACGCCACGCCGGATTGTAGCCTTCCGTCCCATCCGTCGTCCCCCATGCGCACTCTCAAACACGCGTTCATTCATCCTGGCTTATTGGACATGTTTTCGTGGCAGGGGAAGGCTATGCAGACACAGGGAGAACATGCAAACTCCACACAGAAAAGGCCCCGTCCCTGGTGGGAATCGAACCCAGACCTTGTGTAGTAATATTTCCCCAAATCATCTCCAGGGCCAGAGGTTCTATACTGGAGGGCCGGATTTGGCCCCCGGGCCTAATGTTGCCCACCCCTGATTTAAATGATCAGTCCATTCTAGTTACAGTTACTCTTGCAGCTGTGTTTGGTTAAACTTGGATCTCTTTTTGTTTAGTACAACTAACTTTTGTTTTGGACCTGTATAAAGTATGTTAATCTTTTATGAAGTAGTTAATTATTATTCCTGACAAACTACACTTTGGTCCATTTGACACTTAGACTAATACTAACACTAACACTAGATAACAGGTACTCTTCTACCTTTATACCTTAAGTGTCACTCACTAATGTGTCCATGGAGTACAGAACTCCTCCTGTGGTTTCAACCCACAATCTTGTACTTAGATTTGTTTCAGTTGTTTTGTTCACTTTATTTAAGGACGTTTTAATTATCGTAATGATCTAATCACAAACATGCAACAATTTAGAAGAAACATCCCGTTTCTGTGAATGTCTCACTCAATCTTCATCCTCTTTCATTCTATACTGTCTGGGTCCATAAGACGCTCAGGAATAATACAATATTTTCCTCAAAGCTAGTTCAGTGGAGATGCCTGTTTCCTGCGGCCCCACCTGTTGTGCCCTCCTCACGGTATCCCCGCGCTGACCCTGTTGCATGGGCCCGTGAAGGTGAGCCTGAAGGTCGGCCGGCCCTGACAGCTCCTAATGGCTCTCCCCGCTCACCCCCCCTCCGCCCCGGGATCAATCTCCGGCCTATTAGAACCGTGCCGCTGCTGAATATGATTGCATTCAGCGCGCCCCACTGGTGCTAATGTGCCTCCATCAATCCATCAGGGCGGGCTGACCGGGAGGCGGGCGGTTATGAAGTGCCTGCGCTGACAGCCCCTGAATGAACAACAGGGCAGAGCATCCTCCAATCCCACCCCGACCAGACGCTGCCCCACTCCGCTCCGCACAGGCCTTTCTCCCTTTTCTTTTTAGCTGTCGTTTATATTCATCTCCGTGACATTCCCCCCCCTGCAACCCTTATTCAGATAATACCCAACTTCACCTTTTGGTCTATTACCCACACAGCACCCCGAGATACTTTTTGATTTTGCGTCCGCACTCGCATAGACACTTTTCTCCTATAAGCAAGCTTCAGCTGACAGAACATACCCATAGCTTTAATGGCGGGGATCAGTGTAAAGGCGTTGTAAAAGCCGCCTCGGCCCCCTCACACACACAAGCACCCCATCCTTCAGCGCCGCCCGCCTCCCGCCTTCCCATGAGCAGATCGGAAATGACACCTCATTTCCATAAAGGCATTAGGAATTCATTGGATTTTCTTTCCCGGCTAATCATAGCGCGGGTGTAAAACCTTTTAGGCTTTTTAATGAATGATTTTTGACTGATTGCCTATTAATAAGGACACCTCTTGAACAGGCTTTTCGGCTGGGGGCGGGCGTGGGAGGGGTGCACGTGTTTGTTTTGGTGTGTGTATGCGCGCGTGTCAACCGGGCGGAGGGAGGGGGGGGGGTTCCTCCTCCTCCTCGGCTGGGACATAAAGAGGAAGCAGTGGCTCCCCGGGGAAATCACGGCGCGTGTCTGCATCTTAAATATCCCTGTGAAGTATCAATAAGTGGGTAATTGAATTTTGAACACAAACACGAGCGTCAGGTGGATGCTGCGGCCCGGGCTGGTTTGGGGAGGGAGGGGGGGGCGGGGGGGCTGTCAAGTGGGAGGGGCTCTATCCAAGCATTTGCGCGTGTCATCTTCCGTGAGTGTCTCTTTTGTCCCCCCCCCCCCTCTCCCTCCATGAGATGAGGGCAGCGAAAGTGGATGTTAAACCCATTAAATAAAGCTCACGGGCCGCGGTCGCCGGGGCGACGCGGCGGCGGCAAATTCGGAAAGGGAGCGTCCATGGCGAGGGGTCAGATAAGTCCGCTTAACTCTTAATGAAAGTGAAGTGAGGCGGTCAGGGGCTGGGGCCAGGACTCCACTTAACCCCGCCGGTCATCTGTCTGTGCGGCGGAGAGAAGGGGGCCATCCAGGAATAGCCAGCGGAGTGGAGGGTGCAGGGTAAGAGGAAGGGGGGGGGTGAAACGATGATTACTCTCATTTTATACTCAAGGGAGTTTCTCTGGGGGTGGGGGGGGGGCATTCAGGCCATAAATGAGGGGAGAGTGAGATGTTACAGCGCTGAGTATCGATTTACATGCAACACCTCCTGGGATTCGCTAAATGAAAATGATATGCCGCCGTGGACTGCATTCTGGGAGTCGGAGCTGCGGGGAAGACAGCGATCCAGCGTTGGTTGGTTTAATACTGTTTAAATGGGGCACACCTAGATTAACCCATTTGGTAATCGCCACAGTATAGCCTGAATTGTGTCTGGCCATAATGGGTTTTGATTATAGCAGGTGTTTTGGCTTTTACTTTTACTAAATAAAAAGGGCAGTGAGCTACTTATGATTCGAGGATGCTTGTGGGACTCACGAGGAGTATGCACCCATGAGAGTATGATATTTCAACACAGATAGGGCGGCGCAATTAATCAGGCTAAAATCAAAATTGCAATTCGAATGGTTACAATGATGTTGCGTACAGTATGTAATAGAAACTAATTGGTATTTATTTTGTGTAAGACCAACCAATCCTAGAGTTTAGACCTCGACTAATAAACCAAGTGAACCAAATCTGAATTTAACAAACAAAAAAAACTACAATGACTACAGTTGGAGTTACTAGAACCGTGCCCATACAAGCTGGTTGGTTTTATGTTTGTGTTGGTAATAATGGCAAAAATGTCAGCAAAAAAAGTATTTAAGAAAAAAAAACTTTTTCTAGTTGCAAGGTGTGCACTCCTAAACATAAAAAAAGTAAATAGATTTACTAGGGCCAGACGATATGGATTTTTGGGGTCTGATACCGATATGAAGGGGATTGGCGTAGCCGATAGCCGATATATAGGCCGATATTTTAAGTAATTTAGTTTGTTTTAATCTATTAAGTAGCCTATAGCTTAACATTTATTGATATGGTAAAGGTTTCAATCATAGAAACATAACTAACAGAGGTCAACCGATAATGTTTTTTTTAAAGCCGATGCTGATTATTGGGGATTTTGATTGGCCGACACTGTTTTTTGGAAAATGTCAGGTCTGTAATCCAGTGTATACAGCTTCTGTCAGTGTTGAACTGTGACAGTAGGGTGCGCTGCGCTGCTTATTCATGATTAGTAGGTACTTTTTTTTTAAAGAGAAAAATCAGTAGATTCCAAACAGAAAAGGTAAGTCTCTAGCTCTCACAATAATAACAAGTCTGTAACATAAAATATAGGTACAAACTTTTTTTTCTCTCTGCAATGTTTCTCGGCTCACAGCACACATTCACTGTGTTATTGTTTCCAAAGGCGTCTGCAGCGTTAAAAGATCCAAAGTTATTAAGGTCTTGCATTGATGATGGGAGAGTGTGGCCACTGTGTAAAGTCTTGTCCAGCACATCCTAAAGATTCTCAGTGGGGTTAAGATCAACACTGTGGTGCCAGTCCCTGTGTGAGAATGAGCCACTCTTTCACACTATGAGCCTGGTGAATCCTGACATTGCCATCTTGGAATCTGGGCATCAGAAAGAAGTAGAAGAAATCCATTGATGGAATAACCTGGTCATTCAGGACGTTCAGCTGATCTCACTTCTCACATAATGTTGCTGAACCTAGACCTGACCAACTGCAACAGCCTCAGCTCAGAACAGCTAGTTACATCCAGGATGGTCAGACAGTGCAGTATTAAAACCCTGTAAAGAGCTACTTGCTCCTGGTTATGTTCTATAAAAGATAGTTTTGGCTGCTCCTATTATAGAATCCTTCACATCAGTCGTTTGAAGCAGGTTTCAGGCTGTATTCATTCAGTCCATTTACACACGTTTGGGTTGTTTGCATTTTTTGGCTTAGGGCACATTTTGATTGAAGTTTTCCAAGCAATGCCATTTAAGGAAACGTCTTACTTTACCCAACTCCTGTACGACTGAGAGCCCACACAGACACTTTACCTTTAAGCGTAGTGTATGTGTGCGTCTTTACCCCTGATCCTAAACATGACTGCGTAAAACGGATTCTAATTAGTCCATAAATGATGGCTATATAGTGCACGTCATGGAGGACATTATGCGTGACACCCTGACACGCTGCCGCCCGGCTCAGGCGAAACGATAATTGGAGAGGAACAAATCAACACGGTGCGCGGACGGTCCAGCGAATCCATAAGGTGTCATTTAAAATGGATGACCGTCGTAACAAGGCGCTGATTAACTTAGTGCAAAATTAGTAATTGACCTTTCTAATCAACTAAACAAATCTCTAACTTCCTCTAATCAGTATTGATCCCCGGTGTTGTATGACCGGGCGTGCTCGCGTGTGCGTGCGCGTGTGTCGAGGGAACTATCCGAGTGTGGAGCCTTGCACATTTGAAGCTTCCTGTTCCCATCTGGTAATGAATATCTGATCTAAGCCATTAGCATTCATTTGCAAACCAGCACAGTATTATATCCAGAAATACAAAGTGGCCTATTGTTTGCCGAAAGAGTGTAGCTGCTTTGTTCATAAACGTATTCAAGAGAGGCTGCGTTTATCGGCACAGTGAGTCCCACTAATTCTATGTTTTGATTGGATCCTCCCATTGTAAACAGACTATGTTTTAATATTGTCTTTGCAGCAGCAGGAGGCTAAATGAAGGATTAATTAATAAAAGGCATTTGGACAAAGGCTCTTGGGAGGAGTGGCACCGTCCGCTCTGTTCTCCTGTTAGAAGGGAGAGAAGACGAGAGCGCATTAGAAATCAAGAAATATTAACCGCTCCCACTTCTAATATTCCTCGGACAGCGGCCTTAAAGAAGTGGCATCTCCAGTGTGCCTTTTGTGCCGGTAATTGCTTTTCCCCCGTCTAATTTGCAGGGGTATCGTTTCAATCTACATCCCCACCTCTCGCTGCGTGTCCCGCGGTTTCCTAATGACTTTGTTTGGGGTGATTCGAATAGACAGCAAAGTTCAAAATGAATCCGGGCCAAATCAATTAGCGGCTTCTAAAGCCCCGCTGATGGACGCGCGGAGGTGGCGAGCTCTATCATTCCACTGCGGGCAATACAGCCAGAGCACCGACTCCTGCTTTTCATAAAACTGTGTAGAGCGTTTGGGGGAAATGACACAGACAGGTGAGAACATTATGTGCCTGGAAAGGACGCTGTGCCATGTCTTTCGTTGATAGAACCAGCAAACATTGGTACAGTGTCAAATGCAACGCCCTAAATATCACTTTTAGCTATGACGAGTGATTTTGTTGATATCTTTTTGAAGTATCTCTCGTGACCTCTATATTCTTGAATCAACCTAAAACACTGTTTATAATATTATTGATTATTGTTGTGTAAGCATCAAATGATCAAAGCAACTAAATGCCGGTCATTTTAACAGATAGTGTTGTTCTTCTTTTCAGTATTTAAATATTGAAAGAAAAAAACAGTCCTCTAAGGGAGCCACTGAAAAAGGCTCCATGACCCGTTTGGGTCCCGAACCTCGAGTTGAGAACCACTGCCTAGCACACCCAGGAGCAGATGGCAATAGTAACAGATATATTCTTTTTCAACCATGTTACCTGTACTTTTAAAATGCCCCCCTCTTCCAGTTTGAGCCACATAGTTTCAAAATGAATCTTTTCTCATCTCATTCCGTTGGTCAAAGTACTTCCTTCACCACTGAGGCAGTTATCAGACATTTACTCGACTGTGAGAGCTGCAGTGTAGTTGGAAGTGCAGATGTTTGTATAAATTACTCTCAGTGTGACACTGCAGATATTAAATACATGCTTCGCATTACTAAACCCTACAGCTGGAGTCGCAAATGTGCACAATTTCATTCAATTCATCACCACCTAAGACCAAATGAAAAAAGAGCAGTATCCTCTCTGTCATGTCATGTTCTACAGTGCACTAAAACATCTACTCTTGTGTGTTCCAGCCAGAGAAATGACCAGGGGAAAGTTCCTGAACATCCTGGAGAGGCCGAAGAAGTGACACTGACCCAGAGCTGCACATGAACCTGAACAAAATGACTTCACACCGATTTTAGACCCTTTTCACTCTCTGATGGCTCTCACCTTTTTCCATTTCAAAAAATCCTTTTTTTGTATTTATTTGTATTTCTTTAGTTTGCCTTAAATTCTGTCAAAGTTGTTACATAAAGTTTTATCAATAAAGATGCTCTTTTATGTGTTCGTGATTCTTTTCAAACAACATGATTTTGGGTCCCTCTCCTGCCTCTAGAACTGTCCACTGTGCGTGCGCGTGCACCGGGCTCCAGGCCGTGCGTCCGCTTAATGAGCAGTGGAAAGCTGGGCCCCTACACAAAACATTACGTAAAAATAATATTGTGCATTGTTATCGCCCTTAATATGAAACGACATAATTACTCGGACAATTCTTTTCTAATTAGCACACTTTGTCGTTGTCGGGGTCAGCGGTCAAACAAAAAGAGAAGCAGACAAGCAGGCTGAATGGAAACGTCCTTCGTAATTAGTTGAGACAAAGCACCGGACTATTCTCTGCTGGAGATGTCGCCGTGGCTCTCGCTCACTCCAACAGGCTACACTCCTCGGTAGGCCATAATAAGCCCCTAATAATCCTCCCCATTCACGCGGACCCACACGGGAACAGACCGAGGCCTCTCTGCCTCTGCCTGCAGCCTGAGCGGCGCTCCTCATCCATGAGCGTCACAGCCTCCTGTTCGCTGACCTCCGGTTAACCCTGGGCACCGTGTTGGGTTTGGGTTCTTATTTTTTTATATAGCTATATATCGATGGCTGTAGACGTGTTGACTGTTATTGGTCTACACTACAGCGCAGTTTCAAGTTTCAAGTTTAATGGTTTTGTATAGCCCAATATCACAACAGAAGTCGCCTCAAAGGGCTGCAACAAACATCAAGGCAATAAAACACAGCAATAAATATGACAATTAAAAGTTCAGGTGAATCCAGGCAAATATAATGTCCAAAGGTAGCGATGAGCGGCGTGGGCGTCCCCCGTCCTTAGACTCTCCAGTAGCCTACGGCAAGGAAAAACTCAAAAACCCGGCAGGAGAAAAGAGAAACCTTGGGGAGAACCACAGAAGGAGAGATCC
The DNA here is from genome assembly GCF_951799975.1 of Gobius niger. NCBI lineage: Eukaryota > Metazoa > Chordata > Actinopteri > Gobiiformes > Gobiidae > Gobius > Gobius niger. The sequence goes on from NC_136867.1 coordinate 9,135,906, forward strand.
ACTCCCATGGACGGACAGGCTATAGAGACCCAGGGCCGAAGGATCCCTCAGCAGACGGGCCAAGATCACAGACTGTCCAGTAGCCCCTATGTGGGGCTATGAGTTTGTCAATCTTGGCGTGCATCGGTCACAGGGCTCAGATGAATTCCTTTAATACAACTTCTCTCTTGTTTATCCACTATATATAGGGCTGGGGTCCACATGGACGAGAGTGTCCACTTGTTGATTGATAGATTGGCTGAGGAATATTGATCGCAGCCTATGAGCAGCTGACTCCTCTTCTCCGCACTGTCCCAGCCTCGCTCCACAGGTCAGGTCCTCGCAGGTTCAAATGACCTCAGGTAGCCTTTGTGTTCCAAAAAATGCCAATCCACTGTACCCCTGGTCCTCAAATTAGCTGTCAATTAGTGCAAATTTATCAACTCCTCGCCTAATTAAGCAATGACGACAGGCAGCTCCCAAACATGCCACAGTGAGGAGCATGAGAACGTGTGAGTGGGCTGGGAGGGACTCACATCTCACCCCTGAGTGAGTGCTCCCACTGTGCTGACTTGTCCTGCCCTGCTCCATGTGTGCTGTCATCAGCTGCTGCTGCCCTCACAGCGCTGGACGATCACAAACAGGCTTCGATTGTGTGTGTGTGCGCCTGTAAAGTTCGTATAACCTGGAGTTTAATTAAGGCTTAAAGCAGTAGCTGCCAAACCATATTATGTGTAATTTGTAATGCATTAAACAGAGGCTTCCTGGATAGAACAGTCCCCTTTGACCCTGACACCCCAAATCATTTGTCAGTATTTTGGTGAAGTCCGGAGCAAGGGGACCCCTAAAGCAGGACGTCCCAAAGTCGATAAAAGCTACTTATGCTTGAATTTATCATCCAAAGCCGAGGAAGTGAAAGAGATGGGGCAGTGAACAGAAATGTCCAGCAGCTGTTTCTGTTTTAATCTGCAATCGTCTGATCCCGCCGTCTTTGATGGTTACCCAATCCACACGAGCAACTGGACTAAATCTTTCCCTAATCTACAGCCTTATTAGGCAGCCTGTGTGGAGCATGCAAATCGGCACTCGGGCATTTTCGATGAGAGGTGGATTAATAAAGCGCAGAGAGGGGAGAAAGAGCAGCAAACAAGCATCTTACAGGAAGCATCGGGCTGAGGAGGAGATGAAGAGAGAGCGACACTCAGCCTGCATAGATCCCAACAGGCCCGTGCGTCATTAGCATATCTTAATAACACTCATTTCTTCATTACTACTACTCCACTAAATAGGCCCTAATTACTTTCTACTGGCCAGCCGCTAATTGCACCGGCAATATTTTTCCCCTCGATCAGGAGCTCATTTGCCCTGTTAGATGTAAACATTTCAGAGGTGGATTGGGCTGAGCCTCCGGAATTCAGTTTGATCTGGTACTTAGCTATAAAGTCAGGAAGTTTCTCAGGTTTCTCTGTCTGCGATATAATAATAATAATAATAATAATAATAATAATAATAATAATAATAATAATAATAATCATCATAATCATAATCATAATCATAATCATAATAATAATAATAATAATAATAATAATAATAATAATAATCATAATCATAATCATAATAATCATAATAATCATAATAATCATAATAATCATAATAATAATAATAATAATGTCCATATTTTGCGCATGGTTTGTGCGTAACAGTGTCTGGTTTGCCTGGTGCAGCGGTGGGATTAGGCGCGCGCACTGGCTCGTGGTCCAGCTGTCGTTTTGGATGGGCCTTTGATTCGCGTGTGATGAGTTTCTCGGAGCATCTGGAGATCAATTATCCACTCGTGTGAGTGTGCGTCTGTGTGCAACGATCACAGCGTGCGTAAAGTGCGACGTGTTCGGCTAAAATATCACATCCACGGTGTGTTGCACTTATTTCAGCAACATCAGGTCATAGGTTATAGGCCACGCTGCGCGTGCATTGCGCGCCTTGATTCATTTGAGGCCATTTAGGATTTTGCAATTGTTTTTGCATGATGTAGCCTACTTTAATTCATGCGATCGAGTGGGGTCTACTTTCAAGTGGAGAATGCTGCAGCCTTTGCTGCTCTGTGGAAGAAGAGATTAGCCGCTTCTTCTTCTTCCCGCCTCAAAGCCGCGTGCCCCCTGCTGCAGAGCGCTGTGAATCCCTGCTAACCACGGGCAGATAGCGCTGTGAGAAATGTTGATACCTCGTGTAGCCAGCAGGCGTATAAAGCATCCGTGATCCACAGGAATCCTGGTGCTCGCTGCTGATTGGCTGCGTGTCCTGCCTCTTGTTGGGATGGACCTGTTGGATAAAAGGAGCCTTTTCTAAAGGACTCTTGTGTTCCGAGGACGATCATGCACTGGGGACGAGCCTGTAAAAGCACATTATAACAAACAGGCCTTTGACGCTTAGCTCTTGACATGACGGGGAAAGCAGGCGCCGTGCTCTCGGAAACTTTGAACATTCCGGACAAGACCTCTGTGGGCGCGAGCCAGGCGCTAAAGAACAGCGGTGTTAACCCCCCCACTAGGTGCACGGGCTTCGGCATCCAGGAGATCCTGGGGCTCAACAAGGAGCCATCCGTCGCCTCGCCTAGCCCACTGCGCACGCTGCCGGCAGGAGCGCACCTGATCACCGCTAGGTCCGTGTTGGGTCCCGGTGTGGGCGTGGGAATGGGACTGCTTGGCCCTGGAGCTATCCCCTCGTTTTACAGCCAGCCGACGTTTATTGAGACGGTTCTGTCGGAAGCGCGGGACGTTCACCTGCAGCCGCGCAACAGGATTCTAGGCCCGCTGGAGCAGAGCCATTCCGCCAGCTCAGGTTGAGAACACTCATTTTGGCTACATAAGGACCGCATAGATCCAGTCTCATCTCATTGTCATCTTTGTAGCCCCATTGGTTTTTCTACCCTCTGTCCAACGTGTGTTTTTGACCATCATTTTGTTAATATATAGATTCAGATGACCTGTCCTCAAATGAGCGGACAGTCTCCAAGTCAACGGTGAATCAGAGCAAAAAGCGCAAGAAGAGGCGACACCGGTGAGTTGGTTTTCAGTCGACTACGTAATACAATTTGGGCTCAGAAAAATCGAAGGTGCCACCATTTTTCTCTCAAAATGTATATTATTTATACCATGTTTTTGATCAAACATATAATGCATATATTTAGAATAATTCCTCCTCCCCATGCCCATTTGTTTTTTCATAAAATAATTGAGTAAATAAATCACACAAACGCTTGAGAATCATGTTATTTTGTGTTTTAGATTAAATGTGGCGCACCTTTGCGCTTCTCCTCTGTTTTTGATGCACAAAAACATAATTGCAGATGATTTCGATAATTAGTCTATATAATTAGCCACTGTTTAATTCACTGTGTAATTCTCCACAGAACAATATTCACCTCCTATCAGCTGGAGGAGCTGGAGAAGGCCTTTAACGAAGCGCACTATCCAGATGTTTACGCACGAGAGATGTTGGCCATGAAGACGGAGCTTCCTGAAGACAGGATACAGGTAAAAGGCAAATCAAGCTCACTATGATTTTATTCCCAATCAAAGCCTTATGTTGGCTTTTTCAAGGATTTATTACTGCAGTTTGTACCCATTGTGGTATGGGTTAAGTCAATAATTAGCGTTGACTGCCTAAAGCTTTACACGCACATTGCTAATAGGCCTTTCTCTGACACAAACAGCATTCAAAATGCTTATTGCAAAAATGTTTTGCCTTTTTCAGCTAATATTATTTTGTAACAGATTTTTATAATTTTTAATTACATTTCTTTGCAAACCTGTGTAAATTGGATATTACAATATTCACTCGTTCATTCATTCACCATGAATCGCGCTTAACATTTCCCAATAATTATGCTAACCCAAGCTAATTATAAGCCATGTTAAAATAAGGCCCATGAGCCTATTTACAAAAAAGGTAATTAGCTATTAGACTAATAAAATAGTTTCATCTTTTAGCTGGCACAAGTAAACACAAATCTGAGACTAATATCGATGCTCTAACAAACCTTATTGTAACATAATGATGACTGACTGGATCTATTTCTGTCCTTTTTTTGGACCAATAACAGTGTGTTTGGTGCAGTTTGCGCAGGGCCATCTCTCCGCGCGTCAATAACGTGGGTGCAATTGGCACAGGCCCGTGGCGCAGCCTTAGTAGCCTTACCTAATGTAAAAAGAAGGACGTCGTCGGTGCTCGTAAATCGACCCGTGCAGACCCAGCCCCCCCGCCCCCCTCTCTCCCCCTCTCTCCCTCTGCTCAAACAGCAGCAGAGACACCGCATCACGTCCCATCAGCAGCAGTTGGATGTGAAACAATTTGTTGTCGGAAAAAGCAGCCGCTAACGACCTAATCAAGCTCTCAAGGCGGAAGGAGATTGCCGCGTGACCCTGGACCATCCATCTGCCGCGCGCCTTTTAATCTCCTTCTCATTACGCGCCGCAACACCACTGCCCCCGAATAAATAATAGCGCCAAATAAATACTAACGAAGCTCTCCCCAAATAAAATGAACACCCAATTTTCTCATTGAGCGTAATTAGTTAAATCAGACGCCGTGGCTGCTGGAGAGGCGCGGGGAGTTCAAATGAAATAACTACATTGAATTTATTAGCACGGGTCAATAGCGCTGCTCCCGCGAGTCCAGCTAGTTTAATTTCCCGTGATATTTGCCCGCCTGGCCGCCATCGATTGGGCCTGAAATTAACTTATTTTTCAATCAGCCTCAGCGTGCCCCAGGGTCGCTCCTCCTCGCAGCTTCCTCACCGGCGCCTTTTGAGGGCCAGAGAAGCAATTTCTCATGAAAAAAAAAAAAAAAAAAAAAAGAGTGTCTCCTATGGAAAAGGGGGGTTATCATCAGAATTGCCTGCAAAAGAGGCCTCTAAATGCTTGGATCGGTTTCAATTGGATATGAGTAGCTCAGCCCCCTCTCCTCCTTAGCCTGTCAGAACTACAGAGGAGGGCCCTAACCCCGCTCCCTTTTAGCGCGCGGAGTAGCCAACTGTCCTGATGACTTTGGACATCCGTAGCTTAGTACAGTGTGTGCAGATGGGCGCTGACAGCAGCCACGCATCTGTCACACCTGTAGCCGCGAGTGCTTATGGGAAATCAATGGAGGGGGAATCAAAGGTGCACACTTGTTTGCTTAACTTACTGTCAATTTCCCCATGACACCTGCATAGGTTAAATAAATAAGGTGCTGAGACACGTGAAAAACATAGAAATAATTGATTCATAATGACTGACTTTACAACACGGGCAGGATCAGATCAACCAAAAATATTTGCAGAAAAGGCCTGCCATTTTACCTTAGCCTATTGCTTGTTTTGTTTATTATATAGACATTGCATAAATCACATCGTACTAATCTTAAAAGCACATTTCCATCTTCTAATGCGATAGCCGTGATGTGGAAACGCTTTGCTGGACTGAAAATGCCAGTCAAAGGATGTTTTATTTCTAAGAGGTCAAAGAGGGCCAGTTATTTCTGAGACATCACATGTGCGTGGACACAAATGACGGCGTGTAGTGACAAGCGTGGACATCCCCCTTGCTGTGCCGCAGGTGTGGTTCCAGAACCGCAGGGCCAAGTGGAGGAAGAGGGAGAAGTGCTGGGGCCGCAGCACTGTCATGGCGGAGTACGGCCTGTACGGAGCAATGGTCCGACACTCCATCCCACTGCCTGAGTCCATCCTCAAGACGGCGAAAGACGGCATCATGGAGTCCTGCGCGCCCTGGCTGCTCGGTAAGGCCCTGCACTATAGTGTGTTCTGTGAAGTGAAGGAGTGATGTTAGCCTGATCGTCCACTACTGTATCCAACAACACTCATTTTTATAAATTACAGGGTAAACCATGTCCTTTAAGGGCTTTCTTTCTGCCAATAGAACTGTCATACATTTCAATCAGACATCCCCCCAAAAAATCAAGTTCCAATCCAAATCCAAGTTGTTCAAAGTCCAACGACATAGCATTTTCCATCTAAAATATTTATGTGTATTATTTGAATCTTTTGCTAAAGAAAAATAATCCGTGGCTCTTCACAATGATCCCTTCCCCTGACTTTGCAGTACAAACATGCATCCAAACACCTTTCTAAACCAGTATTATTTTTGCTTACTGTTTCCAGTCCAAGATGGCTTACCAATCAACAGGCGCTATTCTAAATCTGAATACCCGCAACTTTTTGCAGGGATGCACAAAAAGACTTTGGAGACCGGCGCACCCCAGGCCACGGGACAGTGTGACTCACCCCCACATCCCCCACAACAGCAACAGCAACAGCAGCCGCAGCAGCCACAGCCGCAGCAGCAGGCAGCCCCTCCACGGGACGGGGACTCCGAGGCGGAAGACAAGAGGGCGGAGTGCAAGTCCATCATGTCTAAAGAGGAACTGAGAGAGAACAGCATCGCCGCTCTGAGGGCCAAGGCACAGGAGCACAGTGCCAAAGTGCTTGGGACAGTTTCCCAAAGCAAAAGTGAAAGACTCGTGGATGAAGAGAGACCCAGCAGTGACGGCAAGGACAGTCCCGCACCGGAGCCCAAGAGCCCATGAAGTCCACCACAGACATTCAAGCACTTCTCTGATTGCTGTTGAACTTCATCTGGACAAAGGTCAAAGCACCAAATCCTGTACATAGATTTTAATGTGCCATATAGGGACAGATGAGCGGCATTTAGATACGCCAAGATGATCACTTCTGAATCTTGTTTTGATTGTACTCCATGATGACATCAGAAGTGAGAGACGTCCCACCGACAGAACTCTTGTTTTGAGAGAAAAGAAAGTAATCGCCATCCTACAGCAGTGTATATACCCCATAATAATAATAATAATAATGATAATAATAATAATGATAATAATAATAAGGCACAATTTTAACAGTCATATTCTCTGTCGTCTCAAAAATGGTTGTGTTTTTATTTATGTACAGAACTATAAATCACCTTTTATAAAAGTTTGCCTTTTTTTGTGTCATTTTTGCTAACTACACTGGCTCGTAATTGGATGTTGTCTTGTCTTGAGGAGCCACTTGTCACTTGATGCTCCGTTGCGTTACTTCATTAGGAGACAGTCTTCAGCAGCGCGCTCAACTCAGTCCTCCCAATCTGTCGCACATCACAGCGTTTAATTTCAGACTCAGCCTGGAGTGCGGTGCTTCTGGGATTGACAAAAACATGTCTTGTTCAGTAATCAGTTATATTGTATCTTTTTTTTTTTTTTTTTGGCACAAATAACACTGGACCATTTTTTGTCACCATGGATATTTCTGACAGAAGCACCTTTTTTAACAACATGAATAAAACACTGAATAATTTTGTTATATAAGAATCATCTGTCAACAACTTTCTTTGCAGTTGGCTATTTACTTTCAGCACAGCTACAACATGATACTAGGTTGGAAACAGCATTCGTATAATTCATTTTGCAGACTTTACTTCATTGTATTACCATTTAAATACTTGTCATGTTTCCTGGTAATTGATTGCCTTTATACTACAGTCTGGTTTCCACGTAATTACCACAATTGCCACGTCTTTAGGAATAATTTCCATCCTATTACCATGCTATTACAATGCTGTAATGTAAAGTGCTACCTTCTTGCTTGTGTAATCATTTAGGATGGCTTAATTCAATTATAGCTCTTCGACTGACTGACAAGGCAGTAAATGTAGCCATCAATAAGTCAATATGTTAATTTATTCAAAGATTTTTAGGAAGTGGTTGGGCTTTTTTAAGCATTCATACCGAAATCATATCTAGGCCTGCTAAAAGATTAAATTAAAAAACAACAACACGTGGACCATCGTATTGAAATTCAATGAAAAAAGGAAAGCGAAAGCGATGCATTTGCACCGTCTTGCAGCAGCTGGGTGTTATTGGTGAGATGAAGAGCTGTCGGATCATTTTGACATAGGCTATAAAAGTAGGCAAAAGCAGCAGTTTCAAGAGATGTCTTACAAGTGAAATGAGGTATCTGACTGCCCTCTGGTGGATAAAAGTAAAACTGCATTTCAAACAATTGTTCTCCAAATTTCTTAAATATTCGCCATAAACCTCCCCGACAGCAATATCTTTGATCTTATAAAATGAGACTTGGGCAAACTTCACTCTTTAACAAGAACAAATGTGTTTTCATCGTGGGCCACTTACAACAAATACAAATATATAAATACAATAAAAATGCATGAATTAAAAAACAAAAAAACATAGATGACAGAAATAAGAATAATAAAACACATATCGGACCAGCCTAGGCATTGTTCGAGGATAAAAAACAAACAAACATTGGGACCCGCACTGGTCTGTATTCGGGGATCTGTTCCACGAATAAGAAGAGAAAAAATAAAATAAAATCGGGTGGTCGTGTCGTGTCGGCCCACCCGCCTCCAGCAGGTGGCAGTAAACACACTGGAGCTGCGTGCCCTGCGCTGTTTACCAGGAAGAAGGAGAGGATGCCTTATATCCCGGAAGAAGACAGGTGCGGCGGTCAAGAATTAGAATCATTATGAGGGAAGTACTTTAATATTTGACTTATTTACTGAAGGAATCGGACAAAATGACACACCCGTGTTTAGCTGTGTAGCTGCAACTTGAAGACGGTTCTTGAAAAGCGGAGGAATGGGTTTGAGCACAGCTTTTGGAGAGTCGTACACGGTGAGACAGACTTTGTGTTGCCCTCCTGTGTAGCATATGTTCAGATACTAAATACCGGTGTTTTGCCTTGTTACATTAATGCCCAATTTATTATTTCTGTGTATTGTGTGATGGTTTATTAATGGGTCAACATCAAAATACTGTTAGCCTATCTAGCTGAAGCAGTGCCAATAAAAAACATTGTATAAGAAATAATTAGAATAATAAGTAGATACATAATTACATAAGAAGTTCTTATCTTTTTAGGATAATCTCATTGGAACCTTGCTTGCCATCTTTGGAAACCTGTTGGTGAGCATCTCTCTAACAATTCAGGTACGTTTACTGACTCCTGTATGTGTGCTCTGTTGGATGTTTTTATGGTTCCAAGTGAAAGCAGCGATTACTATCCATGCATCTAATATAAAAAAAAGTACTGAATTTAATTATGCAGTGCCATATGTACCAAATATAATGAACATCCAATAATAAGATGCACTGTCTTTCTATAATTCTTTGTACAGTAATTAGCTGTGCACTGATTACTTTTCATTTTCATCCTCTTGCAGAAGTCGAGCCATGTCACTTTGGCCGGGACTCATGACCCTCGTGCGTTCTACCGCTCTAAAACCTGGTGGTGTGGGTTTGTACTTGCCTGTTTAGGAGAGTCGGCCAACTTCACCTCCTATGCCTTTGCCCCATTGTGTCTTGTGGCGCCTCTCAGTGCTGTGTCTATACTCAGTAAGTCTTCGGACGGATACGATTTAATTATGCAGAAATTTGTTTTTTTAGTTTTTTCCTTTTAATTATACCATTGAATTGATCTTTTTTCCTCTTTTCTAACTTTAGCCAGCTCCATTCTGGGTTTTATTTTTCTGCGAGAGAAGCTGAAGCCAAAAGAATTTGCAAGTACGTCTGCGTGTGTATCTAAGTTTGCTGTATAAATTGATTTATATTAATTATTTTATTTCTAAACATTTCAGAGCGTTATGGATTGTCCTTCCTGGGCTGTATTTTAACCATTGGTGGAACATACCTCTTTGTATCATTTGGACCAAACTCCCATGAAAAACTTAATGCAGAGCATGTGGTGAAGCACATTGTAGCCTGGCCTGTTCTATTATATCTGGTGAGAAGCCAACATAAATGCAGACTTCTAAACTTCTTAATAAAGACTTCTAAAAATCATTTATAGAATCATTTTAGAAACCATGTTTTCTAAAAGTGGATATAATTAACATTTTCTATTTTTTTATCACCAGTTCCTGGAAATGTTCATGTTCTGCCTGCTCCTCTACTTCTACAAAAGGCGTTGTTATAACTACCTTGTTATCATTCTGTTGCTAGTTGCTTTGCTTGGTAAGCAGTTTTGACTGTTGTTTTACACAATTTAAATATTTAGAAAATACCAATTGTAAAATTTGTCATTTGGTCTGCAGGCTCAGTGACTGGGATTACAGTAAAGGCCGTGTCTGCCATGCTAGTGCTGACAATTGAAGGCTCTATACAGCTGGAATACCCCATTTTCTATGCCATGTTTGTGTGCATGTGCTCTTCAGTTGTCTTCCAAGCCAGGTAGGTTAACAAAGTTAATCCTGATGCTGTTGTGAAACATAGAACACAGTTTAATATCCTTGTTTTTCTAGGTTTTTGTCTCAAGCATGTGTCCTCCATGACTCCTCTCTGATTGCAAGTGTCAACTACATAATTTCCACTTCCTTTGCCATCTTGGCTGGTGAATGAGAGCTTTTGTGACAGTTGCACATCTAGTCTTCAGTTGATCCTAGGTTTCCACTTTTACTAATAAGTGTAATTCATTTGCACTTGACTTTTTGAATCAGGTGCAGTGTGTTATGAGGAACTGAACCATGAAGACATCCTACATATCAGCATGTTTTTATTAGGGTGAGTCAGGCCTCCACCCCGCACTGGTATTTGTTTTGTTGTAGACTAATTGTTTGCTTTTGTGTGTGCATAGAACTGCTCTTTGCTTCTTGGGAGCATTCCTGATCACCCGGAATAGGAAACGGACCAAGGCCTTTGAGCCCTATGTGACTATGGACATGGCTAATGGTTTGTATACCTTCCCTTGAGTATTTTTTTTATTTTGTAATTCGGAAAGCTAAAAAAAAAGTGCCTCACTAAAGACACAAAAAATCGCTTGTACACAGGTGTCCCAACCATCCATAACAATCGGTCTGTGGTGCAGCCCGATGGGTCTTTCTCGTATGGAGCGCTAGTGAACAACGACAGTGTGGCTCCCGCTCCTCTTCCTGTCAATTTGCAGCATCCACCGGTCAGCTCTTTACAGGCACCTCCCAAACCAATGGACCTTAAGAAAGACTAATTTCTCCAATTTTCAGAACTGCCTACTTAGGGTTTTATTTATATGATTTAAAGAATGTAAAAGGGAGAAGAAGATTGCTTCAAAACATTTGAATAATGTGTATATTTGGTAATCTGTCATTTTCAAATAATTGTGCCTTGGTGTACTGCAATTATGTGCAACTGACTGCCTATGTGTAAAATTATATGCTACAACTACTTGCACTTCCATTTTATAGGTACACCTCATTCCAGGTTATGGTATTATGTGGGTTGGAGGCAGAGAAATGCTGCATCTGTACCTTTTGTATGCAGGACTACTGTATTTAGTGGTCTCTACACTGTGCGTTTATATTCGTGTTCTCCTATTTCTCGACCAAAAAGTGTCTTTATTTATTAGTGCCTTACTTAATCTGTTTTAAATCACTATGCATTCATTGCCTGTTGTATCAACATGTTTATTCCGGATGATGAGTGTTTGGTGGTGGGTGGTGCAGACAACATGATTACAATGTATTAGTTATTTTTATTGTAACTGAGTAATAATTGTAGTAATAGTAACTAAGGCCTTGTTTAAGAAGCAGGTAGTCTAATGTTGTATCAATGAGAAAAAGACTTTGTTATTTAATATTTATTAAATAAGTCATATGGTTGAAACATGTGTCATTGTTTCCCAGGTTTTAATATAGTTCTCAAAGTGGTTGTATTTACGTAGGGGTGACCATCTCAAAAAGGATGAAACGAGGATATTAAGTAATTCATATCTAACAACAAGCAGTGCCTTCATCTGCATGTGTTTCTGAGAACGTTATTTTCACAGATTCACATCCTGTTTGACGCACAGCATCCTTCCACAGCCTCTGCCTCTGATTGGTTGATCCGTGTTTATACTGATGCCGGATTGGTCTCGCGGACTGAGCTAAGAGGATCCAATAATAAACAACTGTCGCTTATAAAGGAAGAACACCGAGCCAGCATTAAATGAACAGTTTACAAATACTGCTTGATCGTTTACAACTAGGACTTTTGACCACTACCTGCTGACATCAGGGTGGTAAGTGCTCAACTCGTTACTGTGGTGATGACGTGGGAAATCAACGCAAAGACGGTCGTGTCTCCATTATGAATCTTTTTTTAAGCTTTGTTTGCATTCATTGGGGACAAACGTGTTGCAAAAGCGTTTGTGAAATCATTGTCTCGTGGTATAATATGGACATGACATCATTAAACAACAGATGGGCTACTTTAACACGCGGACACAAAGCTTGCGTAGCCTAATGGGTTACTCTAACTCCTGACGATAACTTTTGTTTTCAGTTTATTTATTTTAGTTAAGAACATCCGCCCCATTATACAAACAGCGACTATGATGACATGTCTTTCTATTGACCATGAAGGGGATTAAAATGTGAAATAGTTCACCTGTTCAGTGATGCGCCACTAGATGTCTCCCTGCGCATTTACAAAGCCTCAACAGGGGACTCGCCTCTGGCTACTCTGTAGTTCTTATGCCGTAGTTTTATGATTGCAGGTAGCTAAAAAGTCCTGTATTATGTGTTATTCAGACATTTCTAAATTACTTTTAGGCTCATGGCCATTAGTATTTTTAACCTGTTTTCAATCAAAACCTTTTGGCCATGCAAAACTTTACAAACTTGGATCTTTGCTGAGTCATGTGGAGCTGTCTGGACTATAAAAACACAGAGAAGCAGAAGGAGGGCAAACAGTGTGGAGCTTTTGAGAAGGAGATAGACTAAATGTGGGCTTACTCATGCAGGAATGAAACTAGTATGCTTCATGAGAGAGCAAAGCTGTAAACATAAAAAGTAAACACAAACAAACAAAGAAACATTTATCAGAATATGTGCCAGGTAGTGATCTTAATTTGCTTCTTTTGCATCACATTTATTGTAACAAGTCTACACTTCTGTTTTCTCTTCCACATAGCCCAAAACCACACAGGTGCACCATGTTGCGTGAGAACTTAAAGGGCTGCAGCAGTGGCTCGGAGGTGTACAGCAGTGACCCTGAGGAGGATGAGGAGGATGAAGAGGACATGGTGTGTGGGGAGTCGGACCAGGAGGCTAATGCAGAGGAGATGATGGACCTCAGTGATCTTCCCACTGCTCTGTTCGCGTGCAACATTCATGACACAGTGTTTGATGAAGACATACACAGGGTGAGTCAGCTGCCCATATTAAAACAAGTTTGGCTCTTGGTTTGTCGGTGGTGAGGCCAGCGGACAGGTTATTTAAAAAAAAAGATTTCATCCTTATTGTCTGAAATCTGTACTTCTTCGACTTATGGAACTTTTATTATACTCCATCCCACATCACCACACTTAGTCAGTGGTAGTAAAGTACTTCTGTAGCAACCATTCTGTATAATATGCACTCACTACAGTGTATAGTATAGTATAGCTTTCTTTCAGAAGCCCCAAAGAAGTGGGAACACAGACGAGAAGTTCTTTGTGCTAACGTCATGTTTCCCAACCAGGAGTACGGGACTCCAGGGGGTATTACAAAAAACAGAAATGTAATTCAATATGTCTTAGCTTTATATTGAACACAACACACAGCTAAATACTATTTTTTCTGAGTTTAGTTGATCTCTAAATAATTGGCTGCACCCTCGAGGTAATGGGTACTTTGAGTAGAAATGAAGGAGATCTGGTCATTTTGACCTCCACATGTTTTTATTTACACGTGTAACATCGTCCCATATTTTCCTCTCGCAAACTGCGAGCATGAGGTGTGTGGCAGCAAATTAGCAACAGGTCCACATTTCCAACACTGTTTTTATGAATTCAGAATCAAATTAATCATAAATGGACAATAATTACAAAACATTATAAAATATCAGTAATAAAATAAAAAGGAATAAAACTATCAAACTATCATTTCTTGAGAAAGTCTTCAAATTCTTGTGCTTTTCCCCTTGTTATATATGTTAACTTCTCCAATATGATACACAATGCCCTGTCTCTTAACCAAGCCTGTGTAGAGGATAATTCAGTCTGTCCTCCTGGCCTGCAGGAGGCCAAAAGTAGCCTTGTCCACATCGGGTTTGTAGAAAAACAGTGTCAGTGCTGAGCGCTATCCCTGACACACTTGAAGAGACTTGATGAGTACAAGCATATCATTTTAAAGTGGTACTGCATTGTTTGTATGTCTTAAGACATTCAACAAAGTTTTATTAATAGAGCCTATTCAACAGTCTTGAATATTGCTTTGACAACATTAGTACGATAGTTTACTTATCTTTTTATGTGTCAAAATAAGGCAAGGAAAATATTTAAACATTAAATCAGATCCAAAATGGAACTAACAGTTCAAGTAAACTACAAGTAAGTATCATGTAGTATCGTAAATAAAACAGATATTTTAATGTTTTAGGATGTCCACCCATCCATCTTCTTGTCAGACCTCCGTGGTTTTGACTTCTTGCGATATGGAAATCACCTAATACTGCTATTACAGTAACATGGTGTTACATTGTGCTGCCCTAATTGTGAGTTTTTGGAGTCCTGAACAGTCGTGTGTGTTATTTACCAGGTTCCTGGTTCGATTCCTGTCTGTGTGGTTTGCATGTTCTCCCCGTGTCAGCGTACGTTTCCTCCGGTTCTCCGGTTTCCCGTACCATTATAAACATGAACAACAGGCCAGTAAAGTTGTGAGTAAGTGGTTGGCCGATGGCACAGACGAGTAGCCTTGCTTTCATCAGGACAGCACTACCCCAGGGCAGCTATGGCTATAATAGTAGCCACTGAGTATGCCGTGAATGAGTAATGACTATAATGTAGAACTTTGAGAAACTTGTAAATCGCAATACAAGTGTAAGCAGTGTATTATTTTTTATTATCATTATTATTGTTACATGACACCAGGTGAGAGCTACATTAGTCTTTTGTCCCCTGCTCTGTGTAATGTCTCTAAAGGTGACTCACTGACCCATGTGTTGACTGTGCATGTGGTTTTTGAGCCCCATAAACATATAGCTTGAGACTGTGATGACTGTATGAAAATGTTTGGATTACAGATGACATTTTTGCAGCTTAGTTATTCAATATTGGTTTGTCTAAACTACAGTCAAGTTAAAAAAAAAACTGTCTGGGCAGTGTTTATGTGTATGTAGTTGCACTTGCTTGGGTTGGCCTAAGGTGACCCTTTGTACTCCCCTGTCCAAGGCACCTGACAGGCTCTTTGTGCGCTCACTCTCCCTTCTCCTCTCTGCGTCACTTACTCTCTCCTCTGCACCCTCTCTGAAGATGTGATCCTGTGGCATCTTCTTTTACTGCATTCTGCGCTTCTGTCTCCCCTCTTCACTGCACTCAGTCTATTCTGTGCCTGTTATAAAAATAGCTTGGCCTATATTAGAGCAACAGCAGAGGCGTTGGCACACGGGGGCATGGGGTTTGAGGGGAAAAAAAGTCAGCACCTGAAGCATCCCTGTTTTACTACTGAGTATGAAGGTGCTGAAAATAGACTGTTTATCTAAAAATGCACTCAATGCATTTGTTTCACTAATTCTAAAGATGAGATCGCTCAGTTAAGGAGAAGAAGGATGGTTGTGGCACATAGAAATGAGGTGACAGGATGGGCGATATGATGATATAAAGTGAATTGTGATTTGAGCCCTGTAACGATTTGCTATTTTCCAGAGATGGCCACATTGAGATTCTGTTTTTTCTATATTCAGTGGAAGTCAATGCTTAAATATACAGACCATTTCCTTTTTCTTTCAACTGATGACGAGGGGGATTTAAAGTGGGAACTTTCAGAAGTGGCAGATGGCTTTAATTATCTCCTAAAAGAGACATACTGTATTGTGCTTATTTTCTGGCATTTTTGATCATCTAATATACTCACACAACATTATCTGAAACTTTAAACAATGCAGAGGCAATATCGACCTAAAACGACTTTAAAGTAGGAATGAGTCATGTCCGGTCCAAAGCCTGCAGAATTGATTCAGACCTGCTCTTAATCAAACATCACAATAGTCGTCATTAAAACACAGCGTCATGGGCAGAAATACCTCTCCTTTTGTCACTGGCTTAGCGTGTTTAAATCAGGAGAAGTAGTTACTGGAGCTTCTAGTTTCTCTATGTGCATTACATTACCCAAATTGAACCATTTTGCCGTAGTTACTCATTGTTGTAGGCTCTGGGGAGCATCAGTGTCTTATATCTTGGGACTGCATCAGGTTTGACACATATTGTGTCCAAAAAGTCCTTATTGGCAAAGTGATGAATCAGTGAGATGCTGTGCACAGATAAAAAGCATTTTGGTGCAAAGGATGCTCACTACAGACAAACGCCAACTTATCTCGCCTTGTGCTTTAGCTTGGAAGCTTGAAAATAGGGCTTTTTGACATTCAAAGAAACTGCAATGAAGGTTCTTGAGTCATCTTCTGCACTTGATAGTTGAAGTGTCAAACGTTTCACCTCTCATCCAAAAGGCTTTGTCAGCGCACTAAGGTTTAGTGCACAGCCAGATATAGAGCGCAGGGAGGAGTTCAGCTTGGCTTAGTCCCTCCTTTCTATTAATGTTGCGGGCTGAGCTAAACCTTAGCGCGCTGACGAAGCCTTTTGGATGAGAGGCGAAACGTTCAGAAGATGGCTCAAGAACCTTCATTGAAGATTGACAACACCTGTACGACTGAGAGCCTACCCAGACGTTCAAAGAAACATTTTACTCCTGGAGACATTTTGATAATCCAGAAATGAAGATTTGCAGGTAAACGTTTGCACAAAAGCAGCATGTTTCTTTGCTTGAGTGAACAGCATGAGTGTAGGTCTGAGCTCTTCCTGGGTACTCAGGGTGGAGGCGGGGACGTAAGATAGGTGCAAACAGAAATATACAGAGCACAGAATACAGGGCAGTGCAGGAGTACTCAGACATGTGTGAGTTTTTCATAAAACCACTTCAAGTACCCTATAACTACACAGGATAACCATCATAGCCAGCTTATAAGCTCACAAAAGTAGATTTTTCATAATATATTACCTTGAAAGGGAACATAAAGAGCACATTGTAATAAAATCGAAATCGTGATGTGATTTTTTTTTTTGGCATATCGCCCACCTCTACTGAGAAATGCTCACACTTCACAGCTCCCTCATGCTGCTCCCATCGGGCAGGTGCTATAAAGTCTTCCTGGCCGCAAAAACACGTACAAGAAGTCATTTGTTTCAAATCCAATTACCATCTTGTGCCCCATTTTAAAATGTGCCATGGGCTTTTGTATTGTGTGTTTGCGCCTTTCTGCCATCCTCTGGGACAGACAAACGTTTATCGCCATCTATCATCTTAAAAACAGTGAAATGATCTTCCCAACCAGGAACGTTTAGGAGTTTAATAAAGTGAAAACTGAACACATTTTGAATAAGCATTTTTTTCTTGGTAGTGAATTTGGAATTATTTTTTTAATATATATATATCCATCCATCCATCCATTTTCTTCCACTTGTCCGTTGCCGGGTCATGGGGGCAACCGATCGAGTTGCCCAAATCACTTTGCACCAGCCCCTTATGGCTCCGTCTGCAGGTGGTGGGTCCACAGAAGGACGGCCTCATGGTTCTAACCAGGCCTGTTGGTCTCTCATAAGGGGCTTCTGAACCGCTCTTTGTCTGACCCGTCACCGAGGACCTGTTTGCCATGGGAGACCCTACCAGGGGCACGAAGCCCCCGACAACAGAGCTCCAGGATCATTCGGGCGCTCAAACCCCTCCACCACGTTAAGGTGGCGGTTCCAGGAGGGGAATATATATTTATATATATATATATATATTTCAATATATGGTAATAGTAGGCCACATAGCAATTATAACTATGCTAATGAAAGTGTATGTAGAATGTAGAGTGTTTTAATTGTAGTTTGAATAAAAACCAACACTTGATTCAGGGGTTACGTGGGAGTAGACAAGCTTTCAAGGATGGAACCCTGCAAAGCTTGGACTTTGAAAGACTGAGGTGTGTCTGTCAAATTTACCGCAGTTCAAAAACGCCAAACACGAACACAGGCGGAATGTACCGGTCTGTGAGTTCTGCAGTGGCCCCTGCACGGTTCACCGACCGCTGTAGTGGCGTAAACGACGACGAACGTGAGCATGGAATGACGTCAATGTGAGGGGAGGGTGGAGGGAGAGGGGGGGAGTGAGAGGCAGAGCTGGGAGAAGAGAGCCGCAGCAGACCGAAGAGCAGCGAGCCAGTGCGGACACAAGCTCCATCCCACGGGCCGAACTCCACCGAGACTTTTAACTGCGTCGTTGCGCGCGCGTGTGTGTGGAACAGTGGAGATGCCATCGATAAACATGAAGCTGGAGATGGTGACGATCATAGCGTGCGAGGTGGACATCGAGGTCTTCACGTCGGACAAAATGCAGGTACGAGCGACGATGTCCGGCCGACACTAGCTGCAGCTCGTCCTTTTTCTGATAGCGCTGTGGTCGAGACGCAAGGCACGCTCCGCCGATAGAGCCATGACGTTGGATGCAGACGTTTTTTCTCAATGGGAGTCGTGCGGTCACCTCACTGACAATGAATGGATGGATGGATGGATGGATGGATGGATGGATGGATGGATAGATGCATGGATGGATGGATGGATGGATAGACTGCAGAAATAGATGAATAACTGGGAAGTAGGGCAAAGCCAATACGTAATGCTGCGGGAAGTTGAATGATACACGGTTACAGTAGGCCTACATTTTTAATGCATGACATGGCACACATTTAGAGACGCAGTGGCAACGTGTCCTCAGCAGGTGCAGCATTGTGTTGGATCAATGACACATTCTAGCATCCTCAAAGGTCTAAAAATGACTGGCAATTTTTCATAACCATTTGATTTTTTTTATTAGGATACGTGGCCATATATTGGACTCTGCTGTACTTGAAGCAAGAATTGTCGTAGATGTTTTTGAAATCTATACATTTCCGTGTCCTGATAATCCTGATCAAAAGCTTTGAGACTTTGGACTTTTTGATTTTCCTGTAGATGTTTCATATAGTCATCTTGACTTATGAAGCAGAACCTATACTCAGTATTCTGTGATTAAAGCTATACCTGTCAGCTTACATGCATTATAATCTTCAGCCACAATGTCCTTGCGTTTTGCTCCATCAGAACCATGTCTTAAGCTGGTAGGTCACTGAATGAGCTTACCTAAGTAGAGGTAGATGATGACTAATCACAGCAGCCCACTGTATCGCTTGTGTTATGCTTTGCTCGAGTATTTTCTTTGTGGGTGCACAACTGCAGTCTCAGAGCAGCGCCTCACAATCAGGCATCGGTAAAGATAGAATGTTGGCTTATGGCTGTATTATTTATGTTGATATCCACAGCTGCGCTCGCCTCTTGACGTTACCTCAGATTATGTGTGTCTTCAAATGATTAGCATTTCTTTATTTGGCCCAAGTCGCAGAGATGTTTTTCTTAATGAAAAACATCCATACACACTCATGGCGTTGCACAAGTTCAGATAATAAAGAAGTTTGGAAGGAAAAAGCATATTTGGTATTGTTCCGAGAAGGAGGAGCGTCACGCTGGGACAACGATGAGTGTGAAAATGTGTTTGTCACGAATACAACATCAAATCTCTCATACTGTTCGTGCTTTTCACCTGTTGATTCCACCGAAGTCATGTTGGTTAAGGGACAAAACTAAATGCACTAGCTTTGTTTAGTATTTTTGTTTGGACTTATGATCGGCTGCTAATCAGTCTGGAATCAAATGTATTTTAATACTTAGTTTAAATAGTTTATTATTTGGTGTCCAGGCCTTTCACACAGTGGTAGAACTTCGGTCTCGCCCTTCGGTAAATTGCAATCCTCTACAGGGCACATACGTAAGTCACTTGTTGCACTTGTTAGAGTAATGGTAGTCACTGAAATCAGCAGCAGGGCCATTACGGTGCGATGTCCAAGTGTCATTCGAAGGCAGCCCCTTCCCTGCGCTTGCTTGGTGTGTAGAGCATGTCCTATACGTGCCATGTCTGTGAGCGAAGTGATTACTGAAGATGTCCAGCATCAGCAGATGAGTGCAGGCGACAGGAGACAAGGTCACAGGGGGGCGCAGGGGATGAAGAACGGTGCACGGAAGAAGAAGAAATGTGTACGACAGTGTTGACTTTGCGGTGTCAATCTCATTAACCTTCTACCCTTCTGTTTGTATTCATACAACTACAGGACCAACACGATCAAGGGCCATTTGACTTGTCACAACACAAAAAGTAGACCAGTAGTCACCCATTATTCAGTGCCTGCATTTTAAAGTCCTCAGTCCTCTTGGTTGGGCCTGGACCCATCAGATTTCTCCAACATATGCTCAGTCCATTTCACTTTTCCTTTGTAACAGCTTGTAACTTTAGAATGCTTGAGCCATGACACACCGGCCCACATGATGAATAATTAAATGGTGAAAGTTTCTGCTGTGATATTTCTATACAGGAAAAAAAATGAAATAATACTGCCTTTTTTTTTAAAGAAAGCCCCTGATTTGGGCTGTTGCCAATGACAGGAAACGACCTATAGATTTTGTGCTTTGGTTTTGGGGAGTCAAAGGAATAGAAATCCAATGTACCAGACAAACAACAAAGAAGACTGGACAACCGAGAGCTTACACAAACAAGTATGTCGAATAGACAAACTTGGGAGCTGTGTGGAGAAAACGTTTTGTAAAGGAAACATCTACAGTGAGGCCTTGATGTTGCTAATGTTTAAGAACACGAGGAGATGGTTCTACTGCTGTGAAAGCACATTGATATAATATTACAAGATGACTTGAAAGATGATTGGCTGAGACACAAAAGACAGTCTTACAGCTCCATTTCATCCTCAGCAGAGTTGACCAAGCTGCTGTTCGGACCCTCGGGCAGCAGCAGCAGCAGCAGCCGCGACGGGACTTGGAGGGTGGGTGTAGCTGTTTTGGGATCATGTTCGGAGCTAATAGGAAACCAAATCCAGCAGTTGGCAGGGTTGAGCGCTCCGGGCAGGGCTGTGCTGTGGCTCTCAGGTGTGCCTCCTCCTCTCCGGGCCGGACAGTGGAGGCCAGGTGGATCGCACAGCTCACATCGGCCTGAAACACTACCCGTGCGGCGCAGATCAGGTGGCGGTGAGAGGTTAGCGTTGTGTCCGATGAAGCTGGCGTATAACAAAGCACAGGCTCCTGCGGCGGGTAAGGTTACTGCAGGGGGCTAAGATGAGACAAGAAAAAAAAAGTTACACAACGGGATAGGCTATTTTAGGTAGCAATAATAGCGTTGGAAAATAGCGTCATACAGTAATTACATATTGAGTTTATAAATAGTCCCACTGACAAAGACGCTGCGGAATGGACGAAGGAAGCGGATTAGTCACACTCTCTAAGAATAGACTCTTTTGATGGAATGCTATTATAAATATGCTGCTGTGTATCCAGTGTAGTTGCATGGGCAGCAGGTTAATCAAATGTTCTTCATGCCACATTACATATTATAACAAAAAACAGTATAATTTACCTGATGAGTGCGATCTAAATGCCAGGACTAGTTTGATGACAGCTGTTGTATTACACAGTAGCAGGTGAAGTGCCCACTGTGCATTTACAGATCTGTTGTGGTCAGTATTATGTAACAGTTCACTGTGCACAGAGGACATGACTTTAAAAAGCAATAACGGCAGACGTAATTATACTTTACTTTAACGACATGGATGAAATCAATAGTAACAGAAAGTAAAGGTTTTGCTGACCTTACTATGTTCTGGTAGATTGAGCGCACTGTGAACTGGTTTCAGTGATGGTCGGCAGCTAATATTGATAAAAGTCCCCTCCATTGATTCTAATGTACACAACAGATTCACTATGGGCTGTGACTCTTCCTTTGTGATATAAATAGCATAGATATGTAACATCTTGAAATAGGGCAGTAAAACAGCTTTGGAAAAGATGAACGCGACAGTCTTCTGAAGAACACCTGTGCTTGGTGTTCTATGTTATAGCTGAACTAAAATCAATAGCCTTTTTAATCTAACTCAAATATCCACTTTGGCCTGATAAACGTTGCTATAGAAGCATAAAGTCCAGTCTTTTGTGTAGAACAACAACAAAAATAAAGTAAAAAGAAATATAAAGCAAACAACAATTTATGAAAAATAGATGTTTTCACAAGAAAATGTTTTTAGAGCAAACCCATGTCTTTGCGATTAAAATAAGATGTCAAAATAACTAGATGGCATCTGCCCAAAAAGTCTGTTTAATGAAGTTCAGGCTTTGCATTACATTTGGAGCTTTATTAGACATTATGAATAGTATATCCATCCTTCTTTGTTGTTTCTCCTCCTATACATATTTATAAACTTGAAGAATGGGCTTTTTAAGTCATCGATGTGATCATGCAACAAAAATACACTGTCTTTACAAAATAAAAACCTGATACATTTCGGCATATTAGGGATGGCTTGTATGACGTTTAAAGATGTTAGTGTTAAATAAATGTTAGTGTTAGTGTTAAATGTTAGTGTTATATACCAAAACAAATTGGGACATTATTATGCACTGTTCAGTGCCTCCCCTCCTGCCACCTTAATGTGGAGGAGGGGTTTCAACATCTGAATGATCCTGGGAGCTCTGTTGTTGGAGTCTTTGTGCCCCTGGTAGGGTCTCCCATGGCAAACAGGTCCTAGTTGACGGGTCAGACAAAGAGTGGTTCAGAAGCCCCTTATGAGGCCCGGTTAGAATCGTGAGGCCGTCCTTCTGTGGACCCACCACCTGCAGGAGGAGCCATAAGGGGCTGGTGCAATGTGATTTGGGCAACTCCAACGGCTGCCCCCATGACCTGGTAATGGACAAGTGGAAGAAAATGGATGGATGTTCAGTGCCTGTTTATTAGTGTGCAGGGCACTGTTCAGTGTCTCTACTGTCTCTTTGCATGTATTATGCTACAAATACAACAGAAACCAGGGCCATCGACACTCTTGCTAGGGCCTTGGCAAGAAGATTTCACTACTGCTTTCCACCCACTATAAATAAATAGAAAATTAGTTCCTTTACGGGCCCAGGGCAACATAACACCCCCTCCCTGACAGCCCTGCAAAGATCACAATAGAAAATGTCTCTTTATTTTCCATACGAACGTCACTAGACTTGGAGAAGCTGTCTTAGTTTCCTCTGAGTGGGCCTGCTTTGTTCCGATAGAGAGCTGTTATTTAAAGGGCAAATGTTCAAATCAGTGTTCTTCCATGTTATTCCTCCATGCTACTATTTTTATCCATAGACTATCCCTGACTCACCCCAGGGCTCTGTGGCCTAGTTTGTTTTCACCCAAATCTTATTCCACTAGCGCGGTCTGACTCTGGATTACACTGGATCAAAGGGCTGCACGTGTCCAGTAAGATTGGAAACAACAGTCAAAATAGCGACAAAAGGCAGTTTAATCTTGGCATAGTGATCCCGAATAACACATTCAATGATTGGATAAACAGAGCACGCCTGGGGATTACGACATTAGTTTACTGTGGTTACACAGTGTCAGGATGATACTGACGACAAGCCCAAATCTGTCCATAGAATGAAAAGGATTAGTCCCACCTTTACAGCAGCCAATAAAGTCTGACAAACTATAATGTCCCTATGTTTTCAAAGATCATCAGTGCCACCAGGGCAGTGTCAGGAGTAATGTGTGACCGCATGGATTCATCTCCAGAAAAGAAAGTAAGACCCAACATGGTCTGGGAATAATTTTTGTGTATATATTTTTGTGTTTAGTGGAGGTTAAGTTTAGCGATGTATCAGCATCAACTCTCTTCACATGGCTCTCAACTGTTATTGTCCGTTAGTAATTCAATTGTCATATAGAGTCATCATTTCTGAATTAGCTAAAAAAGCACCATTAAGAGGCTGAGGAAGAGGGTTATGTAAAGGTGACGTGAGGCTGAGCTGGTTGGATATGTGAGAATGCTGAGCTCACTGTAGTGGCTGCTGCGGTCGTAAACATACATCAGCAATGCACACGGCAGAGGTGAGGTGTCAGGTGAGCACTTTCAGACCTGGATCAAGACCGTTTCTAAACACAACAATGAGGGGACTGTACGTTTGTCTGCCAGCTTGACATCTGTAGTAAAGTAAACAACACAATCTATTCATGAGACCGGATCAATTATGCATAAATCAAACAAATCCATAGGGGAACTTGAGGATTATTTGTTTTATTTATAAGACACTGCTACAGTGGAGTAAACACAGTGGACAGTGTTCAGCTTTGATTCTCTGCATGTAAGTTGTTGTGACAGTAAATCAAGATATTGCGCAGTCTTTGAGTAGATAAAATATGATGTAAAGTGGAGATGATGTGGTCAGATAATAAATATCTCATGTTCGGCACTGAGCAGCATTTGTCGCGCTGGTTTAATGTTGTACACATTGATACCGAAACTTACTGATTCATCTACTTACTTCTCATTTATGTGTAATTGTAGTTGCATTGTTCCCCCTCCCCTTTTCTTCACATCCCCATTTCCCTTAGGATGGGCAGGTATACTCAGATTTTTTATATAGATTTTTTGTTTTACATTTAAACATTACACAAAATAACAAAACACAGCAAAAAAGCAAGCACAGTCAATTACAAAAATTTGAAAACAAAATATGACCCTCCCTTGTGAAGTGGCAGGTGTTTCTAAAGTCTCTAAATTACCCACAGGGCACTGAGGTGTCTCTCTGTCCCACTGAGTGACAGAGGGAGGCTGCCCCTGTGTCCGCCTACAGCACAGCTGTGCACATCGTCCTGCCAGATGCAAAAGTTCACAGTGTCATCTGTCCTGCACCAAAGACAGCCCTGACAGCCCAGCCACTGACAGAGCAAAGACAAACAAAACAGGGCCCATGGGAATCATTAGAGGAAAAGTAGAGCTGAGCTACACGGCACATTGGCAGGTACAGAAGTACCCACTTGTTTTATAGCTTACACAATGATACAGGTGAATATTAAGGTAAACTGCGGAGTGTGTTTCTGTATTGGTTCTCCCAGTAAACATTTTCTTATCTTAAAGACTGCAGTGCAGAGAAGGTGCTGATTTCGTGTAGGTGACGTCCACAGGAACAGTAAAACAGAATGTACAGTACAGAGACTGTATTTATAGGATACATATGATTATGTTGATTATTGATTATTACATATGATTATTATTACGTTTCTCAGAGTCACAAAATTTTAGGGGAAAAAGGCAATAATCAGGTGTTTATAAAAGAAGTCATCATGAAGTATAAAAGATATTTTTGGTATTAGAATGTGTTTACGTGTATACAAGGGATGTGTGCTCTGTCTTTATGCCTTGATGGGCAACAAAAGTCAACATAACAATGTTACACACATGTCTCAATATTAGTTGGAGTTTGTCTCTATAGAATAACTGATTCTAAAATTGTATTCATTCTTGTAAAAAAAAACCAAAAACTAACAAATCTAACATTATGACTTTCCATAAACTGACATTTCTTTCTTTGGAAAGAAAAGGTTATAATTCAGTAAGATCGATGAAGTCCATTCTCTTGCGTGTGGCCTTACTGACCTCTACAGACAATGGCACACAATAGAGAAGCTCTCAGCTGGACTCAGTTGTTCCGTTCCTGGAAACTGTTCTGTGGTCCAGTTTCCGTGGGTACAGCAGACAGAGGAGACAGAGAATAGAGCTGTGATTACTCAGAAAGTGCCCCCCAGCGAGGCGTGTGATTGAGTTCAGTGCTGAATGGGCCTGTTTGTGCCCATGGAGAGCATTGACTTATAAAGACTGGGACGTCAGGGTGTGCATCACAGGTGTGCACAAGAAAGTGGTGGGCACTGAATGGTGAGATTATATTCAGAGAGGGACTTTTAGAAATGTAGTCCAACTAATAAGGCTTTTGAGGGAAAATTAATAAGTATCTTTGCAGAACTAGTGTAGTAACAAGGATTCTACAAGTTATATTGTGTCATAAGTTATTGAATGTTTTTATAAATAAAATAAGGCCGAGTGCATTTAGCTTTTTTGGTTCTTTTAGAAAGACATTAGGATATGAAAAAGCTGTTAGCCTTACCTTAAATGTTTTGATGTTGACATGTAAAGTAAAGCTAGTAGCTTTTCAGATTTTTCCTGCATAAAACTGAAACGCAGCCTCACCATGTGTTTAGCCCCGGCTCTCTGACCAGCAGGAGACTCCTCAAAGTTCTTAGAGCCCGAGATGGTTCATAGGGCACATGTCAGACAGAGATGTACTTTGGTGGTCATTTAGAGACTTTATGTGCATGTGATAATTGTGTGATTTGGTTGTGATTTGGTGTAGTTGAAGGGGCCAATGAGTGGCCACCAAGTGGGTCTGAGAAGTGAATGAAAATAACTCAATGTACTATATTTATAGTCTAGTTCAATGCTCTTCTCTTTTGTATTAGCCACTAGCCTGACTGAGCTGATGTATTGTGTCCTGCAGGAGCGCTTTGAGGCCGTGTTCAGACTCTACGACGAGCAGGTCACGTTCCAGCTGTTCAAGAGTTTCCGCAGAGTGAGAATAAACTTCAGCACCCCAGAAGCAGCGGCCCGCGCTCGCATCGAACTGCACGAGTCTGAGTTCAACGGCAACAAACTCAAGCTCTACTTCGCCCAAGTGAGTGTCCTGAGACATAGAGGGACACTGACAATGGCAATTCAGTCTAATTCTGAGGCATAGTTCTTGCACTTTATTGGTGGTACTGTGCATTACACACATTACACATTTTTAGTACAGTGGCACACCAATCATTTTGTGCCTGCGACTCTTCATGAGCCATGTTAATACAGTGGGTGTTTATTTATGGGATCTGCACCAATTATTTATGCTCTTTCAACAACACACTATTTACTGCTGTATGCTCAAATGGAATTTTGTTGTTATTTAAATGACAATGACAATAAAGCTTTTATTGATTGATTGATTGATATACTCTAGAGTTCTGTCATAACTTAATATTCTGATATACCGACATTAGTTCATTAGTAGAATTAGTAGAATTAACACACATCACCTTGTGGTTTTAGGGCTGGATACTGAATTTCTAATGCTTTTTTTCAGAAAGGCTTAAGATTAAAATCTAGATTCATTTCACATTGCACTTTTGCTGAAATATAAGTTGCTAAATGAATACAGTGTGTGCAGTGTCGTGAGGGGGTGGGACGTGGGTGATTGTGCTAAACTGATTGCACTGTGAAATGTTGCAGATCCAGAATGGAGAGGAGGACATTGATAAGTCCTACCTGGCCCCCCCTCAGCCTGTGAAGCAGTTCCTGATCTCTCCTCCCGCCTCTCCCCCGGTGGGCTGGAGTCAGAGTGAAGACGCCACCCCGGTCATCAACTACGACCTGCTGTGTGCTGTGGCCAAGCTCGGACCAGGTCTGTAGAGCCACCGTTCAAAACGACTTCTGCCTCTT
This sequence comes from Gobius niger, assembly GCF_951799975.1. Lineage (NCBI taxonomy): Eukaryota > Metazoa > Chordata > Actinopteri > Gobiiformes > Gobiidae > Gobius > Gobius niger. The sequence goes on from NC_136867.1 coordinate 9,163,293, forward strand.
TATAAATGTGTGTACGCCAACAGTGCTAGCCTAATTTGGCAGCTTTATTTGCCTCGAGTTGCTGCTCTTTTTATTGCCATGTTGTTCTGATTTGCAGATGCTTTTTCAAAAACAGGCGTCTTGGGGGCACATTTAGGAATGAATTCAGTTGATATAATTTACTGCCTCGCCCTAGGAAGAGTGTGTATTTTTGTACATTCACATTCATCACTTCCTACAAATGTTATTTTCTTAATTTTCTCCAGTTTAAATAAGAAAAAGCAGCTGCGTGGTCATTTAGATCTGCTCTGTGCACTTCCAACTCTCTTTGCTACTGCAATAGATAAAAGCCAGTGAGAAGAGTTACTTTATAACCAGAGGCACTGGCTGTCTAAAGGTATTCTCCACCACATGCATTAAGAGCAGCGTTTACATCCCTCATTCCAGTAGTACCTGAGGTGGCTGTTTGTGCGGCTCAAATAGGGCAGAATAATTACCAAACAAAATGATACACAAATACGCAGGCTGCTGCAGGGTACACACAGTTAACCAAGAATTACTTTTTATCATTGACCTATTTATTTTTGCAATCCTGGGTGAGACACCCTGGTAGTTATTGAAAATGGATGCCAGTGCTGCTGGTTGAAGTAATTACTTTCATTAGCTTTGAGGTATGTGCTTCAAATTAGTTTTACATTACATCTAAACAGGGTTTAAACACTCAGAAACAAGTGTACCTTCCACATGACCCACTTTTTGGCATTTATTGTACAGTTTAATCTATAATATATATAAAAAGAAGTCATTTAAATTGTAAAACAAACCACTAGCTTGCAAAACTACCTACTAACTAACTAACAAACTACTACTATTTTGTATCTAAGGCAGAACGTGACTATTCTCTCAAAAAACACACATCTGAAAACAATATTTTCATGCAGTAGCAGCAGCAGCTGTTTTCGTCTAAACCTGGCTCACACACACAGCAGCTCTCCCAATGCAAAGAGCAGACACAGCACAGTGGCGCCCCCTGCCCTCAGTGCATGGCAACGACATGGCACTATTGTTTTGAACTCAACCCTCTATTGTTCAAATCAATTTCCTCTCTGCCAGCTGTGGAAGCGCTTCGCCATGGTAACCGCTAATACAATCTTCACATGGGATCGACAGAGACAGGCACGAGGAGAAAGAGCACAGCTATTCCCAGAAAGATCTCGTTCCTGGAATAGATGCTCCTCACTGAGGGGGGCACAATAGGAGCGGTCTCAAGAGGCTGAAGTTTAATTAATGTCACCCGATCTAAGTGATAAACAGTAGGTTAGAGTGGAAAATTAAATAGCACCCATCGATTTGGACTGATTGATACTGATACTGATATAGAGAGTGAGATTTGTTTTATTTCAGAATAAAGGTATGTGGTACCTTTATGTTTATCACAATATAATCAGCATCAGCGACTTCAGCTACTCTTCCTGGGGACATTTTACATCACAGATATTATTTTTACATTATGTAACAGTTCTTTGCAAATAGTCATATAATCAAAAAGATACTTACAAGATGCTTTACTAAAACAAAGAAGCTGGCTAGTTTCAGTTTAGACCTTTTAAGTGAAACCACTCCTGCTCAGTGTATAGTCGACCTGCTGCCAAATAAAGATCATTTGTCGCTCACAAAGCTTCTAGGATGAGACGACATTTAAACAACCGTGTCCAGGTGACATTGTTGTTTCAAATCAAGCGGTATAGGTTTTGGACAGCACTTTAGCTTTAACAAACTGATCTTATGTCCTTGAGCAAGTGTGTGTGATGTAACTATATCAGTGTGACTCAAAAATGCAGTGTTTAATTCATGTGTGTGTAATCGTTTTTCTTTTGGAGTTTGAATCAGTCGGACCATGTTTGCATTGACCACATTCATTAATGATATCCAACCCTCCTCCCTGCGTCTTTTCTCAGGAGAGAAGTATGAGCTGCACGCGGGCACAGAGTCCACCCCCAGCGTGGTGGTGCATGTGTGTGAGAGCGAGACGGAGGAGGAGGACGGTGCCCGGCCAAAGCAGCAGATCGTCCAGACCAGACGTCCCGATGGGCCCCCCAACGTCTGCAACTAGACCCCCCGAAACCGCCCACCTTCACCCTCACGCACACCGGTCCCTGCCCTGACAGCAGTGTGCCCTGTCTGAGTGCCGCGCCCCTCATTTCAGATCCACTCCAGAACGGACATGGCTGATGTATAAACAGACGGTGTTTTTAGGAGAGGACTGAGGCGGCTTCCACCTGACGATGGATCACTCACATCACATGGTGCGGCCGGCGTGAGCATCGGCCCCTACAGGACCCCCTGTGGAAGTGCGGTCAAGACATCACGCCAGGCTTCATTCAGCTCATCGCGTGTCACTATTTACAGTAGATACCTCTCCGTAACTCTTTGAGTTCTCTTCATAGTTGATTTGAAGTCCATTCGTATCTGCTGGCTTGTTTGCATGTAAATACTGTACACAGTATGCGACGCATACATTCAGAATAATAACAAGTTATAGGGAGATCTATTTAACATCACATCACAGTCCCATATGTGACTAACAATGTCAGATATTATTCTATGATTTTTTTATTATTGTTTTGGAGAGGTGTTTTTTTTTAAGTAGATGCCTAAGTATAAAATGTATTTGATACACTTTTGCATGCTTATGACTTCTGAGCTGAGGTGTTTTTTATCTTTATCTGAAAACAGTGGAGTACAAACGTTGTTTTGATGCAAGTGCATATCCTCACAGTGGTGTCTTATGGGAAAATTCATTTTTGTACCGAGAAAAAAAAAGAAATAAACAATAAAAGAAATGGTAATGCAAAGACAATTCACAGCCCTCTTTTATGAAATCTAGTGCATCGTCCAATAATCGACTGCTAACGTCACCTTTAGTCTCCATTTTGCAGAGCTCCTGTTGCATGTTCGGCAGTCTCCAAATCTCACGCCCACATCACTAATACCAGATTTTGCTGTAAATAACTGAATTTTTGTGCTTTTTTAATTTTGTGTATAATAGATCTCAAAGCATTTTTATATTTGGAGAAAAGGGAAATCATGAAAGCCTTGTGAGATTTTAACCAAAGCATTCACTTTCAGCTTACATTTGAGTCCTCTTGAATAGCATACTATATATTTCTATATGATTTAAAGACTGTGCCCCTTTAAACACCATCAGCATTTGGGGGAAAAAGCCACCCAGAAACAATATTAGCAGGAGAGTGCAATCCATGTTTTGTCTTTCAACTCTCTCATTACACCAACAACAGACAATATGAAAGTAATTCAGCCCCCGATATCCTACATTTGAATTGTCTACTGCAAAGTACAACAATTGACGTTATTTATTTATTTATTTGTACATTCATTTTGTTGTAAATTCTGTAAAATATGTCTTTCTGTTTTGTTCTACTGCAGTGAAGATGTCCGTCGCATCTTACAGGAGGTGGAGAGAGGTTTTTTTTTATGCTCACACATTGTCTCAAACTAAAGATGTACTGTATTCGGTTGTGCTTAGTGTTACCTGTCATGGGTACAGGCCATCGCTGCTTATCCGCAAATGTTGTAACCGTAAAAGAAAAAAGGAAAAAAAAAAAAGAGAAAAATCTTGATGGAGCTAATAAGAACAAAATCACGCTCAAACTAATGTCATGATGTTGAAATTGTCTCTTTCATTTCTATAATTCCAGTTGTGCTGCTGTTTCTCTGTTGTTAGTGTTTCTCGACTTGTTTGTGAATATTGTATCTCGTATGGTAGCAAAAACAAGCAATAACTGACACTTGTCCGACAATGTTGTGCTGATATCTGGGGGATGGTCTGTCTCAGTATCCGCTTCTCTTTGTGTAGCCTATACGATAACTTCTTTGTTTGAACAAGACAAAAACATAAAGAGCTGTTCTTAAGACGACGGTGTGGTGCATTTATTTATGTACTAGATACTCTTTTTGACTACAAGGTAGAGTGGGGTGCTGCACAGTGGCCAGGGACATTGCTTCTCAAACTGTGGCACATACTCTATACCACCAGGGGTTATTTGCAATTTTAGACTTTATTCATTTTCATAATATTCATTTTATACACCCCTTATTTCCAGACGCTCCAAGTTGCATAATTCATTGATTCCATATTTGATGATGGTAAGCAACAGCCACAGCTGCCCTGGGTGACAGAGGTGAGGCTGCCAATCTGCGCCTCTGACCTCTACCAACTCCGCCCTCCAACCTAGTCCCTCACAGTCTCCATCCTCGCACTAACCAGATCTGAGATCAGCACTGACACGGTGGTATGACCACCATTTTTAACTAGATATCATTTAGATTTGGCTTTGGAATGAGAACTTGTTTAGTTCTGAGTCGATGTCGATCTAGGCCTGGTGGTATTTAGAAGGTCAAATATTTTATGTGGTACAGTTCCTCTTGTAAAATGTGGAGAACCATGGCCTTAGGAGTTTAGGTCAGGGTGCTGCCCATATCGGCAATGCAAAAAATAAAGTTAAGATTAGCTTCAGACTACAACCAATTTGAGTGCCCATGCACCCCAAAATGTATTGGGTGGAAATAATGTTTTCCTTGTGACCAGTCAGATCCTTGTCATAAATATAGCCTACATTAAGTGTAGTAGCTTAAATAATATTATGTTTGAATCTATCTTGAATCTTTAAACTAACAATGTAGGCTCATATCCTTATTCTTTCAATCAAGATTATTGTCATATGATCTTAATCATGTATTATGTACGGAAATATCAAACAGCAGAGATAGTGAGGTCAAATGTATTATTGAAGTACTGGCACTGAGCAATGTTTTTAAGAAAGCTTTTGGGGCATTTCCACAGTGGTACATCGAAATCTGGTCATGTCACAAAATACTTAGCCTATAGGTGCAACTAACTCAAGAGGATAACTCTGAGCCATGTGATAGTGATGGTGCAGTGGTTTAAGCAGCTTTGGAACCAAAGGGTTGCTGGTTCAGCTCATGATACTGCGTCTTTGGCCACGCCAATCACAACAATGTGGCGGGATTATAGGTGTTAACCCTTTATAGGGCAAGTGACTATCTTTGGCAATTTCTGCGCACTTTACACATGGCCTCCCTGCTGCACATCAGTAAGGTAAAGAAGCATGTAGTCCTCACTCAGCCAATCAGAAGAGATCGCCCTGCATCACAGGTCCCACTACTGTGGCATTTGCCCAATCAGCAGAGACCTGGCGCGCTCTCAACTTCCTGTTTTCTCTGAAGTGTGAAAAAGACCCAAGTCCTGCTAAATTCATGATACATTTCTTTGCATAAGTTGAAAACTAACCATGGTAAGTTGATGAAACTCACACATTTTATTGGTACCATATGGCACCATATTTGTTCACTTAACCTTAAGTTAACTACTTTTGTCCATATTTGGACATGCCAGTAGTACCTATTATTCATACTTACAGTATTTTCTTGACAAAAAAAACATTAAACCCTAGGACTATGTTTGAATGTTGCCAAAGGTTACATTTAGTAACATTTCTAGACAAAACAATATTGGAGGTGACTGACCCCGCCCACTGCAGGTAAAGCACAATCACATTACAGAAGGTGTGATCATTCAAACATCAATATCACAAAACACAATGTCTCCTGAATACCAGCTCCCCCGAGACCTGAAAGTACTTTTTGCATGTTTCCTTTGTATTTTTTTTTTACCCCTTAAAGGGCAGTGGACTAAAGGGTAACTTCGTTTTTTTTTTTACCAGTTTACAGTAAGGAACCAAATATGGGAACTTCGCTCACATTGATTTTCTGCATGATAATGAAAGATTTTTGAAAAATGTTACAACAGAAATAAACTTGTGTTAAGTCCCACTGGGAAATCACTTTACTATAAACCGTGTTCTGGAAGAATCTCTCTTCGAGGCCTGTCTGCCATTAGGAGCCATTTAAGATACACAGCATTCCCTTTGCATATGAAGTATTACTATTATTTACAGTTTGCACTTAAAGCTTATCTATTACCCGTTCATGAGTCTGATGAGTTAATCATTCCGTGACATTTGCACATGAACTTGGAGGTTAGCTGTAAAAAATGTGGCAACACAAGCTGTCACTTACAAATGACACACACAACACCCGTCTCCCTCACATATTGTCGTCTGCATTGTGTGAGCGAGGAAGAAAGCCCTGGGAACAATAGAAAAAAGGTTATGTGACTCACTGAAACTGTTCGCGCAACAATGTTCACTGCTCCAATAACCAGCAAAAGCTATTTCGAAGAGGCGGCTGCGTGTGTAAAGTTTATTTATTTCAATGGACGCCGTGAAAAGCGGTCAATATTACTTTGCACAGACAGTGTAGCTTTCATGACACATCCGAGCGCAGCCTACGTCCAATGTTCAGATCTTTTATGTTGTTTCTCATTGTGCCTTCATCTCAAAAGAATATATTTACAAAATGACTCCCCCTCACAATCTGAAAACATGCTGTTGTTTTTATAGCCTGATTACTAATTGCATGGTGCTGTTCAAAATTACAATAGCAACATTTTTCTCTGATTTGTTTTTCTTCCTTTTTCTTTTCTTGCCCAGCTTCCCGTTGAGCACTTGCTGTTCTCTTCACTATAGGTTTGACCGTACAGAGAGCCCTTTTGCATTAGCGAGCGGGGGGATTTCCTTCACAATGGCCCCCTCAGTGTCTCCTCCAACCCAGATGCAACTTACACTCCACCCTCCGGGGCAGCAGCAGATCAGGTGACCCTTCATTTCGCTAATGGCTCTTTACCATCACATACCTTTTCAGCTCTCGGCTCAAGAACCTCTCTGTGACGCACGGATTCATGCCTCAAACTCACATACTGTAAATGTTGAAATGTTCAACAAGGTAAAAGGTAAACCACTGACAGTGCTTAATGGATCTATTCAGCCCACCGTCAAACACAAAGCATCTGCACAGTCAAGTGGATAAAGTGTTCCCAATGTAAATTACTTTGGGCCAATAAACACTGGTGGTGGTGAAGAGGGGGATGTGGAGTGGCTGTGAGGCTGATGGTTCTGCTGCTGCGGTGAAGGTGATTAGGACGTTATCATTCGAGCCTGGATATAGCAGAATGGAGGGAAAAAGTGTGTGAATGCCTTGGCGGGACGGTGGACAGTGACAAACAGAGGACAGGACTTTAGGGACAACTATAGGAAACCTTATCTAGTGTCGCTCTGTTGCGGTGCCCTGGGATATGGCAGAGGAGCGCAACAATGTGGGTCTGCCCAAATAAGGCTGCATTACAGTCTCCCACAAAGGCGCCACACTGACTGGCTTTGTAACGTGGGCACCTCCCTGGCCCTGAAAGCATTGCAGGACCCTGAAGGTAACACAAGAAAAAGGCTTGGAGTTCTGGGAAGTGCAATGAATGCAGATGAATATCCAGGAAATGTGTTGCCATGTCATCTTCTTCTGTCCCTCAACACATCCGCTATTCTCACTTCATTGCACCTTCACCTTCTGAGTGTCAAAGTATCCAGTTAACAGCACTTCAATGTGAACAGTCTGTATACTGGGTGGGAGGGGCTTTTCTTTGTAAAACCCTTTCACACCCAAAGGTTTGGGTATGAAAGTACATAATTGCCCAATCAACTAATGCATAAGCTCTTAAACTTAAAGTAAATGCACTTTAATGTCATTTATGTCAGAGGGGTCATTAGGTCTCGATTCCTTTATTTTGGTGGGGTTTGAATGAAGTGTTGGATACAGATGAAAACAATAAATATGCCAATTTATTGTATAAGGCAATGAATAAGATAATTGGCCTATACAGATCCAGAGATTTTTTTCCAAGTCTCTGCACAAGCATTGCCTATTTTAAGACTGCAAGTTCCTTATACAGCCTGATTTATGCTGCACGTTTTCCGCGCTAAAGCGTCTAATAGCAGAGGAACTTCCTATAGGTCACTACCAGGCTGCAATTAATGGAAAAGGTGGCCGGTATAGTATGTTGTGTACTTTGAACAAACACACCAAGTACCTTTGCACAGTCACATTATGCTCACTGTTAATTTTTAAACCATACATGTATGTGAAAGCTTTCAAAGGTCCATACAGGTGCACATTAGGTTAAATATGATAACGGCTATACATATATATCACAGATAAACAGACCCCAAAGAAAATCATTTATTCACTTATTTGGTAAAACTGCAAGTTTATAGCAATAACTTACATATGGTACCAACATGAAACAAGGAATTATACAAAACAAATTGGCTGCTAATATTAACAGATTTTCTTTTTAACCCATGGCCGGATCTAAAGCAAACTGAGCTCATGCAGAGGCAAGAAACCTGGGGCCCCATTAGCTTCATGCTGTCGTAACTGCTTTTCCTCTCACAATTAACTTCACTGTAACACCGCAAACTATTTCTTTATTTGGACAAAATTCAAAAAGCACTGCAGCCTTGGGTCAAAAGCACACATTGTTCCAAAAATGAGAACTGTTGTCAAAACCTGCACACACACACAGTGCTGATGTAACCACACTGCACAGCAAATGTGTTTTCTAATGAAACTTCAAATGCAAACAACAAAAGTGACCTTTTCCTCATGTGTTCGGCGAATAACAAATGTTATTGCTCTGGCAAAGAAAGAGTTGAGTTTTGGAAATATGTGCAAACCTTTGTATTCAAGGCTTGGACAAAAGAGTCATGTTTTTGGTAAATGATTTTAGTCGAATCGGTGGGAGAAGCAGTAAACGGAGCTTAGTGTCTTATCAATCAAGTTCATTGTTAGGCTTTTTTATTGGCAGCTGCAGCATGCCTGCAGCCTCTTTGATCCTTGATGGAGCCTCCTCCTGTGTGATGTCCCAGGCTGCACCACGCCTCAGAGCTGGGCGGAAGGACCTGAAAAACCAGCTGCCTCACATTATTTCTCCAGCTCTGCTCGGAGTAGCGTTTTCTCGCCCGGCTCCGGATCACAACACCGGCCACATTCGTCTGGATTTGTCTGTCAGGACTATACTTTGAATCTTTGGGTCCCCTCCGGAGCTCAGCCGGTGGACTATGCTCCCCTCAGGGCGAGACTGAGGGAGCTGAGCCACTGCCCAGGTTCAGCGTGGGACACTTGGGTAAGTCTTCATATGTTAGGGCTTTGTGAGAATATAAGAGTGGATGTTTGTGAGAGAGGGGCTTCCCCACTCAGAGCCAGACACAGGTGAGCCTGAGGTGAAAGGAATAGCTCAGATTCCACAGGCTGAGATTGAGACGCCTGTTAGAGTGACCAGCGCACAGGCAGCCTGTTTGTTTGTTTTTACCATTTTATCAATCACATTTTTGTGTTTCCAGGGTTTCCTCAATAATTTAGAAGCTAAATCTCATTTGGAGGTGCCTGCTCAGAGGCAAAACTCCACGTGGCAACTACATATTCACTCTCAACACTGTAATATGTTGCGTTATGCATCAAGGGGAGGTTGCACTCGCAATCCCAAGTCCATCTTCTTGTGTATAAGATTATTATCTGCAGTACAGTGGTCAGGGGTGGTCAGATAATATGGATTGAAAGCTATACATATAGTTTGAATGAAAAATGTGCCCTGTGGGATCTCAAACAACAGTGATTCCTTTATTGGGGAGAAGGGTCCTGCACTAGGGAACGAGAGGCACAGGTGAAACACAGTACGGTGGAACAGGCAATCAGCAGCCTGGGCAATAACAGGGACAAGGACAAGGCTGACCTCAAAATAAAACACTTATAAGGGCCCCTCATAGCGTTCAGCGTGGACTGACTGAATCTCGTTCATGCCAGCAGTTTGGCTGGGTTTTTGGAGCCAGCTCCATTGTTTAGAATAGAGAGAAAATAAAATAGGACGATATTGTGTGTTAACAGGTGAAGGTAAGAATGACAAACCTGAGTTCAATAATGACTTAAAAAGGCAATAAATGTTTCAATGGAAAGTCCATTGCAGTACGGACCGTCCAGAGCCTGCTTTCACTTCCTACTGGGCTTCAGCAGCTAATACTAATGCTATGTCCATGTTTTTCATTGTCTATGTCACTAATAAGTTAAGTTAACAAAACTATAAAAGCATGTCTATGTTCTCACTGCTGTTTTTCTCCCCATCCAAAACAAAACAGATATGCAAAAAATGCACAGCTATTTAAAAAAAAAGGTTCTCAAACTATATGTGCTGTTCGTGCATTTGTAAATCTACCTGAGCGGCTGATTGAAGGCAGAATTTTAATCTGCATTCCCACATTGCATCACTCGATGCGCCACCTTCGAAACAGTGTCTCAACATTGTCCTGCAGAAGCAGAGACGAGCTCCACACCTGCCCCGCCTCACAGTGTACCCCCAACACCCTCTTCACTTGTAAACACAGCCAGTGGAGGAGTTGTGGGGAGCAGAGCAGAGTTCACTACTGATCCTGATACTGACAATAGAGGATGGCTTAAGGCAGCTTTAAACTGACACAGACAAATGAGTGTGGCGCTCTATAGAATGAGCGAAGCTGCTGAGGCGCTGGCAGGTGTAAAAGAAGATTGTGATGTGATGAAAGGTTTAAGGAAAATGCTTCTAACTGAGACAAAAGGGGGATGTACAGTATATTTCAAGAGCCTTTACTGCAATGGAGAGTTGTTCCTGGATGACTGAGAGCAAATGAATTTAACATGAATACGCGTATTCATGTTAAAATATTTGACCTGAATGTCTTTATGGCACAGCACTATTATTACCAAATGCCTCTCAGGCGCCTCCAACTCACATGAGAAACAGGAAACTTTACAGTTGTAAAAGATGGAAAGTTTTAGAGCTGTGTGAATAACTGTAGCGGTATCTCAGTCAGCCGTTAAGAGCTGAATGAATGACTCATCAATGTCATTAATTAAAGGGAAGCAATCAGAAAACTGTTATGTCGGTTATATTCCTCTGTAGAGAAGTATTGTGACTCATGAGGTCTTGCGGTAGATGTATACAGAATGAAAGTTACAAGCGGTTCAAACAGAAATGTACATCACACTTATTTTTATTAATAGACAGACTTTGAGTTGTTTGTCTTGAATCACTAGCCTCTGATGGAAATGTAACCCCTCGGATACGCCTAATATCTCTGCTTAGCTCATGGGGCGCTTTGATGACTCACCAAAAGTCCTTTTTCTGTTCAGCCTTTTAATCACACCTTATTTTTGCATCATGAGTTTGAGGCCAGAAAATGTCATGTTTGCTTGATTGAGTTTAGAAATAAAGAGATAAAGAAATGAAATCAATCAATCAATAGAAAATCAAATTGCAAAAACAACTAAAGCCAGTAAATACAGGTACTGAAAATTGAACGTTGTTTTGTGTGATCTTGAACCCACTCATTGTGCAAGCCCACAAGTGCCATGCTTTGGGTTGCCAGATCCAATAAAACCAGTAGGCAATAAATCTAAATACAATTTACAGCAATCCAGCTAACAATTATTTCTTCAAAAGTGTGCATGCTACATGATCGACTTTAGAATCCCCCAAATACTATGATTGATGTGAAAAAAGGTAAATATGTACAACTATATTAAATGGTTTACACTTGTGCCTTGTTTGTCGGCTCAAATATTGACTGAGCATCCTTTGAATCTGTTACGAAGGGCAGGCTGCGTTACATGGTCCTTGTAAAAAGAGTAAACTAGTTGTCTCCATTGTATGCTACGAGTCTCTGAACAGACAGAAATGATTTGTTGACAGGGCACGGGCATTAAAGAGGATATTGGATTCTCAGGGGAAGTAGATTGCTGCTCTTACAAGTCTGCAGTGACATCCCACTGACCTTTTCAGCACAGGCCATGTTACGGTTCCCATTGCTCTGTCTGTGAGATCACTTGTTACCAAGGACCCACTACACATTTCCTTTTGGTTAGTTGAGTTGATATAACGGCCTTTATCTGCCAAGGCACTAAGAGAAAATTCATAAAGACAAACTCATTTTTTAATTGATCTGTCGGTTACATTAGCTGCCAAGTCCACTCCCTCATCCATTCTCCGCACATGCACCTGATCTATTCCATGACGTATGACGCCTGTTTACTCAGACTGCAAGAGTCACAATTATTCATGCAACATTCAATGATTTACTGTTAGACATAATTATATATGACTATTAAGTACATGGACACACCAAAGAGTGTTCTGATGCTGAGCTGCACTCAGAGTTCAGACCTAATATCTTGGAAAGATCCTGAACACAGCACGGATTAGACGGGAATGTCAACATGACATGACTCTGCCTGTGCTTGTAATTCTAATCACTATATCATTATTCAGTACAACATGATTGGAGACATGTATTTGAGGAAGTAGTGTTGCTTCAGCAACAAGAGAGTGACAATAACAGAGAGGAGCATGACAAACAAACACGCAAACTGCAGCCTCTAGTCGAGTGGTGTTTAATGATTGTGAGATGCACAACATCCGACCATTGATTTGTACATTTACTCACCAAGGTGACACCGAATACAGTGTTTGTGGTGGGAGGAAACAGAGTTTAACACCTTACACTAATACACATTGCTTTGTGACCTTGATGTGTCTTACTGGTCAATGTTCAATGTGAAGTTTCACATCATCCTGTCTCGGGACAACAGATGGAAATTAGCCTATGGCTAAAATCTGACATATCCACATATTTTATATATTCAATAATATGTACAGTCCCCATTTAAATAAAGAAATAATAAATAGAATAAATTGAACCAGATACATTGATTTGTTCACTATCACTGATATATAATTAGAGATAATTAAAATAGGTTCTAACATTACAGTGATACAAACTCAAAGCATCATAAGCTTCATATGTTCCTCAGAGATCTGCACAGTCTAACCGATCACTGATCTCTCTCCAGCCACATGGGAAAAGTAACACCACCACAGACCTTTGTATTACAAGACTGCAGTCCTATCTGAGTGATCACATTATTACTTAAAAAGTAAAGTCAATCCCCAAAATGTTCTGAGACCATTTGAGTGAAGAGCCAGACTATGAACAATACACAGCTCCATACAGAGTGCATCACCACCATAATATTCACTTAAACACATCACAATCTGTTCAACAGCCCCATGCACTTATCAGCAGCGGCCCCCTCTGCAAACAGTAGGCTAATGTACACCAATACTTATCGCTGCGGCTAATAGTTTGTCAACACAGAGCTGATTGTGCAATATTTATTGTACGGAGGATAAGACGTATATTGTATCGAATTCTTCCATCACCTTGTCATCAAAAATACCCCGCTTTCCTTTCACCGGACCTACATTTGGACGTATTGATATTTACTCTAGTCCTCATTCTCTTTAGCAGCTCTTCTCCGAGGTTAGGACTTTAACCTCAACATTGCAAAACGTGGTCACTCCTATCACGAGGTTAAAGCTGAGTAATGTATGATGACGTTTAGGTGAGCTGAGAGCTCACAGAAGAGGGCAGAGTTGGCACAGGATTATCACAGTGGAGTAGAGTTAAGGGACAGCCCCGAACAGAAGCTCTGCCCCAGTTGTTTCCTCAACAACAAGTGGGATCGTCCTCAGACAGAGGAGCTCCTGTGACATGCGGAAAATAAAACACAGATTCAAATTGATGATAATATTTGAATACTAGATGGCCCGTACTGTGTGGCTTTGGAAACACCATACCCATACTGATCATGTGTGATAAGAGTGTTGTGAGACAATAGGGTTTCAATTTGATTACATTTTCCACTACAATATCACAATTTACCCAAGGCTCCATTAAAGTGATAGTCTGTAAGATTGCAAAATGTGGAGAGAGAGACAGATCTACAAAGTAAACAATCAAGTTCTCTCCTGACCTGAAAACCACTCCTAGTCTGGAAACTGAGAGAGAGAGAGAGAGAGAGAGAGAGATTTCAAAAGTGTCCCCAGTGTTGGGAAAGTTCATTTTCTACATGAACTAGTTCAGTTCACAAATTGAACTAGTTTGTTCATAGTTCATAATTGTTTATAGTAAATAGTTTGTTCATAGTTCCAAAAATGAACTAGTTCACAGTTCTTTTTTTTGTTGTTCTTTTTTTTTGCTGCAAGCTATTATTCAGGCATGAAACAGATCAGGGGTGAAATAGGTGAGAAGTATATTTTCCCTCTCAGGGAAATATTTTTATATTCCATATCTTAAAGCAACAATCTGAAGTATTTTGAGATGCATTTTTGCCAACCTTGGAAGAGCTGGAGAAAGTTGACTTCAGCCATGAGTCAAAAATATTATGGCCTCCTCACTTAGTGTTATGCAAACTCTTTCATGTCAGCCTGTCACTGTTTTCAGAGTGGATTTTGGATATCTTTGCTAATCTTTTTTTTTTTAAGTTTAATTGGTAAATTCTTAGTGGAAAATGAAGCTACAAATATTCAATTGCATTTGTGTTAATTTGGTAAATTAATCATGTGAATAAGATTGTTTTAGGAGCTAATTTGTTGTTAAAAACTCCACATTGTGGCTTTATGCAAATGAGTGCGCACCGCGGAGCAGAGGAGTTTGGAGCGACACAAGGGAAACGTAACCTCACTCTGTGACTGCTGCGGGCACCGTGCGGACCCGCTGGTTACCCGTGCGCCAGGGCATGTGCCAGAGCCATAAACAGCAGAGTTCAGCGCCACAGGACTGGACACAGTTGGCGCGGGGGCGGAGCGGAGCTAGCGCGAGCTACACTGTGGACCCGCCAGAGTTTAGAGCCGCTGGTAAACTTTGACGGCGCGGCGGGGTTTTATATTCACTGATATAAGAAATCTGGCACCATATTGAACGAACGTAAATAGAATGAGAATGCCGTTCACAGACACCAGAATGAACGCGTTCATGGTTTCGTTCATCAGGCAGTAATCCAGTGCGTTCAGTTCACGTTCGCCCAAAATAGGAACGAGTTCACGAACTTTCGTTCAATGAACGCGTTCAGGTACATCAGTAGGCTACATCACTGCCCGCCCCCTCCCCTTCTGACCGGCCACAAGTTCACAGGAGAGCTCCTCTCATTGGTCGAAGTGATGGCACCTGGGATTCCGATTAGTTGCTAAGATCAGAAGATTAATTACTTTATGTTATGTCAAAGTGCATAAAAACTTGGTAAAACTTACAGACTATCACTTTAATAGCATAATAGCTGTATAGAAATATCTCTACTATGATGGATTTTTCCTGGACAACTAACCCCATCCATTTACGCATACGACAACAGCATAAGCCAAACTGAGATGTGAGAGGATTCTATTTGTTCCTACTCATGTTCTACCTTAGTTAGCATGCAAAACTTAAAGGGACATAAACAGAAAAGCCAAGATCACCAAACGTCCTTCACTCACTCACTCAATCATTTATATTCTGAGAAATGTGTTATTGAGTTTAAACATTTTCTCGGGACTTCCATATAAAGCTCTAATGAGACCGATGGGGCTCTGAATAAAGAAAACAAACAGTAAATCAAAACCTCTTTCACATAACAGCATGTCAGTTTGGTTTCATCTCTTTGACTATCCCGCTCATGGCTCATATTGTTCATGTTTGTGGCTCTGCAGCAGCGACTGATGGAGTGAGAAGAGATGCCAGTGTTGATTAGTTATAGAAATGACCTGTGAAACATTTTATCTTCTGCTAATATTCGTGACAATACTAGCAGGAGGTTCCAGAGAATTGCACTGGATGATCTGTGCATTTCCTTTACTATCTGTTGTCTGAAAGTTTTCTTCTACTCTCATCTTGGGAGTTGTAAAGATTCTTTTTTTTTTTAACCTGGCAATGTCTTTTGTCTTTGCAGGCTATTGCCAAACATGCAAGCTTCAACTGTCTCACCTGCGATTAATACAACTGCGAACACAACCACCGTTACCAAGTCCAAAGAGCAAATTCTAATCCAGAGTAAGTGAATACTCCCCTGTACATGTAGCACTGCAAACCTTTATTTAGCTGGGGCTGGTTCATGACCTCTGTCTTGTTATCTTTAAGAAGACAAATATTACCAATGTATTTCTTAATGCCTGTAAGTTTAGCGCACAATTTGACCTCTTTTCACAAGCAAAGGAAGTTTTCCAGTGCTTGAATTTACACACTTTTCTCTATATTGGCTGTGCTGCTTTTGTTTTTTGCACATTGTTCCCTTCAGTTACCAGAAGAAGGAACAGAATGCAGTCCGAAAAATGTCTGCACTAGAAGAGAACTCAATGATTTATTTCATTGCTTGTGCTTTTATTCGTTATAAATACATCTTTTACTGTGAGAGCTCATCTCTCCTCACACCTGAGGAGAGACCTGAACAGAGACTTAATTAGATGAGGTCCTCTTTCAAAAATAGCACTATTCATCTTGCTTGTTGTTTGGTTGCTCTTGTAAGCGACATACAACTTGAAATGTTCAGCAATGTGGCTTTAAATATGCTGTAAAATGAAACAAACAGAAACAATGCAAAAGAGCCTATGAAAATAAAATGTGCATCCTTTGAATGTGAAATGACCCACCCATCTGCACATCTCAAGGCGAATATGCCGTGTGTGGGCGCACATGCTTCCTCCATTGTTCTCATGTGAACAAGGATGTGTAATCGAAGGTCCGGTTCAACAGTCTCCTCCTCTAATCTATAAAACCGTGGCAAACCAAGCGTCACCAGTATAAAAGGCTTACGTCACGCCGTCATCAAGATAAATTGCACAGGAGTGGCCTTAAATCACAAATATTTACAGTGTTAGTGTCACTGCTGCTTCCAAACTGTAACATGCAAATCTTCCATACCATAAACCATGACCTTAACCCCTGCTTCTGCCTTGTTTTGCATGTCTCTTTCAGGTTCTGGGGCCATGATCGCGGTCATTGTCATAGGCATCATAATTATTCTCGCCTTTCTACTCATCGTTCTTAAAACGTACAACCGGTAAGGCTGCATTCCCCATGGGCAGGCAATTTCTACATGAAAGATCACTATGCACCAGACAAACGAGGGCTGTTTTTAGCACCGGCAATGGCTCGTACTTGTAGTTCTTTATTATATCACGGACGACTGCAATTAAAATGTTTTATGCCACCTTTTTTTGTAATGGGAGAGTCTGAATGTGCTTTACAGTTTTATGTCTCATGAGGCAGGCATGACACAAAGCCAAGGGACAACTAGTAATCAACTCTTCATATGCGTCATTGCCATTTTAACACTCGTGTAGTGGTAAGAATTAATCATAATGTTAAAAAGAACTTCAGATATTGTTCAAAAGAAGTCCTACAATGCATTTGTCAAGCTTGAAATGAATAACAATGAAATAGTTAGGGCATAGTTACACTTTAAAATGTTTTCTTTCCTGTTTGTGTAAATGCTTTTGTGACACAGTTGGAGGCCTCGTTATAAATGTTGTTATAATTTATCAATTCCTTTCTAAAATGTTTTCTTTTTACAAAATGTATATAAAGACAAGGTGTGAATGTTAAATGGCTAGATTAATTTCCTGACACATTTCTCACATTCCAATTCCAATGAGTTAATTTCTTTCTTACTAGCCGGCTACTTCCTGGTTGAGGCACAATGGACTTTTTGTCACATTCTTTGCTTTCTCAATATGTAGAAGAACAAACTAAAGTTGGTATGGCCTTGAATTAAGAAAATTATTATTATATAATGGTCTTCTGTTAAGAATAGAGTATCGTTTAGGCTCTCTGATCCATGTTTGAACTTTAAATGCTTGTAAAAAGTTTAGATTTGACAAACCACACAAAGATGATAATAATAGCAAGTCCGTTACCTAAGTGAGTGGTTTTTGTAACATTTGTAACTTTCCCTTTGTGCACAGGAGGACACATGTCTCCAGGGTCCTCGGCGCCTCGACCAAACCTCGCCCCAAAATGTCCCAGTCCACCACTCAAAGCAACATGCCCCTGACTGCAGTGGGGATCAGCTCTGTGTCTGGCAGCATCTCCTTCTCCAACCCTCCCTCGGAAAACGGATTCCGGCTCCCCAGGGCAGAGCTGAGCAGCCTGGAAGACAACTCCAACCCCCCCTCGGAAAACGGTTTCCGACTGCCCAGGGCGGAGCTCAGCAGCGTGGACGAGAATACAGAACAGATAGAGCAGTTCAGCGCGACGAGCGGCTCCACTGTGGTGACTATTCATGACCTGCCCGAGATGGAGAACACATAGCGCCGCGGATAGTTTCATCAGGGACGTTGACTGACTGACTGAAAGAAGACTCCAGGAAGTACAATGAAGTAACTGTTTCAAGAGTGGGATTGTAGGACCCCATCTCGTCCTCAAACCGGTGACAGGTTAAAGGAAGCCCTAAAGAAATAATAGCACACATGTGAGGAAGGAACTGGCACTACACAGATGTTTACAGATGTAGAAGTAATTCAGTGATGCCATGTGAGCTCCAACATTTACCCCCAAAGTCTACACCCACCTGCAAGCCCAAAAGGGAAGCTCTGTCCGAGCTTCATAGAAATAATTGCCCCTCCCTTTCGTTTCATCCATTATGAAGGAATAATAATACAACTATTGGTTTAAGTTGACAAAGAATCTCTCCATTGAATCATGGAATGAAATTAAGTTTCATTTTTATAGATAGTCCATCAATCTCACCTAATGGCTAATCCACTCTGAGAGACCATCCTGTGAACGCAATTGAGAAAGCACCATTTGTGGTTTTAGATCAAAATGTGCCATTGTGTCCTCGTGGAGGCTTGCCAAATAAGTTCCAGGAACATCTCATGAAAGAGCCTTAATCCTTCCTTTAGAGTTCCCCATTGTCACCTCTCATTATTAACAAACATTGAAGACACAATGAGTGACTGCACAAGGAAATTGTTCTTCTCATACTTGTGTCATTGATGGCAGTGTTCACAGTTATGAAGCCAGTAAGATTTTTTGTATGTAGGCTTATCACAAATATGAAGAGAATTATACATAAAAGTGATTACTTGGTCAACATTTACAAAGAATATGCATTAATGTATTAGAGTACAGTGAAGATGTGTGTATAGATTGTACTCCATTACATGTAAACATATTGCACCAACATTGTAAATTATTATATTGTTTTTAATGTATGTGATATTTTTTGTGAATAATTAAACCATTATTTTTGTTTATACTCCTGTGAATCCTTGTTTGTTAATGCTAAAGGATTTTGCACTTTATTATAGTCCGAGTCTACCTAGATATTTGCATTTCTTTGTGTGTATATTTAACAAACAAATAATGTTCATAATAAAATGGTCGCATTTTTTAAGTATTGTCTTTTGAAATATCTTATTGTGGATTTCATCAACTCCACATGATGCCCAATGTCCATTACAATATACGGACTTAATGTAGTTGGCTCCCTCTAGTGGTCGCAGCATTTAACAGCAACATTCCCCAAAACTCGGACACACTATCTAACCCCGGAGCAGTGCTGATAAAAACTTTTCCAATTCACCGTAAACCAATTAACTTGTACCTATATAGTTTGTGCGTCTTTAGCTGAAGTTGCAAATATATATATATATTTTATATATATTTAGGGTTGGACTAATTTCGCAACAGCTGCGTTTTCTTGAACGCAACTTGGGCATGCTACTGTTTACAATATGGTGTCTGTCGGTGAGTTTGATTCGCTTCACTCTTTATAACGCCTTTCACTTCTTGCTTTTAAACATTTCATGCACATTTATACTCCTTAAACTAAACTGTGGCAGATTCTTGCCAGCCATCACAAATATTATCTTGTAAATCAGCTGATCTAAGGTGAACTCGAATAGCATGCTAATGTTATGCTAAGGAAGTGGACTGCGCCAGCTCATTCATACACACGTAATTGAGCAGTCAGAAAACATAGCCTTTGCTCTTCTCTATGTTTCAGTGGAGCTGCTGTCTCTGGTGCTCGTGTCAGCGCTGTGGGGCTGCACAAACCCGCTCCTGAAGAGAGGCACACAGGGCATAGAGACTGTGACCCAGGCCAGCAGAGTGGTCCAGCTCCTGGCCGAGCTCAAGTTTCTCCTACTAAACCTCAGTGTAAGCTTAAGTGACACATTACTTCTTAATTGACAGGTCAGCAAGAAGCGCTTAGCCTAAAGCGTTTGGCTGAAAAAGTGTCTACATAATTAAAGTCTGTCCTTCTCTTTGTGTTCTCACAGTACATGGTGCCATTCCTTCTAAACCAGAGTGGGTCTTTGATATATTATTACACGTTGTCTACAACTGGTAAGCATCCTAAAAATAATAACAAAAAAGATTATTTATAGTAGCATAAGTAATGTTTTAGATGTTGATAATAAAACAGGAAATGCCACATGCACTTTAAATGTTATTTGTGTATCTATATTTGATCTAGAACTATCTCTTGCTGTTCCTGTGACAAACTCCCTGACATTCCTTTGTACATTAATCACTGGAAAACTACTGGGTGAAGAGTTTGATGGAAAAAGTAAGTGAGAAAACTTAATTAAATATGTATTGAAGTTCATCAAGCACTGAATTAATAATGATGCAGTTAATACTGTGAAAATATTGTGTTCTCTCTCCAGGGGCTGTTGCAGGCATGTTTCTCACCATGACAGGGATTACTCTGTGTGTCATGAGCTCCATGAATCCATCAAAACAGAATGAGGCTCAAGTTTAACATTGTGTGTATGTGTATTTTTTTCCGTGGTGTATTGCAGACAGCTTTGTATTCTCGTTATCAGCACCCACTGAGCACTGTCAGGCTGTAAAGAATTTGGGAGACAATTTAAATTCAGGCAGTGTCTTCTCTGCTTAAGAGGCTTGTCTGTTTTTGATACAAAGAGGGTTCATTTAAGGTTCAGTTTGGGCCTCAAGTAGATTTATGGCATGTTCAGAAAAAGGAGACTGTTAACTAGTTAAACTCTTCTCAAACGAGCCCCATGGGCAGCAGTTTTACAACGGGCGTAAAAATAGAACAGAAACATTTTGCATCTATGTAACAACACTGCAGTGTGTTTGTGTGGCAATAAGATAATTGCTGTTCTATATTGAATGTGTAGCGGTTTTCTGAAAAAAAACTCTCCATGTAATTATAAAGCATTTTTATTGTGAGCTGCATCATTTAACCTGCACAAGGTTTAGTTATTTCTTTCTTGAGCTACATGAATATACTTATTTTTGTAAAATGTAAACGTTTATTTAAGTAACTGCAAAATACTAAGATTTTATTTATATATTTAAATATTGTATCAAGTGTTAAATAAACTTGACACAACCCATTCCCTGTCCTGGCTGTTTCTGACAAAAGCTGCTTTCTTTTATAAAGTTAAAATTGAAATCTTACATATAAGGTTAGGCAGACAGTAAACTGTCAATTAAAAAAATAAAATAAAATAATTTATTTGATAATCACAACATGGCATACACGTTAACTGACAGTACATTTATATCGTTCGCTCGGCTCTTGTCAAGAACATTATGATGAAACAACTGCATTTGTCACAAGGTCTTCTGTGTAAAGTTTTTGTTCTGCTTTTGGATTCTATTGAAAAGAAATAAATTAACATTTAACAATAGAAAGAACAAGCTGGATTTTTTTTACAAGAGGGTAAAGAGTTAGTCTTACTCTTGGAGACTTTGTCTGTCCTTGAGATGAGGCTCTTGATTTTAAAGCAGTCTCTTCCTGGTCAGAATGATTTAAGGTGAGGCGTTTAGTAGAATCTTTTATGTTCTCAGCATCCTCACCAGTCCCCTGGTTATCCTCTGTTCCAGATGACACTCCCTGCACATGAGTACTTGTTACAATGGTGCAGTTTTCATAAGTTTATTCTATTCAATCATATAGACAATTATTATACTTATATTGAAATGATTACCACCTGAATTGTGTCGTCCAAAGGTTCTGCAGCATTTAGTTCCTCATCCTCAACTGTTTCCGCCACTCTCTAGAATAATATGGTATTAAAACTACACAACTATACATCTACTTTATTTAAAATGTCTGCAAAACTAAATGGAATCCTGTGTAGTTCAGCAAAGTTGAGTAATAAATGATGGACTATTTCATTTTAACATGATTTGACTCATGTAACACATGAAAGTACAGCTAACACACAAACCTGATCAATGGGAAGCTCAGTGGCTGTATTCTCATCCTCTGGCACTTCCTCTGCTCCTCGCACCTCCTCTCTCCTCCTCCGCCCCGCTCTTTTAAACAAACTGTGCCGGGCTGGGACGTACATAGATATCACAATCAACAGTTTCTATATAAAGACATTTATACTAGATATAGTCGCTCCTTACTTGCTCCATTTGGAAGCGGATACCCTCGGTTTTTGTGCACCTTTACTGGTCTGGAAAAAAACACAGAAGGATCTTCTGGGCCCACTCGTTGCTGTGAGGCCTGTGGAGATGAGGCTTCATCTCCAGTCGACTTCACCCGTCTGCCATCGCACTAGGACAACACAAAGTCAGATCATAATGTGTAACAACGTGTAGTTACATTATTATTCCCTTACCTCTGGTGAGTTAAGCAGAGCTGAGTCACTGTACTGGTCATCAGTTCCATTCATTTCTTTTCTGTTCTAACAATGCAATAGACACAAGTTATTGTACAGGTGTCCTTATTGCAATATCAGCAGTTGAAAGTCAGGCAGCCAAACCTGACAAAGTACCTCATTCCTCCGTAACATCCGCCTCTTCCCAGGGTAATTCCTCCAAAAAGAAAGAGGACAAAAGGTGAGGGATCAGAGAGCACTGTGGTGGACATAAATTGTCACTTCTGTCTGAAGGCCATTAGCCTGACAGCTAGTAAACACAGCACTGCACACACAATCCTTGCATAACAATACCTCTCCGCCGCTTTTGAGACCAGCAGCTCCAAATATGGAAGTTTCTTGAACCTCTCCGTCCCCACGGCAACGTAAAAGTGACCTGTCTCCAGCTCAGAGGCCGAGGCCACGAGCACTCCTTCCAGAGAGCACAACCTCGGAGAACACAGAAGTATGAAGTTTAGATCTGATATTTAGCTTTTCCCTCCATTTTCCCCCATCTTTTACACTTACCTGCGTACAGCGCCAGTTCGAAGGCTAACCTTCTCTGTGATTAAACTCAAAACCTGCCCCAGGTCCTGCTGCATCGTGCGAGGAATGATGAACCGGAATGGTGGACACAGGAGATCTCCATTACGAAAAACACTAAAAACAATGAAAAAATAAACTCCCATTACTGAGATTGTGACCACCATCATGTGATGTTTCCTCATTAAAAAAACAGTCCATGACTTCTGTTTTCTTTAAGTCAAGCATGTTTGAGTCATCCTACATAATCCGTCTGTCTCCTTTAGACAAGTTCAAAATAACATGCTCACACTTACTGTATAATGCAGGGTATAGGAATAAACTTCCTCCATTTGGCTGAGACGTTTGGCCTTTGGATCACTTTAGTCTGAAAGAAGCAATAAAATCAAATGGATAATAATGAATTGGTCTGAAAAGGGCATAGATTTAAAGGTCTCTGAATACCTAATTTGACTTTTGACTTTGACCTTTGCTTTACCAGGAAACCAAATGGGGGTAACATGGGGGTAGACAAACTCAAGACCAACCACTGCTATTTCAAACATGAGTAAACTCTTATCATACGGCAACATTCAGAAAGCAATGGAATGATCGGTGGCACTTGGCTACAACTTATTTTTTCTTGTGTTGTGTAAAAACTAAGATGTTGTGGCCCGTACATAAACGATCCCACATGATCTCAAAAGTCAGTTATGCATAATGTGTAATCAGTGCCAATCCATTCCGCTCATGTTCGCTTGAGTGGTGAAGCCATGGAAACCAACGCCACATCGAGAATCACTAGCTTTTCTCATTCGAGCGCTCATTGTAATGCAGATCCATATTGCTCGTATTAATACCCTGATAAAAGATTAGGACTAGCTCAATTGCCAATTGGTACGCTAATCCTGTTCTATATTCCACTGATGTAGCGAGCCTAAGATGTCTGGATTCTTGCTTGCCCAGACACGTGGCGAAACAGTGATAACATTTGTATTGTAAGAATTACCCGCAGAATCAATGTTGGAGAGACACTTCCGGCATAGCTCCACAGTAACCACAACACACGCACGAGAAGACTTTGAAACCACACGAGATGGCAGCAGATGTGTTTTATGAATGGCAGTGTTCCAAAATACACATGAAGGCAAACACTTGTTAACCCGAGTGGCGAGAGCAAGCCAACATGATCAACATCTTCTTCACCTTTATTTACAGCCACCACACATCGTATCATAGACTATTCTTTAAAGCCACACGGCGGAACATTCCAGGTTATATTCTGCCATCTCGCAACAGCAGCCAAACTGTTGCAAAACGGTGATATATAAATAAACGACCCTCTGGGCAGCATTCGGATTAATAAATGCCTACCTGCGTGTCTTCGCGGGGGGCAGGCTGTTTCTTCACACCGACATTCACATAACTGGACAGAAAAGGACCAAGACATTTGAACAGTTCAATAAAGCGAAGCGAGATTTGCAAAAAACGGTCAATAACATGTCAGTCCCTGTCCTATAACGATACAAGTGTAAAGGGATCAGATACACAAAGAGGAAAGGATTTTTGTACTCACTCCAGTTTCTTGAACTTCTCAAAGCCCGCCGCCACGTACTGCGCCCCTGTCTGTAGCGCTTCCAGGTCAGTGACTTTGTGGCCTTGCCTGGGGGTGTACAGGTTTCTCACAGCCAGTTGAGCCCCAATGCACTGGGTGACTTCGTTCAGAAACGCCTCCATGTTGGACACCTGCCGCTGGTTCACCACAAACCTGCGGCCAGTGTAGAAGGGGTCTCCGTTCTTGTAGACCACCACGCTCTTCACTGGAGGCAGCAAAGAGGGGGCTGCGGTACCGGCAGCCATCCCGCTAAACTGCTGTGCCGAAGAGCAGAAAAGAAGTGTGGGGAAATCTACATAAGGCAAGAAACAGTTTCCAAGTGATCAAAGAGGCTGTAGATAATAAAGGAAATATAAAAACACAGTCCAATGTCTTTTGTATAAAAACACAGATCCCAATCCAATACAATTACAATACATTTAGGATTGCCGTATACATAATTCAAACACACAATACGCTGAATGATATTTGATCCAATTCTAGAAGGACTTACTGGCTCTGATGAGGTGCTGCTGGACGAAGGTGAAAATAGGTCCCTTCTGTGATGTGGCTGATGTGTCTGAACTCCCACCCGTCCACGTTCTGCCCCTGTGCACATACTCGGCTGATGGCTCAGAGTATTTCCTGGTTGCCATGGCAGCGTGGACAGCAATGACTAGCTTTGTGGGACAGCCCATCGTCGGCAACCACAACAAAAGCCGCCACGGACACGGGGAGGGAACAAAGGCTGAGGGTGAAGTGTTGCTAAGCTGGATCAATAAGATAACCATCAACCTGTTTTTGTCTAAAACATATATTGGCTTGTATTGATATTTGATCAGAAATAAATTAGATGTGTTAGTGTGTTATATTCCCTACAAAATAACAGTATAGCTCTATTTGGAAAAATTGTAAGAACATTTTATGGTTTACGTGTGAAAAATAACAAGACTCTCCAATAAGTTTTTGTAAAACTACCCACACACAATGCGTCTCTGTGCGCGACAAGTGATGTCTTTCAATAGTGAAATTTGAGCTTCTGTAAGTCCACACAGGCTCATTTAAGTGTACAGCTCATGTAATTACTTAAACTAAACACACTATTTACATTAAGTGCGACATAGAAACAAAGGGAGAGTGTTTATAAAAATAGTTTATTTTCAATATAAAATACATTTATCGTTCATTTCAAAAAGCGTTATGCTAAAAAACTGCATTTCTATGTTGTACACGATAAACATAAAGAACATGTCATTAGGTCTGCAGCTGTCAGGAGCCACTCAGCTTATTCTTCAAAGACAGATACTGCAGAAAAAACAAGTACAGAAAAAGTAGTGAGTGATTGGGAGGAAAATAAACTACTTAAATGTTTATGAATGGCCGAATGTGTTGATTTTTTTTTTATATTGTTAATGCAGTATTCAGAATTCCAATAGTATCCCATAAACAGAACCCACACATAGTCCTATCAAAGGACCATGTCATAGACTATGAACAGGAAGTACTGTTTCTTCCCCTTACCTTTTTCCTGCTTTCAATGGCCTGCTGCAGCCACAGAAGCTCCATGGACAGTGTGTTCCTATGGCCACGCAGGGCTTCAGGGGTCCGCGGCACATCCCGGGCCAAGCAATACTGCCGCAGCCCTGTACACACAGTAAACCCGGTGTGATTGATAAGGCCACTTCACTACATGTGAGCTTGTTAAATCCACACGCACCACACAACAAAGATCCTTCGTGCTATATCTCCAGGAACGCCGTAAAATGCTTATTTCTTTCCCACTCTTCTTTTTGTAAGCGGTGACATTATTCAAAGGCATTTGATTAGCTGCTTTAGCCAGTAAAAATTTAATTAAAGTTGTAAAGTTAGAATTAGTGCCTAGATTGCCTTGCAATCTGACTTGTACAATGAAACGTGTCACTCAAATCTTAAGTGAGGGGTCATTTTCCTTTTAAAGCTAGGGTACCTGACTTTTTGTTGTTGTAGAGTACATTTATTTTTGCCACCAGAGTATGTTGTAAACATAGCAAGGAATAGACCTTGTTGCATTGTCTTCACCTAAATGTTTATTGAGCGATGGAAGATAGCTTTGCCACAGCTCAAAACTGTACACGGGCATAAAACATGCATATGATTAATTTCCTTGAACAAGGAGGGAGCAGGAGGAATCGCAAGAGCTAGAAATGGCTTTGGGCAAAACACACAATTCCAATTGTTTATTCACATCAAGAGGAGCCAGCCAAGATGGCTTTTGGATACTTCCCAGACATCTCCCTGATCAGGCCTTTCGGACATGTTCCCCCGTGAGGAGGCTTTAGGGAAGACTTAGGACATGCTGGAGGGACAAAGTCTCCTGAGAACTCCTCGGATCCTCCTGGAGGAGCTGGAGGGAGTCTGTGCATCTCTGCTCTGACTGCTGCCTGTCACTCGGCCCCCGGTTATATAATTGCAACAGTAATTGCAACGAAGAAGATATAAATATGTATAAATCAAGGTTTATTTAAATTCACTATGTCTGCTTTGTCCCCCCAATCTGTCTTTGAAGAACAATCCTCTACTTGGAGATATGTTTTTGTCATTTTACCAAGTTTATTACTCTCATTGCTAAAAACAAATAAACAAAAAAAAACCCACAACACTTCTAGGGACATGCTATACTCACCTTTTACTGAGTGACAAGAGTTCATATCCGTGTCTACACTGCCCCAGACTGTAGTTGAGTCACAGGCGCTGCCCATCACTTTCTCTCGAAATGATGAATCTCGTTCATTCGGTGGGTCTGTGTTTACTTTCTGAACACTGCTATTAAAGAAGTCCTGAGGTTCAGAGGTAAATGCATTGGTTTCTGAAACGTCTCGTTCCGCTTCGAGCTTCTCTAGGAGACCATCACCACCACCACCATCCTCTTCCCTGTTTAAACCCTGGTCTGCAGAAGTGGAAGTGCAGTCTCTTGGTTCTGATTTGGAATGTTCTGAGTTACTGGTTCGACTTCTGTAAGGGGAAATGGCATCTTGCTGTCAATAAGCAAAGAAAAACATAGAATTAGAGCCACACTATTAAAAATGTGTAAGTGAACTATACATAAAATCATAAACATCACGTCAACACCACATTATGTGATGCACAATCTATTGCTTCATTTCTTTTACTGCTTTACAAAGCCAAAAATTCATTCATGTTTTATGTGCAGTGGATTCTCTTGAGTGTGTTTTAGTCATAACAATATATATCAAAGTAGTCACTGCAAAAGCTTATGACAACCTTTTAACAATGTAGATAGGGTCTGGTGTTGTTGTGTGGTAAACTTCTTTATAACCCCTTCTGAACCCTGTACATCTAATGTGCACGCATTACCATGCTGTTAAATTTGAACTTCCAACAAATTACAACTTTTTGTTTGTTACTCAATGTGCCCGTGTGCTCGAGGGTGTCCAGCACATGATCGGGTGCAAAAATGTAAAAGTAATCTTCTAATCCGATATGGGGACTCCACACACAACCTTCAACTCTGCACTGAAATATTAATACGTATGACGTACTGCTGGAGAGATGCTGCTTACAATGTCAGTGAAGTGTGGAAAATACAGGATTTTCTGATCCCATTTCAAACAGCCCAAACCACCGTCAATTTCTTTTACAATATCTTCAAAATCCTCTCGTGCACGTCGCACCTCGTTTCTCAACAGGCATCCTCGTGCGCGCGCCTGCGGAAAAACAGAAGAGTTAGAACTGAGGAAGTTCCCTGGACACTGTTACCTGCAGAACAAGGGAGAAAAATCACTCGAAAACCGCTGCTACAGAGAGAATAAATGGGATGGATCTAAGTGGTAAGCCATTATTTTTTTCTGCAAACAGCTTAAAGAAGAAAAAATGATGGAAACATACCTGAAAACGCGTGACTATCCTCTCCAATTTACACCTGTCCATCGCTATGGAAACATGACAGCGCTAGCAGCAGCACGGCTAACCATCAAAACAGCGCGGGAGATGAACTCAAACTTTTTGATTTTGTTCCGGGTCATGCTCAAAAACTAAAGTACCCCACTATCTACAATCCTTTTAGCTTCACAATTTGGGAGTCTATTTCTAAGTTAATATACAAAACTCAACCAGTTTAAGTTGTTTAACGTCGACATAAATATTATTAAATGTTAAGAAACGCTTACTTAACAGATTAAGCAATATTTTGGTTTTATTTTGAAAAGACGCCGGCGGAAATGCCCTGTGCGTATGTTTAGTTTGAAATGCTGCTCTGCACTAAATGGACGCTTTTTGGTCAAATTCTGTTGTGTAGCCTCTGAAGATGAGTAATGCTGCAAACCAGAGGACTTTATTTCAAACATGGGGCGCTGTCGTGCCTCAAAACAAAGCAGGGCCGTCAAAAAAAGATGTAAAAAAAGGCCCGGCTCGACGCAGGACGACTCCAAGCAGCACTTCCCAGACTTCAACTTCAAGACCTGCTCCAAGAAATTCGCTTTGGAATGAAATCGGCCAAGGATCTTCACACAACACAGACATCCAAGGACGTGTTGGCGAATCAAAAGCAAAGTTCGACCCTCAGGATGACGATGATGACGACGACTTGATGGTGGTAGCTGTCCACGAAGCAGAAAAGACATTGCACCTAAATAATACACACTTTAACAAAGATGACAACACAAGAGGAGCAGATTCCAGTGCACTACCTCTTAGTTCGCCTGGTTGTCAGACTTATCCTGACTTCCCTGGATTTGACAGCTCATCAGCAAAAGTATGGATCTACCCGACAAACTACCCCATCAGGCAGTACCAGCTGAAGATGTCAGAGGCTGCTCTGTTTCAGAACACACTGGTGTGCCTCCCCACTGGGTTAGGAAAGACCTTTATTGCTGCTGTTGTCATGTACAACTTCTACCGCTGGTATCCATCAGGGAAGATTGTTTTCATGGCACCCACCAAACCCCTTGTGGCACAGCAGATTGAAGCTTGCTATAAGGTCATGGGAATCCCGCAGGCACATATGGCTGAGCTAACAGGTAATGTATTCTTAGAATGACTTGTCCAAACTTTAATATCACATTTTTATCATGTCTTTACCTCCACAGGGAGCACGGCAGCAAAGCAGAGGCAGGAGGTCTGGAAAACCAAACGGGTGTTCTTCCTCACTCCTCAGGTCATGGTGAATGACCTGTCCAGAGACACATGTCCCGCTCTGCAAGTCAAGTGTGTTGTCATAGACGAGGCCCATAAGGCGCTGGGTAACCATGCATACTGTCAGGTACACTGCCTCTACTATTCAGCACAATATCAAGCAAATTTAGACTTCATCCTTCTATTCGGTATATAGCTATAGCACAGTCTAAAATGTCAACCTTAATAAGACTTAAAATTGTTATAATAGTATAATAGTTTCCGGCCTTTTGTGTTGTAATGCTGTTAAGAAACAGAAATTGCACAGTTAGGAGTTAAAATGGGATGTGGCACTAAGAAAAGAGCCGTGAACAACTACTGAGCCATTACTGGTAGCATAGCATAGCATCAAAACTGCTTGTATGTGAATTATCTTACATTTTCAAAATCTTAATTTGTTCTAACTAATAATACATTCAATGCAGAATGACCACACTTGTCCAGTCATGTTCTAAAGCAACCTTAAGATGGCAGTGTTGTGCCATTTCATGATCTCTACCACTTCACCTTTTCCCAATTTGTGCAATGATAATCCAGTTGGTTCAACTTTCGCTTGTCTTGGTGCTCAGGTAATCCGACAACTTGGCAGTCAGACCAAACAGTTCCGGATCTTGGCTCTGAGTGCTACTCCAGGGGGAGACACAAAGGTCAGTGCTGAAATGAACTGCTTTGTCTTTATGTATACGGAGTACTGCTGCATTACTGACACATTAACAAATGTGTTCCCCCAAAACACGAAACATTTGAAGCCCCATTTAGAAATATGAAATGTTATGTTTGCCACATATAAAACAAAATTCTAAATAAAGTGCACATTTGCAATACTAGTCTGAAGTTGGACACAAACTTGGTCTATGGAGCGCAACAGTCTCGTATACCTAGAAGAAATAAATGAAACTATGTTAATTGGAAAATTATTATTTTTTCAGTCTGTGCAGTCTGTCATCTCCAACTTGCTCATTTCTCATATTGAGCTGCGTTCAGAGGAGAGCCCTGACATCCAGGCCCATTCTCATCAGCGCAGTGTGGAGAAAATGGTGGTCCCTCTGGGAGAGACTCTTTCTGCTTACCAAACACGATACCTGCAGGTAAGTTCAGATGTTGGATGAACTAGTGTGTTTTTGTAAATGTTGCACAATGTAGGTGCTTTATGGCAAAATGGTTGTCTCAAAGATGAAGTGCTTTTCTCGCTGGTTACTTGGGAATAGTTCAGTGTTTGACAATTATTTTTGGCACCACTTATAGACAGGCCTCGTTCTAAATAATCGGCAGCAGAATAGACGAGGGAGATACTCAGCAGTCAGCGTAGACAAAATGTTATTTCAAAGTCATAATTGCTTTGCTAATGTTGCCCCTTGCCCCCCGCCTTAACCGACTGTATTTTCTCCAGTTTGGCTTTATCCAAATCTAAAAAAAAGAAAGCATAAAAAAGGGACGAAAATGTGACAAAAAAGCAACAAGAAAAAGACTAAAAACGCTTAAGTTACGATCACTTTTGTAGGTCTTTCAAATGAGTCATTACACTGTTGCTCTCCACTCGAGAAGCTTTTAGATTTGGGTAAAGCCGAACAGGAGAAAAAGTCCATTTGCTGCTTCTTTCTCAATGGGATCAAAAATGCCACATATTTTATATGCACAGTACATGTAATAATTCCTTGTGGTATCTTGAATAGCAGAAATGTAGTGGATTGATTTGATTTTGATTCACTGCACTTTACTCTGGGTCCCTCAGACTTCTGCAGCCCACTTAATAATCTTTCTTGATGATCGGCCTCACAGTTTTACGGTCATTGTGCTGTTGTGATGTTTTATAAAGCCAGTGTTTACGCTTTGTTTAGTATGGCATCATGAGTTTTGCCTTTAGTGATGTGACTTATTTTCTTAATTGAGAAAACAACATTACTGATTTCAAAGAACAGGAGGAAACATTTTATTGAAACGAGAAAACCACAGTAGCCGTTTCTGTTGCACTTGCATATTCACTGTACAGCACTCTTCAGCAAAACACAAAAAATAAGCTGAGCTGGGGAAACAAAGCTGCAGAAGAACAGCCTGTTGAAGGGAACTCTAAACTCTAAATGCTTCATGGCTTTGCGTTTACATTGAAACTGTACAAGTCACTGAATGCTCATCATTTCTTTGGATTTGAATTGCTCACGGTTAAACTACAGAAAGGACACAAAAATCACAGTTTCCACATTCGTAGTTGTTGACAGAACAGAGTTAAGTGACAATAGCCGTCCAAGTAAAATTCCATTTTAAAAGCAGACATTTTTGAGACCTCAAAAAGCCCCATGCTCCCTGACCCTCACAGTGTTGATTTGGCTACTTCCTGTCCAGCTAATGCAGCTTGCATATTTACTGGAGCCAAAGCATTTAACACATAGTTATCTCAGAAGAAAACCTACTTGACTGACAATAGCTGGTGTAACACTGCAGTTGCATTGGTTTGTTAAAAAAATATTGTGACCAAACAGCTCATGTATAAACTCCATAGTTCTGCAATAGAAAATTAAAAATACTATAGCTATATACTTAATCTGTTACACATAAACACATCTTACATATCAAAGTCAAGCTATTCTCTGGTTTCATTTCTACTCAGCAGCAGTGGCATTTGCAGTACAGTAGTGAGTGCAAACAGACTTGATGATGGAGAACATAGAGCGAGAGGTACAGAGGTAATCTTGTCCATGTTGGAATGCATTGGTTTGACAGAGAAACGTAGGTACACGATACACCATGATTGTCATCCAGCAGTAGTATGAATGAGTTTAGCTTGCCCTATGTATTCGACCATAAAGCAAATGTGGTTATAGGCTTTTCCTGTCTACATTTGGAGCTTATTGGAGGTTAGACCAGAGTTGTTTCAGGTAAACGTGAGATCGTGGAATTGTACCACAGGAGAGTGTATTGTGTTTCCTGACATCTATTGCACTAACTACTCTTCCTATAGCAGTGTTTTGGCATTAAAGTGCATATGACGGGATAGTCTAGACTACCCATTCGTTTGTTAAAAACTGTACCTTGCTTTCCTTGGTTGTGGTGTTTATTATTTTACTTCTTTATTGAAAAGAGTGGGCATAGGATGTGACATGATGATTACATTCTATAACGGTCTCTAGGCAACTATATTGTACAGAAGGGCAATTTTACGGTTCTTCCCTCTGCCTCTATTGCCGTCACTTACGGCACCGTGTAGTATCCTGTCAAACTAATAATGAGAAAAACATGAAAACCCCATCATATATATTTTAAATCCAAAGTCTGAAACTTAAAAGACAGACTGACAGACAGATACTTACTAAATTAACTTTGACCACAGCAAGACAGAAGTGTTAAAAGTTGTGGCACATTACAAAGTCTCAGTATGTAGTATTGTCCAACCAACTGTATGGTAAGGCAGCAGGTCCACTAGGAATCCTATTGGGAGATGTGACTCCCAATGGACTTTTCCATCCACACCATTTGTGCCCTGTGCCTAAGAGGGATAAAGGCTAAGCTTCTTAGACCAACCAGAGTACGGCAGTGTTTTGGAGTGAAGGTTCAATTCGATTGCGGATAAAAGCTCACTGAGGTTAGAGTAAGGGTTCTACTCCCATGTGGTAATGCCCGAGAAGTCCGTCAGTCCTGATAAATGACACTAGAGCTGACAAAGGGCAGTCGTTAGAGTCTTTTTCAAAGTCTCTAGGGAAAACGGAAACAGAATGATGATGGTGTGGATGGTGTGGCCTCTTATTGCCGCTCCAGGAACCAGATTTCGTTCTGGCGCTGGCTGTGGGCCGGGTTTGTGTAGCCAGCCACGATGAACGAATCATTGACGCATACGTCAGGCGAGTCCAGCATCTCTGCGAATGTGTTGATCTGGTTCATGATGGTGACTTCATTAGTTGGACCAGTGAACGGCCTGGAAATATATGGGAAATATATTAGATAAACAAAAAAGCAAGTTTATATACAATGAGATTTTTCAAAATAGAATCAATGTTGGTGAGTTTAATCTCTCAGGCAATTATTACTTGCTGAATGGTTTCAAAGCTGTAAGATTAATATGATAAATGTATGGAAATAACTATTAATCAAGCTCCACAATTTTGGATAGTCTGTTTAGATCGATTTTTACTCTCCTGTCCCCATAGAGCGGTGGTGCCCAAAGTGGGGTCTTGGGTGGGGGTCCCCTGATGCTTTCAGGATAAAAGAAAAAGAAAAAAGCTACTGTTTATAAATATTTTTTTGAGAGTAATACGGCATATCATTTGCGAAATCCATTCAAATATTAAAAATAGACTGTTTAATTGCATATTAACTTGATTTTAAAATGTTTTTCTTCCCTTAAGTTGAGTAAGAGGCAACAACAATATACAGTAGAGTTCCCTTGTTGTTTACATGTCAATATTTGGGGTCCCAGCCTATAAGTTTGGGAACCCCTGCCATAGAGGAGGCTCCTGCCATCAGAAATTTTGATGCCAATTCTGGAACATAAACTCCACCATTTGATTAGACAGATGAAATATCTTCAGGCATTCAGATCGTCGTTGTTTTTACTTATATCTCTGAATAGTTTACGATGCCCTGGATTCTCTTCTGACCGTGTATATACAATAGTCGCGGGCCATATCTCGATGACGACGTCACTGTCAGATGGTTGGGGAGGCTGGGCCTGGTGGACTTCAGGAAGGTAGTAGGCCACCCTGACATCGTTGGCGAAGACCGAGCGGCTCTCGTCTGTGCGCACCACTGTCACAATGGGTAAGGACATGCCCAGGTAGTCTCCTGTAAGATTTGAAATAAATCATTTGTTGTTAAGCTAGAATTGAATATTGTCCAGGAAGATCTATGGAGTATGTGCAACTTACCCAAAGAGTTCTGCTGACAGATGTATCTCATGATCCGCATAAAGCCATAGCAGATGCTCTGTTCGTATGTCTCCTCTCGCATGGTAATACAAGCCCAGTGGCCTTTTTCATAATGCCGTTTTTCATACAGCAGTTCCCCACACTAAAAAGGTTAAATACAGATTGTTAGAACATTTCAACCAAAAATTATAATTTCCTCATTAAGTAAAGTTGTGCTTTTCTTGTATTTCCATGAAAAGTGTATTTCTTTGTCTTATGGTTAAGGTGAATATTTATACAAGCAACTCTTATAGTGAAAGTCTGAATTCCAAGAACAGGCAACAATGTTCTTAGTTTAACTACAGTCACAGTCAGGCTTTAATGAACTAATTAACTCATGGTAAACCCATTAGCTGCTGTTATTTATACGGGCCCATGAGGACTTGAGAGAGACCACTTTTAACACGCTGTGCAATCATCTTTCTTTGGTGTACACAGTACATATCTGCAATAGGTGTCTCTTCTCAATAACATTTTGAGAAGAGATAACTTTTTTCACATTTTAACTGCCTGAAAGAAACACGGTGGTCGCAAACTAGCTCCGCTTTTGTAACTCGACTCTTATCACACAAGATAAAAAGAACACACGATGGCGGAAAGTGTACAGCAGTAAAGTGACTGGATTACGTACCTTCTCTTTGCGGGACAGCAACGTGAACGGGACATGTTCTCTGTTGCTACGGCCTTCATTGTTGGTCGTTAGCTGCTGGATGGGCTCGGCCATATCTGTGCACATAAAAAAAAGAAAAACTGATTTTTTTTTATGTCCCAACTAATTTCCCTCACATCAATCTGCAGGCAGTGGGAGGCCAAAGACTCAAGGCCAGATGAGTCTCGGTAGGACGTCCCACAGAGTAAATAATGCACTACTGCTGAGCAATAATGCAGTGTTTGTATAGACTTGGCAGTGCTCATTTTGACACCTGATTTAATTAGACTGTTTATCTTTGACTGAGAAGTAAAACAGCTTTCCAAAATGCACACTCTCATATCTATGGCAATACATTTAGAGCCGGACTGTCAAATTCTAGTTGGGCATTTGCAGTGACATTGTAAGTTGACAAGATGCTCGACTAGAGGATCTGTTCTTCTGCTAATCTCTATGGAGCGGCATCAAGTCATTCATTTAATTCTGGTCCTTAATCAGTTGAGTGTTTGGAGGGCAGAGGAAGGACGTGTCGAGCCATGTTACTGGGTTTAACCAAATGATCACGCTCCAGGGTCACTTGCTGAACTTGCTAAATGCAGGACCTGTTTTTCGTTACTGAGAAGATGCAAAGTGGCAGCATTAGATCAATAGCGCTCAATGGGTTATTCTTCACTTGATGTTCATTCTGGATTCCTACATAAAGGCTGCACAATTTTGGAAACATACCCTTGTTGTGATGTGTGAGTTGAGTTGATTGTTGTGTGTGTGTTTTCGTAGCGCTGCAAAATATAAGCGCGTCTGCCCCTGGTGAGAGAATCGTGAGTCTTGAGCATCATGATGTTTGCACTTCTAGACTACAATAACGGCTAAACTAGTGGTTTTCAACCTGGAAGTTCGGTCACCCACTGGCAGGTTCTATAGATTACAGATTATCATCTTCTGGTATTTGATTATTTATGATTCATTCTGATGAACAACGCTACATATTTTGAAGACAGAGCCAGCCCTACTGCAAGAGTTTGTGTTTTTGTTTCCTTAAGGTTGTCTATTTTCTTTGAGTGAGTTGAAAAAGCATGATTCCCGAGTTGGCCTGTGACGTCACAATGATGTTCTTACTTTGTTTCAGATGGTTTGGCTGATGGAAAAATAAACAGGGAAATGTAATAATGTGGCCTTGTTGGAAACATTTTTTAACTTCCCTGAGGGCTTCTTTTGAAAGAGCAGACCCACATTTTCATATTTGGAGCTTAAATAAAAGGAGCTTGATGTGACCCATTCACATTCCAGTCGGCCTGTAAATGGACCACAAAAGAAACACCACAGATTTTACATTACATTACAAGTATAATTTCAATTTAAGTACATTTGAGCATTTAGTCAGTCAGAAAAACTAAATTTCCACAAATGATGATTGTAGTTTGAGCCATTGTTGATGTTCACAGCAGGCTCATTAGACAGTCTGGAGACCAGTGTTATATAACGCACAACTCAGGAGGCGACATGGGTGCTGGAACTCTAATACATTTTTCAATTTTCACAAAGGGCCTCTGTCTGAACTCAAAAAGGAGTATCTTGTTCTGTTCTATTAGTTTCAGTGTAAATTGTAAACAGTGTGTACTGTAGTTTGTTCCACCAGTGACCAAACAGAACAACTCTCATCAACATAAGGCCATTATAGGCCTAGTGTTGCTTTATCCGTCTCTGTGGATCTCAAGCTTTCAGTCCAAATTAACCTCTGACTGTGGATCTAGTGCGACCTAAAACTCGTTCCTGGTTCAAACTGGTTTGCTGTAATAGGTGTAACTAGGTCACTGTACAACTTCACGACTTGCGGAAGTTTGGCCCAGTAAGAATAACAACTTTAACTTTATATGTGTGTGCATTTTGCTTCCGAAACAGTTTGAACATTCCCAGTACCTTCAGGCACGTCCACTTGGTGTCCGCGGGCCACGTCCTGCCAGTAGTGGAGCAGGCGGCTGTCGTCTTCCTCTTCCATATTTTCTCCCTCTTCCAGACTGCCATTGCCCGAGTCTGACAGCTGGTCCTCGGAGAACGACTCCAGGTCTTCCAGCGTGATCACACCGGGTCGATCGGGCCCAATGCTCCCTCCACCACCGCCTCCGTTCATTTGGCAGCCTCCTTGGTCCATTTCCTCTTCGTTAATCTGCTACGAACCGCAAAGAAACACCGCTAGTGGTTCTAGGACATTCGCGCAACGACCTGCGCGATGCAAAGCGATTCTCGGTTCCTGAGGTACCTAGTTAAGCTGTTTTCTTATCGACCTCGATCGTTGTAGCTTTTCCAGATTAGGAAAACCTTAGCCGTTCCTTTGAGCCGAAGAAACGAGACATACTGCTCCTTCTCTGTGGCATGTGTTCCGATTACGCGTATTTTTTAATTTTACGTGGAATAAAACGCTGTCGTCACGCACGATCTAGTTTTATGTCGTTTAAAAACAAATCCTGCGCTTTGCCTGCGCGGCTGTAGCATGACGTTTAGCCCACTGTAGCTGCCTGGAGGTGTGTTTATAGTTGGCCAGGGTGGACCACGTGACGCATTGGGGCCCCCTCCTTCTCCGAACTTGGATAAAAACTGTGCGCCCCCGCCCGTGCGCTTCACCCTGACCCAGCACCACTACTGACACAAGTGGCTGACCAATTTACTTTACCACTTTATCCATGTTATAATTTAGGTCTACTGTTGATTTGAATGTTTCATTATTTCAGTATCTTTTCTTTAAAATGCTCAAGTGGCCCCGAGGACCATTTAAATATTTGGAGGTACAGAATATGCCCCCTTTTTAGAAACACTTGTACACAGAGCTTTGGTCATTATAGCTTTGCATTCTATAAATCTTAGTATTAATCAATATTAGTCTATATTATGA
Organism: Gobius niger; assembly: GCF_951799975.1. Taxonomy (NCBI): domain Eukaryota; kingdom Metazoa; phylum Chordata; class Actinopteri; order Gobiiformes; family Gobiidae; genus Gobius; species Gobius niger. Next base: position 9,201,444 of record NC_136867.1, read on the forward strand.
TAAAGGTTGACTAGTTTACTTGAATTATTGCAAAAGGAGAATGTTGTCTTGTGATATTTAGTAGTTTACAGCTGCCATAATACCTGAATTACCGGAGAACGGACTTGTGAGGTCTTGCCTATGTTTCCTCTGAGCTGCACTTATGCCACAGCCAACCACCATGCTGCAGACTTTATCGGGCACGTACCACAGTAAGCGCATTATATAATCCTTCATAATATAAGAGTGCATGTGGGGGCGAGGATGTGCGCTTACATACGCATGTTTAAACCACATACAATAATGCGCTGTGACAATGCTCAGCTGGGAGATGGATCTAATGGGCCCCTTCTCTGCAACCAATCCCCTACGTGGTCCCCCGTTTCACCACCGCGCATCTTTACATTGTCGCTTTAAAAGATGCGGCAGTTCCTGCAGTAGCACTAGTATCTGTCAAAAAATGTATTTCTTTTTAGTAGGACATTTTTGTGCATCAGGTTCTTCAGTCTGCGTACATCTTTACTGAATGTTTCTTTTTATTAATAGCTCCCAAACCGGTGTGGTTTGTTGCCTGAGTCACTTGCTTCCAGCTTCATCCAATCATTGGCAGAGTTTTTTTCTGAGCATGCTCTGTGCTGCTGCAGTAGACACTGTTGTTGTGGCCCCTCTGACAAGTATGACTTAAAGTGTGGAAGTAAAATGTAAGGGGTTTGGAGTATTTGATTTCACAAAGAACTAACCCCACTAAGTTAAAATTGTAATTGTTGGAGACAGCAACGGGAGAGAGTCTCAAAGTGGAACTTGTCTCTTATCTGGTCTCTTATCTCTTAAGCTGTGGACATATGGTCGACTGTCTGAGACCTTTCTAGACTACAGTAATGTTGAATGTTTAAGAAACGTACATTTTTGTCACTGCTAAATTTCTCTTGTCATAAACTAGAAAGTTGTACTGAAAAGAAATACTAAGGGAGCCTATGTTATGATCGTGCAAGCGTAGTTTTCACACCTGCTCAGAGATGTCTCATTGAAATATTGCTGTGGTCTTTTCACCGGTCTGCCAGCAGCGCGTTGGGGAATTTTTCCTGTGATGTGCAAGGTGTGAAAATGCCTGGAGCTCTTCTGTGCATACCTACACACCTACACTCATTACATGCACGTCACAACATAGTTTACCACAAAACATGATGTAAATACCTCAGCATCTTTATTCTTCATTACTCTCAGAACATTTTGATGAGGTATTCCAAACAATTATATTATTTCTGATCAAAAAGCTTATTGCACTTATTAAAAGCATTTCATATGTGTAAATTTACTATAGTGTTATTTTTTTATTTGTACGTTTGTTATATGGAGTATATAATAATAATACCTTTTATTGATGCTTTACCATGCTTTTCTTTGAACTCAAGCACCACTGAAAAAAACACACACAATATCACTCAACAATCATGGAGTTGTGCTGTCACTTTCCATTGTGCTTATTCAGCAAGGCCATATTTCATTTTTGAAAACATGTGAAACTCCTCATGCCAAAGAGCAGAAGGAGGCAGTGTTGGATTAACGGCGGCAGGACTTGTCGGGCCATGAGTTAAGTGGGCCTCCGTGTTGGTCACAGGGAAGAATGGGTAATCCCTGAGTGGGAGGGGCCAGTGTACATGGGTGAGGGCATTTTAACAGCACACTATCCATGTGCTTTTACCATGTGCTGCGCTCACAGACAGAGGACAGGGGATCATGCAGCAAAGTCCATTGCTCCATCTGTGTCAGTGACAGAAGTTTGTGCTACGGTTTGGGGTCTTGGATGAAGAATTCCTCAAAATAACAAATAGCATTGTGTCAAACTCCAGTTTAAAGGGTGATGCATCATATAGACATATTAATACTTTGAACTATATTGTTTAAGATTGCAGTAATTAAATTTGCCAAGCCAGAGTCATTAGGTCCAATCCCTCAATAATAGAACAATTTCACAAGCTGGACTGAACGATTGTTCTCATTATGGTTGCGAAGGGGCAGAAAATTCAGACATTTTTGCGGAAACTTTCACTTTTATAGAACCAGTAACTGTATGATACTGTAATATTGCACATAATAATATTGTGAATACATCAGGTGGATCCAGATATGACAATGAGTCTATTCCATTACTAGAAGCCCTTCTTTGTTCTGGCCATACGCCTAAAAGAGTAAGCTCTTCAAACCCTGGTGGTCAGATTCCTCTCTCTCCTCCCACCGATATTTAAGTTTATTACTATTTAATTAGTAATAAATAGATAATTCTTGTTAATTCTCATAAATTCCCAATATTTTCCATGTAAAATTTCAGACTTTCACGGAAATTTGCAACCCTGCTTCTCAGTAGTAGAAAAAGGCCTGTGTAAGATTTAAAATACTTTTTCCTAGACAGAATTTGAACCCGGTGTTTTTACAGGTTGGCTTCACTCCAGTCCTCAGTCTCTATTGTTCCCACATCCATCGCCGAGAGGTTCTTAACTTTATCATCCGTATTAAAAGCACATAAACATTAGAGATTCTCTTTTTTAAATGATGGATTTTAAAGGAGAATTGGAAGATCTCCCAGCACATCCATCTCATGTTTAATGTGCAAGTACTCAAAGAAATCTCCTTTATTTGACCTTGTTAAAAGTGAAAGATGGATTCCCATCAACCACTTTCAACACGTTGACCATGTTATATGAGCTGCTGTCCGTGACCTGTATTTTCTCTGAAGGAAAGATCTGGATGTTGTCGTGTTCTGAAAAGGTCGGGGAATTAACAGATGTTATTGCACTTCTGCTTTTGTCTGATGAGGTGTGTGCTGCTGCTGCTGCTGCAGGAAGGAGTTTATCTTCACACAGGCTGAATGCTTACCCCATTGTCTCCCAATTTATGGGACTTAATATTTCAAAACGATGTGTTAAGGAATTACAGATACTGTGCAATATTGACAGTGCAGGTTAGAGTGGTGCAAAAAGTAGGTGGAGTTTGACATTTTTTCTCCACAGTACAAACTCTTTTATATATCAGATTTGCACAGTTTCTAACGAAGTCGCATGTGTTAATCTTCAGTAGTACTTGCTTTTTAGCACCTGGCTTGGTAAATCAGGCCCTTTGTTTTTGCATTTACAAAAGGCATTTGCCAGTCATAGGATTACATGAGCATCATTTCCATCTATTTCACATTTTTCTGTTATACAACTGTTGTTTCTCCGTGTTTATTTTACAGTTTTCTCTTTATTTGTAAGCCACATTTTGTAATCTAGTTCTTTTGTCACAGCATATAAAAAGTAGATTGAACATGCAATTATTCTTCCTCAATTGTTGTTTGCCTCCTCTCATCATTTTTTATAGAGCAGCTGCATCACACAATACAGCGCAAACTCAGTGCCCCCCATCCCTTTATGTGTTCCTGGATGAAAGCACTAGCCTTAGATTGTCTGTTTGACAAACTACTGCTATTTCATCCCAATTACTGTGAAAGCAGGACAGAAAAAAATGGGCCCGCCATTAGCCCGCTGCTGCTGTACGTGTGCTCTGAAAGTAGGTCTACTGTTTAATGTTGGTCCTGAGTCACCACTTACCAAGGAAATGGCTTATTATCCTTGACCCATTTGTGATATTTGTCCTTTTTTTATTTTTCAGGTGTTGGAGAAGTTCATGTCTCGTCTGGTTCAACATCGAGTGATGGGGCACAAAGACCTGCGGACACTCAGCAAGTACCAGCTCATCATCGCCAGAGAACAGTTCCGAAAAAACGCTCCTCCGCACATCAAGGCATGGAAAACGTGCAGATATATAATCACAGTATTATATTTTCTTGTGATTGCCACATCGAGTGATTTGGTAGATTTTTATGCTAGATGTTGATTGCACGATTGTTCATTGGTCGATCAGATTGAGAGTTTATGTGTGGTGTAGTCATTTATTTCAATAATAGAAAAGCTACAAAAGAAAAGAGATATGACTTGATCTCACAGTGGAGAGAAATTCACTTTGTGCAGCTTTCTTCAAACATATTCTATAGTTAAGTAGTAAGAATAGAATAGAGGTATCTCATAGACGAGGAATAATGACTCGGTGACTGGTGTGCCTCTTTAGATATACCAAAGACAGACAGAAGAGTTTGCTCATGTAGATACTGCTGCTCTTTTTGATCATATCATATCATATAGTTAGTGACCGCCTCTGTCTTGCCCCTGTCCAGAATCCACAGCAGGGGATGCTGGAAGGAGACTTTGCCCTCTGCATCAGTCTGTACCACGGCTACGAGCTGCTGATGCAGATGGGCCTGAGGTCTCTGTTCTTCTACGTCCAGGGCGTCATGGACGGCTCACGAGGTCAGCACACTGTCACATGATACTTTAATAAGGATTTCCCATACACATACAGTAACGGTGTAGTCCGATATCTCATTTAAAACCGTTATTGCTCTTTTCCCAGAAATGTCAAGGGCCAGAAATGAACTGCAGAGAACTTCCACATTTATGGATCTCTACCAAGAGATGGAAGTCATGTTTATAAAATCAGCTGATGGTAGATTCTCCTCTCTTTAGTTCTTGGCTGCAAAATGGTGGCGAGATAAGCTAAACTACATTGTTTTTTTATGTTATATGTGTAGATCCACATGATACATTTGTCTACAGCCACCCAAAGCTTGAGAAACTGGAAGAGGTGGTGCTTCAACACTTCAAACAGTGGACAGGGAGCTCAGCAGGTAGCACCATGATTGACACCTTTAATTATATTTTTGAATTCATGCCGGCTTCTTCATGATGTCTCCAGAGGGGTTTGGAATGAAACTGAACTAACCGTAGATTCTGTGAAACATTTGTGGCTGTGCTCTTCAAACAGGTGTGGCGGAAGCTGTGAGCACACGGGTGATGATCTTCTCTTCGTTCCGTGACAGTGTGCAGGAGATCGCCGCCATGTTGAACCGCCACGCTCCTCTCATCAGAGTTATGACCTTTATGGGCCAAGCTTCAGCAGGGAAAGGAATCAAGGGATTCACCCAAAGGGAACAGCTTGAGGTTTATACCAATTCACATTCATATCGAATACATTCATATGTGACAATATGACCGTGTGTGCTACTGATGCCTTACTTACAATGATCACCATTTCACACACTATGATACTCTCATGTTAAATACTCTCATTCTGAACCCAAAACAGTTGAAATTTGCTTCTTGTGGAAAATGAATAAATACCTGACTTCTGTTCCAGGTGGTGCAGAGGTTTCGACAGGGCGGATTCAACACACTGGTGTCCACTTGTGTCGGGGAAGAAGGCCTGGACATCGGGGAGGTGGACCTAATCGTATGTTTCGATGCTCAGAAGAACCCTATCCGCCTTGTGCAGCGAATGGGCCGCACAGGGCGCAAACGACAGGGGCGCATTGTTGTCATTTTGGCCGAGGGTCGTGAAGAGAGAGTAAGTTCTGGGCCAAGAGATGGAACTATATTTTATAACCGAATCTTTAGCTTACTTTGCTACACTCTTTCCTAGACCTACAATCAGAGTCAAAGCAACAAACGCAGTGTGTACAAGTCCATCATCAGTAACCACGGCGGGTTCAGCATGTACGTGGACAGTCCTCGCATGCTGCCGGACGGGGTGAACCCTACTCTTCACATGATGCACATCACCTGTGGGCAGTTCGACCCTGGGGAGAGCAGCAACAGGCGATCTAAAGGACGCAGGTCTAGTGCCGAAGGGAGGAGCTCACTCATTCATCCTCACAATCTGGGTTGGTGCCTTTGTGACCCTCCTCCTCAGTATTAAACCACAGTCCTCATTTATACCACAGTCATGCTTGGTTTGTTGTTGTTCTGGTTTACTGTTTTATAATGAGGTCATTAAGCACCTGTAAGTCTCACAGTTCTAACACCACATGTCACCACTAGTTCAGTGCTGACTAATAAAATACCCCGATCACATAGTAATTGAATATTCTTTATTTTTTTTGTTTACAGTTCAACAAGGAGCTTCAGCATCCGATGCTTTTCTGACGAGAGCAGAGTATTCTGTCTGGGCCTCCACCATGAAGCTGGATGAAGATGAAGCTCGTCCAGTGCTGAAGCCGTCGCATTTCCAATCCTTACCCACAGATCAGCACAACCAGGTATCTCAGAGTTTTTACACGCTATAGATACAGTATGTTCATTGTGGTGCAAAGTTGTCTTGCGTGTTTGCAGATGATGATTCTCCACTGTTTAGAATATGCCTGTAAGCTAGTGTTTTTAAGTAACCTAATATCTGTTTGTTTCAAAGGAACAGCCGATAAAAAGTTCTGCCCCATCCCGGGAGTTGTCATTGAGCGAATGGAGACTCTGGCAGCACAAAAGTTTACCTACACACACAGTGGACCATTCACTCCGCTGTCAACACTTCATTAAGATCATGGAGCGGATTGACCGAATGAGAGATGAACCTGAGGTTAGAACATTCAGTTTGGTGAAGCGGGTGAATGACATGATAAATGATGGCGTAACCAAATGTGCACAGGGAAATAATGTATCTGTTTTATAGTGGGGTACAAACCTGGCATTTTGTTAAATAATTGTGTTATTAATTAGCCGACTGAAATGACATACAGTATAAATATTATACAACTCACAAGAAAACTGCTTTATGTAACTTAAATTAAAATGAGAAACAAGATAATCTTATTTTACATTGACTCATTGTTCATCAATTATATCTTTTGAAAGAACTTGCCTCAGTGACAAGTTACAACACAAAGCCTGTGCTCTTGCTCATCTTCTTGATCTTGATGCACCACTGTTGTTTACTTACCTAGTGGCACAGTAGTGTGATGGTTAGCTCCTGAGTTTGAGTGTGGAGTATGGAGTTTACCTGTTTCTCTTGTGTCTGTGTCTGTTTCCTGTGGGTACGCAAGTTTACACACAGTTCTAAATCCCAAGCAAGAGTGTGCTTTAAGAAGAGGAAGCAGTCAGCTGAGTTGCATGAGAACATACAAATGTGATCTGTGTTAAGTTTCCACATTGATCTCTGTACCCAGAGGGCTCACTGGTGACCCGATAAACCGTCCGCAGTGGGTTAGGATCAAATTAGTTCATTCAAATGCATTTTCCATTTCTATGCTGGTACAACGACGTGTTTGTTGGAGTGTTTTGATAACTGACTGCCGTCATCCTAGTTGACACGTTTTTTTTTAATTAACCATTGCTTGTCTTTGTTCTGAGTTACCAGACTTTGCTGGCCACGACTATTGAGTTTATTTGACTTTTTGGCTGTTGCATTTTTTCATATCTAAAATCTCGTCTTTATTGTGAGTGACTGGTTGTCTGCTCCGTTTTGAAATGGGAGACTGCTGTCAAAAAGATTGTTCTCAATCCTTCAATTCAGGTCAGAGATTAGCATTGGGCAAGCTATTAGCTGCTAAGCTCCCCCTGGACTGAACAAGAAAAGGGCCCACCTGTGAAAACAAAACCGTGAGCGATGGAGCTGTGACTCGAGTAGGTCATCTAATTAACCTGCACAATGCTCTTTACCTTTGCGGAGCAGGTGCAGTTGTTGTATAGGGTCTGAATTCTGCTCCAAAATTAAAAAAAATACTAAAATTAAAGGTCTGAAAACTTGCTGTACCCAACTGTTAGTGATATTTTTATAGCTTTTGATAAGAAAATCTCACATCCCATCCCATCTCATTTCGCCTTGTCTTAAGTTTTGAATACCCTTTGACCTTATGCCTTTGACAATATTGCATTATTAGTTTTTTCAGTCCTTTGTTCACGACTCTGCCCCCCCAGACAGCAGCCTTCCCATTGTCTACTCTGCGTGCGTGCCTATGAGCGCCTCTCCTCGCTCTCCTTTTGATTGGTCCGCCGCTGATTATGTAAGCCTTCCCTGAACCCATTACATAAACCTAGGCAGCTGAAAGTGGGTCAGCCTGCGATGACCTACATGTAGGCTACGAAGCGGACAGTGCGGAGGAGAGGACAATTGGCAATAAAAAACAAAGCCAAAAAAAAGCAAAATGCATAGAAAATATGTTTGACATTTGCTCTATTAAAGAAAATAGTACAAAAACCCCAGAAGCAACAAGTGTGAAGCAACACTTTAGCAACAATGACTAGACTAAAATGAAAGGAGGTCATGTTATTGGTCACATGTGTTCGTTGGTCGTTTATTAGCCTATTAGTTCAATAACCTTTTGTATCAGTCACATTTACTTTCTATATTTAGCAACAATAACTGGCTGTTGGCATGCCAACCTGGACAACATCTGTAAAAAAAAAAGAAGAAAAAAAAGATGTTTGTTCAGGTGAGTACTTTACCCATGTGACGCTTAAAGAGTGTTCATTAGTACAGAAGATCTACTACTATAGTCCATGTTTTTTCTCACTCTAGATTTAAGCACATAATTACATTTTTATTCTGAAACTCTGCATTTGGTGGTCAAATTGGGTTTACATTACAGATAACAATACTTTTTGGTAAAGTTTGTGGCAGAACAGTGTTCCTGACAAGACTTGTTCGTAGCAGTCAATGAAGTGAAGTTTTGTTGTTGCCTTCGGGACTTTGCGGATAATTTGGGTGTGACCAACTAATTCGTTCAGGAAATTTATTTATTGCTGTGTGTCTATTCTGTTCAGGCGAGGTTAAGTACAGCTCGAGTCACGTAAAAGTTTCTGGTGCATTGTTTTCTTCTACATTTTAGAAAATCATCTAGAGTCTAGAGTGGCACTGTCGAGTTATGAGATGTTGATTTGTGCAAGTCAGTAAAGTTGTAAAGTGGAATAATTAATTTGGAAATCAGATTGAACATGTCCACATGATTCTTCCACCATTGCCATAATTTGAGAGAATAGAGTTAAGAAGCAAGTTGAATTAGGCATTTGGGGAGTCCCTACTGTGCTGACTTTGCGGTACAGTGGGCAACAAACAAACTTCGTGACCTGGAAGTGAGGGACTCAGCAGGCTCCGCCAAAACCTGTCTGGGTTAAAAGTCCCACCACAGAGAACAAAGATCCCTCTTCTCCTCCTGTTGATTTTTCTTTGTTTTTTGTTAGATTTCAGGTCAACTGCACACAATCTGCTCTTCATTCACACCAGGATTCTAAATAAATGCCTTGCGCAGTTTCCAAGTATTAATAATCCAAATTCTCTTGTTCCCCCCCCAATCCCCATTTGCTCTAATCCTTCCATCAATTTCCAGGTCATATGGTGAGGGCAAGATTAATCATAGTGATGGTTGAATACAAACATATTGGGCAAAAAAGGCTAAAGCATTATAACAAACTTTAAAAATGGAAACAAATCTAAATGCACATCTGTGCTTCCTAACTGGTATAGCTTCAGGACACACCTTTTTGTGACTAGCTGCAATCGACAATTCATTTTTTTTTCATATATTACCACACACAATATTTCCTCATACAGATCTGTTGACATTATTGGAATATTGTCCGACTATGTATCCTCAGGAGCAGTGTGCGATTCATCTCTCCATCTTTAGGTGGGTTCATGCTCACAGGTGCTAGCTGACAGATGATTCTGTTGTGCATGATTCAAACATTGGTCATAGGCTGCCTATCAAAAACACTGAAGACTATTGAGCAACAATTTTTGGCAGTGACCTGCAACCCACTAAAAACATGCTTGAGTCCCCACTCTCCAGTCGAAAACCAATACATTTCTAGCATTTGTTTAAATAATTTAAGTTAAGTTATGAAGTTAAGTTATTCTTTATTAATCTCTGTAGAGAAATTTGTTAAAGCAGCACTAAGTAACGTGTTTACCTGAATAAATTCTTTTTGTAGTCCATCTGGGGGTAATATAAGTGTTAATGGGATGATTGGGGGTCTTTCTTGCCAGAAAATCATGCTTGCAACTCCCCTGCCTCTGGGTTGGAGCCACCAATACACACTAATGGAGTCACGAAGAAGCTTATAGGCTAATGGGCAAAGCTAACTGCGGGCTAGCGTAACTTTAGCAGTAATTACAGCCAAATTTGAGCGGAAAAAAATATCTTCATTGTGTAATGGAGTTGCGGCACAATGTGCAATATCCCTCTCTCCCTTTGTCTTCTTTGTCAGCGTAGTATTTTACTCTCAATTAACAACAATTAATGAGTAAAAAGAACCCGCAACATTCATTGACGTTTATGGCCTGTAGGGGCATGAGTTACTTAGTTCTGCTTTAATGTTATAGCATAACATTGAAAACCTGTTTCACCAAAATATGGAGAACACAGAGGTAGTGTATGAACATAAATCTTGCTGGAATTATACTTACTTTTCCCAAGTCCCAAAAGTATTTTACTTTGTTATGTTTATTATTTCACGTCCTTATTGGAAATGTTCCATCAGGAATGATCCTTCCTCTCCTTCATAATATTACATTGATGGAACCTCATGTTTGTCTTTCAGGAGGAAAGTCTCTACGAAAACCAGCTGCAGCCTTACCTTTGTCCAGTTGGGGACGGACAGAAGCGATTAAAGCTATGCGCCAAAACCAAAAAACCAAGTCACCCATTTTCAATTGACCCCGACTTCATGGACGAGCAACCTGAATCGAACATAACTATTGAGGATCAAATGTCTATGGTTGAAAGTGAAGCTGCTCCATGCAAAACTACCTCACCACAATCCGACACGTCAGAGGACTGTATAATGATCGTTAATCAAGAACCGATAGATTTAGTTGATCAAAGCGCTAAGGATATACCAGAATGTGACGTTGACGAAGAGTTGGAATTGCAAGCCATGTTCTATCTGCCAAAGTGGGATTGTCAGCCATCTTCATGCAAAACAATCAGAGCGCAGAGTGAACATAGTCTAAAAGTCATTCTCTCCAATGTGTCTGAATTGTTGTCACGCTCACCTCCGTCTCTGGACTTGGTAGATGTGAATCTTTTAAGTTCTAAATATGTTTCGCTAAAAGAGGAACCATGTCCGCCGTTTCAAGTCAGCTTTACTCTTGATGATGAGGATGAAGAAGAAGTGGATATTAGTGATATTGTCCACGGTTCGGAAGGCTCTGAAAGATCACTGAATAGTAAGCAAAGTCATTCGGTTAAAGGCTCTCCAGTTCGGAACAGTCCTACTTGGGATGATGTTTTTGAAGATGATGTTTGTGAGGAAAACGCTGAAAATGTGTATGAAGACAACCACCATAACACAATTAATACGGAAGTGGAAGGTGCAGAAGGTAAAAACATGATTCCTCCGTATAAACCGGAAATAAATGAGAGCATGGATCTGTTTGGAGATGATGAGGCCTTTTTACAAATGTCAATTCCTGATGTTGCTACTCCGGAAAATTCCCCCAATAAGGATACTGTAAAGAAAGGCAGTCTTTCAGGAAACAGTGACAACGCAACAAAAATGGAAACATTGGAGGATAAGATTTCCCTATGTGCCAACAAAAGTAATTTGACACCAGATGAGTCCAAGGCCGTATGCAAACCCACAAGTTTTCAACCAAAGTCATTGGAAGGCTCTAACGATTTATTCTCTGTAAACTTCGATCTGGGTTTCTCCATTGAAGACTCCGATGAGGAATATAACGCAGAGCCCCATCTCACTCAATGGGCCCCAACATCTCCGCCACCAAAAAACCCCAGACTTTCCCTCCACGCCAGTTCCAGCTCCTCTACTCCCTACAGTGGCCTTTCTAAGCAGAGGCCACCTGCGCAGTCCAGTGAAGCCAGGCTGTCCACCCCGCGGCTAGCACACAGGAACATGTCCGCTCTGTTCTCGTCTCCCGCCGCGACTAAAGGAAGTGCGCTCCCGTCTCCAATCTCTACATCTCACGCCCCAGCCACACGTGTTAAGCATAACCACAGCATTGAAGCAGAGGGCGTAGGAAATGCAGGTGTGTCTGCCAGGATGAACACAAAATGTAGTTGTGTGTTTTGAAGTGACCTTTTGATTATACATGATACAACTGAAATGCTAACCTGTGTGTATGGTTGTCTTCCTTTGGTTCTCAGGAATAGACAGCAGTGACAGCGAGGAGGAAGTGGTGTTACAAAATAGGAAACAAGTCAAAAAGGTCAACTATTTTTCATCTCCGGAGAAGGTAAATTTGTGTTTTGAGAGGCCAAAGGCATCTTCTTAATGCCATACTGCGGAACACTCCAGGTTATTGCTACTATGTCATAAAAGCAATTAACTACTGAAAACACAAGCAAAGCATGCCAGAGATGCCAAATGTGCTCGTACAGATCAGGCAGGGACCAAAAAAACATTTTTTTTTTAAGCGGTAGGGGTTTGGCAAAAAATAGACAATATGGAAGAGAGTCTAATGTATTAAACCTCACGTTTGACTGTCTGCAGTCCCGCTTCTAGTAAAGTCACAATGTCTGAGGACCTCCTGCAGGTGCACATTGTCGTTGTGTCTTTGGGCAAGACCCAGTGTCTCTGTACATTGGTGCATGAATGAGTGTGTGAATGGGTGAGTAGTTCCTTGTTATAAAACACTGTGGGTAAAAGTTATATAAATGATGTACAATTTTTGTTCTAAACACAGTAGCTGGCTCCAAAAACACAACTGCTAGCATGAATGAGCTTCAGTTAGCCTGCACTGAACGCTATCACGCCTCACTTAGTCCATTGCTTTTCTACAGTCTATGTTTTCACCGATTCCTATTTTTAATTGAAATTTCATCACATTTTTTGAGAGCAATATTATGCAGTATGTCTGTGTAGGCTCTCAGTCGTACAGGAGTAGTCCATGCTAGCTGAAGCTTCTTGAATCATCGCCTGTACTCTATAGTTGAAGTGTAGAACATTTTGCCTCTCATTCAAAAGGGTTCATCAGCCTGCCTTTTGGCAAGACTAATGGTGCGTTCAAAGGTGAAGGGAACGTTCAATGTTGTGTGCAACACATTTTTTCAGCAGAATAAATAGGATATGTGGCATTTACTTTGCCTTTTTTTTGCATTTTGATATTTATATTTATTTGATAAACTACCACAACTTTCATGCAAGTCTGTGTTTTAGAACATAATAGTCAAACTAATTTTATATTTCCTGAGGATTTCAGCTGCATCAGAACAAGTCGTTCAGATATATCAGTTCACGATCTTTTGTAAACATCTTTCATAAGGCTAAATGCTTGCTGCTTCTGGGGGTGCGATGGGGGACGAGGGAGGAGCCTTAAGACCTTTGTCTACAATGAAAAACTCCTGTACGACTGAGAGCTCAGACAAACATATTAAATTGCTTCTCCCCTAAAAGGATTTTAAAAATGTTATTAATTAATTGATTTGCATTTGTTGTCCCACACTCGCACTCTCAAACACACTCTTGTTCATCCTGGCCTATTGTACATGTTTTTAGTGGTTGGGGAAACGGAGGTACTTGTAGGAAACGTACACAGATACAGAGAGAATATGCAAACTCCACACAGATGTAGTTCAATTCCCAGGTGCAAATTGAACCTGGGACCTTCATGCTGTGAAGCACAAGCGCTAACTGCGGCACCATCTTATTACTAAGATAAAAATTCTTAGGAAAATGGCTTCACTGTTATAATTTTAGCTTTTGCCTGCTGTCTGGCCGACTGCAAGTGAAAATAAGGTTCTTGATTACAGCACAAATCCTAATCGATTGAGTTGTTTAAGGAAGGGTAACTGACTTAAAAATAAATGTCATTGTTGCTTTGAAAAACAGCTAATAGAGAAAGTCTCTTATTCTGAAAATTAGAATGTAGTTTAAATGTAAATACTTCCCTTGTTTCCTTCTGGCAGTACATTTCCACATCTCTGTCTTGTTTTGTGGAACGACTGACCCGATGATATCACTCAGACTCATCTGTCGATCTTCTTCATCGGTACCTGCAGTTGTCATGACAACCCTCCGCTCTGTTTTTAAAGGCATCCTTATCTGAGACCTTCAAAAACACTGATAGCGGCTAATGGACCTTTTCATTTAGTTGGCCTCTCCTTATCCTCTGCCAATGACAAACATTTCCTTCCAAAAGTTCCAGACCTTTATGAATTAGAATAATCACATTTTTATTTAGATAATCACATTGAGAGATTAACCAAGTTCCAGACAAAGTATTGCCATTAGATTAAAAACCCCCAAAAAGAAACGTTGAGCAGATGATGTATTTTGTTGCAGAGGACATTCTTTGCTGTCTTACGATTTGATATTAAAAACAAATTGATATTTGTGTCCATTTAAAGTTTGATTTGTCTGCAACAGCCCTGCACTTATTATTATTATTATTTTTGAAGACTTATATAAATGTGCTTGTGTTGCTCTTAATAGACGAGAAATGCCAGTGATGTGGACTCTCCACTGGTTCTGAAGAGGAAACGTGCTGCTGCACTTGACACAGTAAGATTTCTACTTATTAACTTCCGCTCAACGTTCATAATGGCATTATCTAAAAGCACATTTTATGTAACATAATTGACCATCCGCTCTTGACCGTAATGTTATATCAATATTTTGCTACATGCCTCAACAAGTATTAAGTGAAAGTGCTTTTGCTTTGTGCCCAGTCCAGTGAAGTGGAGAAGAGTGCTTTTACCGATGATGATTTCCAGAATGAGTCAGTCTTCACAAAAATCAACCCTGAGCCAGGGCGGAAAAAGACAGAGCAGAGAACAAACAAGGTATTTTTGTTTGGCGACACTGGCAACACTGTATTGTACCATATATTGAGCAACCAAGACTTTGACTTTTAGATAAGACAATTGACAGCAAATGTTTCTCAAAAACAAGTCTCTGTTGTCAACACCTTGAATACAGTTCCCAAAACGCTTGCACTTTTTTTTTTTTTTACAGAAGACTGGACACATGTTTTGTTCTCACTCATGGCGCACTTTATTCAAAAAGTGAACACTAGGAGGCAGAATTTGGACACTGCTCCAACACAATCCTCAAAACTAGCACACAACCACTCACATCTCGAAACACATTTAACAAACCTATTATTTGTTGTGTCTTTGTAGTATAGTGCACATTGACTGACCAGGGTTCAATCGACACAAGCTATAAGATGAGAAGATGATGTATGTTGTTGGGCTGCACAGTATAATGCCAGGTTAAGGAAGTATTTATTCCTGTTTCATATGTTTTTATGTTGATGTATAAGAATAACTCAGATTTATTGTAAGGGAGTATTTTTGGCCTTATTACAAACCGATAACTCTTGCCTTCTTGGTTTTATCTAAACTATGCCCTTTCTCACAACAGTTTGTTCTCTACACTTTCCTCCGCGCTCACAGAAAGACAGAAATGCCAGTTCTATAAATATCACGCATCAGATTAATAAGTCGCCTTTCAGCATGGATTGGGGCTGACATTTTCACTGTTGTCCGCCCTGTCAGCGCCGCCGAGCTCGCCGCTTCCTGGATGACGAGGCGGAGCTGTCTGAGGATGAGGAGGCCGTGTCTAGTGACGAAGACGACGGAGAGGAGCAGGACGGGTCACTGGAGGGCTTCGTGGTGGACAACTCCCACTTCTCCCAGGGACTCAACGGTACGGCAGAGACAGTTCACTTGCCCAGCAACAATGCAAAACAAAGCATTTCTTCTTTTTAGACTCCGAGATGCACGGGGTTTACCTCAAATCTGTCCGAAGCCCGGCAGTGCGGGGCAAGTTCAAAATGTCCTACAGAAATCATCACAACATGGACATCTTTTCACAGGTACTGTATACATGCTATTCAACTCTGCTCAGACAAAATGTACTTTGGGCATACAAAAATACAGCCTCACAGTACTGAATATCATCCAGTAATGTTTTTTAGATCTATATGTCCTATACAGTCATGGTCAAAGTACTTGATTTCATTACTTGAGTAAAAGTACAGATACTATGGGTCAAATAAATACTACACCCATACAAGTAAAAGTTGCTCTATCAAATTTTTACTTAAGTGAAAGTACTGATCTACTTGCTGTAGAAAATACTTGAGTATTAAAAGTAGAAAATACAATTCAGTTAGTGGAGGAAATGTAACTTTGCAGTTTCAAAAAAATCTGCACAGTGCCACCTACTGTTCATAGAGAGTACATTATTAGGTTGTTGAAATGAACAAAACACATGGATAAATGTACTTTTTACTTTGGTACATTTATAACTTGGAAATACTGAGTACAAAGTATATATTTCTTTCAAATGTAGTGGAGTAAAAGTAGTAAGTTCTCATACATACCGGTATCCTCAAAAACTACTCAAGTACAGAAGTTACATTTTGTTACTAACCACCTCTGGTTCTATAAAAATCCACAAATACTTTTCCCCTTTACTGACCCCTTGTGGTTGGTCTTTAGACACTTGCTGGGAGATAAATGTTAAACATGTCACTATCTTGTAATTGCAGATCCCTGAGAATGACGAGACGTACGCTGAGGACAGTTTTGTGGTGGGCAGCGATGAGGAAGAGGAGCAGGGCCAGGACTTCAGCGAGGAAGAGGAGGAAGTGGGCCACCTGCTCCCTGAAGAGTCGTATGTAGATGGCAGGCGGCAGTACGCCACCAGGAGAAGAGTGTTCTTGCACCACGCCAGGGCTAAGGGCGGGACACGTGTGCCGCCGGTGAATAAAGGGGGCGCCGATAAGGCCAAACGCACCCGGGTCATACGCATTCAGGACTCCAGTGATGAAGAGGCAGATAGCAATCGAAAAGATGTCATGACAAGAACAGATGAGAGACCAAGTTCAGCAGATGTGAGAGAGTTTCAAAAAGTTCAGACTTCCTCTTCATCCATTGCATCCAAAGTGTCGCTGCTGAGTCGGGCGCAGAAGGCTTCACCCACAAATGAACAGCAGAACGAAAGGTGAATAAGCGCTCTGATTTTGTGGTTTCCAAGCACAAGATACTTTAAAATACAATAAATCTAGAGCACTCTAAGGGACCTTTACCTTTTTACCTTTACATGTTTGTTTTTGTCTTGTAGGTGTCGCAAGAGATTAGAAAATGAACACCTTCTCTCTGATGAGCTGGACTTTGTGGAGTCTGAAAATGTGTCTGTTCAGGTAAATTATTGTCTTAGATCAAACATCGTCTATGTCACGCCTTTGAGGTGCCGTTCGATTATTATTACAGAAGTTATAATACGATTGGCATCCATTTCTGAAGATTGAATTTGAAATTGGTTTGAATAAGGCCAAGTTGTTAAAGGACAACTTGACAAGACCTTGTAACCCATATAGTGATAAATGGATAACTGTGCCACATGTAAGGCAGAAGTGTAGCATACATCGTAAACCTTACTTAACTGGGACAGAGTCAGGCAGTAGTCCACTTCCTGTTTCATTGAAAACATTTATACATTAACAACTAAATAATTTACTCTGACTTTATTACCTGAATAGTTATACATGTACTCAAAAGTTATGGTAATTTCATGTATATAATATTTTCTTAACTTTGTAATTAAAAATAAGTGTACAATGGTCAATAGCGTGCAATAGCTCATTGTTTCCCAACCAAGGGTACGGGGACCCCTGGGGGTACTCGAGGACCTAGCAGGGGGTACTTGGAACTATTTCAGATTGAAAAAAGGGGAAATGTAACATAATTTTTATAGGAAATGCTATATTTTTCAGTAAAGTGTGTTGCTTTGGGAGAATTTTAGGTTTATTTTGACTGCAACATTGTCCATTTTCTTACAAATACAGTTTATTTAGAAAGTAATTACATAAAAGTGGTTGACCACTGAAAGGCCAAAGGGGTACGAAAGACAAAAAACGTTGGGAACCACTGCAATAGCTAGTTAGCTCCCTTCATGACTTTAAACTCTTATTTATTTTTAAGTCTATTGCAAAAATGTATTTAATTTTTACATCTGGAACCAGTGTGGGTTTCAGTTTTCAAGACGCTAGCACCAATCTGGCACTAATGGGAAAGGCCGAATGGTGACTACATTTTGTGCGCCATATTTGTTTACTCTTCATTTGGTGGAAATGAACCGGCCAATCTGCACTGGTCACAGCAGCCAAGCTTTGTATTCGGAACGCTCTACCAATGAGCCACCAACTATTATTCATATCCACAAATTTTCACCTAGTATATCCACCCGCTCTGTTTGATATCTCACTCATGCCATCATTATAAGTAAATGAAAATATTTTAACATTTTGATAAGAAAATGCTTCGTCCTCCTGCAGAGAGCCGCCTCAGCAGCAGCCGACCCTCTCCCCTCCGTAGCGGGCGCGGTGTCTCTCCTGATGGACAGCCGCTGCCTGACCGGAGCTGCGGAGCTGGTGACCTGTCTGCGTCAGCGTCACCGCGCCTCGGTCCACGTGTGCTCTCTGGACGCCAGCTACTTCATCGTGAGCACGCGCATGGCCGTGGAGAGGCACAGCCAGTCAGAGCTCTCCTCCACTCAGAACAAGAAGCGATTGGTGGAGCGGGTGACCAGGCTGCAGGGACTGTTCGAGCGAATGTGTCTGATTGTGGAGAATGACCGCATCAAGCCAGGTTTGTTACTGTTTAGCTCTACTCTGAGACATACTTGAGTTTTGCAGGTGGAAATTATGATTGCCGTCAGGACGTTTAACAAATCACAAAATGGCCAAAAACAACAATGCCACAGCAAATGCTGCCAGGGCCTTGCAGATTATAGGCAGCTCAAAAGATACAACACACACCACATTCAGACTGGGAAGTATGGTTAAGTGAGCACTTAGCAGGGGGCATTTGGAATTATTACTACTGTTACTATTTGAATATTAGTCCATATCTTGTATATTTTGTAGCTATTAAGAAAGTTTTTTGTGAGAATTGTGAAGATTCTTATTGTTTCATTGCATCAGGTGAAATCAATTCCTTGTTTCCTGTAGGCGACACGGCCCGTCCCTTCCAGCGAACGCGCCACTATGACAGCACTGTGGCCGCTCTGGTTCGCTCGGGACTACGACTGCTTTGGAGCGCGGGCTCAGAGGAGAGCGCCGCCCTGCTGGTGGAGCTGGCCCAGCTGGAGCAGAGGAAAGCACACGGGATCTCCGTACCCCTGGAGGTCAACGGTCCGCACCGGCAACAGGCTCTGCAGATGTATCTCAACTTACCCTCGGTCAACTACGTACACGCGCTGAATCTGTGCCACAACTTCAGGACAATCGGCCAACTCATGAACAGGTGAGATTCATATTATAGATTGGGTTCATGTTGCAGAATTTAGTACCTAGTTGGAGGAACATAAACATATATGATTTTTAGTTTCAGAATGCTACATAAACGCCACAACTTTAATGTGGGCTTTTGAGAATATTTCGACATCACAATGTTAATGGATATTGGTCCATTTGTTTTGTTTCAGTTCCATTGAAGCCATCCAGAGAGGAGGCAGTTTGAGCCGTGCCCGGGCAGAGGAGGTCTATAGATTTCTGAGATACTCCTGTGACTCTTTTCTCATGAACACCTAAACTGAACACAAGGTGCATATTTTTCAACACAAGCCAATGGAGATGTGCAATATACAAATCCTGGTTTACATGTAAATACCTCATGGACACTGATAGCATTTAATTTATTATGGGTTTAGACAACTTGAATTGTAACTTGATGACTGAGGTTAACTATTATAGTAATTGTAAAATGATTTCAAGTTCAATCTTTTGAAATTCAAAGCATGCACCATAAAATCTCATAACAATGTTAGAGTAATATTATCAGGGATGAAACATTAAGGCAATGGATTTAAATAATGTTATATGACTTATTTTTTGTAATAAAATGTATTTTTGTTAACGTCATTAGTAATGTACTGAAGTAACCACTAGGGGTCACAATTACATCTGTGTCTGCACAGGCCTGTGATGGGAAAACTGCATGAAAGACTTCTGCCCATGGTGCAAGCTTGGCAGATACACTTAAACTTTGTTTCCACAAAGTGACCGACAAACTACAAAATGTAGCTCAAAACAATTACTCAATGCACATTGTGGAATACATGAGGGTTTTATTTAACAACCCTGTCAGCAAAGCACAAAAACGTGAGGAGTAACAGTATAATAATGAATGTTACAAAAATAAGACATTTTAGTCTAAAGGGACTCTATTCTCTGTATTTACACTTTAGTCCTGAGCAGTTAAGCTGCACTGACCTTGCAGCCAATAATAAGAAACATCACAGCAGTGGCAGCAGCAGTAACTGCTGATAATTACCAATACAGTCACCTAACATTATTGAGTGGCAGAAGAATCCTGGTGTCGGCGGTGTCTGAAGAAAAGCAGCATGATCGATGAGAGACAGTGACTCACTTATTACAGTTTAGACTAGATTCAATTGTTTCCGTCTGTGCCACATTTACTGCAACAGCAACAGCAGCAAACTAAATATTAAACTAAATAAATAAATATTTAGCCAATAGCAGAAAAGCTCAGGGCACAGTAAAAAAAATGAAATACATTAATTAATGAGTACAAATTTAAAATAATTCAGTTTCCAAAGCCAAAGCCCTTTTTGTTTAAGATGACTAAAAGTATGGTGCAAGGTTTAATAAATAGACAAATACAAAAATGCTCAATTGCTTAAAAATGTTTTTGTCTTGTTTGCAGATTTTAAAAAAAACGCTGCTACATTTTAAAACCGAGACAGCATTCAAACTGTTTAGAAATAAGTAATGGCAGTGTTGACCTAAAACTTTTCTTCATGTAACACAAACATTGTAAAATGAAAACTCCACCCCCAAAAAACAATCGACATCATCGCTTGTACAAAACTCACAGAATGAGACCATATTTACATCGAGAATATTAAAAAGTCAAGTAAAGAGGAGGCTGATGGTGACGGGTCACAGACCTGTCACATACTGCTGGGCTGGGACTGAGGCTGCAGTGACTGTAGAGGGACAGTAGGGGGCTCGGAGTCTTGGATGGGGCACTCCCTTTCCTCTCTCATGTACATGAGGAACAGAGTCACAGTAGCGAAAGTGGTGGCATTAACAGGGAATGCTCGGAGCAGAGTGGAGGTGAGCCCGCGGGTGAACACCCTCAAGCCCTCCTTCTTTACGCTCTGCCTCACACAGTCCAGAATACCATTGTACCTGTTGACCCCGCCCACTCCATCTGCCTGGAGGCGGGATTTAATTACATCCACAGGGTATGTGGAGAGCCAGGAGGCAATTCCAGACATTCCCCCAGCAAACAGCAGTTTAGGAAGCATGTAGGCGTCTTCAGGCTCACAGCCCAAATGTCGCGTCAGCACGTCATAGGTCAGGAAGTAGACCCCAAAGCCAGGCGTCTCTCTGATCAGAGTGGTCACCATGCCTCGGTTGATTCCCCGCAGACCCTCCTTCCTGTAGATCCTCACAAGACAATCCAGAGAGTTCTTGTACAACTTCCTCTTGGACTTCTTCTCCCCTGTGCCCTGCATCTGCATGCGTGTCTTAGCCAGTTCCATGGGGCAGCAGATGACACACTGAATAGCCCCGGCTGAGGCTCCTGCCAGGAACTGGTTCAGAGGGGTATCCCGGCCCAGCTTCCTCATGGCATTCCCCTGCACCCCAAACACGATGGCATTGATGAAGGTGAGGCCCATCAGCGGAGAGCCCAGACCTTTGTACAGCCCCAGAGCCTACAACACAGATGTGTATCAACTATTTTCAAAGACACTACAACCTGACCACTAAAAGTAAAATGACCATTGGTGTTTTTTTTTCTTCCTACAATGTCAAGCAAACTTGAGCAGAGAAAAATTCAATGAGTAAGAGTATGGCTTGGTTTTGAAATGCTTCCCTTGAGTTATAATCTGGTATAGGAGAGATGGGTGGGAGATTATCATCACCTAGTTCTATTAAAGCAATCTTAAAAACGTAAATCTAAAAATCATTCTGGAAATGCTAACTAAAGCCACAATTCTTTTGAGCTGCAGTAGTTATTACGGTGGGTAATCGGAGAATTGTATTGAGACCAAGCCCAGCCCACTGACTCAAATGGCAGTTGCTTATTTTAGGCCTGAGATCCTGGCTGACCTCACCAAAAAGAACATCCCCCCCACCACCATAGCCTGCCCCATGTGTCTGAGGATTTGTATTAGATGGGTTTTAGAATTTTCTGTTACAGATACGCCACTAGACATTTAACCAAGGGTATAACGTTTGGTAAAATATTGGGGGGGTCGAGAGGCAATTTTTTTCAGGGGGTCTAATTAGTTACATTAGCTAGGTTTGAACATTGGGGGGGGTTGCAACCCCCCTATCCCCCCCCAGATTTTATGCCCATGCGTTTAACAAAGCATATCTTACCGACTCCTGACGTATAATGGACTGGAAACAGTGGTATGTCCCACGGTACAGAGGTCTGTCCACATTCTGAACTTGGAGACGCACCTGGGAACAGAAGCCAAGTCTTAGTGTGATGAAGTGAGGATGACACAACACTATCATGCTTTCTAAGATGGGGAGGGTACATGTAAAAGAACAGTCAGTGTTTCAGAGGGGGACAGTGGGGATAAAAGAAGACCTTGACCGTACTTACTAAGTCATATTTCCGTGGAGAGCTTGTTTATGCCTCTCTCTCATCTACAACACAGTGACACTGCCGCTGTTAGACAGCCTCCCCAGCCCCAAAGCACACACCCACTCAGGAAGACATGACATGAAAGCACTGTGTACAGCCACCAGCATTCATCATCCAGCCATCTTCTCTATTCTCTGATATGAGACAAATGGCCTAAACACATCATGTTAAACACTCTTCCAGTGACAAACATTCAAGCTCCAGTGTGTATAGTGTGTATGTGTAATGCCATAATGATACATGTTCAGTTTGCTAATAATGTGCTCTTTGTAATTCAACTGAGACAAAGTATCTGTGTTTATGTGGAATCACTCCCACACTGCCAGTGTCAAGCTGACCACATGATCTCACAAGTCTTTCATCACATGAACAGGGCAAACAGAAAGCAACACCCACCTTCACAGTGTCGAAAGGATGTCCCACCAAAACACCTGCAGCACCTGCAGACAGGATGAGAAACACTCTGAAAACATGCTTTAAAAGTTTTAAAACAATGCATTTGCTTTTAATATTTCAATACACACAAAAATCTACCAAGAAATAAAACTCAAATCAAAGAATGAACTTCACAACCCATTCTCCTGCTGAGTCCTACACATTTACACATTGTGGCACAGAAGGACCTTGTGTACTCTCCTTGTGCAAACAGTCAGATAATGCCATATGACAGCTTTCCCAAACATTAGATGAGTGGACAATCCTGGTTCTAAGAGGACAGTCACACTGAAGCATCCCACAGCCTGGATATTGTAGCCAACAGTCTATATCTTTGTAACAATCCAGATGCAAAGCCCCAAGAATGGCCGTGACGTGGAGATGAACGCACACAAGTCAAAGACACCACTCCCTGGATGGAATGTTGTAATGTCTTCTTCACACCCCACAAACCAATACAGTCTGAAACTAGAGGGTTTCACCTGTCCCATTTGAGGACGTGGCTGGCATGGCCCGTGCCCACCCGTGCCATGCGTCTACCACAGGGTCCCCTGCTCTTACCTGCTAATGCTAATCTGATGCTAATGTAATGCTAAAGCCGCCCGGACACTTACCTCCCGCACAGCCCGCAGCGAAGTCCAATGCCATCCCACTCAAACTCTACCTCAAGGCGGAAGATGTGCAAACTTGGGAGACAATCAAACGCGGTTACAATGTTGCTGTGCGATTAAGAAGCTAGTGATTCAGAACCACTCAAACCTGCTGCTTAAGTCAGACCAAAAGTTTAGGGGACTGCAGGATTGTGTGCGTTTCCTAGTTGTGGCTCTTTGCTGATGTGTCCTCACTTCCACCACAGCCCCGGCTCTACCAATGCCAGGCCCTGCTATTTCTGTAGGAGGCGTGAGTTCGTCTCAGGGAAAAAAAGGTTAGCGCGTCAGTCCTTTTTAAGAGAGCCCAATCGCGTTAGGATCCACTAGACAACTCCCCCCGGAGCTGCTGTCCGACGTGTCCACCCCACACGGCCATTGGCTGATCGTGGACACACAGCTTTCCTCACCGCGGGCAAAATCAACACTGCTATCACGATCTTCGTCATCTCCGAGGTTGATCTGATGCTGAAGAGTTCAACGAATGATACACAAACTTTAATGTCATAGGCTGTTAGAAATGGCAAGAGACGGGGCTTTAGGTGGGGTAGCTTTGCTGTACCCTGGCATGGTCCTCTAATTCTGCATGCTGAAGTTGACTTGGAATTTCTTTACATTTTATTTATGATTGCAATAGAGCAGACTCAGCAGAGGTTTCCAAACATTTCAGGCCAAGACCCCCAAATGTACTATGCAAACGATCTGAAAAAAGAAAATACTGTCATATCTGTACTACTGCTTATAATATAGTATACAGTATCACATTTGTAATCCTGAAGTGTGCTTGGCAAAGCAAAGCATGCCATCCTTGATTGCACAGGTTTGCAGATTGGGATAAGTGAACAGGAGAATTGAAAGGTGAAAAGGAGTAAGTAATAAGTCAGGCCAACATGTAGCCTACAGTTAAGGTCCTAGAAATTGATTAAACACTAAGGTCCAAATGTGACTTTCAACCTGTGGCCGAGTAATACATTAATATAACTTTTAACTGACTGTGAGAGCCACGTCTCTGCATAACTAGAGGTAACAAACCACTTCGATCTGTAGAGAAGTAATAATCTAGAGAGAAATTAGTTCTCTGCATTTGACCCATCCTTAATGTCGTAGGAGCAGTGAGCTGTCAGCATGAAACACCTGAAGGACACCGGATTGCACATATTTTTACCTCTAACCTACGCAGAACATGCAAACTCCACACAGAAAGGCCCTGTCCAGGTGGGAATCGAACCCGGGACCTTCAATGCACAAGCACTAACTGCGCCACCATATTGGACCTCTATAGTATTTTGCCAGGCCAGGGCTTACACCTATGTAGGCAAACCTACATAGACAGCAGCATTCTTGAAATAAAAAATGAAGCAAATACAAGTAACAGTGTGAATGCAAAAGATTCCCATTGAAAAGCACAGAAATGAAAGGATAGAGATCATTTGTCATTACAATGGAGATGGATTTTAATGGCACAGACTATATACACAGTAGACGCAGATAATCCATGCTTGCACTTGTATTTCACAAGATGGGTTGCTCCAATTGTTGCGTAGCCACAGGCACCGAGCTCCAGTAAACTCATCTGCGGCTTATTTGTCAATTGTGAAACACAAGGCTCAGAGCAAAGTAAGACTTGTCCTACATGTTTAAGAAATGCATATGTAGAAATATGGCTATTATTATGCTCCAGTCTGTTGCCCCATCTTTTAATTATGCGTGACATAATAATCGGGATTCTTGTCTTTAATTCACTGTCGTGGCAAAACAACAACTATGATTTCAAAAATGAAAATTTAAAGGCCTGGGCGTCATGAACTGTTTGACGGTCTCGTCTGTCACTTGTTTGCGTCGCTCTTGGTGGGTGGCAATCATCGGCTGCAGCGTTTCGATGAGGATCTTCTTCAGCTCCCCTGTTAGCAAAGCTCCACTCGTGTAGTCCTGCACAGAGTAAATCAGTTCAAATGTAATCAAGTCCCAATTGAAACCCAAGTCAAAGTGCGGAATGAGATGAAAAGGACCTGTCTGATCTTTTCGAGCTGCTCGTCGTCCTCCAGGAAGAAGGTCAGATACATGAAGGAGACGTCCACATCCGCATTGCCTCCAAACTGTCTGTGCTCCTCTACTGTGTCTTTGCCTCCAGAAAATGCATGCTTGTTTATCTGTAGGCAAACATTTTATACAACACAGTATTTATTTGGGATGTAAAACCACACTACCTAACCATTGGGGACAATATAACTGTTATGTCCTCTTCCATACATTTTATTTTGGCAACACATAACAGAAATAGCAGTGTTGGTGTCTAGATGATTATTAGGTGCTTGTTTGTTTTGGAGTTTAACAACAATTGAGACCATATAACCTTGATCGTTCCACAGTGTGGCTTAAAGTTTACAGCTCATTAAAACCAAAACTAAGGATTAGACTGAAGGTTGGCAATGAGTCTGTGCCAGTTTCAAGTTGTGCATTGACCTCTCAGCTAAACTAAAGCAAATGTCTGGCTTGACAATTTATTAAAATGAAGCCTAGTGCTGCATTGTGCTGATCCAATCCAAGCACTTGTTGTTGTTTTACATTATGATGCATTATTCATTCACTCAGCCAGTCTCCGTCACGGTGACACAGGTTAGTCTGCTCCTACACTCCAACCACTGCCGATCAAACATTAATACATTGCCAAGGCACCCGAAAGAAATTGGTTTTGCAGCAGGTGTCTATAAAAACAGTGTACTATTAACAAAATACACAATAACAGCTATAACGGCCTGGCTCTAGTGATGCTGAGTCACTTTCAATTCCACTAATATTTTCACAGTAGCCTTAATAGATCCAAAGCAAAAAGACAACAAGTGCACTGCCAATGCTGACTTTGATATTCTACTTTTTTTTATAGTCTCCCTCTTTACTATTTCACTCTTTGACATATCCTGTCCATTTTGCACACCCTGAGTGATCTTATTGAGGGCCGTATGTAACAAGTGAATTTCTTCATTGTGAGATCAATACAGGATTATCTTATCTTAAGTGCAGTAGAAGCAAAATTTCAACACCAAAGAGGAACTATATTAGTGCCACAGCCCAATAGTGAAAAGATCCTTAGCATTGCAAGGTTCTTATCTGACGCATTTGCAGCCTCCATACATAGGAGAGTGTGTGTGTAAAACCTTAAAGAGGGCACGGTCCAGAGTTAGACTTTCTATTATTTATTAGCTTTTCGGCTGCAGATGTTATGCAGCTGTGACCACTGTGAGACGATTTGCCAAATTGCCAGCCATTCTTCGATTGGAATTGGATTGGGGCGGTCAATCATTTGCAATCATCAGCTCACTCAACACTCACTGAGCTCAATTATTCTCGTTGAGAAATGTGAACCAAATCGTCATGAATGAGCTTGTTTAACAGCTGAGAGTGATAATTTAAAGAGGAAAACTGCATTGTGTCACTGATACGTCTCATGATCTCAAAATGAAGTCACTGACCAAGATTTAATAAAGAACAGTGCTGTAATGGAAATATTTTCAGTGAAACAACATTTTCTATATTCCAAACTCTGGTCAGGCAAAGGGTGGCTCACAGCCATTCCTCACACCTCTGTTTTTTGTTGTGTAATCAAACATTCATGGCCCTGACTGAAATGTATTGTGTATTAAAGACCTGGCACAGACATCCTAAATGAATTAGCAAATGATCACACCTATGTATGCATCCTCCCCTTGTACAGGTGCTCGTCATATAATTAGAATATCATGAAAAAGTGCATTTACTTCTGTTATTCAACTTAAAATGATTTTAAGTTGAATACCCTGTTTCAATCACTCCAGACGGTCATTTATTTTGTAAGAGCAGCCACGATGCCAGACTGAGATGGCCTCCCCAGGTTGCCTGCATGTGCCTCATACCTTTTCCCTGTACTTTCAATAAAGCAGACCTTTATTTCATAAAACTCATCAGAGCTTCTATTGAGCAATTGTTTTTTCCACTACAATGCTGGTGTGAGAAGGGCCTTCTTCGTGATTCGACCAGCCCAGGAAACAAAGAAAAACTGCTTTCCTTATGTTTTTTCCATTTTACTGCTTTGGCTTCTGATCTCACAAGCGAGGACGTGTAGTGCCTGGATCAATCACCACAAGAAGTCAACAAACTCTATATTTGCAACAAGTGAGTTTTGTAAATGTACTTCACATAGGAAAGTTATTTAGTCTGTAGCACATTTGTAAACCTCTTATCATAACATCAGTTAATGAGGCAAAACTGCTGTGACCTAGATTAAAAAAAAGTTATATTCTTGACCTTGGACATGTCAATGAACAGATAAAAACATTCTCTCCATTTGAGAAAATAATCAATAAAGGACATCTTCTCTCATCTAGACCAGTGGTTCTCAACCTGGGGGTCGGGACCCCCAAGGGGGTCGCGAGACAAATTTGGGGGGTCGCCAGATCATTTAGATAAAATATACATATTTTCATTAGCATATAATCAAATGTTTTATTGTAGCATGTGTTTGCTACTTCACCAGAGTACCATTATTTGATCATAGTTTGATGAATTTTATTTCACCCATTTGTTTTTTTCTTGTTTTTTAAGAATTATGTAGGCTAATGTTCCTATTTTTCATGGTAAAACCTGGGCCGGGGGTCACGAACCCCTTTACGTGTTATAATGGGGGCCGCGGCTCCAAAAGGTTGAGAACCACTGATCTAGACCAACTGTTTTCATTAATTGCAACAGTCAGCTTCTGATCTCTTTATTTGAGATGAGCACAGGGAGCATTACCTTGTTCTTAATCTGTTTGGGCGTGTCAGTGAGGAAGATGGAGGAGTTGGCGTCACTCGCACTCATTTTGGTCTGTGCCCCTTGTAGAGCTGGGAAGAATGTGGAGTGGAGCAGGGCGGGTTTGGGATAGCCGATCCTCGGAGCCACGTCTCTGGTCATTCTGAAGTATGGATCCTGGAGGATGAGACAAGATGGACATACAGTACAAAAGCACTGTCATTGAGACCAGTGGAGCTCTTACCTGGTCAATGGCACAGGGGATAAGACACTGAATATCCTTTCTTTCCCCAAAGATACAGGGAAAAGAGTTACTGAAGGATGGGGCTGCCTGGATGGCTGGAAAACTGATCTTTCCTGTGTAACAACATCAGAATAAAACTTTAAATATGTAAACAAGACAGAAACTGATAATCCAGTCCCTTTTTGTTAGATGAATAGATACTTATTTCATTATTGATATTTGTAGTCTTACCTATGCAGTCACTGTCGGTGAATCCAAAGATGCCTTTAACTTGATTGAATGTCACATGCTTCTGTATCTTCACCACATTCCTATAGAACTCAGGAGAGGAGCTGGAGGTAGAAAGAGAGAAACACATAACATTATAATAAAGACCGCTCTCAGAATATGGAGAGGAATGCAGATATCTTATTTACCCCATGTAGTCAAGGTCAGAGAAGATAAAAGTCTTGTTAACGTCAAAACCACATGCTATGATGTCCTTGGCGTTCTCCACAGCAAAGCGATGACACTCCTCCACGCTCAGGTCCTTCCACAGGTACTTCTCGTCATCAGTGAGCTGGACGACCAGAGGGATGTCGAACACGTCCTGCAGCCACCTGGCAGAGAGGCCACACTCAGCACAGGATATTTGGGCTTTGATTTCAGCCAAGCTCGAGCAGTGGAGGACTTACTTGGTGAAGATAAACGGGATGAGGTGGCCC
The DNA here is from genome assembly GCF_951799975.1 of Gobius niger. Taxonomy (NCBI): domain Eukaryota; kingdom Metazoa; phylum Chordata; class Actinopteri; order Gobiiformes; family Gobiidae; genus Gobius; species Gobius niger. The sequence continues at coordinate 9,230,673 of NC_136867.1, forward strand.
ACGTGCATGGCCTGTGATGATGGCCCTCTGCCTGTGTACAGATAGAAGCTCTTGTGCTTCTCATATGCGTCTAATACTTGGTGCATATCTCTGTAAACATATCAGAATGCGTTTACAGGCTATTTTAAGCACACAACAGTTCATCACAAAACTGAAATGGATCTAACATGATATAGAAACCTAATACTAGGAAAGGTCTGTAAGATTGAAGAAAAATGTGCGGTATTCAGAAACTGACACGAAGGCTCCATTATAACTAAACTGCAACTTAAGTAATTTGTTTATTACATCAGGATCAAAACAAGGCTACAATGGAAATAAGAAATATTTAAACTGAAACTGGACACATAAATGAACATGTAATTTAATCTTTGTGGGATAGACGGCCTTAGTGATAGGGCGATCTATTGTAGATTCTTGTGATATGGATATTGTGTCACCTATTTTTCAATAATTTGCCGATATATTGTGCAGCCCTATGTTCGATCAATTTCATAATATAATAAAATAAAAAGTAATGCAACACAAATATTGTGAACTGACCTGTGTGAGAAGAATTTTCCTCTTCTTAAAAAGCGATGAGGTTTCTGCCCTGACACTTTCTCTATTCTGTCCACCAGCTCCTGATCAACTTTGTTGCTTCCAAACCTCACTGGAATAAAGACAGAATCATTGGTGTTGGATGTGAGTATACAATATATACATATAGTATCTGTGGACGGGTTGGGACATTTACCAATAAGTTTGTCATAGTCCACTCCCTTGGCATTAGATGTGGACACACTCCATGGATTGACCTCATCTTCATCTGTGGCGCCCTCTGCTGTCGGACCATTGTCAGGTAGAACGAGGTTTTCAGGAGGAGGGCACCCGGCTTTGTAATCCTGACCCGTCACCTGTTTGAATTCTAATTTGAGCTTCAGCAGATACTGGACGGCAGACTCAACTTCACTCTGTGCAAATAAAAAAAGGAGAAATATATGAGATTTGAAAACTTCCATTGAAGGACCCAAAAGATTGAAGCATGTGAGTTTGAAGCAGTTCGTACATGGGTAAGTAACGTACAATGAACATACAATGAACACACTAGGTTACTCTAAATAAATGTAAAGCCTATTGATTTTGCATTATATATTATTGTAGGATTTTACGTTTGAAGAAGATACACTGTGACTGATTTTTTTATTTTTTTATTTACAAATAGTGCTCGTGCTGACAGCAACATACATCATAGATGATATATGTTTAAATGGTTGGATAAAATGGTTCTGTGTTGTATATGTTGATTTTTTTTTGTCTTTCATACCTTTTCAGCTTTAGCAGTCTTTAGGCCTCTGACTTTTTCTCCCTGAGCAGTCAGCCTCTCATACAGCTGAAGCGGAGACTGAGATCCCTCACCGTCACAGTCTGCCATCTTCACACTGCCATCAGTTACAACATCAACATTCAAAAGCCAGCATGGAGAATTAAAGAACAAACACGTTATGTCAAGTACATTAACAAGCATGTAGTTCAAGTACATTAAACAAGAGGGACACCACCGTTTCTAAATAGAATCAATGCCTAAGTCTAAGAGAATGTATGTTATATATATATTGGTTTGCATTTAAATGTATGTGGCATTCACATTTCTGTCACCATAGCTGAGCTGACTGTCAGTGCCAGCAAAGCTCATCATGTTGACACTACGTCAGACAAGTGAGATAAATACGACAGTAAATCAGTTTCAAAGCAGATAAAACAAAGCCAATAATATCACCCATATCGTACAAATAATAAGAGCTTACAGTAATATATTCGCTCACAGCTGTCAGCTCACTCATTCAACTTGCATCAGCCTGAGAGTGTTCGGGACTTAACCCTCCCCAGAGCACGGATTGTCTCAAACGTTCCGCTAAGGTTACTTTTGCATCGTTCCCGTTTGCAAATGATTGATGCATTTCTAATCATACATATTCAATATTGATTGTGTATTTTATGTAGTTTCAATTACAAATAGTACCTTCTAACTCAAAAAGGAAAAATCCTGCCCGGACAAATTAAACAGAACAATTCCGTGCCGTTCTGGTTGTTTCAAAATAAAAGCCTTTGGCTGCGGACGTCCATCAAGTTCTTTTTTGACTGACCCTAATTCATTTTAGTTTGAAAATAGGCAAATATCAAGCAGGAAAATGTTATGTTTACAGTGAAATTTTGAATGTTAGTCGTTCAGAAATTGCACGTAAGTATGCAGAGTTTTACTCTGCGATTGTTCAGTGTTCATGACTCAAAAGAATCGTATTTACTGTCGAAATCGTGTGGTCAACACACACGTATAACAGTGCGCTCTGCTAAAACAGTCTTTTTGGATATTACTCTCATGCACACATGGCTGTAATCGGCTGAAATAAAATGGTCAACGTTTTCGGTGCAGAAAGGAAAGCATGGTGTTTTTCTACACAATTTTCATTACTCATATTCCCATTAAAAATAGCAGATGTGTGCCTAAGGATGGAATAATGCAACTTTTCGTAACACAATTCACGCATACAGTTTAACATTTGTGCGGCTGATGCTGTTTAGTGTAAAAAAAAAAAACGAAACATAGCCGCGAGATTATATATTTATTCCACACAAAGTAAACCACAATGTAACCACTAGATGGCCTTGTGGTGCTTTCAATCTGATGTTTTCCTCTGCTTTTTGTCTCTCAGAATGACACAACCATGTCTTCATTAGTGGCCTATGAAGATTCAGCTTCAGACTCTGAGGATGAAATCAGTCAAAGAACATTTGATGGTGGAGAAACTTCTCTTTCTGCATCTTCTGTCTGGACAAAGACGGAGCCAGAAGTTGAAGCATCATGTCAGGTGTCACCGCCAAGTCCTGTTTACTACACAACTTCAAAACAAACTTTAAATCCAGACACACCTGGCTGTTTACTTGAAAGTCAAATGCGAAATGCAACCCCACTGACTCTACCTCATGCCCAAGCTCATGCAGACTCTTTAAATGTTTCTAAAAGACATCTTCCGCCCACTGTCAGACCCTATGTTCCCAAGAGGCAGAGGCAGGTCCCAGTTGAAAGCGGGGAGCCGTCAGATCACCCGGTGCACATCCAGAGAAGAGAAGAAAAGCCCATTCTGTCAGAAGTGTCCCCCATGGTGAAGCAGTGCCTGTCCCAGAAGAATCCAGTCGCATCAGGGGTCCCCAGGAGGCTTCTCATGAGCCTGGCAGGTCATCAAGGCCCGGTCAACACAGTCAAATGGTGTCCAGTCCCCCATCTCAGTCATCTGCTGCTGTCCGCCTCCATGGACAAGACCTGTAAGGTAACACATGAAACACAAATATAGTTGCTTTTTCTTGTGGCAAATGTAACTTATTTATGAGATCTGTGGTCTCTGATGTAATGCCATGTGTTGTGTATGGCATTTGGGGGGACACTTATGGATTTATCCTGACACGACTTAAGATAAATCATTATTGTATACTAACTAGACGAGGAGGTCCACAGCGTAATGCCTTTACCGGCACTGACAGTTAATATCTGTCCCTCTGACTCCATTTGTAATAGTACCTACGAGCTTTCTTTAGAATCTTATCTGTCACTGTCTGCTGCATGTGTGCCACCGCCCCTGGGAGCGCCGTAACCGTACCTCCTCCCGGCGCGGATCAAAACAATCCCTCATTTTCCCCCCCAAAGCAAAGGTCAAGTAATGCAGGTGTGTGCCAATGAATAAATATGTCCATGGCAGAGGGAAATCACTTTGCCGTGTCCTGAATAATGAATGGTATTAATATGCATGAGGCGGCGCGTTACGGCACACACCTGGTGGGTCCGTGCTGAGCAGATGGTGGGAGAGGTGAGGTGAGTGTTTGGATGCACAAGTTTAGCCTCTCTAACCTATACTCCAGACTGCCACCGCTGTTCACAGGCAGATACTACATAAACATGAGCAGGTCAAGTTGATTGGCAAGTCTATTTTTCAGAGCCGAAACAGCCACTGAGGGGCGAGGGCACACCAGGTTATTAAAAGTGACCACAGATAGAGCAAAAATGCAACATTATACAACATTATGGGTGTGTTGTCTCTGTTAGATGCTGGATTGTACAAAATGCACAACTTTGAATGATTTTGTTTTTCTGACACTTTCTGAAATATTGCGATTGTATTTTTTTTTATTTCATATTTATACATTCAGTTCACAATGTTAACGTAAATCTTTGTTTGAGACAGAGCTTCAAGCCCATATAAAGGTGTGGTTGGCTGCATCTAGTTAAATGTTTCACTGCACTGCCATTGTCTGGGGCTCTCTTCAATTGGCACCTCACAATAAAATTGCTGAGCCCCCTCCATAGAATGAGGATATTTTGTTGTTTGCAAACTAGAATATTGCGACTCTTTTGATTAGATAAATCATATACCATCGATTGTGTAGCCTGCAAATGTGTTGCACAAATTCTATGTTTGCTGTTGCTGTCACAGCAGTTGGCTGGACGACCTATGAACGAAATAGCCCCAAACTCAACTTTTTTTTTGGGCACAGTCCTATGGCTGTTACGTGATAGATATTTTATTTCATTATTGTAATTTTCTCTTCAACAAGTTCTTTTAATCATCCAGCTTTTCAGCGGCTGTAACTGTCTGAAATAACAAGCAGCTATTAAATCACTGTTTGAGTTGCCCCAGCTGCATAAATTTCCATTGTACCATAAAACAAGAGTCCATTTAGATGGAGTTGATAATTGAGAGTAATATGGGCTTCTCTTAATGGCTCTATCTGCTGCAGTTGAGATTGTAAATGTAATTGGACGGCAGGTGTTCTTTTATGCTTCAACAGAACGTTAATGTTCAATTATGTTCGTTGCTATTTACCTTTTATCTTCGCTCTCTAGCATTATTGCACTGAATTTGAGAAAACTCAGTCTCAAAAGTACACTTATTTCAAACTTTATAAAGGAGGTTCAGCATGCTCTGAAAGGTCTGAAATACGCAATAACTTCCCTATTATGGTTCATTTTTGCAAAATAATTTTGTCGTCAAAGCCGCAATCATGGGATTCCTGGCACATTCCCTGATTATAAACCAACGGAGATTTTCTATGTACAATACTTGTGACTACAGATAACCGATTTACCCACTTGGCAAAGAAAGTAAAGTTCCCCGATACTGTACTAACCAACTTCTTTAAATGAAGCTCTGCATCGTCACGCTGCAGAACGATGGACCCTTTTTGAAAAGAGCATCTTTTCATGAGAGCCCAGTCAATAACTGCTCTGCTCTGTGAAGCGTGCCATAGTCCTATTTATCAGATGAAAAGCTACTCCTTATCTTTTATTGATTGTAGCCGTCTTCTTCTTCTTGTCTTTGTATTTCTCTAGCTCCTCCTCAGTTTACGACAGTTAAAAATCCTTCTTCTCATTGCTCGAAGAACGGCAGGCCTTTACCAATAAAGTTTAATTACAGGTGGCTACGTAAGAAAGACACCCAGCAGCAGTGAATTGAGAGATGTTTAAGAAAACTCAAGGTCAGGGTGAAGCTATTCTTCTGCTGCAGGAACGATGACTACAATGAGAGTGTGTCAGATATTTCAGAAGACTAGTAAGTAAGTACTTTATTTGTACAACAAAATTGTGTTCAGGTGTTAGTCCTGAGCTGCTGTGACTGTGGGCCAACCTGACCAGCATATTTTTGGAGGTTGGGGAAACCGTAGCACCCGGAGAAAACCTGGCTGGCTGCCTTCAGTGATCCTCTGAAAGAGTGCAGCGCCTCCTGGGTTTGTCCCTGTTTCAGAGCGTGGTGTCCTGCACTGGTCAGCTCCTCCACCTCCTCCTTCCTGTTGTGCAGCTCCCTCCGCTCCACAACAGTCTTTCACCATCTTCTGGGACGAACTTCGCAGTTAATCAGTCTTATTCTCGAGTGAACGTCTATAAGCCAGAACAATATTAGGGATAGAAGGCATGTGTGGCTGAGCTGTGAGTCTTGCCCGGATACCTCCAATTGATAGCATTCTAAAGAGATGACTGTTTTAATGACAATAAAAATGATCTGAACATTTATGGATGTCTTTAATTCTTTTAAAGCAGTGGATTTCCCATAGGTTACTGCCCTGGATCGGAAGCTACGACATCAAATTCTGTAAAGTTGTGAACCAGTCACTGCCTGTCCCGTCTCCATAGAACATTTGGCCTATCTGACTTTAAATGTAACTGTGCTGTGCCCCTCGGTGCCTCCCGTCTGCTCCCGGAGGTTTCTCTCATATTCTGTTTGAGCTGCACCTACATTCCCTGTGTCTGTCTTTACAGCAGCTGCTCTGTATGGAGAAGTTTGAATAATGAAACAGAGACCAATATCAAGTTGAAAGTGCTCTGACTGAGAGCAGGGAGGCGCTGACAGACTGAGGGATTAGCCAAAAACCTCCCCTTAGAAAGCTCCACCCGGACCACCTGAAAACTGTTTTACATGCAACCCCGCAAAGTTATGGGGCACGTGCAGCCACCAGACTGACTCTGAAACTGCACATAATTAGTCTTGTACCATCTCAGTGCTCATTTCGTTACTGCTATACATAATACAAAAAGTCCTTCCTTTCTTCCTAATGATGGGCTCAGAGCATGGAATGTTTTTGAGTAACTTCCTGTTGGCCAGTGTGGGGAAGACTAGTTTCAACATTAACAAACCCAACAAACAAGATTAGTTCAGAGGATCAGAAGAGTACTGACGGCAGCCAGCCAGGTTTCCTCCGGGTGCTACGGTTTCCCTGACCTCCAAAAACATGCCCAGGTTGACCCACAGTGGTGGCGCACTCAGTCGCAGCGGCTCTGGACTAACACCTGAACACTTTATGTTGTACACTTGTACAATGACAATGACTTACTTTTTCCCTGTACTGAACCCCTGCCATGGCACATTTCCTACATTCCCACCTTCAAAAACTTGATTACTATCCCGTTATTAACTCAATATAGTGTTTCATAAAAATCAAGCATCAAGTACATTTTCCTTAAGTGTGTGCTGCACTTAAGGATAATGTTGGGACTATATATATATTTTTTATTTATTCAATCAAACCAGGTTAAAGGGGCTAGATGCAAGATAGCCATTTTATACTCACTACTGCCACCTCAGGTCATACCTTCTATATAAAGCTCGGGCATGACGGCACTTTGGACCCGAATTGACATCTTTTTGAGTGACAGTGCAGGATTTTAGAGGCAGTTGTGGTGAACAGGTCTGGGCTCATTCTACACCATAGGACATTTTTGGAACATGTAGGGGGAGGAAAATACATCATTTTGACATTTTTAAACTCTGTATAGTCCCTTTAAAGCTCCACTGGTTACTGATGCCTTGATGTCAGATTGACGCTGTGCTGTTATTTCAATACGGCTATAAACCACTTTATCCTTGTTCTACTTTGGGATAAGAGTAGTTTATTATTTGCTGGTTGGTCCTTGAAGTTCAGCACTAATTCTTCAGGGGCCTTGTCAAAAATGTGATAAAAACGTGGCTCATTTTGACACTTTCACATTGATATTTTTACGGCTCAGTGGAGGCTTGCACACCGGCGTCTCCTCTCATGTTCTCTGGTGACAACAGAAACATTTTCTTTACAGCTATTTCCAATTTAGCTACAGATTTACACTTCCATCTGTTCAGCACCATGGAGAGCGCCAGTCAGCCTAGACGTGCAGCACTGTGGCAATTCCATTTATTGACTGGATTTTGCTTTACTACAATGTCCAAAACTACTACTACTACTACTACTACTACTACTACTACTATTACTACTACTACTACTACTACTACCAGTTCTATTTAGGGCTGTGCAATTACAATTATAATACACATTACACACCAGGTACAAATAATGGATGCATTTTCTTGATTTAAAGCCAATGTTTTGCCACAATCAGCTTTTTCCTCTTGAATTAGCGACTGTGCCCTACATGATGATGTAGTTGGAAGTGACACATCACAGCTCATGTCAAATAACCTTACAAATTTGTATAAAAGATTCCCAGGGGATAACTTTATGCAGCCCACTTCTAATCCCTGTTCTGTCAAGCACTTTGAACTACTGAAACTATCCTCACTTTGCCTAATGCGACTGTTTTGCCGCCTCTGCCTGTTGTCCTGTGTTGAAGGTGTGGGACGCAGCCGAGAGCGGCCGCTGCCTCCGGCTCTACACCTGTCATTCAGAGGCAGTCCGAGCGGCCTGCTGGAGCACCCGTGGGACCCACCTCATCACCGGGTCCTTCGATAAGTCTGCCGCGCTCACAGACGTGGAGACAGGTGAGTGTTACACTCAGTGGGGTGTGAAGGATTAGGCAACCCGCATCACAATTGCTATTAATGTGAACAATGGCCACAGCAGGCAAACGTCTTTCAATTCTAGTTTGAGGGTGTTGCCCTTACTTCCTAGGCACATTGAGTTGCCTTGTGTACAAAATGCGTGAAATAAATAAACATGCCTTGCCTTGCCTTCATTACAAAAGTCTTCCAGAACGGAGAAATGTAAGGGTTGTCTTGCATGCACCGCTCTTTGTAGGTTTATCTTCAGGAAGCTGTGAAGGCCACGGCAAAACCTTCAGACAGCTCTGCTTCACGTAATCCATTGTGAATTTTGAGGTTCTTACGATCATATTTTGGCCGGAATGAGCAAAGATCTGTTTGGAGAAAAAGGAGAAGGAGAAGAAACAGATTTTCATGAAAAGAACATCTGTCCAGCTGTTATGCAAGAGGCTGGATCGATCATCATTCGGGGTCGCAGCCAGAGGCACAGGGAAGATTCCATGAGTAGGATAATTGATTCATTTAATTTCCAACAAATTCTGAAGGAAAATGTAATACCATCTGTGAAAAAGCCATGGAATACATCAAGAGGTGCAGTCTGACAGTTTTTCCGTGGTCTTCACCGTCTCCCGACCGAAACATAATTTTAGATTTGTGGCTAAATCTCCAAAGAGCGGCGCGTGCAAGACAGATTTTGGTGAGGAAGAAAGGGCAAACATCCCTCAAACTAGAAATGAAAGACTCTTGGCTGACTAGAAAAGCGTTTAAAGCTGAGATACTTGCCATTTTGGGGGGGTTACGAGGTATTTTCTCTGAAGGGTGCCCACATTTTTGCATCATTGTTCACATTTATTGTTCTGGATTATGCGAGATCTTGGTCTTAATCTCAACATTGGGGATTCTGTGTCAGAGACCTGTCAAATGTGATTTTCGGATTAAAGCCACACCGCTATTTTCTAATCTCTTTAAGCAGTATTCAAATTATTTCATCGAGTCCCACACTAAACTTAGGTTTCAATGATCGATGACTGGAGTGTGTCATTATGACTCAGGCAGCGTACAATCCCTCTGACAGCGGTGACATTACTGTAAGTGTTCTGATGAGATAATGGACAGTCTGCTGCATGAGAAGACGGACGCAAATAATGTCACAAACGCTATACTGGATTTTTTTTTTATTACGTTTCAACCCTCTGAACGCATTTGCATTTAGATTAAATCATCTGTTGACACTACCAGCTCCATGTCAGTCAAATCATATGTAAAATGTAAATTGCATTTTTTTTTTAACCATGAAGACATCGCATCTAAAAGGACTTAAAAAAAAGCTGCTCTTTTTTGTTGGTAAAAGTGACATAGTATCCAACACATATACCGCGGATTTTCAGTAAATTAGAAGTTGTACAAAACTTTTGGTCGTGTGTCTAAATAGATAATGATTCCAAACAGAAGAGAAGCCTGTGGCCCTCCATATCACCGGTCGACCTCCCGCTGTGGCCCCGCTCCTGTTTGCACTTCCCCTTTGTGTGACACAATCAATAGCGCCAATATCGCCTCCAGATAACAGCACGGCCGCCCATTACAGCTCTGAGCTCCGTCTATGTGGACTCCACGCCACATGACCCCCGTACCGCACCCATGTAAACAAACTAAAGATCCTGTGCTTTCTTTTGCCTGAGCATTGAGCCTTTTATTGGCGAGATGCAGTCGGAAAATGCTCTATTTCCCGGTCATTTACACGGGTTCTTTAGTGAGAGTTTGTGAATCACATTTTAGTGCCACATGTTAATATGCGCGTGCTCTGAGGTTGCTCTGGACCAAGGAAAATCCAATTTGTTGCTTATTAACATGGAGCGGGGATTTCCACATTCTTTCTGCCTGTAAAGCCTGCTTCATATGTTCGTCCTTTGCACCCAATCACACTCCCTCCCTCGGTCGGACACAGCGAGAGACCTGCAAACCCCAATAAGCCACGGAATTATTCGGAGTCTTCCGCAAAACTCACAGGGATTTCTCTTGCTCACGCGCGTGACACACTTGGACTTATCCCTGCTCTGTGATGTTGGCAGAATGACTGTAGAGAAATTTAGAATATTAATGAGCATATGTCACACAGCAGCAACCGCAGCGCTGTGAAGAATCAAAGTTATACTCTCTGAACTATGAGAACGCTCTTAGCCAGCTGCGGTTGTAAGACACACTGGAGTACAACGTGGCAAGGTCACAGCTACGGATTTTGACAAAAGTGAATGTCTCATTACTGTTGGGATGTTTTCGGGAACAATGAACAAGTCATTTAGCAAACCAGTTCTTACTTTAGATTGTTTTGTTGATCAAAAAAAAAAAAAACATTGCATAAGTGCAGGAATCACACTTTAAACAATATCCACATCGCAAGAAACCATAACCCTGTTTATCACAAAGACCCTTCTATCAGACTGAGAGTGACAAACACGGCCTAAAACAAAAACATGGTCAGTGCAAAAGTCCAGTCTTAGTCATGATATTTGTAGGGTAACACTTTATTTTACACTACCCTTGATACATTGTACCTAACTAAAGTTAGCACAATGTTATGTGCTCTGTAACAATGTGTAATAAGTTGTACCTTTGGTTTAGATTCAGACACTCTAACTCTAACCCTGACCTTAAGTCCTAACCCTAAGGGTTTCATGTTCTATTACAATATGTACCTACAAAGTGCTAATATTTTTCCACTGTGTATGTACTACAAAGGTACAAGTTATTACAAATTGTTACAAAGCTCATTACATTGTACTAAATTTAGTTAGGTACAATGTATCAAGGTAGTGTAAAATAAAGTGATACCAAAACAGTAGATTTACTTTTGTTTAAATCTGAAGCATCCTATTAGTTAGTATAGTTTTGTGCCTGTCACATCTCATTTTGCAGGTTGCTATTGTTTTTTTGTCATTGCCAACATGCTCAATATTGTTCTTTTGCATATCTTCAAGACAATTACAAAATGGCGTTACAAAACTCTAAAGAATTCTACCAGCCACTTGGTCAGAAATAGGTTATTCACAAAACCCCTACAGTACAGCGTGTTCCCCATCCTCCCGCTCTCCCGTTAGTCCACTGGAGCTTTACATTGGCCCTTTTAGTGACCCAACCAATTAATTGAGAAGCCGAGCCACACATAAGCCTGTGCGCATTCAGAAAGGGCTTTATTTTCTTCACTATCTAAGCACTTGTTTCTGTGTCCAATTTAATTTGTACCGCCCTCCCTCCCTCGCTCCCCGCGGGCCGCCGGCTCGCTGTTTCGCCCGAATGGTAATAGTATAGAGCCGATAGAGCCAGGTTAAGACGCACGCGCAAGGTTCAAATGAGAAGAGGCAGAAAGCATTTAGACCCCAACGGATCCGCGGCCGTGGAGAGGAATACATGAGTTTCGACCGGCGGGGCAAGGCGTCACGGAGGGGGGAGGGCGGGGGCTCATACACGCGCCTCTCACTTCAAAATGTGTCTCTGAGTGAGGCTTATGAACACACTGGAGCAACACTGGAGATGTGAGATTAAGTTTTACAGCTTTGCAATGAAGTGTTTTATTTTTAGTCGAAAGAGCTCGCGGCTACGTCAACACAGAGTGAAATAATGAGCCACAGTGGGGCAGCGCGCGTCCCACGGTACAATGGTGGGCCTATGCGGGTCCACTCAAAAACGTGGCAGACATCATTCCGTTTGCGTGGAAGTGGAGTCGTCACTTTTATCTTCAGAACTGTGGGTAGCCGAGTTTCCATAATTACAATAGGGAAGGTCCAAATGCTTTTATGTCAACGATGATATTGAAAATATTTATTGTTGGAGAGTATGAACTTAAAGGGATATTTCAGGATTTTTGACATAGGGCCTCATTTCCTAGTTATCCAGCGTGTTGTTAATTTCTGGATGTATGTCTTTTTTTAATTCATGCAGTCCTTGTATTTGAAGAGTTTAGTTGTGCTAGGCTAGTGCTAGGCTAGCGCATGTCTATGGTAACTATTAGCCTGCATTAAAAACCTCTTCAAAATCATGGGGTGGTCCTCAAAATGTTGCTGTATCTGATTTGTTGAAAGCTCCTTTGTGAAATCCATGTGTAGCAATGCCGGCCGCACGTAAACAAACAACTGTAGATCCGGTAACCTAGTAGATCACTCCACCGCTGCTTAGCTTACAACCAGGAAGCTGATGCTGCTCAAATAAAAGTTCTTTTGAATGCAAAATGGTTATATTCCAAAGCATATTCAGTCAACACAGACATATATATATCGTTTGTCTGGTGTTATAAGTGATTTGCCTCAGGTGCTCAGCTGCTTGGGTCAGACTGTTTTTAAATGCAGGCTACTAGTTACTATAGATATGCACTAGCCTAGCATTAGCCTAGCACCACTAAACTCTTCAAATCGAAGGACCGCATGAATAAATAAAAACACTATCTCCAGAAATCAACAACACTCTGGATAACTAGCAAATTAGACCCTATGTCAAAAATCCTGAAATATCCCTTTTAAGCTCAAAGTCTGTGATTTTGCCTTTATGATGACTCATATGCCTTTGCTGTAGTGGTTCTCAAACTACGGAACGAGTGCCCCTTGACGTTCTTGAGCTTCCTTTTGATGATACTCAGTCTGTTCCTCCATCAGCGTTTGATTTAGGCGTGCCCTTGTCGAACCGATTACAGCGCGTGGGTGCAAATCAAAAGACCTTCCTCCTATGCATGTGGAAGGGGAAGTTAATCTACAGCTGTCCCCACTCATCTGCAGAACAAAGCTAGTTTATTCCAGAACTAGTTTAGTGTTGGTTTAGCGCTGGCTTGTACGATGTGAAGACTTTGTAGTCGTCTGTAACAGTCGTCTTTATGTTCATTTCTCTCTTTAACTCCCTAAACACCAGTATAGATTACACTTTCCATCAGTTGGCGACGCTCGAGTGATTAGCAGGCCTTGATGAATAGCTGAAGTGCTAATTTGGGCTCCCTCCAGACTAAGAGAGAAGTGAGGCTGGCATTTGGTTGTGTTTGACGCCGCACACTAAAAGCAAGTGTCTCTAAAACCCAGTCACCTTTGTACCTCCGCCCATCTGTTTCTCATCTTCTCATTTGGAGCATGTGACGAGGCGCTTATGTGTTTGTGCTAATGTTTGCTCATCGGCACTGACAGCTTTGTGCCGCGGAGAACACGGGCCAACGCGTAACAAGTTGCACTTTTTCAGCACTCTTTACGGGATATATCCTGCTAAGATTTACTTATGAGGAGTTGCACTAAGGGCTTCTCAAGTTACAGGCCCCCCCTCAAGCCCAAGTTGGGTCACGAGAGCCGTTGTCCAGTTTGTACAATCGAGTCTCACCCGTCATCAGATTAGTGAGTGACGTCCGAAGCCAAGTCCACGCCTTTCACCCCCTCGTTTTCCTGACACACGTTCCCGAACTCATCCCCCTCTCCGCACCCATCCGTCCACACTCCGCTCCTCTCTCAGGCCTTCCGCTAATGAACCGCTCTTAATTAAAACATGGCCAAGAGTGGGGCGGCTTCTCATTTCCCTTCCAAACATGGGCGCTCCATCTTAACAAAGATCTCCTCATCGGGCTGAACCAATTAACTGAACCGAGGGTGTTAAAAAGTTTCTCCCAGTGAAGTTGAAGCACTGGGCTGCCCATCTGTCCTCCTCAACATTTTGGGCCACGAGCCTGAGAACGCTTGGATCTGGTGTGTGTTGATTGTCGAATTAATGAGCCGTGGACCCGGAGCTGTTGTACTTTGCATCTCTTTTGACAGACTTCTCTTTTCTCCCTTTTTTTTTTTTTTTTTTTTTTCTTCTTCATAATTTCCCTGGAAACTTGGTTGCACGCTGCCAGCCTTAATTATTTTGAAAGCCCTCAGTGGTTTTGTTTTGTTTTGGAGAATGACAGTTTTATTTGATTTTGCTGAAGACGCCTCCGGCCAAAACACTTGTGAAAAAGTGTCGTCGTCGTCTTCTCCTCGCACCAGGCGTCTGATGCGTCACACTATTAGAGCGCTGTCATGTGCTTGAGAAGGGGAAGTAACACAAATTAATTGGTGAAGCGCTGTGGTGGAATAGGTGTAGCCCTGATGTGAAGACTGGAAGCAGAGTCAAGATTACGGCCTACACTTTTGTCCCATGGGGAAATAGGTTCTCTGTCTTTCACCCATCCTTCAATGTCTTGGATGGGAGTTCAGTTAAGCCAAAGGCAGATCAATATTCGCTCCCAAGATTCCACACGTGTTGTAAGGTAGTGTAGAGGAAAGACAAAATAAACTTCAGCTCATACCTTTTTGGTCTAAGTTATGAAAGTATATATATCATTGTTTGTAATAATTTGAGGCTCAGATTGCCAGCCTCACTTCCAACAGGGCAGCTGTGGCTATACTTAACATAACATCTCCAAGTGAGTGGAGTGACCAAACACACAATGACTTTTTATATATAAATTAATATATAGGGCATTCTTGTTTTGATTATTAATAAAATGTATGATGTAATATTGGCAAAGAATGACAGCCATACGGCTGTCAGTAAGCCCACGAATGACAATAAATCACTTTAATAGCCCGACATATTCATAGGTTTTAGTCACATGACTTTCTGGTTAGATAAAGGCTAAAGGCTCATTCATTCTTTATAAGATGTAAGAACCTTTTCTGCACTAAGAGCTGCAAGAACAAAATGAAGTAGTTTTTGCCTTTTAACCATGGAAGCTTCTTGTAACTGAAGACATTTCCACAGTTACAAAGCAAAAATGACTTCATTTTGTTTCTTGTAGCTCTCAGTGTGCGAACAAAGTTCTTACGTCTTATGAAGTGTTAATTAACCTTTATTCTAAGCCACACGTGTAAAATTTTACCCAATAAATAGAGTAAAATACAAGCATTTATTTTACCAATATTTTCTCAAATCCCTTAAAAGTGACGTCTCTTCAGACCTGACTATGACTTTACTCCAGCATGAATGAACATTTTCGGTCACGTGTCATATGTCCTTTTGGTGATAGCGCAGTCATTTAACTACGACTATTTGTCCTTCTTGCTCAGAGGATTAAAAACAACAGATGGAGTTGTGCAGTTTTACGAAGCCAAATCACCTTTTTCTTTTGTCATTTGGATGAGAGACATGTGGCCCAGTGTTTTATTGGCCTTTACTGTATCTTTAATGGGTGAACTTGTTTTGTGAGCGCTGTGGCTGTTCTCAGCATAGGCAGCAACCTTTAATCACGCTGTGCAGCTCTTCACTGTGCGCCAAATTAAAAAGGAGTTTGTGTTCAGCTCGCTCCTAAATCTGAAATTGATGTCTTTGTCAGTTTACCAGAAAATTACCAGATGCGGCTTCCAGTGCAGCTCAAACTGACATTTTGTCTCCTTCATTCATTTATTTGAATTGCCCAAATAGTTTTTGCTCTGCACTGCTTGGGGCTGGTTGGATTTTTTAAAGAAAATACAGTTTCATGAAATCAAAGTAAATTTTGAGTTATGTTTGTTTGCTGAAAGAAAAGTAACTTTATGTTCTTTATCAATATTCACTCCAATGAACAGAATAAGCAAAAACTGTCCATCTAGCTGGTTTAGAGGTAGGTTTTTGGGCACTTTTGTGGTATTAAAAATGGTATGTAAATGTAAAATGATTTAAAACTTTTCCCCACTATTCATCACATTTTCACATATTCATTCTAGGGCTGTCAAAGTTAATGCCTCAACTCAGGATTAATGGGAAAAAAAGATTAGCGCATTAATCATGAATGAATCATACAGTATGTTTTGACCAAACTCCTGCACTTGTGTTTATGTAAGACATGGGGGTCTCCAAACCCTTTATATGACAATGTACTTTTATGTAACAAAGTTTGCAGGTTCTGTTAAAAAATATTCAGCACCAAAGAAAATGTACCTAATATGTGATTTTCAAGCGTGTGTAGAAATGTCGAAAGCCTTGGGCGAGCGAGATCCCAGTTATAAGCTGTTGGGTTTTCCCATAGAATTATGAAACTGTGGATATCTGGTTAATGAAATGTCAGTCAATGCTTTAAATGTGAGTGTTTTATGTTTTGTATGTACTATTGTGTATTCTAATGTGTCGCAAATTGAGCAAGAATATGACTTCCTTCATTTATAATTTTAGCAGCTTATGCATTAAAATGTATCAATTCTAAAAATCGTAAATTGAAAATCGCAATGTTTGTCAGAAAAATCGCAATTAGGTTTTTCGTGAAAAAGATGTAGCCGTACCCACTCCTACCAGTGCATTTCTTGTACCATTTTAAATTGGGGTTTTTAATTTGAACAGGTTTCTTTATTCCATTAAACAAAAGGCAATTTTCTCACTGGAGATTTTGCGCTTCATTATCAACAATAACCTGCCTGTGTGAGATAGATGCGCTGAGCTGAAGGCGTTGGCAGCAGAGCGTGATTTTGCTGCCATTCGTGCGGCAGCCCTGGCACCAGAGGAAATGTCAGTGCCCACATGGAGCACAGACAGAGGCAGAGGGGGGTTGAGGTGACATATATACACATGTACATCCCAGTTCACTACAAGAGAACTGAAAAAACTGGGCTTTGTACAACGGAGCGTCAACGGGAAACATGTCCCAGAGGACTTCTCATCAATACCCCGTCAATTGTTGGTCAAGTACTGATAATATGCTGCTTTAAACAAAAAACAGCAACTTATGGTTTGAAGACACATGTGATACTTCAACTTTAATGAAGTCCAGTTGACAATATTTGAAATTCTCATCTACAGTATGATACAAAATCAGGACCATAACAAGGATAAAATGGAGAATATCATGACTTAAACAGAACTTCTTACACCTTCTTAAGTTACCATCTGTCAGTCCGTCCATCCATCCATCCATCCATCCATCCATCCATCCATCCATCCATCCATCTGTTCATCCGTCCATCCATCCATCCATCAAGCCATTCGTCCGTCCATCTATCCATCCATCAAGCCATGCATCCATCCATTCATTCATCCATCCATCCATCCATCCATCCATCCATCCATCCATCCATCCATCCATCCATCCATCCATCCATCCATCCATCCATCCATCCATCCATCCATCCATCCATCCATCCATCCATCCATCCATCCATCCATCCATCCATCCATCTTCTGCTGCTTCACACAAAGTTGTACTGCACTAACGATACTTTGGTGATATTTTGTGCCGCTTTAATTGTAAATTCTGTGTTGCGCTGACATGTGAGCAATGTGACTAATTAGCTGTGCTCATGCTGAGAGAAATACTGCAATGTGCTATTTTTTTTTGAAATATTTGGCCAGCCTATACCACTAGATGGAGTAATGGGGACAGCTCTCAGGCCAGGTGTCAGGATTTTGCAAGAATATTCTTGCAAATATCCAAAAAGACATCCAATAAGATGTGTTGTTCTCAAATGACGTTTTTGAGCTTTCGAAACGAGCTCTCTCATCAAACACAGACTCCGATTATTTGAGTAACACCTGCGGATGTTTAGTTTAAGTCTGTCCCCAAACAATATGATCTTTCCGGGGGACAGATCCAGACCCAGTCTTTGGGGACTATATTCAAAGGCAAAAACTGACAGGTGGATCTCGGGTAACTCATCTCCTCTCTCTTGTTTCCTTGTTGATGCAGCTCAGCCGCTTGTGAAATTGGACGCCCAGTTCAGAGTGATGTGCGTGGCCGCGCACCCGTCTCAGCCCGAGGTGTTCCTGTGCGGGGGTCACAGTCCTGTGGTGAAGGCCTGGGACACTCGCAGCGCCAAGGTCAGACCCATTACACCTATGGAGTGCCTCATATTACATTTCATCCACCACAGTTTACAAGGCCAACCTATGCACAATGACAGCTAGTGGTCTTACACTATAGATGGACTGTTTTGGAATCTATAACCATGGTAGGCTCAGAAAGTGATCAAACCTCTTTGAATCATTTCTTTTTCATTATGTTTTTAAACAGTGTTTTTGACGTAGCATTGGTATTTTAGTGTTGTAAAACACTAAAAACTTAAAGGGGAGGCATTTTGCTACATCGACTTTTTAGAGCTTACAATGTTCTCTCATCAAAGCATACCTGGAGCTGTGTTTCCAGCTGCTAGCGCATCTTTAAGTAATCTTTGAATCTTTGCCAGTATTCTTTGCATTGCGGAGTCAACTCCCAAAAACCTCCTGAGTGAGGTCATATGTATCCAGATGATAAAAAAAGTCATGATCATCATCATGATATTGTTGCTGTTTTTTGATCCAGCACACTATTATAGACTGATGTGCATGTTGTCCTATGTATCCAGGAAATGGATTCCTCACCTCTCCATCTCTTGCCAATATCGCTAATCCTCTCATCGCAAAATTAAAACACAGGGACTCAGGGACTACGGATGGAAACTAGCTATTTAGCTATAATATGGTGCAGTACATCTCTGTCTTTTTGGGCTTAATGTCTTTGCCCTTTTTTTTCTTTATTGTAGCAGCTGCTTAGCGAAGGGGAGCAAAAGGAGTGGGCTTATTTTAACTGGAAGTGAAACTACTTGTGCTTTTGTTTGCCATCAACTGCCACGGTCACCAGCAGGTCGTTGTTGCAGTGTTATTTGCGGTTCCGAAGTAATATTCCAACAGGACTATAAATTATAAATCATGAAACTCACCTGTACTCCTGATGTGTTTTTGGTCATTTAGTGATTGGGAGAAACAAAAAACGCTTGAGTTTTCACTAGCAGCGAACGATGGCGTGAGCCCAGACTGACAACCCTGTGTATCACCCTGATTATTCTGGATTTGCCAGGCTAGTCTTTGACATTTTTACCAAATACCAGGAAAAGCATAATACCCTCATCACATGACACTCTCTCTAAAATAATACATGTTTCTTTGGAATGTATTAAATGTATTATGTATTAAAGTTTGAGTTTTCCTGCCCTAATTTCTGATTTATTCGCTAATTTCATCCACGAGCAAAAAAGGTTCACAGTAGTGTCTTGCTTTTGAAATGGACATCCTGACATTTTATGCTTGCTTTCAAAAAGTTTGTCTGCTGCATTATGTTGTGCACACAGAAATGTTCACTGAATTAGTCCCAAGTCGCGAGGCTTTTGAGACGCACATGTAGCTAAGCTTTATTTCACTCTTAAGATAACACAGGCGTATACATCGTCGTAATAGCTCAGGTTATCTCGCTAATTGCCGAAAGCTCATTTTGATTTCATCCAGGCGAAGCTGCAGTCTAATATTGCTATTAAACTAATCGGCTGTTTTATATGTTAATCCGATCCTCACGATTGAACCGCAGTGTCTTAGGGGAGTCTTTTTTTTTTCACGTTTAATGCAGGAGGGCTGGTGTTTCTGTCAATCCGTGTCAACTTCATTTGCAGAGAAAGCGGAGTTCAGGTCACGGCGGCCTGCCAGTCAAAACTCAGGGATGTGTGTTTGGCGCTCCAGAGGTGAAATTACCTGCAGTAGATAAAAAGGACCCCCACCTTTTCACCCCCTTAGCGGCCTGCTCACCTGCGCGGGTTTACACACGGCGGGTCAAGCCGTACCAGGCAGAGTCATGAGGTGGAATGAGAATCACAGCAGTGGGCAGTGACTGATGCAGGGAGGAAAACACTATCGACCAGAGATCATCTGCCTATTTCTTTCCATCTTCAAACCGTATCCCCATTGAGAGCACTGGCTAGCCTTCCCAAAATGTTATATGAACTAATCTGGTCAGGTTCATTCTCTGGGGACATGACATTGTTGTACATACTGTATTTATCTAACGCTAGTCTCTCGCCTCAAATCTTACCTTCCATTCGTGATCTAGAGATTATGCAGATGCCATTCTAGCATGTGTGTGTGTACCCTCTGTAGAAGAGTCTTTGATGGTCCTCATCACAATGTGCTCTGATTGTCCGCTCCATGGTCATGTTGCCACTTGTTCTTTGTCTAGTGGCACGTTTGATTCGCTCTATTATTTCCTATAACGCTGCAGCGGCAAAAGCAGCGCTCCCACAGGCCACCAGCGACAGGGAACGTATGATTCATGCCAGACAATACAAAGACAACACTCCCTTGTGACATGAATGTGTTTAAAGTGCAAAGAAGTTGTCGTTTTGTCGTAAAAAAAAAAAGTCGTGCTTTGAATTTAGACGCGAGGAGATGTGATGCTGCATTTTATGATGGTTGTTTTTTTTGCAATAGCCTCAACAAACGTATACCAAAAGCTAAGGGCTATACTATAGCAATAGCATCCACATTAGCACGAGTTTCGATGCTGTTGGTCCAGGGACAGCATTAAAGGAAGTGACTTAGTTGTTGCAGCTAAAATAAATGATTTTCTTCCCTACTTTTTCCTTACTTTATATATCTTTTTTTTCCCCCCCCCATTTTTTTCTCGTTTACCCAATTTGTTTCCCGCATTTTTGCTCATTTTTTAGTATTAACATTTTACATTTTCCCTATCTCCCCTCCAATTAATTCCCATTTTTCTCCCTATTTTAAAAAAAACATTCACACATTTTTTTTTTTTTTTGACACAATTTTCACAAATCATTCCACATTTTTCACACATTTCTTGACACTGGAGATGAACCCTCAATTGTAAATTTGCAGACCCTCAATACAATTTTGCTTTGTTTTCTGGTTCTAGATGACATATTTTTTAGTATAGGTATCGGTATCGTAAAGCAAGTATTGTTAAAGTACCTGTATCGAAATTAGCTCTATGTAAATTGTCTTTGCCTAAGCCAGTGGTTCTCAGACATCGTACATCAATTTCTATCTTCTCAGTGGCGGTGAGTTGCGTAAAGCTTTGGATATGTTTTTTGACCATCAGATCTGCTTTAACGCATCTGCGGCTGCTTGTTCGAGCATGAAAAAGCCTAAGTTAGCTACATCAGAAAGAAAACCCACAGACCCAGCATTACAGGCATTTCTCATTCCCTGAGCTCAGAGCGCCAGAACTGACATGTCAGCTACACACGGCCACAACAAGTAAGGCGAAGGTTTTCACAATGCACTGCAGTTGTCATGTGAAGCCGCAGGATGGATAGAAAAAAACACTTGTAGTTCGATGGTTATGTTGGCATGGAAGGAACTAAAATGCCTTGCCCCACTATGAACCGTATTGTACACATATTCTTTTATAGCCCACGGTTATGTCTTAGCATGTAGTGATAGTTAATGTTATAGTTATTATCATAGTTATTATGTCCCTCTTCCCAGGTGGTGAGGGAGTACCGAGCGGCCGTGCAGCAGACCCTGGACCTCCTGTTCCTAAGAGGAGGGTCAGAGTTCATCAGCAGCACTGACTGTGTGAGCAGAGACTCGGCCGACCGCACACTCATCGCCTGGGACTACTCCACCACAGCCAGGATCTCCAACCAGATCTACCAAGTAAGACATCACTTAATGTACATACAACGCCAAGTTACTGAGACCTTTTGTTTAGTCTAATGCCGGCACCGATGCGGAATTTCTCTTCTCAGGAGCGATACACATGCCCCGGCCTGGCTCTGCATCCAGTGGAGGACTCCTTTGTTGCCCAGACCAATGGAAACTACATGGCCTTGTTCTCCTGTCAGCGCCCTTATAGGATGAACAAGCGTCGGAGATATGAAGGACATAAGGTCTGTGCCGGTGGGGGCCGGTGGAGCACAACTCTCCAATGGAAATGCTCACACACACATAGCCCCTATATGAGCAAAACAAACCGAACACACTATTGAATAATGCCATCAGCTGTTTTGAAGCTCTTTGTTTCCTATTTGTAGATTACTTTGAGGCTGTTAGCTTCTTTCCTATGTCTGAATATATAAAACATAAAATTTTGCGTTTTGTCCTGAACTTAGTTAGTTAGCGCAACCCTATTCAGAGCGCAAATCAATAAGCCTATTAGCTGGGATGTACAGTACATGGCTAAAGAAGCGTGTCTAATGTACTTTGCGCTCCTCTCAGGTGGAGGGCTACGCGGTGCAGTGCAGTTTCTCCTCCGACGGGACCCTCCTGGCGTCAGGCAGCTCCAGTGGTTCGGCTCACGTCTTCGACTTCAGCAGCTCTCAGATGGTGCACACGCTCCGAGCCCACAGCCAACCGTGTGTGAGCGTCTCCCTTCACCCCGTGCTGCCCACCGCCGCCGCTACCTGCGACTGGGCCGGGGAGATCAAGGTCTGGGTGTGACCGGGACAAGGATGGAACAGAGAAACCCGACACTCGAGGTGAAAATAAACGAGTACTGTGGAACTACAGATTCAAATCGTCCTATCACGTTTGTCCGATCTGCCCCTTCCTTTTTTTTTTTGATAATGAATTCACGCCTGTCTCTCCTTGGCTACAGCAGTATCCTCTCTATTTTCTGCGCACGGCGTGTCACCTTCTCCTCTGTGTTTTGAAGTTTTTATCTTGACCAAAATAGAAAATCTCTCAGCGTTTTCTTATCTGGCCTGTTTTTCATTTGTCTTTCTGCAAACACATCACTTTCCCGGTGCCTTTTTGTTCTTCCTCCTCTCTCTGATATGACGTTTTCTTTCACATTTCACGCTGCAATCACAGAGAGACAAGCAAGAGCTAAAGAAACACAGACATCTGTCAAAGCAGCAGCACTTTTCCACACATTTCTGTCAATCACCGCCGGAACGTGACGCACAATGGTCTTTGTTTCACTTTGGAGTGTATGTAGCGCTCTGGGTAGTCCACCCTCTGGGGCTGTTTGCTTCTTTTGGATTAGCTCAGCAGAATATAGTAGTAATGTTGAGGACAAAATGGAATGGTTAAACCTTAGGAGAGCAGTTGTCTCATCTATACAGCGGCAGTGTTCCTCAGACACGACATTTCACCCACTGTCTGAATGTGACATGTGTATGACTGAGTGAATGGTGGTCATAGAAATAACCTGTCACCGCCATAATTATTGCTCTTAACCTCTTAACCCCCACCTGAACCAAGCCATTATCTCCAGTTCGGCTTTACCGACATCTAAAAGCTTCTTGAGCAAAGCATCAAAAGAGCGACAAAAATGAAATGAAAACCAGGTTGAAAAAGCCACAAAAACGCATCAAAAAAGTGCCAATAAAAACTTGAAAATGCAACCAAAAAAAGACACAAAAGAGTAACAGAAAAGGGACGAAAAAGTGACAATACTGTGGCAAAAAAAGTGACGAATACGTGCGATTAAAAATATGATTTGAAAAGATAGTCCGGTTCACTATGTTTAGATTTGGAGAGTATTAAAACTATACTATTTTTTTTTTCAGCAACCTTATTGTATAAGCGATGAGAAAAACAATGTTTCCATTTGCTCTTGTCTTTTGGTAAAATTGTGCAATTATACTGTTTTTTCCATTAGAGTAAATGGGGAGTTCTGGTCGTCGCTACGGTAACTTCATGAAACATATGACAAGGGTTTTATTGACTTTTTTGATTGGAACGACCAAATGGAATTTGCTGCCACATTTTGTAAATTTCCGCTAAACTACGTTTTTTACTCCCATATAAATGTTATTATGGCTATGATCGCATCTTCTCTTTTTTACATATCAGAGCAAATGGAAGCATTGTTTTTCTGGTTGCGTATTATATTATTATTTTTCATATAATAAAGTTTTCAAAAATCCAGCAAAATTACATGGTGAACCAGACTATTAATCACACTTTACTTTAACGACACTTTTTCAGCGTTTTCCTGCAGACGTTGCTTAGGGATAAACACTGCATGAAGCCAAAAACAATTTTACTGTCAAACTTGTTTACTCACACACTTAAACCGACATAAACTTATTCAAAATTGTCTTTGAAGTAAAACGATCACACAGGCCTCACATCTCCACTTAAAATAAGTTGAAATGTGGGAAAATAGAAAAAAGC
Organism: Gobius niger; assembly: GCF_951799975.1. NCBI lineage: Eukaryota > Metazoa > Chordata > Actinopteri > Gobiiformes > Gobiidae > Gobius > Gobius niger. The sequence goes on from NC_136867.1 coordinate 9,254,786, forward strand.
ATGTGAAATATACTCTAGAAATGAATGCAACTACTAAATAAATGATGCTATTACTGTGTGTAATCCTAGTGGGTAACTAATTTAACCTAGCCCTAGCACATTATCTCTGTTTAGTTGTTGTGAAAAATATATGTAGAATGTAAAGCGTCCTCACTCCTTACATCACTGTCAAACTAAAGCGTATTTACCAAAGATGGACTTTGAAATAGGATTCTTTGTGGTCTATATTAGGAACAACTGCAACAAAGTTGAGACACGAGTTGTATTTTTTTTTCTCCTTTCCTTTATTCAGTAAATAAACTGTGCAAAATATATATAACCATGCATCAGACAGACTGGCTGACATGGACATTTAGACAGGCCGTTCCTGGAGAGAGGTAGGACAGAACACAAGGACTTTAGTGTCTTCATTCCGGGTCCAAACTTTGATAAATACTACGTGAATGCAAACAGGATAAAATACATCGAAGTACAACAATAGCTAGGTCTCTTTTTTTAGAAATCTTTCCACAAAATATAAACCTCTCATACAACTGTACAATCCACTCCTGTCACTGTGAGTTGTGGGCGCGAGTTTAACTTTTACAAACTTTGTCAAAGTCGTGGAGAGCAGATGTGTTTTTGAAATCTTAAACAGCCTTGAGCCATTTTGCCGGATCTGCAGGAATGGGAGAGGTAGAAGTGCAGCCTTGCGAAAAAAGACAGAAAGAGGAAATCTTGGTGCCTGTTGTGCAGCTAACTCCTGTCACCGATGTCTCCCAGATCTAAAGCAAACCAGACAGGAAGCACTTCTGTACAGTACATTGCATCACTAGGGCCAAACTATGGGGCAATTTTCCCTCTAAAAAAGAAATGTTTGGTTCTATTTCTCAAAATGGCTGATTTCTCTTTGTCTTTGTTCAGCTTATCTGCTTGTCAATGCATTTGACAAAAGTATGTTCTTCAATTAGAGGTTTTCCTAAATGTCGTCTCATACCTGACTGATTTGATGTACTTTTGTTTTGGTTGGGGGCCCATTTCTGAGCTTGAGTGCACTCACACTGTTCCAGGTTGAGTTTTGTTGTCCACTAAAGGTAATTTTAAAGTGCCAGTGTAGTCGTGTTTAAGTAGTAAAGGATTCTTGGAAAGAGGAAGAACATACAGTAGTTTACATACAACAGCTATACATATGTACACAGTGGTGCCTGATGCTAAGGGAGACCAGTCTGCACAGGTTTAAGGCAGTTAGATAGCTCTCTGTCAGAGTGTATAGTCTCAAACGGAGTCACAGAAACACGAAGTTAGCTCTGTATTACATTTGCTGTTTCTCTACCATCTGTACAGAAGTATTTGTAATGCAAAGGTTATTTTGTACATACAATATTCTCAAAGTGATATAGACAATTCTAAACACGAAACGGGACAAATATCCCCTGAGAAACTGTATGTTAACAAGCAAGCAGTAAAAATCTTGCTATCAGACATGCTTCATGTCAGCATTAATCAATGGAAACATTATTAAATCAATAAGTGATCCCTCCCATACGGTGGATTCATGCCGTTGATTTATATTAATTTAGCTTTTTTGTCATTTGGCGGAATCTTGTTTGTTGAACCAGCCACATTACTGTGATTGGACATGACATGTCATGACAACATGTGCTGAAGTAGGGCTTGAACTGACGACCTCTTGATTCCCAGGCAAATGTTTGCTCCATTGCACTACTTCTGTCCCGTCTGTTAAGCACCAAGTGTCTGCAATCTTAACACAAGGAATTCACCTGCCCATCTCAAATTTTTGGCCACATATGTGCACTCGTCATCATCAGCCACCTAGCATAATTGGATTAGTCTTTTTTTTTTGTTTCATTCAACTCTCCAAACACTACATCAACAACAATAAAACACTGTTTATCATTTTACGAAGATTCCAGAGTGTTTTTTCACCTTTTTTCCCCCGAAAACCTTAAAAATGACTTTGGCAATTATGCTAGGAGACTGTCAAGGTGCAGTTTCTATTGCAAGAAATCAATTTAAAGCATCATTTAGCGGCTCAGCGTATGAATAACTAGATAGATTTCTTCCACGGTGTATAGCTGTCTAACTTCTCATATTATCCATTACATGGCAGTAATTAAGGTCGCCATTAGTCACACATTATTGGTTCTGTATGCTTTAAAGTGAGAAATAATGGTGCTTTGCTGGTATAACTTCGCACTTAGAGCAGATAATGCGGTGGGTGAAGCTGGCTCTGTGTTGGGATCCCAATGGTCCCAGTGGCTCCAATTACCATTACCGGCATCATCAGTGAAACTAAAGGAAAATGAAACAGCTGGTCTCAATTAGCTACACCATTTGATGACACATAGTAGAAAAGGTGTTGTACACTGTGTAAAACGTGCCTTGGCTAAGTTAAACATTAAACATCTCAATACCCAGTTACAAGTAAGTATGAGTTAGAAATCATCATCATGCAGTATGCGAAGAATCAGTTAAGGAGAGTCCCATACAGTTGTGCCTTTGTCAGACTGTCCTTCCTGGTCAGCCCTGTGCTTCCAAACTTTTGGTATCTCGGGGAGGTCTTTTTGGGGAGCGCGGGACCGGCAGTAAGGGCAGAGCTGGAGCTTGGCCGAGGCCTCACAACGGGCCTCGGGCTGGGGTAGTGCTGCAGACTGGAAGCTTCAAGAGAGCTTTGGTGTAGCGAATCGCCAGAGCTGTCCCCGCTCAAATTCACGTAGTCCTTCTTGGAACTGCCTCCTCCTGTTGGTATCCTGCAGCCATCTTTGTCTTTAGAGCTTCCTGAGAGGAACAGACCACAGTCGGAGTCCTGGCTGTCAGCTTTGACTCTATACAGCACGGAAGCTTTCTCCTTCTTGCGATGCTCCATTGGTTTGGGGCTGTGGCTTGGTGAGATCTGTCCAGTTCCGAAGCACTGGTCAAGCACCCGACTGTGGAAGACGTCATCTCCTTCCTGGAAGCTGCTGTAGATGCCTTTGGACTTTGAAGGGCCCAAGGCAAAGTGGCGTTCAGAAAAGCTGTACGGAGAAACTCTGCCGCTCAGGTCGCGGTAGGACGAAGACGACAAGGTGTTGACCTCTTCTACGCTAAGCTGTTTCCAGCGGTTACTAAGGTCGTCCTCTGAGAGCTGGACGTCCGCCCTGCCGCTGTGCCCTTGAACAAGCCCGGTCGTGGAGCCCATGCTGTGAGAAGAGGCCAGTCGTGGGCTGCTTGAATGGTAAGGTTCGCTGAAGCATGATGCTGTTCGCGTGTATGAAGGTGAACTGCCTTTCTGCGGGCTTCTGGGGACTGCCATGTGCTGAATACTGAGGGACTTGGGGAAGCTCGCGCCGTCTTTTTCATATGGAGTCAAACCTTTGTAGTCCCCACCATCTCGCCATTCCATGTACAGACCTTGGTGAGAGGAGGACAACGTGCTGTTGACCATGCGACAGCCTTTGTCATCTGAAGCCAGGCTGAAACTGGAGTAGGAACTTGAAGCAGGAAGACTCCCCGGGTTGAACTCATCGTGGTGGTGGAAGGAGGATGGCGGCTCGAGTTGAGAGAAGCTCCCAGAGTGATAGGCCTCCTCTGGGTTGCTGTCTGTGGAGTTCTGGGTGTGGAGCTGGAGGATCCCAGGCCCATGGAGGTCCACACTCTGCCTGCGCTCGTTGTCTTGCCAGCGCTCCGGGCAGTAGAGGGCTGTGTCGCTGCAGTATAGGTCTGAAGTTTTATAGGCCACGCGGCGATTGAGCTGGTCTGTGCTGCCGGTGCCTGTCAGGAAGTCCCCGTCTCTGTGCGGGCTGGGGGAGCGGCTGCCTGGACAGCTGCTGCCTGGCTCTGGCTTCTCCAGGACCTGAGCGATCAGAGATGTGGGGACTGCGTCTGAGTAACTGGAGTGACTCACGGCCATGGTCGCCCCACCGCTGGCATGTTTCTCAATGTGGGAGCTCAGGCGTTCCTGGAAGTCCAATGGCAGCTGCAACAAAGAAGGAACATCATCACTGAAATACCAGTACTTTAACTGACAGTCAAAGTATTTTGTTCTCAGATCAATACAGCAGAGAAACTTGACTTCTAGCTGAAGCAACCCATGTACCACAGTTTGAAAAACACTGATCTAATAATTCTTTCGGGACTAGTAGCAGTAAAAAGGAATCCTCCTTGTCCCATTAGTATGTTTTCCTATACTTACTATCAACTATTCCTTTCCACAGCTGCAACCCCAATTTAGACCATCTCCAACGCCCCATGCAGCCTTCTCCTCTCTATTGATTTTCATCCTTTATGTGTTACTTAGTTCTGCTTTCTGACATTTTCCCACAATGACAACAAAGCTGTTCCTTTCTATTATATTTGCAGGGGTTCAAAGGAGCGGCTGCCAAACAGTATATTTCTAAGCTTTCATCTCTGTGTGCTGTGCTGTCCTCTAGACCTAGCCCTCTCTACTCTGGACCATCAAACGCTCCACAGCTCCACAGGGAGGGCCTTACATTTGAATTAAAACTCAGCTCTGGCTCTCCAGCTGGGAATAGAAATGGGATAAAAATAGCAACTGGCTTTGTTAAGAAATAGCAGCCTGCCATGGTATAAAATAAGCAGGTTTTTTTTTAGGTTGATGCTATTTTTAGCCGCCACTGTTCCCTGGGGAGTGAAGGAGGAGTGAAGAATTAAGGCAAGGGGGAAGGGTCTGCGTAATACACAATACAGTCTGCGAGCTCAGCACTTGAGGCTTTGCTATCTCTTACCATCTTAATGAGATATCTATATGCTATTAGTTCACATTTATGCCTTTTATATAGTAGGATTACCATGATGGACGTCAGCTGTTAATTGGATTTGATTCTCCAAGTACCCTTTCACCTGTGAGTCAGTTATCTTCTTCAGAGCACTCTGTTAGAAGACGTTTTTGGCCATTTTGGTTACATTTACTCGAATATGTTTCCATGGAAACAGATGTGCAGAAAGGAGATTCTGATGGCTCAAGTGTGTGGTTGATCGAACTTTGCTTTGGAATATCTCTGAGCGTGTCGTTTTAGTGGAATTTGTTGCTAAATCTCGCATCTTATTGCCATCCTAAACAGTGTTTCTTAAACTTTGCCTCCTCATACAAAATGAGGCGTTCCGAGTACCACCAGGAATGGATGAGATCGAACCTATTCTCACAGAGATGATTTCATTCATTCACTTTTACCATGTTCAGTATTTCACAACTTTCATTTTCATCATCATTGTCATAGCTTCTTTATCAACTGCTTTAGTGCTCCGATCTGTATTTCCGGGATTTTTCGCTTAAAAGATGCAGTCCTCCACATTTTGAAATCCCATAAATCGTCAGTGGACTTGTTCTAAGCAGCTCTCCGCTCAAAGTCCGTTCATCATGTCCACTTTATTCTTCATTTATTCATGTCCTCTATTGGCACAATCCCTAACAATAAAAAAAAAAAAAAAGATCATTTGTGGATATTCTTTGACTGTTTCTTTCCAAAACGCTATCAGTACCCTCTATACAGACTGCCTCTCCTCCTTGGAATCTGTTGGTGGCCATTCACACTAACAAAGAGCGGGCAAAGCTCACCTCGGACATCTTGTGCACTCTGTAGTGGGACTTGGAGCACTGCAGGAGCTGGGCAGCTAGGTTACAGTCTTTCCTGTACAGGTCCTGCAGTGGAGGAAACGGGTACAGCACGTTTAAACAGTCAAATCCACTGAGCACTGTGATGATAAGTCGTTAGGCAACAGAAAACCGCAGAGACACAGCAGTGAATACAACAACAAAAAGCCTCAATAAAAGTAGTGCATTTTCCAGTCAATGGCTAGTTCAACAACAGGCCATATCTTTGCGCAAGAGTAAGTATTTGCCTATGTGCCCGTTTCCTGGACAACAGATTTATTGGTCCCTAATATCACCTGCTGCAGCTGGACTCTCGTCTGAAGAGCTAATGATTTTCCAATCCATTCCCCTCATCTGGAGGGAAGTCTAAATGCTCAGAGGCTTCCCAGTCCTTTGCTCGCCTCAATGTGGGCTCTATATTTACTTATCTACACGTTCCAGACCGGGAAACTTGGCTATCAAAGAAAAGAAAAAAAATGTTAAGAGTGAGCGAGACTGAGCAATCGGACTTTACAGGCCTGTGTCACGTGAATAGTAAGCTTTAACTGCTCGATTAAGATGTATTCTATTGACACCTGATAGTGCTGCTTTAAATAAGTTAAATTTTGACTAAACTTTAAGGATATTACAAACTAAAGAATAGAAAACATATCAAATGCATATGATATTTAGAGCAGTGGTGAACTCGCCTTTCAGAAACATCTTCTGTGGGTTTCTTCAAATTATTTTGTCAGCCTTGTGAGCAATGCTTGTACAAAACAGAGCACTGCTTTAATTATAAGTTTAAATTGATTTGAATGAATAATAATATGAATGGCTTGAAACTGTTGACAAAAAAACAATCCCCCATTCAGGGAAGTCCTTGTTTTTATCCCGCTTGTTCCTACTCACACAGACTGCTGTCCTGCTTTTTTGGATTAAATTCTCCCTGTCTTCAGTTCGCTCCAATCTCCCACTCCTTATCTGCAAGCATTGTATTCAGAGACATGTTGTACTTTACTTTCCCAAAGACCTCCACCGCCGGCTCCTGCCTGAGAGCTCAGACCACAGGCTGCTGCCCCTCTCGCTCGGTGGGATGAGGCATTGACTTGAGTCTAATCACTCTCCAAACGCCCAGCGGCTTACGGCTAATGCCTCTATCGGCACTGGCTCCGTGAAGCACAAATATCCAGGACACAGCCGGGCTGCCGCGGATGTGATGAGAGCGCTCAGATGAGTGGCTTCACACAGGAGGCTGCCAAAAAAGAGGCCGGGGAGACTCTGGTGTGTATTGGCAGGTTGGACTGGGAGCTGGAACCGAAACGTCTGAACTTTTCCGCGATGTTAAAAGAACTGCCCAATTTGTGAGAAGCACATTTAAGTCGTAAAATGGGACTAACAATTCCACCACAAAGCATCTCTGAACATTATAATGCGGCCTGCATGACAGCAGTTAAATTTGAATAGCTATAGCTAAGGTCATAATCTCAAACGCTGCTGTTACTGTAGTTACAATGTGTTTCTATATTTCCTTGTATTAACTGCACTGCAACTGAATCTTCAGTTAAATCACAATTTCAATACTTGAAATACTTTCTTTTTGCCAAAATCATGGAGCCCTGTGTTCACGTCAGTTTCCGTCGCCCTGACTTGCTAGTTAGAGCTAACGTAAAGCAAGAAACAATGTTTTTTCTCCTACGTATTGAACTTTACACCCACAAATCTATTTATCAAAATATCTAATTTGGAAAAAACAGAAGAAATGCATTTTGTGATTACAGACTTGTGAGTCCTTGATTGAGGCCAGGTTAAGCGTCCTTGAGTGCTAAGTATTTGTATAATGCTAATGGGACTATCATTTCCTTTGTGGTTGAATAAAGTTAGTCTTGGTCTACAGTGTACAGTAAATGCTACTTATGTAAAATGATTTTGTGAAAATATGGGGAGATTCTCACCCCCACTGCTCGAGGCTTACGTCACAGATTCTCTGTTCAAATCTCCCTCCAAAGGGGCGTAGCCTGGAGGACTGAAGGGGACAGGCGGGAGGGGGGGTTGAATGTGGTGCAGGTCTAAGTTGTAATTGACTGTGGCCGCTGCACCCGCTTCTTGTAAACAAAGTCCTCATGGAGTTCTGACAGTGAGCTAACTTGTTATGGGACATAATTCCACTGGGACAACTCTACAGCTCTCTCTACACACAAGAGAGGCATCGCGGCACACAGCGTGAAAAGTAAAGTACCCACTTTTAAATTTACTGAAAAAAGTACTTCACACACGTTTTAATAACGCATGGAAAGGTTAAATGTGCTGCCAATACCAAACAAGGCTTGATCTGTTGCTGGTGTTTTCTTACTGGTCTATTCTGCTGTTTCTGATGAGAATTATTTTTAGATTCAGCTACTATAGGTCTATGATCAGGGAATGGCAAAAGTCCCAAGTGCCATTTCAAAAAAACGTACTGGAAGAACTTGACAAGTACTGTAAAACCTATCTATTTGATCATTTCTGTAAGTAAAACTACCTAAAAATTTATTTTACTAGTATTGGTTACTTTTCACACTCACATTGTCTTCGCGGAGCTTGTTGATGGTGATCTTGGCCTCCATCAGGTGGTTGTTGAGGACGATGATTTCTCGACTCAGGGCTCTCTTCTCCTCCTCGTGGTGCTGGGTCTGCATACAAAGCAAAAGTATTTCAGTGTGACATAATTAAAAAGTAGATGGAAAGAAACAAATGGTCAGGTCATATTTTATGTGTATAACCAGCCATGATAAGAAACATACATTTAGTGGTGATGTGTTTTTTGCTTTGGGACTCAAACAGTCGGGGCTTTTGTGCAGATAAAGTGAGAAGGATGAGGTTCCGGCACAGAAGGGGCTGATATGGGGGAGTCATAAGTCAATGCAGGGAGAACAAGCAGGTCCTAATTAGACGGAGATTAAACTGGCCACAGCTCGTATCATTTCAATTACCCCGCTCTGGTACTGGCCACACTTGCGTTTACGGGATTACCGCGCGAGTGTCTGCATGTGCACTGGCCTCTCTACTTATAGAAACTATTTAGGAAAAAAAAAAGAACATGCACATACAACTACAGTCAACACTCGTAGGTTATTAAAAATAACATTAAAGCAACCAAATCAAATCCATTGTAATCAGAGATGGCTAGTAGCAAATTAGAAAACATATTACTTTTACTCCGCTATGTTTGAAAGATAAATATAATACTCGGCCATGTGACCATGTGACTCAGCCAGAACAGTAGGTGGTGCTGCGCAGATGTGTGCCATTGGCTCACAACAAGGAAAAAGGGATTGTCCCAGTCGTGTTGCCGTCAATGGCTGCTGGTTACACTGCTTTATGACCACGACACCAGGAGCCGCCATTCCCCGCCAGGCGGCGCTGTAGTACAGTGGTTAGCGCTTGTGCTTCACAGCTAGAAGGTCCGGGTTCGATTCCCACCTGGACGGGGCCTTTCTGTGTGGAGTTTGCATGTTCTCCTCGTGTTTGCGTAGGTTTCCTCCGGGTACTCCGGTTCCCCTACCACTAAAAACATGTACAATAGGCCAGAATGATCGGTGTGTGTGTGTGTGTGTGTGCGTGAATGAATGATGGTTGTCAGAGGGACCGTTGGCGCAGATGTGTCACTCATATAAAGCGTTTTGTGACTATGTCTGTGAAAGGCGCTATATAAATAAAGTTCTTCTTCATTGCTGCAATACCTCCATATGTGGGCGGCAAAACAAGCTAGTTTTCCATTAGATAGCATTGCACTTTACACACGATTTAAGCAACTGTAAAGCCTGGTTTCTAATTTTTTGGAACTTTCTACAGCTAGATATTCCTCCTGTGATAACGCTGGGTTAGACACAATTAAAGAAACCAGGCTAGTTTCGTGAGGTACATTTTAGAAATCTTGTATACTAATGGGGGCTGTACTTTGATTGACAGGCCGTTAGCATTGGAGCTTATGCGGTTAGTTAAGATCCCGGAGCATGCTCCGTCAGAGCTGGGTAGGAGGAGTCGGTTCTTTCATTTAAGTCAAATTTTGACCGAGCAACTTTTACTGGAGTAACATCTGACCAGTAATATCTGTACTTTTATTCAAGTCACAAAATTAGGCACTTTGACCACTTTTTAATTTTATTATTCAAAATTAGATAGTTCCTGACGAAACATAGTACAAAACAGCGACAATAGACTACATAATAGAATAGCTATAGCATTTAGGATCTGAATGGGAAAAAATCAGGTCGAGCTCCTTTAATACAGATGAAATCTGCTGCTAATTCCGAAGTGCACGTTCACCTTCCCGACCAGGTGGGCCACCTTGTTAGCTCAGAAATGATGCGTCCCCTGTCACGCACCGATAGCAGCGCAAACAAATCATACATCAGAGCGCAGTGGCTCACGAACGAGCTCTCCGCGTGAGCATTTGGAAACTCTCCGGTGCAAAAGGAAACTAATAGGAGGCGATTAAAGTCGGTTTAGGCTTCGCGGCAGGATGGATATTCCGGTCTGATTGTGTTAGGCTTCCATTCATCACATGCAAAATCATTACCCTGCACTCTGCATACAGCCAGTTAGGACCGGCGCCCATCCATCATGCACATGTGGAGTTTGGACTCATTTTCTCCGCGTAGATTATTGTCCTCATACTGTGGACTCTTTTTTGGGGTGTCAGACAGTGTATACTTTTTTTGCTGTTTTACTCAGCCGAAAACTTTCCTTTTTTTCTACAAAATGGCTGGTTTCATCAAGAGACAGACTCTGGGGCATTTTTGCACTCAACGCATAACCTCCATAATTTGCAATACCGACGTAGCTCGCTTTTTTTTTAACTTTAAATCCCTTTCAATTAATTAGGCAACATGTTGTTTCTTTTCTGCTTTTGCCCAAATCCCTTTAAGTTCAGCGGATTGCAATACTCCTGTGTGACTTACAATCTTCAGTAATTGCTTCTCCTGGGATCTGTCACTGTTTGCGCAATATGGGAAAGAAACGGGGATAACTTTTAAAAAATGCAGTCACAATCAGCTCCAACGAACTAAACAGACAATATGTTTCAGGGGGAATTTCTTCTCTCTTTTGTTTTTTTTTTTTTCACAATTTTGCATTTGCATTTCACTTTTAACTTTAAAAGGCCCTGTTCCAAAATTTACCTATTTTCAAATTCCAACTAATGTTTCTTAGGGGTTTGAAATTGTTAGCATGTGGTCCAACTGATTCCTAACTTTCCTAACATCCTGGTTTTTTCACAAGGATGACTTTATCAGTAGATTTTACAACTTTCATGGGGTAGAGGGTCCTGATAATCATTACAAATAACCTTAACATTAAAAAAAAGTTATTTTTGCATTTCATAAACCCTTAAAGCATGTGTGAACGTAACAAAAACTTCTCTACAAACTTCAAACTTTACACCACGGATAAAAAGCCGCCATTATTGCTATAGCCTGTCGCTTTTAATCTCTACATGAAACGACACAAGCTCCTCCTCCGCGGGTTCAATCTCCCACCGATGCGATAGATGAATTTGCATATTAATTTTTGCGATGTTCCTTTGTGCGTGGCATGAGCTGATAAGGCTGTCTCAGTGACAGAATGAACTCGAGCGCGGGAGATATAGTCGGAGCAGCTGCGCCTCCTCCTCCCAGGCCTGACGCCGTAATTAAAATTGCATCAAAATTTCCTGCCTCTCCAAAGAACCGGCAAGATGTTCACCGCGCAACACTTTGTTCATTGTTAATCTAAGGTAGGGTACTTTCCATTGTGTCAGGCCACTATTTTTTTTTGTGATCAATTTTTTTTATTGAAGTGTAACATTACATTGGCATTTTGCACCTTTTTGCATGTGTTACACTTTCATTTTATAGCCCTTTCTTTTTTACCCACCTCCCATTTCCCTTATGATGGGCAGAGAGGCTCAAAACTGCGTAAAAAGCAGTTCCCCCCCCAAAAAAATAGACAAATAAATAAAAAATGAAAAAATAAAAATAAAACTGAAAATAAAACAAAAAAAATAAAACAAAAAAAATAAAACAAAAAAAATAAAACCCTGTCCAGGTTGACATATATAAGTGAAGCAAAATGTACAGTTGAGCAATACAAGGCGCTAATTTCCTCCGTCAAAGACATCCACAGAAATAGCAGTATACATATGGCTATGTACAATACATTGAACAATTCATATAGTACATATCATTATGTAATAAACTTTCTTTCAACAAATAGTACATCAACACATGTTCATTGTAGCACTGTAGTTTATAACGTGAAATCTAATCCAGTTTGGATGTATTTAATAAATTGGACCAGCATGAGATATTTTCAGTTTTTGCTCCATGCATTCGAGCGGCAGAGAGCTCCAACTGAATGATATCTCTGTAGGACAGGAGCCATTCCCTCACAGTCAGAGGCCGCACTGTCTTCCATCGGCAAACCACCATCTTTTGAGCAGCGGTAAGGCCGGCTAATAAGATTCTACGATTATTAATAGTCAGATTTAGGTTGGAAGTATCACCTAACAAAAGAAGCCTCGGAGTGCAGGGTATGGCTCTGTCCATGATGTTTGAGAGCATCTTTGCAACGTTTTCCCAAAAATGTAAAACCCCAGGGCATTGCCACACCATATGAAGAAAAGTGCCAATGGTATTGTCTGGACAGAAATCACAATATTGATTATCTTTTAATTTCATTAGATGCAGTCTCCTAGGATAGAAATAGGCTCGGTGAATAATTTTATAATGGATCATTTGGTGGTTGGGATTTCTTGAAGAGAGAGAGATGTTTGACCAGATGTGATTCCAATCCCACTCCACGTGGTCCCTCAATTCCGTTTTCCAAAGTTGTTCAATGGGCAATATTTTTTGTGAAGAACAAACTAATAATGTGTACATGTCCGAGACAATGCCAGTGGCTTTTGCTTTGCTCAGAATGGTGTGGAGAGGATGATTTTTTAGCGTGCATCCCCAAGGGACCCCATAAGAACGCATAGCAGTTCGCAACTGTAAATAAAGAAAGAAAGAGGAGCCTGGTAAATTGAAACATTTTTGTATGTCATAAAACTCCCTTAAACCATGCTGTCCTATAATATCTCTTAGATTGTGAACTCCTTTGCGTTCCCATGTGGGAAAAGAGATAGGTTTCTTATCAATAAGGAGAGAATAGTTATGAAATATTGGTGTTTGAAGAAAAAAATCTTTGTCTTTGCCCAGATGTTTGTTGACTTGATTCCAAACAGATACAAGATGTGCAATAATGGGCCCATATTGGCTTTTAACTATTTTTAAAGGTAATTTAGAATACAAGAGATTGGGCATACCATATGGCTTTATTAATTCTTCTTCAATAGGCATCCACGCTGCTGACTTGTTGGTTTTGGACCATGAAAAGAGTGATCTTAATACAAAGCACCAAGAGTACCACTCAAAATTTGGAAGACCTACACCACCTGATGATTTCAATCTGTATAAGGTTGAAATTTTAATCCTTGGTTTTTTCTGGTTCCATAAATATTTGTTTATAAGCGAGTGTAGTTTTTTATAGTAGCCTTGAGGTGGTGCTAAGGGTATCATGGAACTGATAAAATTAACACGAGGCAATAAATTCATTTTAATAATCGATAGACGAGCCTGGAATGACATTGGGAGAGGACTCCACCTTTTAAGATCACTCTCTATGGCCAGCAGCATCTTTTTGTAGTTGTTATCAATCAGCCTATTGAGGGAAGGATTAATAAGAACTCCCAAATATTTCATGTTTGAGACCGTTGGGATGTTACATAAGGATCCAGTCAAACTTGCTAGACCCAGGGGCATAAAAGCAGATTTACCCCAGTTAACTTTGTATCCAGAGATGTTCCCGAAAGACTCGAAGGTTTTAAGAATATAAGGTATTGATTCAGAAGGGTTACTTGTATAAATTAAGATATCATCTGCGTACAAAGAGATGCAATGAAATGTATTATGAACCTTAATTGGAGCAATTTCCTTTGATTGTCTGAGTAATTGTGCTATTGGCTCCAAAGAGAGACAGAACAACAGAGGAGATAAGGGGCAGCCCTGTCGCGATGAGCGAGATACAGTAAACCTGGGCGAGCACACATTACCCGTCAACACAATTGCAGATGGATTAGCATACAGAGTTTTAACCATGTTTATAAAATCCACTGGAAAACCCATATGCTGAAGCACAGCCCACAGATAGCTCCATTCCAGCCGGTCAAACGCCTTCTCAGCGTCTAATGATAGAATAGAGTTTTTGTTATCAGATGTTGAGGAAGTATTTATGATATGCAGTAATCGTCTAATATTATCAGAAGCTAATCTCGATTTAATAAATCCTGTTTGGTCGCTGTGGATCAATTCAGTCATATGATCTCCTAATCTAGTAGCTAAAATTTTTGCAAAGGCTTTAACGTCTGTATTGAGAAGGCTAAGTGGACGGTAGGAGGAGCAATCGGTGGGCGGTTTATTTGCTTTCAGTAGCAATGAAATGATGGCCACATTGCTACCATCACTGAAAGACCCTTTTGTTATTGAATAATTGATCATTTCTAATAATAGCGGGCCAAGTTGAGGCCAGAAGGTAACATAAAGCTCTGGTGGTATCCCATCAAGCCCTGGAGCCCTGTCTTTGTTCATTGAATTCACAACTTTGCTTAATTCATCTAACGTTATTGGTTTTACCAAGGAGCCAGCAGCTTCTGGAGTTAGCTTACACAGGTTAAGAGGACTTAAAAATTCACTGCATGCCTTTTCGTTGTGAACAACTTCAGAGGTATATAGTTTACTGTAGAAATCTTTCAGTGTACTATTAATTCCTACTGGGTCTGAGGTCACAGTGCCCTCTTCATTTGTGATAGCAGCAATGTTGGCCAGTTGTTCACTGCTTCTAATTTTTAGAGCTAAAAGTCGACTGGGTCTGGCACTATTTAAATAATGTTTCTGTCGTACCCGCTGTATTTGGAATTCAGCCTTTTGCCTTAACAGATCACTTAGTTGTTCAAGTTTTTCCTGACGCTTTTTTGTATTTTCTTGTGTAATTTTAGTTACCATTTCTTCTTCTATAACCGCAATTTCTTTTTCCATCATCTCAATTCTAAGTTTCTTCATTCTATTTAATTGGGAGGCAAAGCTTATAGTAGTGTTCCGGATGCAACCTTTAACTGCTTCCCAGAGTATTCTAGGATCATTCACTGATTTTTGGTTCACATTCATGAAAAACTTCAATTCCTCAGACAGTGTCTTTAAGAAATCGTGATTATTTAATAGTGAGCTGTTAAATCGCCATCGAGGGGCTCGTGGTTTACTCAAGTTTATTAAAAATGAGCTGAACACCGCTCTATGATCTGTTAACGCAAAAGGAGTCATCTCACTGCAGCAAACTGTTTGGAATAAAGGTTTTGAAATGAAAATATAATCAATTCTTGAGAATGTCTTGTGGCGTGCAGAGTAAAAGGAAAATTCTCTGGCTTGGGGATTCATAAGTCGCCATGCATCGCACAGACCATATTCATCAACTAACTTATGTAATTCACAAGAAGCCATTTTCTGGTCACCGCTTTCATTTTGCCCCGTTCTGTCAATGGAATGGAGCCACACAGCATTGAAGTCACCCCCAATCAAAAGATGGTGATCAGGAAGGTCTAACAAAATAGAGTTCAACATGTTGTAGAACTGTTTATCAAAAGAATTTGGGGCATATACACAAACTAATGCGATTTTAGTTCCATTATATAATATTTTGCAATAAGTAATGCGGCCGTCTTTACTGCCCCCAGTGCCCAAGTTTGTATAGGATACATTCCTTCTAATTGCAATCAAAACACCTCTGTTCTTTTTAGTATGGCAGGAGGCAGCAACTACGTTATAGTGTTTGTTTTGGAATCTAAATACATCCTTTTCTAAAAAATGTGTTTCTTGTATAAATGCAAATTGTGTATTTTTCTTGTGCAGGAAATCTAAAACGCTTGCACGTTTTTGAGGGGAATTCAAGCCACGGGCATTCAGAGAGAGTACATTTATTTTATCCATTTATTGATATAAGTCTTTGTATGATATTGTATAAGCAATAAAAAAAAGGACCTGGACAGGGTCCCCCCCCCCCAAAAAAAAAGGAAAAAAAAAAAAAAAAAAAAAAAAAAAAAAAAAGAGAACAAACAAACACATAGCAAGAATGACAAAAATGCTTGAAAGAGACCTCTGTTGTCCCATCAAACCCACCCCAAAGTTTGTACCAGCTGTCATGGACAAAGCCTAGTCCCCATACTTTCCATTGTGTCAGGCCACTATTAAAGAAGGGGCAGATAGTTGGATTTAGTTTTGAAGTTGAAAGTCCTTTCTTAGAGATATATATATGTGATCTATATATATATATATATATTCAAAGTACAAGATTGGGTAACAATTGCATCACTGTTTGAAGAAAGATTGGATTTGCCGAGCCTGAGAGGGGCTGCTGTAATGAGACACCGGTCCATGACATGACAAAGTGGACACTGCGGGTTTTTAGTGAATCTTCTCTCAAAATGAATACAGTATGGGACAGGCCGTAGCATGTCCGCAGTGGGGATTTAAAATTTACAGGCCAAAATATCTATCTCAGCAGGGTTCTGTATATCAGATATGTTTGTCCTCTGCCAAAATATTCAATATTTCAAATCCATTGTGGGCAATTCTACTCTGTAACTGCATTTAGGTGCCACTGATTTGATAGCATGTTGATGGCTAAAAATACGTTCTTTCTTAAATTGAGTAATTCTCCCCTGCTGGGTGGTCCAAACGTCTTAAAGATGCTCAAAAGTCAAAACAGCATTCCTTACTCAACAAGTGTCTTAAAATGACACAAGTGGTGATAAAGTTGAACCCATAACCTCTAGGTGTGAGAGTGACATTCAGTGTTCACGACTGCACCACAGCACACTCCACTGCCACCATAGGGATTTGTGTTAAATTTATATCTGCTTATAGTTAATTAATGTCATGTTTAGGTGATGGCAGCTGAGCTCAGTAGGAAGAACCAGGAGGTTATGGGTTCAATGTGTGCATGCAGCGCCAAAGGCCCTCGCCCTCTAGCCCGCACACACTTTCTTCTCATTACTATTAATGTATCATCACAAAAAGTTAAACCAGCAAATCCACAGCGTCCCAGCAGGAGAGACTTAATGCCATAAGTTATTTTTTTTTGTTAACTTTAAGGGTTTTCTCAGATTAATTAGATGCAATGACCCGGTTTGACCTGGAGATAATTCAGTATCTCACTCGCACACATTTGCAAACCAAGTTGAACCAAGTTACTCATATGATTTCTCCTTATATGCAAAAAAGATGATAAAATCCACGACCTAACATAGTGCGCACACTGGCTGAACAGCTCAGCCTGACCAGTTAGCAAACCCTCCTGACTGCTCATAAAAACACATTGATTTATGCTCTATATTTTCACCATCTCCCAACACTACAAATCATTTTCATTTTCACCCATGGCACGCTCCAGTCACATATGATAAACTGCAGCTTGAATTGATCTGGCGCTTTATAATGACCACAGCGCCCCCTGGTATCGCTTCACAACCGCACGGCATAAATAATTTTGATCTACATTGGCAAGCGATGGATTTTACATGTGAGCCTCAACAATAGTCTGATCTTTTCTATTGATCACGCCTTACATCCAGCTCTCATTTCAAATGCAATGCACACTGATTAAAGGACCCAGAAAGTAATTGCTTTGAAACTAGCCGCCTCATGCGCTAAAGGGACTTCTCCTCAATACGGGTGTTACAGCGATATTGCAAGATTAAAAGATATGAAATGGTTCTCCTGGCCCTAAACTGCACTTGTTTGTCGCAGTGGAGGGAACTACACGAGCCATTTCAAAGCAAACGAATTATACATCTACTTTAGTCACTTGAGTTCTGCAAATACTTGAGTCATACAGAAGATGAAGATTTGTTGTATTAGAAAGACATCAAATTTGAACTCAATATAACACAATATAGATCTGCTACAGCTCTGTACATGGCATGTTGTATAGTAACATGATGCAAACTGTGTCCTGTCTGTGTTTTATTTAGGGCTGTCAAAGTTAAAGCTTTAACTCACCATTAATTGAAAAAAATAATGAGTACATTAATCATAAATTGATTTAGTTCATTTCTGTTTTGACCAAACACACTCCTGTACCTTAAAGACAAAGCACTTTTTTAAACAATGAGGTTCTTTTATGTAACAAAAGCGGCAGAGAGCTACTGATGCATCAAAGAGGCTTGTCTAATTAGTAATTCAACGAAAATGACTTCATGACTTAACGACTACACTTTATGCCCCAGTTTGCTGTTCAAATTGTCAAGGACCCAAAGAAAATGTATCTAAAATGTGATTATCAAGCATGTGTAAAAAAGTCGAAAGCCTTGGGCGAGCGAGATCCCTGTTATAAGCTGTTGGACTTTTCCCATAGAATTATGAAACTGTGAATATCTGGTTAATGAAATGTGGGAAAATGCTTTAAATCAGAGTGTTTTATGTCAACCAAGTATTAATAATAAATATAGTAAATACAGGAAAAATAACAGATTAACTAATGTATTTATTTGATCTTTATTTAACCAGGAAAGTCCCACTGAGATTAAGAATCTCTTTTGTATTTGTATTTGTATTTATTTATTTAAAAGAGACAATGCATTTACACAAAGTACAGTATACTTAAAATGCAGGATTATAGCTCAAGCTAATTTCCATTCTCTGTCCCCAACCGGACCAGGCCCGGCTACACCACACACCACTCACTCTGCAGAGCATCAATCAGTCTTCCAGGGGAGTCCCGGCCCCAGAGGGGAACCTATTGTACATATTTTTAGTGGTAGGGGAAACCGGAGTACACCTACGCAGACACGGGGAAAACATGCAAACTCCACACAGAAGGGCTCCGCCCAGGTGGGAATCAAACCCGGGACCTTCCGTGCTGTGAGACATGAGCGCTAACTGCTGCACCACCGTGCTGCTGAAATTTGTGCGATTAATCCGATTTGAAAATTAATCGATTGACAGCAGTCAGTTTTATTCCTGCGGAGAAAGGAAACAACTTTTCCATAATAGACAGTAACAGCAATATAACGATGCTCTAAAGAAGATTCAAAAACTGGGCCATATTTACTGGTTGTGCAAACATTTGATTGGTTTTATGATATTATATGATCAAACTCACTTCCCCCCAAACAAACCAGGAATAGCCATTGAAGGAGGCCCAAAGGAACAGTACAATCTCAAAATTTAATAAACACAAACCAAGTAAAACTACGATGGAATCACCCAAATCACTGCGAAAGGTTTAACACACAGTACATCATGATATTAATACAAATCCGAATACACATCATTTATTTGTGTTGTTCAAACAATGAATTCCTCAGATAATCACTATGCATGAACCCCTTTACATTGGCTGAGGTCTGCAGGAGCCTGGGATCTAATGGTCTTAGCACTACAGGGAAACAGGGATCTCGAGCTTCTGCCCCTCCCACCAACTTCCTGCTTCACCCTTGTATCATTTCTAATTAGTTTACAATTAGGGCAATAGGTTTGAGAAAGTTGTAGCACAGTACGTATTTCCACGTGACTTCGGAGAGAGGACAGTGGAAGGAAGGCACTGTGCCAGGTTCAAACGCTCCCTCACACTCCCTGCGCTCTCTGCGGGAGACCTGACAGTGATCATCCAGACACCCTAACACACCCTATTCTCTTAGCTGCTTCTTCTCATATTCTTGTCAAAAGAAATTTAGAGTGGTGTTATTAGGCTTTTTCTAGCATTTGGTGGCAACACATTGTGATTATTCTCTTGCGTTTTGCTTGTTAGAAAATGCTACATTGATCTAAACAAGTCTCCCTGTGTTGGCTTCTAAACATGTTCCATCTTTCCCTTTAAGACCCTCCTCCCCTCGCATCCCCATCAGCACTTCCTATACCTCCTATACTTCCTATCTTAGACAGTGAACAGACTCTTTCTTTTTCACGCGCCTCATGTACTTGTGATAACCCGATAACAGGGACTGCATTAGCCCCATTACTTCAGGCCGGTCTCACTGGGCCACTCTATGATCAAGTGGACATTACGCTTATTAAGAGGCACACATTAACTACTGTCTTGTTGTTTTCTGCAGCCAAGCGAATACATTGTCCTTTAACCACTTGATAATAAGCATGATTAATGTAATGCACTATAAGATGTTGCAATTCAGTGCAATGTCATTTTCTCTTGTGCAAATGAAAGCAGGGATTTCCTGTTTCCCGCGTGAGCCCGTTTTACCACATGCACCACCAGACGCAGCCCCGGGAACACAGTTTGAAAATCACTGCATATAAGTGTTGAGAAATATTTTGACGTCGACAGCAGAACACGTTTCGTATCAGAACACTGCCTGTGTCGAGCGAGCATGCAAAACTGATTTTAGTTGTCATGAATGTTGACACGCCATCTGTATGCTCCGCCCCCCTCTCTTCTCCAGATGGTTGTACGTGTCGGAGCACAGGGCCCTTACAAAGTGTGACCGATCACAGCGTTCTACCCATGAGCGCTTCAAACATGCGCCGTGTTTTATGTACACGGCTATTACACTTCTCACTCCAGCGATTATATGGGCGAGCACGGCGGGGAATCTGTACGTGAACATTTTCCCCTCAACATGTAAATGCCGCTGTGCGCAGGATCACTAAGCAACGGCAATGACAGTGCTCTGAGCTGGAGGTGTCATATTTTACATTTTACTTTATACTATATTTTATTAGATACACTATGGGCTTTTTCCCCATTCATGCTTGTAAGTAACTCCCTCATTTCTCACCATTTTGCCATTTTGTTGGGAACTTTTACTCTCACTACATTTGAAAGATAAATATCATATGTTCCACTCCACAACATTTCTACGAATGCTCCAAAGTAAAACGTTATTGTTCCATTTCAAACCTTACAGTGCAGGCGCTGTGCACATGTACTGTCAACGCCAATGACTCAAAACAAGGAAGTTATTATTAAGGAGTTATTTATAAGATTTATTTTAACTGATTTGTACTTTCTACTTAGAAGACTCAAGTATCTTCTACAACAAACAATAATAAACAACCAGTAATAATTTGACTGACCAACTTTCACAGTAATGTTTGACCCGCTATAAATTAATCTGCACTTTTGCTCAAGTAATAATATCAAGAACTTTAAAGAAGAACTAAGTAACTTGTTTACCTCAATAAATCCTTTTCGTAGTCCCTCTGGGGGTAATACAAGTGTTAATGGGATGATTGGGGGGTCTTTCATCTCCCCCTGGTGTCTCTGGCCAGAAAACCACCCTTGCAACTTTCCTGCACCAGGTCAGAGGTGCAATACACACTAATGCAATCTAACAGCTAACAGGCTAATGGGCAAAGCTAACTGTGGGCTAGCGCCAATTGCACAGTATTTACAGCCACGTTTGAGTGAAAAACATGATCTCCGTTGTGGCACAATGTACAATATCCCTCTCTCCCTTTGTCTTTTCTGTCAGCGTTGTATTTACTCTGAAGGACAATTAATGAGTAAAATAAAATGCAACATGCTACACCACCTGCAGTGACGCTTATGGCCTCTAGGGGCATGACTTACTTAGTTCATCATCAAGCTTTTAAATGATTGCTTTATATTTAAAGTTTGAAAAATGTTGTCAGAATTCATAGAAAGTTCCAGTGAGCACTTGGATAAGGCTTGGAAAATACTGCAGAAAACCAACCCTGTGACCGGGACATCTGCATAGTTGAGCGCCAAACTGAACTGGCAACAGCGAAGCAGGAATTACGTTTGCCTACCTGCTTTCCATAGCTATCCTATCACCTCTCTGTATCTGGCCACTTCTTTCCAAGTAGCTTCCCAAAGGCTTTCTGCATCTCTGCATACGCTTTGGCCAAATCTGATTACTCTCGCCAAAGCTCAGATGTCCGATATTTAAAATGGATATCACAGATTGTTTCTATTGTTGACTCGGTAGGCTATGTCAGGGCGAAGTAGCCACGCACGACTGCCGAAAGCTCTTTAATAGTTCTGTGCTGGCGGCGTGTCAGGTAAGACCAATTACTGCACACATTGATTGCGCGGCCCGCCTTTGATCATGTAATTGCACGGAGAGAGATGAGAGCGCTTCTGCCGCTAAACAGCTGTGTTCAGATCGATTACGCCGGATTTTCTCATTTCAGGGGGTGTGGGGAGGGGGCGCGGTGGAGCAAAAAGCCACGACTAAAATGTCATCATTGTCCTCAGATCCTTCAGGACAGCGAGAACATCATTTAAAAAAAAACGGCGACACCGTTGACGGCTGAATCTGCGAATGTAAAAAAACGGCGCTGTGAGCTGTGGCCAATGCTCGCCGCACGTTTCCTGATATAATCATTGATTTGTGTAGCAGGGAGCGCGGATCACACTCGGAGCACAAACAGCGGCGGCCTGCTCAATCTTTAGAGGGGATAGATGTGGCTGCACGTCTGTAAGCTTTCATAGATGGAATGGCGTGTAGAGCCTCGGCTAGAAAATCAATACTTAGATAGAATTAATACTCAACAACAAGTTCAGTTGTGGACTTGTTGTGCGCCTTGAAAATTCATTCCATACCGTTTCTTTCCTAATCTAAAACAGCCTCTTAAAGGGTAGCCACACTGACTGGCTATAACCAACCTTTTATTATGTACGCCTTGATATTTTTAAAGGCGCTCCTGGACACTTTTATTGCTTTTTGTGTTTTCTTCTTTTAATCCTGACTGCAAATAAAGCCTCTCTTTGGGGACCGGAGTGAGCCGAATTGAAATAGGAGGAGGACCATTGTGAATATTTTAAGAAGTCATTGTAATTCAGCCACTACGCAGCAGCTTCTGTTTATTCCCTCAAGCCCAAAGGTTTTGCGCATGTCTTCATTCTCTGGGTCAGAGGGCAGCCGCGAACCCAGCTTGTACATGCTATTTCTGACATTCCTGCTTTGTGTTCCGGCTTATGATACATGAAGGGGATGAATTGAAACGAGAAGAGCGGGTTTTTTCATTCCCGGCTTCTGCCAGCCCGCTCTCAACCAATCACCTCCGTAAGACTACTTTGTGCATTCATCCTGTTGGCGATGCAGACACGCTAGCTCACTATTTTTCCCCATTATGTGTTTCTGGCGCCTGGGCAAAATCAGTCCTACGTGTTTTATTTAACATGGATGTCACGTTAAAAAAAGACAGACTGGTTTATAGCAGATCTTTGACGTGAGAGAGAACGCAAGGGATCATTTAGCTAACAATAACAATATGACTGTTCCACCGTAATGACCTGATGTTTACGTCGTCAAAGACCTGTTGCTGTTGGGTGTTCTCCTCCACCTGTTTTCACCGTGGTCTTTGTTGATCCATCTATACCCAATGATGCTCACTACCTTAAAGGCCTCTACATTTTTCTCTCCGGGCTTTTAAACAGTGCTACAAAATGGTTCGACCACTATGGAAAGGGAACAGTGTGGACATTGGCCCGGAAGTACCGGTAGTACCTAAACCTTTTTTCCCAATGGTATCATTAAATTGTATCCAGCCCTACCCATTTTTTGTTTGCGTTTTTCCCCAGATGAAACATTTTAGTTGTTTCGTTGGAACAGCAGTGTGAGTTGCTGTTTCCAGGTAACTACTGCAGTGGCGGAGTATAGTGTAAGTGCACGCGGGTTAGAAAGGGGCACGGAGCTCAGGCATGTGCGCTGGACTTGGTTTGCTCTGATGGACTTTGTGAACGCCGCGTGGCACTTACCAGAGACTGACAACTCAGACTTAGCTGATGTTTGTTCAGGATTGTGCCCTGTACGCTGACCTTTTGCTGACCCAGTACTTTAGTGCATTTTGGTGCAAGCCTTTGGGAGAGCAATGAACAAAACACAAACAACTTTCTCATCCGTTTCATAGAAGTTTATGGCACCACAGGCTGTTAATCAGACGAGAGTGAACATAGAATGTTTGCTCTAAATTAAAGGTGGACCGATCAATACCACACTATTGATGTTGAGATACCAACTCAGTACTCATTTGGGTAATGATGCTGATTTTAAAAAGTGAGGCAGCACTAACAGATACTTACATGTTTAGTGCCAAAACACTGACTGATCCATCCAAATCAGGTGACAGGAGCGAAAATGTTATGTTTTCTTGCCTTATTTCATAGATTTCTTTACACATTAAAGTGATAGAATGGTCTAAATGTATTTTTTTTTTCAACTGTACAAAATCAAAGTAAGTAATAATATATTATTTTTTGCAAAGTCCTTCCTTGATCTCAGCAACTTATCAGTCTGGTATCCCGCGTTGACCAATGAGATAAGCTTTTCCGGTGAACCAGCCAGTCAGGTCCAATCAGGAGGGAGAGGGCAGAGCTTCATCATTTACTTTTGGTAATTCTGTTCCTGCTCTCCTCATTTTGCAAACTAAGAAGGGCTTTCTGGTTAAAGAGGGGAGGAATCTGATTGTTTACTTCAAAATTTCATTCAATCTCTCCTCACTTTCCAAACTTACAGACTATCACTTTAACATGATTAATGACTAGTTAATGCAATACTATTAAATGTAGTTTTCAATATTAGCATTATATGAAATGCTTTCCCCAACGTGAAAAGAGTAGTATTGCTACGAGCACTGGTCATTTCATTATTCCCACATAGGTCCACTGGTCAAGATCGATATTTCTGGGAACAGCAAGACCCCATATGTAATCAGCATCGCATTCATTCAAAAGAGTTACGACTGTGAATGATAGGCAAGACTTTTGTGAGACAGATAAACAACTAAGAGCAAAACATCGTAAAATCTGTCAGAGGAAACAATTTGCTGTGAGGAGGGTTGTAGATGCTCCTGCATTCAGAAACAGAGCAGGGAATGGGTGGCTCGCCAGGTTTGCAACATATGCCAACTTTGTTTTGATGTCTCTGATTGGTCTACTACAATGCGTGTATTTTATATGTTATATGAGCTGCAGTGTGGGCCGCTGACTGACCGTGCGGTGCATCTTGTCCTCCAGGTCCTGGTTGATCCTCTGCAGGGCTGCATAGCTGCTCTGGATCCTGCGGTTCAAAAACATCGGGCATCAGTCAGTCTGACATACATGCACAATCACACGCACTTATACAGGCAATCTCTGGAGGAACTCTGTCAGATATTTATAGCTCAGGCAACAAGGAGCCGAGGATTCTGATCTGAAGATAAAAAGATTAATGAGAGCTTTAAGAGCCTCTGGGGGAGTGCTGAACAAAACACACACACAACAATCTTCTCCATTTCATAGAAGTTTACAGCTTAGGGGAGATTTATTATGCAAAATGATATGCTTGTAACCATGGTATAATGTTGTTTGCACCTCCAAAACATGTGCATGATTAAGGACTTTACAGTTTTCCACAACAGAGTGCCTCAGAATCTTTTTGCTTGTGCTGTTTACAAAGTTTGAGACAGTTCACGTTTCAGCAAGTCGTCAAAAATACTTGATTTGAACTATTTCACTCGATTGTAACCACAAAGTCCTCCACACACCTTCATGGGGTTTGTTGTGACTATGTCAAAGACACAACAATGTATGCAAAGTATCTATTGGCATCTTGTTGCCACACCGCTTATTTCTCATATTTCTCATATTATCTCAACTGTAATAAACAAACAAAATGCACTACACTGACCACTATCATCCTTTTCATTATATAACACCCCCTCTTTGTTTACTCTCTAATTCCTCAGTGTTCAGTGCCAGTCTTCAGAGAGCATTGACAGAGCGCGGCTAATGGCCACATAAAGCACGCCGACATGAATGGTGTGAGTACTCGCGGACAACACGAAAGCAGAGGCGGGGCCGTAAAGGAAGATTTACCCGAGGTTTTTATATCGCAGCGAGGATACGAGCGACTGTCTGAGTGATGGAGGACGCCACTGTAAAACCCGCCATTATGAGGGCTCATTGGAGACAGGCGTAAAGACTGTTGGCCAGGCCCGTGCCGAGGCCATCCGTCACCGCTGTAACGGGGCCGAGCGGAGCGGCTGGGCGGCTGCCAGTCATAACAAGGATCAGTGGTGCCCAACCGGAGAGGAGAGGCGATGTGAGAGCCTGGACAAGCCGTAAAGGACTTTCATAACGCCACTTAACGCGCTGTTTATGCCTGGTGTGACAATATAGAGACGCTCTTGATATGGACTTTTATTTTTTTCGTACAATCCTGGTCTGTTTGTTACAGTGGCATAGAAACATATAGGGAACTCTGCAGAGCATGTTTTTTCCTCTATGTTGTGTCCTCTATGTGTGCAGTAAACATTAAGAAATGAAGCATTCTCCTTGTTTGGGCCGCATGCTGAAACATAAATGGCATGGCTGCAACCAAATCTTTAATTAGGCTTGGGACCATAATGCCAAAACCTCTGTCTCACACTAAAATGTTAGTTGCGGATGTTATGATCATGTAGAATAATTAACTTGCAGTAAATTGAGGGAGCAAAGTGTTGCTCATGCAGCATGATACTAACTTCCGAGGGTAACGACTGTTTCCTGTCTTTGTTTTATTCCTATGGAGAGTTAGCCTTGTCGAAAAAAAGATTTTTTAAACAGTACGTGGCTGAAAACAAGCAGCAGTTGAATAATCACTCATAACATATTAAAAACATTCCACAGGATTATTATACTTCAATGAAAGACACGTTTTGTCTTTCTAACTGAAGCTAGTTTAGCCTTTAAGCAAAAGGCTATTTTTATTTGACGATAACAACGCTAAAAGAACCACTTCAACAATTTTTGACACATGAAGACATAATGGATGTAATAAAAGGAAAAAAAGAGCAACAAATGTTTAAATAGTGCCTCTATATGAAATGATTTTGTTAAATCTGAATTTGTTGTCAGTAAGTTGTCTTTACCCTACACTGGCCAACAGGAAGTTGCCAAAAGCATTCAGAAGTTTGGACACCTCAGGTTTACAGGGTAGTGATGACACTAAAGGCTCTTGGGGAGGAAAAAAGTAGCTTTTCCTTCCAACATCTTTGCAGCCAGTATCATACTGTGAGGTTAACAATGTGATAATACTGTGCAGTTTGAGCACCATTACGTCCCTATGTCCCTATGCAAATTAAAAGTGGACTCTGTTCATTCTCTAAGTATAACAAGGCTGCAGTAGATAATCTGAGTGAAAAGTGGAATATTGCAATGTTTAATTAATTTTGGACCAGCGTTTACTTACAGTGGGAGGATAAAGTATGTGAACGCTTTGGAATTTCTCACATTTCTGCCTAAATTGATCGCAAAATGTGGTCTGATTGTAATCAAAATCATAATGATTCAACAGTGTTTGCCAGAACTAATACCACCCAAACATTTACATTTTATCATATTTTTATTGGCCATAACATGTAAACATTCACAATACAGCATGGAAAAAGTGAAACGTGAACACCTAGAAATGTGGCTGAACTGCAGCAGTTTTGTAAAGAGGAGTGGTCTAAGATTCATCCTGATCGTTGTGAGCGTCTAATCTGCAACTACAGAAAAGCAGTTATTGCAGCAAAAGAAGGATCAGCACCAATTTGATACAAGGGATTCCATGCTGTTTTTCTGCAAAATATCTTCATAAACTTGTGAATAAATTCTTCTATTGATGATGTCATGTTGCCCAGGCCCTGAGGCAACAAAACAGCTCCAAACCATAATTCTCCCTGCACCAAACTTCACAGTGGGCATAGGGTAAAGATGTTGATGTGCAGTTCCATTTTTTCTCCTCACATGACGTTGTGTTTTCCTCCCAAACTATTCAACTTTGGGTCCACTGAATATTTGTCCAGCAGTGCTGTGGAGCATCCAGTTGCTCTTTCGCAAACCAAAGTTGGATGAATCTTAGACCATTCCTCTTTACAAAACTGCTTTCTGGGCGTTCACTTACTTTTCCCATGCTGTATTGTGAGTGTTTACATGTTATGGCCAATAAAAATACAATGAAATGTAAATGTTT
This sequence comes from Gobius niger, assembly GCF_951799975.1. Classification (NCBI taxonomy): domain Eukaryota; kingdom Metazoa; phylum Chordata; class Actinopteri; order Gobiiformes; family Gobiidae; genus Gobius; species Gobius niger. The sequence continues at coordinate 9,282,361 of NC_136867.1, forward strand.
GAGTGGTATTAGTTTAGGCAGACACTGTTTATTCATTCTTATGATTTTGATGAAGATCAGACCACATTTTATGACCCATTTAGGCAGAAATGTGAGAAATTCCAAAGCGTTCACATATTTTTTCCTCCCATTGTAGTGGGAGGAAAAAGAAGCAACTTACTGATGGAAATGCAGACAACAACTATGTTAATCAGGACATTTTGACTGAAAAGAAAGAAAGAAAATTATTTTAAAGTCCTAAGAAAAAGTATGCAAATGAGAAAGTCTGAGTTATTTGTGCAAACAAAAATAAACATGGCCATAACAGTTTAGCAGTGCAATGTAATGGTCTCCCTCCATCAATGTTAGTTACTGCCTTGGCCTCTCAAGCCTCCTGACCACCGAGGCCATAAATCCTGATCTGTGTCTGCTGCTTTATTCCCTGCCACATAAGATTCATAATAATGGTGGGTGTAAGTACATTGTTTATGCCTCTGTAATGCTGTCATTTATCAGAGTGAAGCGAGAGCCTGTACACTGTGAACACGAAGCTGCATCTGTGCTCGCAAACTGGCACTGTGGGATTGAACCAGCCCACATCATACAGTGCCCACCGTATTGGCATCCTTGACGAAGAAGTAGGAGCAAAGATGATTTTTCTTATGAGTGTACGATATTATTACTATGAAGCAGATTTGTCCAAACACTTATCGGACTGCTTGCCCATCCTGTGTATTATTATATGGTGCCAATGTGGTCTAGATTGAACAAGGGAGGAAATATGGATAGTAGGCCAAGGAAAGACTGATGCCAAACTACACACAACTCACTGATCGAAAGACTAGTTCAATCCCAATTCCGACGACTGCACACTGTTGTTGTAACCTTGGGCAAGACACTTCACTTATATGCTAAAGCATGTGGATGCGGGATTCGTAAATAATACATTCAGCCAGCTTCAAAACGTAATAAGCCAATAATATAATAACAGGCCAATAACATAATAATGACTTACTGGCCGTTATTGTTTTACATTATGGGCCTGTCAAGATGAAAATCAAACACAAATGTAATAAATGAAGCCAATAATGTAATAATGCATCACTCTGATGTTATTTTCAAAAAGTAACACATTAAACATTGTTTTTGTGCATTTTTCTCTAAATTGTTTTCACTTTTTTTTAAAGTGTTCTGTGTATGAATGTGGTGCATGAGTGAGTGGGAGCTGGTGGTAGTCCAAGTGGCCGATGAGACTAATATTTCATGCTCCTGTATCTGAGTTCTTTTTCACCATTGACTAAAACAAAGCTTGGTACAATGACAGAATAATAGGATAAAAAAACAACATCAACAATATTGTAATGATAATCCTCTCGAAAAAATCTTTCTCCTTCTGCTACAGACTACTATTGAAGCCACATCTGCTCTGGATTAGACCGACAGAAGTAAGGCTGCCAAACTGTGGCCTCGGCCCCTCCGACCACCACCAACCACTCACTCACGCACTACATTCATACCTAGACAAAGAGGGTGGAGTGCCTTGCCCAAGGACACAGTGACGCCGAGTCTCCAGCAACCTTTTGTTCATGAGATGACCCGCTTTACCTTCTGAGGTATGTGAGCTGCGACAAGTTACCTCAAGTGGAGTATATACCATCAGAGATTAAATAACAAGCAAAATCAAATTCAAAAGTTGATGGGGAAAAAAATAACAGGTAACAAATTAGAGAAAGATGCACAAAACAATATTTAATGTGTTTGTTTATGAATATAAAGTCAAGATGATGAATGTTATCGGCTTATTACATTTCGAAACTGGCCAAATATGTTATTGGCTGCTATTACGTTATCAGTTCCTACAAGCCACCATACTATATTTTTGTCATGCTTCTTCACATACTAAAGCATGTATTTGATATTCCTTCGATGGATCCTCACCTGCGTAGCTTGTCAGTGAACTTCTCCAGCTCCTCCTGGGCCCTCCTCAGCTCGGTCTCCAAGTACTGCCGCGTGGAGTCGAACTCCGTCTCCACCATCTCTAGTTTGTGCGCCGTGTAGGACAGGCGCTTCCGCAGGTCCTCCTTCTGGTCGTGGTAAGAGCTGCGCAGACAAGTCATACACATCAAAAAATAAACAAAATAGTGCTACATTTTTGTGCAGACGCCAAACGTTGTTGCAGGTAGATGAAGCAGAGACATGATGGAACAGACTTGGAGGTGTATAGAGAGAAACCTGGTGCAGTTACTAAGGAGTGGGAGGGGCTATGGATGAGGGGAGAATATTGATGGCCTTTCCATTCACACAAAGAGGGATCCCATAGGTTTAATGGTGAATAGGTGGTGTTCATAATCTGATTTGATGGAGCAAAATGTCATCAGGCAGGCCAGTATCACTCAATGGGAGCAACACTATAACATCCAAATATTCCACAATTTTTCTTCGAATTAAATAATTATCTTGTGTCTCACTGGAATGCGTTTTTGAGCGACTTCCTCAATTGAGTCACTAGAAATCAACACTTTGAAAATGTTCACTATGATCTGCTACAGGTGCTACAGAGATAATAACCACACTCTATGCCAAATGTAACATTCAATGTTATTACACTCGGTCCTATTGAGGAGAGAAGACAACTTTCACCTCCGGGACACTGAACCATGACGGAGGGGTTGACAATCCGGCCAGAGCTTTGCAGCGAGAGTAAGCTTTGTCAAAAGCTCTCTTTCCCTGGGGGTCTGAAATGAAGTCGGTGCGTAAAATCTCCTGTCACCTATCTGTCGCTGTCAGCCAAGCACAGCCTATACCTCTACCACTCAAGCCATTCGTATTCAGTAAATGCACTTTCTTTCCCCTCCTGTCACCTTTTCAGCGGTAGTTACAATGCAAACTTTGTTTTATGTCAATTACGTAGCTGTTTTATTCCATGACTGGGTGAACATATAGTGCAACAGTGTGTGAGGGGATTTCTGGATTGAGATGTTAGTTCTCCATTAATTTTTCCCACTAATATGTTTAAAATATTTCATAAGCATTCAAAGTTGTGTTAAGACTGAATTGCGGGGACACGCTAGGGAGTATAGTAGCAGACGCATGGGCAGCTGGGACAGTTTCTTTTGGAAGACCAATGTTTTGGCAAAATTCTGGTGAGTTGGCACGAAGAGCATGCAGACTGGCTCCATGTGGTGGAACAGCGGGAGGAATACGGCTCTAGTCTCATAGCTTTGGCACTTCACCGTAGGAACGTTGTGTCTATAGAGGAGCCTTTGGACGAGACTGAAGCATAAATTCGACCTCTTGTCACACCTCTTATGTCAGAAATACACCTTCTTTCCCGCAATTTCCAACACACCTCCACCGCGGCAGGAGAAGCCCATCATCTCTTTTCATTTCCTCACTCACCTCTCCGTCCACGGGGGAGATGTTCCTGCAAAACAAGGCTAGCCGCAAGGTTGTGTTTTCTGACCACTGTTATTTGCTGAGCATTGCTAACCCTATGAAAGATCAAGCGGCACCACATGCAGGAATCAGACGATTTACTCAACTTTTGTATTTTATTTTCCCACTTTAAAAATATTGTAAAGCTCTGGTGTTTGTTATGGATTTATTGTAGTAAAGAGTAGGTAACTGTTATGCCTTTTGTGAAGTTAGGACCAGTATGAAATTGATATAACAACATAGTATGTGCATTAGTATACAATTCATCAGCTTATGCTAATCATGGTAAAACCTTTGGAGAAAAGAATTAAGGGGAAATGCTGCTATGCCCGCTCACACAATGCTGTTCTGTTGTCTCAGACAGCCACTCATCCGTTGTGCGCTGTGAGTTGTCGATCACACTGGCCCTGAAATGACTCCTAAAATGTCGAACTCTGCACAAAAGTTTAGTTTCAAAGTAAGTCAGCGGGGAAAAGCTACAATCCACATATTGACCGTTTTCTGCACTTTGAAAGTGAAGGTTTACTGTGAGGTTGTCTTAGAAATACCAACAATATGAAGGCTATTGATAACTAAACTAAACTTCTGAAACCCACGTGTTCTAGTCTCCCACCCACAGCTCAATCAACTCCTATATGACTCAAAACGGGGTTTGCAAAATAATTTTTACATGTTTTTCGTACAGCATCCAATCTAGGTTAAGCCGCTCAAATTGAAGCACTTCAGAAATAGCTCCGGGGCCTGAATTTGTAGAATCCGTTTGAGAATTCAGTTTGACACAACAACTCTGAAGGAATCAGCCTCACATTATCAGCAAAATTCTACATATTGTTGCTTCTTTTTGCTTAATTTGACTAAATTTACAGACAACATCTTCTCTATTAATTAGTTAGTTAGTTAGTGTAAATCAATTTGTCAGTTTGCCGTTCCTGCTGTTCCTGTGGGCTGGGCATTGTGGGTGAGGTGTGTTGTTCATGAACACAACATTATGCACTTGGGAAAAGTTTGAACTGGCAAATTCTGGTTTGGAGGTTGAACCTTTGAGCCAAAATTGCCCCAAGAAAATTGTACATAGAAATTAAAAAACACCTTTAACGTGATCAATCAATGCCAAATTGAATAAAAATCAAAACAAAAACATCATTGCCACATGTTTCCAATCAAAGCTAAACAAATCGCAAGCATGCATTTTACAATCATCAATATGGACAAGCTTTTCATCAATAAACCCGATGCAGGCCCTAATTGTCTCTCTCATACATACGGTATTTAAATGAGTGACACTCAGCCAGGAAGTGGTAGTAAACACGTGCAAACAGCTGTTGGCGCTGATCAAAACACAACGAAGGCCAAGCTCATAAACAGTGTCTCCTCCAGCGGGCTCTGTACTGTGTGATGTCGCTGTGAAAGAAGAACGTGGCGCTGAGGAGCGGGCGCATGATTGATGGGAAACAGTGAGACTAATGGATTCCAATGAATGGATTTAGGCCAAGTGAATGAAACCAGGGCTCCATCACAGTAACAGCTACGCTACGCTCTCGACATGAAAATGTTTAAACCGAGCTGTCACTTTGTCCAAGAACCTTAAAGGGGACGTATAATGCCAAATTAACTTTTTTTTTAAATTGTGGTATACTGCTGTTTTTGTTTCCTTTTTTCAATTATGCATGTTGTCATGGGTAAGCTGATCTCCTGCATAGATCCCTGGACTCTAATATTTTTTTTTTTCCTAAAGCAGTTGGTGGATTTCATGGTTAGAGCTCTCACCTCATAGCTAAATTTATAGAGGTCCGAGGTGTATCCCGGTTGGCCCATAGTATTGTTGTGCTCTTGAATGTCAAATAAAGCACTTTACGCACTTTACTTTTTAACTACAAAGCAATGATCTGTTGGTTTTATGTTGTCAATACAACTAATATAACATTTCAAAAGGCTTCACTCTACTCTTTAAGAGGAGAACAGGCAGTGTTCAAATGTAGAATAATAGATCCCCTTTATAGCTTACGTTTTGGTGTAAGTATTCTCCTTAACTATCCTTCGACATATCACCTGTATAGGAACCCTGCCCACAACAAATGGTCTCATGCCACTCCTCACAATCACTTCATCTTACCTTCGTTTCTGGTGTTTACCATTTCTCTGCGATTTGAGGGCGGTTTTGCCAATGTATATCTTTTTCATATTTTTCCCCTGGGCCTGCAGCTTCCCGCGTGTGCGCGGCTCTCTAAGTGAAGCCTGGGGAAGCAGATAGGAGCGGGCTATCTGCAGCGACCCTGGCAAAAGAGAGCACAAAAACAAGCTTTCAACGCCGCACACTCACAGGGCTTTTGGATCAGAGGCGGGTGGGAAATTATCCCCAGCTCCAAACTGTAGGGCGTAAAGTTCAGCAATATTGTGAACCGGAGCATGCAAAAGTCAAAGCCACACACGGGCATGCAAGGCACTCACTCAAGACGAAAGCACACGTGGAGGAACTGCTGTCATTCAAGAAGAGACACATGAAACCTCTTAAAACCATGAATTCTGATATACAGAGTCAAATTGCCATCATTTTGCCCTCATTTCTCCCTGTCGCTTAATAGTGACAGACAGACTTGGCCCTCGCCTGTGGTCCTGGCTGCAGACCTGCACTGTGGTGACTTATGGGGCAGCTGGCCACATGGTTAGCCCCCCATAAATCAGCCTTATGATGGATGTGATTTTGCTTCCTCCTCCATCCCTCATGATCACGACCAGGCTCTGGGCTCCGCTGCCTCTAGTGCTGCAGGGATGGAACAAACAGCCCGCCGCCAGCAAAGTGTGGGATTTGGAACACTCCGGATATCAACATACAGCAGGGCAAGAGAAAAGACTCTGGGGTGTTATGATTTAGGATTACGAGTTTTATGGACATTTCTTTAGGTTAAAAACACGGCCAATTCTGTATACAAGCCATGTTTGTGATTTAAACTGTTAAAAATATGTCTGGCCTGTGTCCTCATGCAGTCGCCCGAGTAGTAATTGCTAATTAAAAAGCGAGTAATATTCCAATCTTGAAAAATAACAGAATAAAATTCCCTATTCCCCTTTAACAAGCTTGCGTAATAATCAGTTCCCTCAAGGCTGTGCTGGGAAATTGTGCTTGAATCGCTCCAGAGCGGGACATACGTCAATTGCTGTTGGTCAATAAAGGGATTGCCTTCAAGTTATATCGAAAGCGGCGCATTAGTCCAATTACCTGACGTCGCCAAAACAGACATGACAAATACTGATTGCCTCGCAGGCTGTGAGGCACAATCCCATTAATTACTCCTGGAAGAATCAACATTGACGTACATGTAAATTTATGCAGGCTGTATGCTTGTGCTGTAGATGGAGCATGATTAAAAGTGCATTTTTAATAAACATGATTTGCATTGAAGAATAAACACACTGTAAATTCCAACTAAGGTCGCAACATGAAATAAAGTGTTATAATTACTAAGAGACCTGAAATTTTAAGCTTTTACCCTCTATTCCATATAAGAGGTACATTTTCAAGAGAAAATTATGATTAATTGCTTTTCCATTTTACAGCAACATGTTTCTGCTCCAAAAACAGGGTTTTACAAGTACTGACTAACTTTACATGATGCCAGTAGTGATTAGTTGTCGTCCTGTTGTGCTCACGCTCAATCTAAAGTATCCATTATCAGATTCTGTCCCACTTACTAGGATTTGCCCGTTTTGAATAATATCGGCTGAACATTGGCTTGACTTGCTTTTCTCTTGATCCAGTACATGGTTTTAGTAACTCTCACTAACCTCCCCAGTGTTCTCTACTGCCCCCCTGTAACGGGAACTTGACTGTCTAGTAATCGTAACTGACAAAACTAAGCTGTGACCTATGCTGCCTGTGATTGGTTCAGGTCATATGTCACATGTACAGAATGAGCCAATCAGGTTGCTCTGAACTGTTTTGAATTCAAAAGAGAAGTGTTCGACAGCCCTCAGTGCATCATCAGCAGAAACAGCAGAAAACAGGACCTTTCCTGTTTTATTTCTCATTAATCCACATAAGGTGAGTGTGTCTTTGGATATATTTAAGCTTGCTCTGAGAGTTTGGTGTATTGTTACTATTTTCAGTATTTTTTTATATTTGAAAAATGCAATAACGCTCTTACCTTATAACACAATTTTTTATTTAATTTGGTGACCGCACAGTGGCCTGTCTAATATTAGTGATACAAATTTAAGTAGTAAAGCTCCTGATGTGTCTTTTAAAGACAGAAAATAGATACTTAAGGGTAATTTACTATGTGTTCTTGTGCAAAAGTGCAGCAGCAGCAGCACAGTCATTTGTGCATTTTTTACTCATGGACCATCTACATATTAGCTTTGGCTCCATTACTGTAATACTCATTATTTCAAATGTTAAATCAGGTGCAGCCTGTCCACATCTAATACTGCTGGTTATGATGGTTATGAGTTTTTCTTTTATTCCCAGACAGTGACGGCTGTGAAGATTTAGAGACTGACTCTACATCAAGGCCGAAGGTAAGACTGCACTGATCAGTATTTTAAACAGCATGTCATTTAGTAAAATAATCTTTGAAATGGTTTGTGTGTCCAGTGTCAGACTGAGGAGTCCAGCTGTGGAAAGACCTGATGAGACGGAGCTGAACACACTGAGGTGAGACACTCAAATGACTTTAGTATTAGTACACAAGTGTTTAGACTTCAAATATAATATAAATATATAAATATCAATCCTGATTTTTTATATGATAGTTTATCCATTGTCATAAAACTCTGAGGAAGTCCATAGTCTTTTTTACTTGTTTTTACTGAGCTTGCAGATTGTAATTCTTTGTTTTACAGAAATCTGAACTGCTGTTAAAACTCTGAGACCATCTCAGCATCCAGGCTATAGGTAAGACAGCACTCATCGTTATATTCTGATAAAGTGGCCATGAGTTGGATGTGAAATAACATTTGTGAATGGTTTGTGTGTGCCCAGTGTCAGACTGAAGAGCAGCTGTTGAAGGATCTGCTGAGAGACCGAACACACAGAGGTGAGATGTTTGGATGAGACAAAGCAACATTTTACCTGTAGGTTTTGGTCTTGCCATAGGGACTCACAACTAAAGTATTTTTGTTCTTTTTATGTCTTACAGAAATCTGACCACACTGATGAAGACTTGACGGTGATTTACAAAGATGCCCTTCCTCCTGCTGTGAGTCTGCAGAACCTGCTGCATGTACAGAGGCTGTGGAACCTTCTGAGACACTTCAGCTCCTCGTCTTCATCGGCTCAGTACAGACTAATCCAGCTGTTTGGACTGATGTGAACTATAACTGCAGAAATAGAGATTTTTTATCATTAATTTCACCTAAAAATGTAAGTGTTTTACACTGTGTTAATGTTAAATAAATTGACTTTATAACTACACTTTGTTTTGCTTTATTACAACATTTATATCTTGTACTAAATTTGTAAAACTTAATTCATGGGAATAACCAATAAACCATAAAGGGAACAGGAATATTCCATTAACCAGTACTAAGCATAATAGTACAGGTTAAGGCCATATTTAAGTAACAAAAGTGAACAGTACTCAGAATTCCCAGTTGCCAGTACTAACATGTCTAGTAATCAGAACTTGTATCATTAGTAATGAATACTGTGAAAGCCGTCTTAATCATACTAGCGTTACTAGTAATCATGGCTTAACATTGGGAGTAATAGTTATGCATCGGGTTTACAACTTATTCCAATTAAGTGCAATGAGTTGGAATTTACAGTGCAGTGAGTGGAAAGATCTGTCTTATTGTGACCCATGAAAGATTATTTGTTTTGTGTGTTTGTTTTCCTAGAGCCCAGTGTCACTGCAACAGTCGCTTCATGGGGCTTCACAAATGCTTTGGCCATTCGATCAAATAGAACAGTATGAAAATCAACAACGAGGCAGATGTGAACCAGTGAAGCAAACAAGTGAATGTAATGTCCAGATGTCCAAAAGTTCACAATTAAGTAGCAGGTGGATAAAGGTTGTCTTCCGTCCTTTCCGTTTCTCTTGTTGATGAAAATACCACCACTTTAACCATTTCTATTTTTATGGTCCGAGAAAAAAAACGCTGCACCTCATGGTTGACTCCTGCAGGCTGTTGTTTGCCAGAGAATCGTGCCTCCCTCACAGGCGGGAGCTTCAAGGGAGGTAGCCCCAGTAGAAAGGGAGTGGGAGGAATTGGCCAAAATATCTTGAAGTAGCTGAAACGGCTAAACAAAAGTATCTGGGGCTTAAAACTTCTAGTGACGTCATGTGAAAAGTTTCAACACTTTTGCTGGACTTCATCTGTATCGTGCCTTTCACAGACATGGTCACAAAGCTAAATTTACACTCAATCCATACACGGTGGTGGTGGTAAGCTACGTATGGCTGCCCTTTGGGTTAGACCGACCGAAGCACTATCACCATCAATTTACTCACAGGCATAATTCATCCTGGACTATTGTAAATGTCCACAGTGGTTGAGGAAACCGAAGTACTCAGAGGAAACCTAGGGCATTACTGATTACTGTCTTGCAGGGATAGTTTTGACCCTTTGCCCATTCACTTAGACTCTATGGAAGGGTCAGAGGTATAGGACTACTAAGAGTTAGCCCCAGGGCAGGTGTACGTATGTCCAAGCTGGTGTGCAGTGCTAAAACAATATACCTCCTATATTTTGGACAATTACCAAATGCCTGAGCGCTGCTTGAACATATTCTCCATAAGCCGACTGTGAGCGCTCTGTTCTCTCTGTTTGATTTGTACATAGATAGTTTTGGACATAATCCTCTTCTCTCGTTATCTTATTATCCCCACACAACATAATAGGGTTTGGAATGGCTTATAAAATGATCTGGCATTTCAACAGTTGCTTTTTATGTGCTGCAGCCCGTCTCTACCCAATCTTCCCCTCTCGATCTATTATAACAGTAAATCATTGTTTTATTTACAGCATATAGCACAATAACCTCAGTTGATATTATCCCTACAAATTTGCCATTGCCTCTTTTATCTTCAAGACATCTCTACCTGCCAGATACAAAGCGCCAAAGAGTCTCCATTTAATAAACCCTTTTCTTCTTATTGAACCGCTTCTGTCTGCCTTAAGCTTTTCCACTGTTTCTAACTTGACAGCCAAATTGCTGCACTTTTTTCTTTCTTTTTTTTGCCGCTGACCTTAACCGGATTTCAAAACTTCCCCACGTCATCATCGCTCAAAAGCTGGCCACAAAATGTGTCCAAGTCCGCCTTAGATTCACTCTCAATAGCACCACGGCATGATTTTTAGCAGCAGAGTAAGCATTAATGCACAAATAGGTGACACGCCGGAGGTTGCAGCCGGCAGCGGACATTTTATCAGTCTGCGCAGAGTGGAACTGCATGGTCGCACTTCAACAACTCACCATAGAGAGTTTTTTTTTTTTTCACCCCAGTCCATTTTAATGGCACTGGTGCTTTTTATTTTTAATCTCCCTCTCCACGCCGGCCAGGGAAACAATGCTTGGTTCCGGAAAGAGTCTTAATATGGTTGGCTATTGGTGTTTTTCTTATCTGCGAGTCCCAGAAGGCGCCTGGTAATGGGTGCAGGGATGGTGAGGTGTGAGCTAGTCTATGGCTCGTGGCAGTGAGCGGTGTCTGCGTGGTTTATATCTCTGGTTGGCTTCCCCAGAGGCACATTCAGGTGGGATGGTTGTAGTAAACTTTACATATGGGAGACGGTTAAAGTCTACTGAAGACCGTAGAACGCCTGCTTCTGTTCCACTTGTTGATGTCATGAAGTGAAGCTCCTCAGGCTGGTTTCCAAGTTCAGACGACTGCCCCGCACTTGCTCTAATCATTACAGCACATAGAATATGTACTGTTAATAACCATATTTAGTTTTTTAACCACATAAGTTAAGTCTGTGCTCAAATATGGCTGGATTACTGCTTTTCATACATTCTTTTACTGGATGCGTTAAAATGTGAAGCCGATGTGTCCTTAAAAGCTGCCATAAGTGATGGCTTTTTGAAATATTTTCGTCAGTAGGTGGAGTAGTGAACTCTGCTCTGCTCCACCACCACCTCCCACCCCACACTTTGCTTCCCCCGTCGTCCACGCCCCTCACTCCTCTCCACACTGTTTAGACCACACGCCACTCTGATTGCATTCAATGAGCTATGGAAATCTCATTAATCTTGTGAAGTAAATATTTTGAGACTTACAATTATTTGCTAAACTGCAACTTTCATGAAAGTCTGTCAGGGTGTGTTGGGGGGTGCGCTGTGAGGTGAGGGCATAAACGGGTGAGGGAGGGGCGAGGTGCAGCGCTGGTCTTCTTCTACAGTTTGCGTGTATGGCGCACATGGTGGTGCATCTAGAGGAGCTTAATAGTAATGCGTTGGTGCCGGACTGGCAAAACGGGATCGCTTAGAGCCGCTTTAAGTACTTTATAGAGGCTGAAAAACAAGAGTACCAGAACAGCTAAAGTACTTTGTTTTATTACTTGAGTTAAAGTACCGATCCTACTGGTCAAAAATTACTCCATTAAAAAAGTTTAAGTTGCTGAGTAAAATTTTTACTTAAGGGAAAGTATTTGCTGTAGCAAAAACTTAAAGATGCATTATGCAACTTTTATGTGGAAAAAGAAGAGTTGATATTTTTGCCTATTTGACCTTTGACCAGCGGCTGTATGAGTGGTCAGCATGGTGCCTTTACTTTCCATCATAGTGGTCTTTAGGACGCTCCAGGATCAATTGTTTGGAAGGTTTTCACTGCTGACGGACAGTCTTATCAGAAAACCTACACAACAATTGATCCTGGAGTGTTGTAGAGACCACTGTGATCAAAAGTAAAGGCCCCATGCATAAATATCAAGCTTTTTTTTTTTGCAAAGAAAGTTGCATAATGCATCTTTAAGTATTCAAAGCAAAACGTAAGCATAGATGTGAACAAGTGTTCAGAAAAGTAACTTAAAAACCTTCTTCTTTGTTTTGAGCCCTTGTCATTGGCAGTACAATTGCACAGCGCCACCCACTGTTCTGAAGTGTGCATTATATGGGGCAAAACATGTGGCCAACTTTCACTTGGTAGAAATGTCTTATATTCATCTTTCAAATGGTAAAAGTATGTTCTCAACAAAAGTACCGCTCAAGTCAAGTACAGATCCTCAAAAATTTGATAATGTGAATAGCAGCAGGAGTCCTCCTGTAATTGAGAAAACCCTAAAGGTCAGGGCACAGAGCGGGCGCCGTAAAGGGATTTAGATTTAGTGGGACTGAGCAGAGGTGGCTGATAGATCATTCACCGACCAAATGAGCACATGAAACTTTAATGGCTGCCGGGCAATCTTTACTGCGGTCTGCTATTGATGAGGATGGCCAGAGGTAATGGGCATAAACCACTGGATAGAGAACAATAAGCCTAAAGTATGCACATCATATCCTTGGAGCTGGACACCTTTTAAGGTAGGAGTTACATTTATGACAATATCTTCCGAGCACAGTTAAAAATGCAGGAGATGAGCTCTTTGTAAATCATTGGAGATTCTAGGCTGACTTTCAGCAGTATCCGTGGCAACAGATGGGCTCAAAGCCGTCGGTAAAGAAATGTGTTTGTGGAGCTGGTGGATGAGGTAATGGTGTTACATTTCAGTTATAGGTGTGTACTTTATTAAGGGCAGGCTGGATATAAACATCCTGTGTGTTCACACTAAGCATATATTAGTGTTTCACCAAATGTACTATTTGGAAATTGTGCTACAGTTTAGGGGCCCTATATCTGATGTGTATATGAGAGACTTCTGTGCAAATGACTACTGTTGATCCACCTTTGCATGTGGTACTTGAGGATATGTTTGAAAAAGGACCCCCTTAGTGACAAAAGTGTGCATACAAATTTTGGTTGAATTGTGTGGAACATGCTTTGTCAAAATGCAATATAAATATAAAATCAACAACAACAACAAAAACATATATATATATTTTTGGGAAGGGCAACATGGGCGATTGCTCAACCCACTCCTTGTGAAAAAACACACATTGAACCTTTGCCTCGACGTCCGTACACAGTTGTGAGATGGACATTTACAATGATGATTCCAAAGTGAGCTTGCAGGGACTTTCTATCACAAGTTTGGAAACACTGCCAGAAGTAGATTATAACATCCAAGCCAGAGCGAGATGGCTTTTCAACTCACTGGTGACTGGGCAGAGGCAGCCGTAATTAGGCGCTAGTGCTTAAATATTCAGATGTTGTGCCTTTGGTGGTGAGATGTTGCTGGGTACACGAGAGCGCGTGTTTCTTCTGATGCAAGGCTGCAGAAACATAGCGGTCTCTCGAGCACGCTTCACTTCCCCAGGCCAGAGCGCGCAGCTTGGAGGATCAGATGTGGAGATAGCAGCAGCCGCAGCGCTGGGGAGGGAGTTAGCACTTAGCTCCAATTCAAATCTATATCAATGCAGGGAGGGGGCGAAAAGCACATCCTACAAACATCACCTTAAAACAGATTATTCTTTCAATACTTTTCGGTGCATATTGTATATTTCTCTTTATCTTACTAATTTGGCATCTACACCAACAAGTCACGTGCAAAAGTGGCTAAAATGATAAAGCACAAAACAATGGATGCCCTGTCCGTCATAACTTGCAGGCCTAGAAAAGTTTTAGTCAAATTGCATTGTCCTGTCATCAATTCCGTTTTGAGGACTTTTGACTGTTGAAAAGTTAAGAGTTTATTGGCATGGCAACGGCCCTAATTTTCCATCACTTGAAAGTTGAAACCCTTGTATTATGAGTGGAGTAGGAAAAGAATGGACACTGCGCTTGACCAAATTACAATCTAGATATAAAAGTCAAGAGTAATGTTATTATTTTATGCTTGACCTGATATGTGAATAGGGCACCGACAACTATACAGCACTCTCATCTTCTCTGTTCTCCAAAAACCGTGTCTGCCTCTCTGTCAGTATCCGTGCAGGATCAAAGGGTAAACAATAACAGCTATGAAAGCGTTGTAACTTCAGACGGTAGTTTGCTGTCGAGCCTTGTGTCACGCAGAGTTCAGCCGGGGGGACTAAGTTCTCTCATTGTGCTGTTAGATCGTGTGCAGATATTTCCCAAACCAGCCACCTCTCCCGTGAATGAATGACTCATACCTCGTCTCTCTCCTTACCCACACTGCCTTAAAACTGTGTTCATAGAAAGTACGTATACTGCGATATTGTCAAGGTGTGTACCATTTGGCAAATTAACGCTCTTTTATGAATGACAATGAAAAAAAGTTAATGAACTTCATTCACCTGCCCTCGACTGCTACCCAGTCCTCTCTGCACCCTTTGCCTCAAGTGGAGGAGCTCAAGTATCTCACGTTCTTGTTCAAGAGTGAGGGACGGATGGAGCGTGAGATCGACAGACGGATCGGTGCGGTGTCGGCAGATGCGGTCGCTGTATTGGACTGTTGTGGTGAAGAGGGAGCTGAGTCAGGGGGCAAAGCTCTCGATTTACCGATCGATCTATGTTCCCACCCTCACCTATGGTCATGAGATCTGGGTCATGACTGAAAGGACAAGATCCCGGATACAAGCGGCCAAAATTAGTTTTCTTCGCAGGGTGGCTGGGCGCACCCTTCGAGATTGGGTGAGGAGCTCAGTTACCCGGGAGGAGCTCGGAGTAGAGTTGCTGCTACTTCTTGTCGAAAGGAGCAGCTGATGTGGCTAGGGCATCTGTTCCAGATGCCTCGTAGTCGCCTCCCTCTGGAGTTGTTCCAGGCATGTCCTATTGGGAGAAGGTCCCGTGGAAGACCCAAAACACGCTGGAGGGACTATGTCTCTGCTCTGGCCTGGTGTTGCCTTGGGGTCCCCCCAGAACAACTCATAGAGGTCTGCGTGGATCGGGAAGTCTGGGCATCTCAGCTCAGAAAGCTGCCTCCGCGACCTGGCCCCACGGATAAAGATGGATGGATAGATTGATATTGCATTGCAGTTTTTTTTTACCTTTTTGACCAAAGACCTTTGAAGACCACGGACCACAAGTGTAATGAACAATGGTTTAAAAGTCGAAGGTACATATTTGTACAGATGAGCTTTTATGGTCACTGCTCGTGATCCAACAAAATGGTTTCGAATTCAGAGTTGAAAAATAAGTCGAAAAAAAAAGTAGAAAATGAAATAAAATTTGTACTGTGCTTAATTATATAAGCCATGTTCTCTGACAACAAGTTTGGACAAGTTGTACAGTTCATGATCACATTTCATGTGAAGCCATTGTGGATTGTTTTGAGGTGTCCAAACTGTTGCCATGGTAAAATGAAGCTTTCCTCCTGCAGCAGTCTGAATATTAAAAAACACGGAGCGCTCTGTGACCTTCAACTCACAAACCGGTTTCTATGGCCACCACGCATAAGCTGAAGCAAAGGGAAGACGAGGCAGACAGCGGCGGATCTCTTCAATTATCAACTCTGTGTACAATACAGGCAAGATCTATTGTGTTTGCTGAACGAAACCCCTCATTATCATTAGTCCAATAATGTCATACATAAAGGGTGATCTATGCATTTAAAAGGAGAAAAAAAACAACACATTTTTATATTTCGTGAGCAAATAGAACTTGCTTATGCTAAACAAACATCTATAAAAATATCTTTGTCCTGTTTGCCTTCAAAGACGTAAGTACCGGTAACCCAAATCTAAAAATTGCCTCTGCACTCAGCACTTTCTATTTAATACAAGCCTTTGCAGCTCAGCTTTTATTGTTGCCTTATTTATGATCATGAATATGCAATTTTCATAGACAGAAGACAGTGAAGAGCCTCATGCAATAAAAGAATATGCTAAAAAGACACATCTAAACATAGCGGGATAATGGATGCTTCCACTTAAATAATCAGAGCCTACTTTTGTGGACTTTTTATTGAGATTAGACACATGGTTTGTGTAAGTTTTTAGTTGTTCAGGAGTTTTCCTTTGTATAAAAAGGGCTGAACTCATCATCTATACTGAGTTGTTTGGAGCTGAGGACATCTTTCGCCTTGTAGAGTTGTGCTGAAGTAAAAGTACAGATCCTTATGTTTTTTTTGTTTCATTAAACTGATTCAGCAATAAGACAGGGACGAACCATCTGCCTTGTGGAGAGTCAGTGGTACAGCATTAACAGTTCATCTACAGGGCATGACCGCCAACTTTTACTTCTTGCTTTGGAGACTTTGTAGAAATGTAGTGGAGTAGAAAAATCCTATATATGCCTTTCAAATGTAGTGGAATAAACACATTACAATCTCAGCAAAAATACTGTAAAAATAAGTAAACTACGTATTCTCAAAAATGTATTGGAAAATTAGTTGGACACATTAATTTAAGAAATGCAACAAAAATATTTAGGCTAAGGTGTCCACAATTAAAAAGCTGCTAAGCTAAGTTGCTGCAGTGGATCTGAAAACAGTCACTATTGCTAACAACACATTTAGTGCTAATACTGTATTCAAAATCATCAAGTATAAGTATCATGAACTCATTTGTATGACCGATTCTTAGTATCATTGGATGCTGCGATGCTTCATTCAGCCGGAGCTCAGGTATGTCACGACTGGGTTGTCCTGGCAACCTGTCCTCAGCCTCAGCTCCTCAGTCTGAGAGCATGTACACAGCAGCAGCAGGAGGAGGAGGAGAGGCCTGAGCTCACTGCGCGTCTGTGTTTGAAAGGCTGTGGAGAGGAGCTGCCCGTGGCTCCGCTGACATCATTTACTCATGTCAGAACGCACTACGAAATGAACGCATGGACGTCTTGTCAATAAGTATAACAGGAAGGCAATAGACTGTAACAGCTATATCCATTTTGCATGTTTATCTTCCGCACTATACCAAGGACTGTTTGAAAGTCTGCGCCATCGGCCCTGACGACCACCACCATCGACTCACTAACACACTACATTCACCCAGGCTTCCTGGTGTTCCCAAACGGTCTCCTATCCAAGTACCGACCAAGCCCTACCTGCTTAGCCTCTGAGACCTGACAGGATCAGGTAGAGCAAAGGTGGTGTGGCCACAAGTATTTCAACATAAGTTTTAATTTTTGTACAGTCATTAATTTTGGTTTCATTGGCTGAAGCATGATTTTGTTTTGCCATAACAAAAATGCAAACTTTGGTCTGGAAGCTCAAAAGTTCCCAGTTCATAGCCAGCTCTGACCAGTGCATACTTGTAGCCCTTACCCCCACTGCTGTTGTCTTTGTGTGACTGCCTGTTTTAGTGGTCAGATGGGCTATTGACAGCACATTTTTATCAGTCAGCCCCAGGGCAGCTGTTGGGCTTAAAACAGTAATAGTGGCTCAGTGTGACTTAGAAGCTGGAGATGAGTCCCTGGGCGCCTGCCCACTGCTCCTCAGCGGCATTGAAGGATGGGTCAAATGCATCCCTCCTCCCACCCCTTCCTCTTGCTCTCCTTCGCTGTGCAGCTGTTTCAATAAAGACAAATAAAGGGAGCTAAAATAGTCTGTGTGGCTTTAGTGGAGCTATAGCGAGTGTTTTTTTGATTTTGCAATGAAATAATGAAGCTCAGCAAGAGACTGAGAGGTGATGAAAGCATTTCCTGGATACGTATCTCAAGGAGCTTTTTGGGAGCTGTCCCCACATTGCTGAGAATAGCCACTGGAAAAGATTAAAGGAAAACTCAAAGGTGTGCAAGTGGGTCGAAACACAACTCCAGGTATGTTTTTGAACATAGGAAAAAGCTCTAAAAAGTTGATTTTTGCATAATACCCCCCCTTTCAGATATGTCTACATACCGTATAAAGCCTAATAGCCACAAAAAATAGTTGCTAGACATCTACAGGGGACTGTGTGTTGATGCCATAATGAGTCAGAGCAAACATCGCCACATGACAACAAGTCCTGCTCTCTCCCCTTGTTTCTCAGTGCCAGCTCCATTACACATGCGGTATCCCATGATGCATCACTCCACGGGGGGCCTCCATCAGGGCCGGGTTGGGACATGGGTGAGCTCTCAGATGCCAGCGCTCATTTACTCAGACGTAATGGCGCAATATGTTTCCTATTTGTCCGGCACATAACAAAACAAAGTGATGCCCCCTCTATGGAGGCAATGTTATTGGCTGCCTGGAAACATGAAAGAGCCCCGTCCAAAGGTGTTAGTGCCGCTGCAGTTATGGAAGCGTGACACTGAACAGGACTGAAGCCAATGCGGTAATGAGCCTCAAGAACAAAGAGGAAGCATTTATTCATCAGAGGAAGTCTGTAGGAACGCACCAGACTGTAATCCGCTGCAATTAAAGGGACACTGTATTATGCAGCATTCTTTGCCTTTGCATTGGTATTTCATGTTGAACCTAAAGGGCCTGTATATTCTATTTGGGAGCAGTTAACCATGTTAACACTCTAGAGCAGTGTTTTGTTTTGTTCGTGTTAGATCCAGTAATCCTGCATATTTAAATGCAGGTTACATCACAGTGTCCACATCTTTAATGTGTTTTTTGTTTTTTTTAAACTTCAGACACATTAAACCAAACCAGTTCTGTGCTTAGCAGTGCATGCTCATATTATGTTCTATTTGCACAAAGTGTAGCCATTTACGAATTAGCAGACCCTGCTTTTAGCCTGTTAGAAATAAGATTCATTTTTCCCCCCAGGGTTTTTACAGATAAAGACTAGCACCTTCTGCTGGTAATTTGCACAACTACACTTTGTATCAACCTAGTCCTAGATATTCACATACATTTATTTATTCTTCTTCATTCTTTTATGCTTGAAATACTATGGCTAAAATATAGTTTAAAACAGTGTTTCTTCACTGGTGGGAACAAAAGTGGGGCACGGGACAATTATATTCATTAAATGATATAGTTTGGAAAAGGTCATGTAAGAAACGCTTATATCAACGGAAATGTCTTGTTGTTTTTTTTTGTTTTTTTTCACGTAATGCACTTTTAAAGGGTCAAGCTGCTGGGTCGGAAAGCTTTGCCCTGTGAGAAGTACTGGATTAGCCTAAATAAAGGCACAATATCTAGAGGTTTACTTTGAACATGTCATTTTACTTTTGAACAATCGGATCAAGTTTCTGACGTCCTTTGCTGTGGCCATTGTGGGAAGTGAAGCGTTTCAAAATGAGAACATGCCAGTGTGACTATTGTCGATATGACGCTATCTCTTAAAATAGTTTTCAAACAAAAACGAACTCTCCCACATAATTTCCTCGTCACATGTTTTAACGATGTTGCTATTGTTTTCCAACCTTGATGCTGAAGATGAAAAAGTGCTGCGGGCTAAAGCGGCAGAAACAAACCCCGCATCTGCTCCGGAGTCTACCTCAGAGGGAGAGATGGGGGGGCACAAACAAGGCCTCCCCGGACCGTGCACATGTGCTCGCAGCCTGAAGATGCCCCAGAAGCTCAGCAGGAAGGGGGAGATATACTGTATCCTCCTGACAAAGGTAATTAAAGAGCAATGAGTTCTAATTAAAAGTAGCGAAAAGTCTTTGGAACTTCTCTTCTCACTTTTCATCTCTCACAGCCTTGGATAGTAATGGCATGCGCTCATGAATGAAGAAATATGCCGGGTTTATACCTTAGGCAGTGAGAGTAGTTTCCAATGCTTTTCCATGTTCATTATAGAGGTGCAGCCCGACCAGTTGAGACATTTCTAGCTAGCTTGCATTTTGGATATAAGTAGCTAATGACATGTTGGGTCTTTGCTGGCATACACACAGTTCATTTTAGCATTGATCATATTCAAGAAATATGTGCTGTGTGTTCTTTCTCAATGTAAACAGCCATAATTGCATAACTAAAAGTCACATTTGCATGCACTAACAAACTTCTAGACTTTGACTCGGACAAATTGCTCGGTAAACAGCCGTGGTCTGTCAGTGTGGGACTTTTCATGCATGTTTAAATACAGCTGTCCACCACAAACTTGTTACTCCTAATGGCTCTTTGCTGCCCCTCTACAGTAAAAGGCACTTTCAAGACTGACTTTTTCCCCCCGGCGAATCTGCTTTAAACTCACCACAAAAAAAACCCCACATAGTACGCATTGGAGCACTGGTCTGTGCAGGAGCTGACGATTTGTTTGGAAAGAGTCCAAGACGTGTTGTTGTTTTCCTCTGTTTTGGAATCGTATTGCCGTGAGTTTTTGGCGCATCATTCCACCATATGTTCTGTTTATTCAGTGAGTGGGAACAGTGTAGTAGTAGTGGAAAGAGGGGTAATACATCATTCACAATGTTTACTGTATTTTTTGACACAATTTTCATGATTTCTTGCATATTAGAAAACGTGGCGCAAACCTCTGTATGTCCAATTCTGTATTGTTGGATTTTTATTTTATTTTTTTATTTTTATTAAAGCAGTACTAAGCAACTCATGCCCCTAGAGGCCTTAAGCGCCACTGCAGGTGTCATAGCAAGTTACGATTTTAACTCATTAATTGTCCATGAGAGTAAATACTACGCTGACAGAAAAGACAAAGGGAGAGAGGGATATTGTACATCCAATTACACAATGGAGATATTTTTTTTCTCTCCAGCTTGGCTGTAAATACTGTTTAAGTGGCGCTAGCCCGCAGTTAGCTTTGCCTGTTAGCCTGTTAGCTTCTTTTTCGTGATTCCATTAGTGCGTATTGCGCCTCCGACCCGGTGCAGGGAAGTTGCAATTGTGGTTTTCTGGCCAAAGGAGACACCAGCCGGAGATGAAAGACCCCTCCAATCATCCCATTAACACTTGTTTTACCCCCAGAGGGACTACGGAATGATATCATCAAGGTAAACAAGTTACTTAGTACTGTCTGTGTAAGCTCTCGGTCGTACAGGAGTTGTCCATCTTCAGTGAAGGTATTCAAGTCGTCTTCTGTACTCGTCTTCTGTACCACTGAAGACGACAGAAGACGACTTGAATACCTTCATTGAAGATTACTTAGTACTGCTTTAAAGTGAAGCCTGTAAGTTGAAATGCTTGACAAATGTAATAGATTGTTTATAATTGACCGCCGAGGGGCTGGGGAGGGACCATACTAGTCCCTCCCCAGTGCCATCATTTTGACCAATGAGACAAACTTTTCTGTCAACCCGAGAGCTTGGTCGTTTATTTTCGAAAGTTTTCATTTTGCAAACTAGGAGGAGCTTTCAGATCTAATCAGGAGGAAGGTTTACTTTGGAAATTTCTCTCTCTCCTCATTTTGCAATCTTACAATCTATCACTTTAATAAAATGCAAGCACTCTTACCCCATTCATTTCCATCTGCTGAATAGTATTGACAGTTTTCTGGGATGTATCGACCGATTATGTGCAGAAACACATAGTCGCTGAACCAGTAAAATGCCTTGGTTAAATCAAATGAGCTTTTAGGTTTGAAGTTGTGTCAAGATTGTTGGCAGAGGCGATAAAGATATTCATTCACTCACTGTCTTCTCTCAGTAGTGGTAAGCTGCCATGGTAACCACTGCTGCCCTGGGGGTAGATTGATGAAAATGTGGCAGACAATCTGCACCAACAGCCTCTCCAATCACCACCATTGAATCGCTCACTCATACATGCACCCCATTCATAGAGACTAGCAGGCGAAAGTGACAATATGACAACAGCCTTCTGATTTTGAAAGATAAGCGATTTGCGGCGCGTGTTGAACCCGGAAGATACGGCAAGGAAAACTTTGAATAGGCCGTTTTAAATCAATGGAGCATTTTTCTAACCCACACAATCAGCCAATTTATTGAACCCTAACCTCGCTATCGCACAAAAAAAAGTTATCCCACGGGGCGACCACTTTTCTAACTCCAACAAGACCTAACGAACGGCGCCTCATTTGAATAGCATCGCATATTCATCGAGATTACGCAATGCAGACCAGTCAGCGGATATTACCCCACATTCACTATTTCAACACATTCATTAAAACTTGCGACACTACTTTGCAAACCCCTCTCCGCAGCCTTTGAGCTCGCTGATGTAACCGGAAACGCGCTCTCTAAAATCAATGCCTCCCCGACGCTTCAGGTTAAGTCTTGGGGTGAGACCAATTACCATCTGCGTGTTTGGAAATGTTATGCTGACATGAACATTAAGCAGAAACCCGAAGGCAACGCGGAGGAATTGCGGGACCGAATCTCATCGTGCTGTTGAACTTCTGCCAAACAAAACAAAAAAAACTTTTCGGATTGTCCCATTAAGGTATAGTGGCGCCAGAATGCTTTTAGACCATTCTTATCTTTTGTATTTGTGGCTTTCTTTTTGTAAAGCGCTTTACCAAAGTCATGTACATTTTGTTTTCTGTTGGTAAGAATTCTACATTTGTGCACAAAAAAATAGGAATTTCAAACAAAAAAATGGTGTGGTGAGTATTGAGAGCCCATACAATAACTGCAGACCTCAGAACTCTAAAACATAGATGTACATATTATGAACTTAAAGTGGAATGTGACATTAGTGATAAATTCCTTGCCCATAAAACAGAAAGGCACATCTCTATGTAGATTTTTAAAGAATAAAATCCTAGTAATTTGAACTTTTTCAGTATCCAACACTGGAATACATAGAGGGGTATGAATACTTTCCAAAACCTGGGTCATTTCTTCTCCTTATGCATGATGCGCTAGAATCAAACACTCACAAGCATTCCCAATCAACCTGCGGCGTCAGAATCTCCCCTCCAGGCACCAATGTACATCTTCACCCTGCAACACATCTGCAAACAATTCTTATCCCTCCACAAGTGTGCCACGCCACCACATTCACGTAATTACAGAGCCCACGAGACCAGCAAGCCATGCAACCCCTCTCTCTCTCTCCCCCCCTCACCCAGAAGTGGCTTACCGTCTACTCGCCTTCCGCCTCATTTTGGGCAGGTGAGATGACAGGGTTCACGCGGCGTGTGTGGAGCATCCCCTCGTTTTCTCAGAGCGTTTGGGGGAAGAAGGGGGAAGAAGGAAAAAAAGACGGCGGAGCTATAGTGACGGGAGAGACGGGCTCGTAGCGGAGCGAGTGAGAGAGAGAGAGAGAGAGAGGCAGAGGCGGGAGAGAGGAGGGTTGAATGAAGCTGGAGAGGGGAGGGCCGGCGCACTGATGTGTGTAGCAGCGCGGCAGGGGCAACCCATGCTCCAAAAGACTGTCTACTGTATGTGATGTCAGCAGAAAAGTTTGGGTTGAGGGCTTGGAATCGACAAGTCATTTGCTTACTTTATTGTCACCGCGGGGGAAGTATATTCTCTGCTCTCGTCCCACCCTTCAACCAGAGCATATGGGGATACTTTTTCAGGAGCAGTGGGAAATGCAGTGCCTGTTTTTTTCTGTCTTTTCACGAATGTGATGATGTCATAATGTCAGGTGGAGGGCGGCTGCCAACACAACGCTGTAGGGGAGACGGTTTTGAAAGAAATCTCCAAACAGAAAACATATAAATGGTCTCCAATCCTGCCATAGTCCTCTTTTGGCTGAAAGTGACTAATATCTAACACCTTTGAACACTTTGGTTAGAAGTAACCTTAGTTAGTCTTAGTCCTTTTGTGCAGACAGAGACGACGTTTGTGACTTTGTGCCACTATCATAGGCCCAGGAGTTACCGAGATATTAACCGGAAACCAGAATCATCAGCATTTTCATGGTTACCATCGTTACCGCCATAGAATTTGTGAATGCTAATTTTAAACTACAGACTCTTCGAATGTTGTGCTGTCACGTGGACACAACCTATAGCGATAGGAATTGAACTGCTCAGCCATCGCGCTTATGTTTAACCAAGAACCTTTCTTTAACCAACTTCCATTCAGGAGATTCTGGATGGAATTGCACCCAGAACCTCCTTGTTGCTGAACAATTGCACTAGTCTTTTCAACACTGTGCAAGATCATCTTTTGTCCTTAGATCATCTACATGTTTGATTCATGGCCCACACTGAATTTGTAAATTGGAAAACGCTACACACAAAAAAGTATCAGCCTAATTTCAATTGCAAGCTTTGTATTTCATCTGATCATTTAACTGTATGAATATAGCAATTTGCTTTCACGAAAAGGGCGCAATTCACAGCCACTTTTAGTCTCAGCAGAGCAGATCTGTTGTTGTCAAGGTGCAGTTTGGTGCAGTAACCAAAGCTGCATCATGTGAGAAATAACATGTAGGTGGTGCAGCCTGAACACTCTCTGGAGAATACAAATGCACTCAATGGATGAAACGTTCATCAGACAGGAGCAATTTCTGTCAGCACAAAACTGTTTTCTTCCATTGCATGAGAATCAGGATATTTTGGTTGATACTGAAAGTCTGTTCCAAGTCTTTGCTGGTACAAACATTTTTTTTTTTTTTTCACAACACATTTAACACTTAACATCTGTGCAAACCCCTCTACCATCGTGCCGCCGTCGCAAACTTTTCCATGTGTCCGGGCTTGGTACCGGCACAAAGACTATAGCCCGGCTTGCGTCCTGGGGTGTGCAAGTGTAAGTGCATCGGTGAGTAAACAGCGGAGATGACTCACCTCGTGCCTGGCTGCGGCTCTCCATCAGAACCCTGCGGAGGACAGACACAGACACATGATTATATTTATTTATCAAGCAGATTTATAGACGCCGGCGCTGCCTTGGTGCACCCCTTATCTGCCGCTTAACGAGCTTTCACCAGCACAAGCAAATATATCCATTAGAGCTCCCTTCAGCGGTACTATCGGAATCGCTCAGGAGGAGGGGGAGAGGCGGGGGCAGAGTCTGTATAGGAGGGGACCGGGGTGCACGAAATGACAGATTAACAGTGCTAAAGAAATCTGCTGTGCACTGCAAAACGGAGAAAACCCAGTGCCAAAGGGGTTCGAGTATGCGCCTGTTGGGAGATAAGGAGTTGAAGTGAAGTTTGGGGGGCAGTGTGCGTTGGTGATGTAGATGTAAGCAGAACAGGAGAAAAAAACAAAAAAAAATGCCTGGCCTGCCTGGAGTTGCTGCCGTTGGTCAGGTCTAGGATCAGCAACATGATGAAGTTAGTGGATGACTTGAACAACCTGAATGACCACGATATTCCATCAGTGGGGTTTTTTCTCCCCTGGTATGGGCACTTTCCAAGATGACAATGTCAGTGTTTCAACAGTCCTACAAATGCCAGTCACATAAAGAAAAAGTTATGTGACCGAACCCTATGCAAAAGCAAATAAAACCATGTTCCTGCATCCGTATACCCAGACCAATTTATCCATTTCAGCTTTCAATAAACTAGAGCCATTCTGGCAAAACATGTGCTGCTAATTTTATATTTCACAATGCAGCAATGCCCACTGTTGCCAGCAGAGGGTGCTGCAGATATAATTAATGTACAACAAACGATCACATTTAGGCAAAAGGCAAGTATTTCTATTTTCTGTTTCCAGTAGTAGTATTTCTTCGTAATTTTGAAACACAGGTTTTTGAAACAGAACAGATAACAAAAGTTCACCAAGGCAATGACATCAAACCTATATTAAAACGTACTGCACAGTTTGTGGTATTGCATCGTCATTCTCTGCACAGTAGTGACTTATGTGTAGTATTTTGCTGTAGTACTACCTGTGTTTGGCCGTAGTAGTATTTGTTGTGCGTGGCGTGGGTGTTCCAAACATTGCAGTGACTCCTCTACAGCAGGATGACTCATGCTACTGAATGAGACAAGGCTCAGTAATCCCCTGTCCATGTCTGGGAGTCGGCCAGGGGAGGAGGGGGTTAGAGAGGAGAAACCACCCAGGGGGGGGGGGGGGGGGACGGGTCCGGAGTGAGCTGTGAGAGGAGGGTTAGGGAGTTTTCCTGGAAAGCCATGCAACAATGTTGTCCCCCCTTCAAACTCAATCCAGAAGTATTTTTTCCTTCATTCATGCAATTTCAGCAATGATGTTTATTTTATTCTCTGATTTGTATTTACCGAATAAATTTACAGCCCAAATACCGTCAATGGAGCTCTCCAACTAAGTTCATTACAACACCATGGATTTGATAGCATGCCATTAGATTGAAAAACATTTTTTAGGTTAGTTTTAGAATTGTTAACTCCCACTGCTGCCAACTGGGGGCACTCCAACTATTAATTTCAAGTTATAAGAAGTGGCCAAAAGCAGGTTTATGGGCCACATTGAAAGGGCATTATGCAACTAAAAAAGTTAATATTAGTGGTTTCTTCTTATATTCTTCTTATTCCAAGATGTCATTGCCACAATGCATTGGGCTCACATTGTGAAGAAGTGGTTCAGAGAGCATGAGACGTCCTTTTCACACATGGATTGGTGACCACAGAGTGAGTCCAGATCTTAACCCCATTAAGAATCTTTAGGATGTGCTGGGAAAAGGCTTTTACACTTTAGCATAACATGAGCTAAAACAATATTTTTTTGAAGTAACAAAAGCACTAAAGCAGCATTGCCCACTCAAGTAGCCGATGTCCAAGGGTATATTTATTAATTAAAGAGCTTTAGTTTACTTTAACTATCTTTAATTAAAGTTAAAAAGTGAAAGGCGCCATGCTAACCACCCATGCAGCCAATGGGCCACTAAATGGTCTGAACTTATAACGCTTTTCTACCTTCATTAGCTCCAAGTGCTTTACAGCAAGGAACCACTCACTAGGGCTGCAACAAACAATTATTTTTGTAATCGATTAATATATGGGAATGTTTGTTGGAGGCTCTGAGTGCTAATTCTGCTTTCTGATTGGATGAGACACACATTTTCATGAGCTTTACAGTGTACAAAACACTATATGCCCTGACTATAAAAACAAAATAGGTTTTCATCAAAAATACATTTTTATGTCATTTTTGCTCTATTAGAGTCTGTGTGAATCAGAAAACGATGAATAGATTACTAAAATAGTCGTCTCACCCATTCATACACTAGTATATACAGACACAGCAGGTAGGTGAAGTGTCTTGCTGAAGGACACAACAACCGTGTGCATCTTCAGGAGCTGGGATTTGAACCCCTGACCTTCTAATCATGAGTCGACCTGCTCTACCAACCGTGCCACTGTCGCCCCAGTTTGACTAAAAGGTCAAATACGCACAAACATTGACTTTTTCCCCATTAAAAGTTGCATAATGCACCTTTAAATATGGATTGAGAATTGACCATTACATTTCAGCAATCTGGTATTCATGAGTTAAAGCTTGATTACATATAGAAATAAAAAAGGAGGAGCGATGTTCGATCCTAACGTGTGCGGACAGTTAGTCGGAGTCTGTTAGCCTGTTCAATGAATTTTTCCTATAGCTGTTAGCCTTTAGCATCAAACATTGCAAATAATGAAAGATCCAGATGTTTCCAATCGACCACTTTTAAAACAAAGACATTTTAATGGGGCTTGTTTTGGACCACCCAACATACTGTCTCCTTGAGCGTGGTCCCTGAGGTGGACAATCAGATTGCAGGGGTGGTCTGTGCCCCCCCTGGCCCTGTTCCAGACAGTTCAACAGACAGTTCAACAGACTCGCAACAATTACCTGACTTGAAAGAAAGTTATGCTTGTTGGAAACATTCCAACCTCACAAAACGTCATTTCTGTGGAGGCTTCTGTTGTCTTTCATCATATTTTCCCTAATTGATGAAAAGAGAGCTTGTTTCTGTCAGAAGGTATAACTGCCTAACCTGTAGCGCTGCTTGCTGCTCGAGACAGTCGCACTGAGCTCCTATAAGCCTCGAGCTCAATAGCCCAGAACATGGAGGGAGCTGTTTAAATTATTAATGTATTAGCTACCTTCACACAGGCGGGCGAGCAGCAGAGAGGAATTAGTCTGAGAGCTAAGCCATCTCTTTCTCCATTCATTCGGGCTGTGAGTACATAAGCAGTAAATAAGAGAGAATGTATTTTTGATATTGCATTCCAATGGGACCGGCACACTCTCTTTGCTCTGCGCCTCTGTAGGGCACAAACATGCTAATGCATTTAAATCAGAATACAGACCTTTCTGCAGCTCTCCTCTGAGAACAGCCTTTTAATCCGGCAGATGAAAACACGACTCGTGAGGAAAAGATCGCTTTGAACCGCGGGCCATGCAATAATGTACAGGGATTGATTTAGAAGAAAAACAAACTGCACAAACACACAAAATCTATCGGCAAACTTTATGCATATGATTTAAAAATGCTGGTGCTGATGTTTGTGGGTGTCACAAGTGGAGGGTGATTATCACAAGCATTGGTAAACAAAATAATTCTGCATAATAATAAAGGGTCACACGGGTCATGTTGACACAGCTGTGCTAGTTGGGCTGGCAAACAGTCTCAGATTTTCATACAGTGGGTTCAGAAAGTTCCCCTTCTCCTATTTATGTTATTGTGCTGTAGTCTGATTGTAAAATCATACACTTTTCATATCAATTGTAATATCTTCACTGATTATTCTATAATAATGAATATAAATGTCAAACAGTTTAGGTATTTGCTATTATTTACTTTCAGACCCTGTACAATGCAGCCCTGATCCTCCCAAAACAGTAGTTCTGTTTTTGAACACAAGGTTTACATCTATGGTAAAATCCCTTAAATTCCCATGATACGCAAAATGTGATATTTATATTATATATTTGGCCATCTAAGTACCACAAGGCTTCAATTAAGATCAATTCAGGACTGAACTAGGTCTAAAAAGGGTCTGTAATATATCAAGAATAGGTTAAATCATGTGTAAGCTGGTTGTGAACCATGTCTAAACCAGTAAATGTAATACTAAAGTATAAAAAAATTAAAGTACCTCTATTTAATATTAATAAAGTCTGAACTCGCAGGAAACCTTGATAACCCCATGAGCACGTACACATACAGGTACCATAGTTTGAGAACCGCTCCTCCAGATAGAATAAATATTTCATTCTTCACAGCAGAAATGAATTCACTTGACTCTATGTTCTAACATGCAACACTGTATTCCAATGATCTATTCCCATCAAGTGTTTTCCCCGAGAGCTATTTTTGTCACATTTCTCGTATGAACAAAGCCACACCTCTGATTATTGGCTCCTGTTCACCTCTTCACAGATGGTTTCTCACATCAGACTCGATAATGTTACGTGAAGAAGATGTGAGACCAATGTGTACATTGAAATGCCCTGTTTGCTTGTACTTGTGCATCTGTTACACTTCATTAGACTTTGAATGAAAAGTGATACTCACAGAGACACTGACAGGCCGAGGCAGGGAAGTCGACCTATAGGACATTTGGGGCATCCCATTGGGCCAGTTCGACATGGCTCCGGGGTTGTTCCGTGCGCCGGTCATTGTTTGCGACAGGAGTGATTCGTAACTATTAGGCACGGCTCTCCTCCCCTTGTCTCTACCTCGGTCCACACGTCCACCTTTCTCCCACAGAGGCCTTTCCACACTCCTCTCTTTCTCCTTTTCACCTCCATCCTTCCTCTTCTCTCTCTCCATCCCTCGATCCACCACAGCAGCACTATTCCCATTGTTTTCACTTAATCTCTCCATACCCTTTTTGTCATCATTCCAATCTCTCCCAAGGGAGCCATTAGCGACCAATTCATCAAGTCGCCTCACTCGGTCAATGTCGGTTTCCATATAGCGTCGTCCCGTGGGGGCTTGTGCTTGGATCTTTGTACATGACTCTAGGGTGTGCTCCGAGTGTGAGAGACTGTCGCCCATTACTTTCCCCAGCACCTCCCCAGGCTCCAAGACCTTACAACTGGGCAGCGTCTTGCTCCACTGGTGAATAGAAGCGGCAATGTCCTTGGTGGCGGACCCCTTGATTGTTTGGAGGTTTGCGCTCGTTGGACTGTACCACATGCTTGGAGACGCTGCCGGGGGAACGCTGCCTGATTGAAAGGTGGCCTGGTGGCACGGGGTGGACGGAGGAGGTGGTGGGGGCGAGGGGTAGCGGTACCTTAGGCTGCTCACGGGTTGAGGTGGCGAATTTCCATTTGTTTTCAGCACCCTTCCGGAGACTTCATTGAGAAATTGTGAGAACTTGCGCTTGTCGTTTGTCTTCTCGTGTCTCGGTTGGGGTGGTGGCTTTTTACAAGTTGATGTTTCTTTGCTTTGGGTGACTTTCCTTGGTACAACTGGTGTGGCCTCCTTTGCATCCACTGTGCTGTCCAATGTTGGGATAGGCTGAGGTAATATTAGATTCTGGTAGATGACTTCTGGCTCAGGTTTGGATGAATGCTCTGAAGACTCTTTTCCCTCACTTTCGGTTGCCATTTCAGTGCTATCTTGTTTGACCGGAGTCCTGAGCAAGCAGGTCGCCCCCGAACTCCAGCTGTTCGTATCCCAGCTCTCATCGTCATCGCTCGAACTGCCATTTCCACTCTGCGGGCTGGGGCTACCACCGTCATACTGTTGTCCATTGTCCATACTTCCAAGTGACCGCCTTTTCAATCGTGAAATTGCCCCCCTCAGGTTAGGTAAGGAGCCCTGGAAGCTTTGTAGCGCATTTTGCAAACTCGGTAGTGAACCTTGAAGACTTGGAACTGAGCCTTGGAGACTGGAGAAAGAATTTTTGGGTGTTTTGGTGGTAGATTTGGGCAAACTGATCAGAGAACCTTTGGCGAGAACTGGTGAAGATTGACCACGTGCTGGTGGGTCTTCTTCTTCTTGATCGCTGTAACGTCCAGAAAACACAGGACAGGAAGCTGTAGAAGAACACGAGCCTCGATCTTGCCTCGATGCTGCAGCACTCCTGGACTTTGGATTTCGACGCAGTGTTGCCATATCAATGCGCTTCTTTCCTCTGCTTCTGGATGATTTGGGAGTTCCTTTGTGGACTGATTCGAGCCTGAGACCATCGTGTGAAATAGATACACACAAATGAACCATGTCCTGGCCCGGTTGATCCCGGTGTTTTTCCAGTGCCCCAGATGTCCTTTCACGCTAAAAGCGTGACATAGTTTCACTACTCTAGCTTAGTACACAATGACACCCAGAAGAGCTCAATGCCTGATAGTCATTTGGAAACACACCAACCTATTTTCACAGTCAGTTCGAGTTTTTTCCTTTTTTAGACAAGCAATATGGATCAACATGCGGCATGTCCAAGGCTGGGTGTGCATCACTGGCAACGAATTTGAGTATTGACGAGGAAAGCAGTTGGGTTTTTAGGTCAACGATATTGACAAACGTGACCACGTGAAATCTGTTTTGTGGGCAGCGGGCAAGAAAATGAGACACAGATCAATCGTGCACACATGGCATTCAGGCCGTTTACTGCAGCATTTATTACATGATGGCTTAGGCATATATCAACAGCTTTGAACTTTGCACACTCAAGTTAATGTAACTTCACTTTCAATCATTTTACTGAAGTAGAAATAAAGCATTTAAAAAAAATATATATAATTACTCAAGTAGCAGTAAAAAGTAATGGCATAAAAGCCTGATTTATATTTTGACGTAATCCAACAAACAAAAAATGATATGGAAAACTGTAAACATGGATTAAATACAAATTTAAGACACAACCTTTAGAACTCATTTGTTTTTGTCAACGCACTGCTCTCATAGGTCTTATAGGTGCTTTCACTACTTTGGTGTCAATTGTCATGAAAATGGCATGTTCATTATTTTCAACATTAAAATTTGACATTATGGCATCCCTTATTATTAATATGTCATCTTGAAAATCTATGCAATCTCCTCGGAGGCAGCATGGTGGAGAGGTTCCATCTGCTCCTAATGCCTGAGCGAGGAGAAGCCTCCCTACACCATATGCTCCCCTTCCACACACCTGCTCTTTTAACTGTCAAACCCATCAGCTCCAAATGCAAAGCGCTCCTCTCTGCCTTTACTTCCAAACAGTTTAAAAGTTTCACGCCTACTGTGGATATTCCTCTGGCATTAGTTCTGCGGCCATTAAATATGCAACAGGCTTTTGTTCTCAAACACTAATAAAAGCGACTTTGTATTGCTTTGAGCGGGGAAAAGAAAAGCCTGGACAGACCCGATTCTAAATTCACCGTGCGACATCAAAAGCGCTAATCTGTTGTCCCACATACTTAAAGACACTGTTGATATAAAGGCGAAACCTAGCTTGTGATAATTGGCTAGTTCTTAAATAAGCGCTCTTCTCCTTCTCTATTCCACAGCCAGATATGAATAACTAAAGGCATAGTTCCCGCGCCCCTGCTGAGCACTGAACTTTAAAGAGACATTAGCAGAGAGATGTCCTCCACACAGCTCAAATAAGTCACCGTACGTCATTCTTATGTCTTATTACTCTCTTTTTTTGGTCTCACTTTTGTTCCTTCAGGTTTATGTCGACCTGTTTTGATGAGGCGATCTCCTGAACAGATGTAAAGTGCTCGATTTCAGATCTCACGAGGCGGCCATCGTCTTTTCAAATTGGTTTACACCCCACCGTTGACAGCACAAAGCACCCAAGAGCTGAAAAGGACAATTTCCCCCTTACACGAAATGCGTTTTAAAAATTTACATCATTTTTTTCTATGTAAATGTGGTCGTGCAGCTCTGCGGTGGCTGAGGAGAACGTCGGTGTGTGGAGAGCAGGCCCGGCTTGAGTTTAATCCGCATTCTTGGCAATCAAATCTACAGCCTGATAAACAATTCACATCTACATTTACACTTGCATCCAGGCCAAACCAAACTCCTTGAACGGCCCAATTTGGACCGTGGACCCCACTTTGGGCACGCTGGCTAGAACAATGCCTGGCGCAGTAGAGAAATGTTTGTTTGTTTTGACCAACATTCTGGCACACTAATATACATGTAGATATAAAAAGATAAGCAGTCTTTGAGGGAGAAGCAGTATTTGTATTTCAAACACTTGCTAGCTTTGTACCAATTTGTTTGAAATGCATTTAATTTCACTTCTCTGTTTCCATTTCTGTGTTAGCTCTATATCGGCACCAACTGCAGAGAGCGGATTGATTCTCCTTTGTTCCTTCCCCTCTCTGTTCTGCTCCGTTCTACATCTCTGTACAATTTTGCTGAAATTATGCAAGAATGGGTGCAGCACAAAGGAGCGCGGTTAGAACAAACAGAAAAATTGTGTCTGTGCGGAGAGCGTTCCAAGGCTCGGTTCCCTTTATTCACTTGTGCAAAGCCGCCATCTCAGCGCAGCGCTGTTTTTAACTCGATAGAGTAAACTGGCTTTTATGAAAAGAGTGGTAAAGTTGGTTACGAAAGCGTGCGGGGGGTTCGATCCCGACAGGCCTGAAATATCAGATTGGAGATGCTGCTAGAAGCGTCTTTAATTACAGTTTGCATATGAGCCCTGGGCACATCGTTCATTACTGATATATCCAGCTCTGCGCCCCAGATGGGACCGTTTGGAGAAATCTATGCACTGACAGCCTCCCAGCAACAGAGGGCGGCGTGTGAAAAAGAAAAGTTGAATGAGAAGTTGTACACAAGCTCTGAAGATTTATTCTAGCAATTTTAGTAGAGGGTATTTTTAGAAAATACATGGGGCTTAAAGGCACACTGTGTAACTGTGTAACTACTGTTGCCAATACTAAACATGCTCCTCATGGCCAGCTAGATACTATTTTCCTAGTGGGTAAAAAAATGGACTTGGATGAGAACCTAACTGATCTAAATCTTATTTGGCTGCCTTTAGTCGACATCTCCATGGAGACAAGCTGGAGACGTCCCAGTCCCAGCCGCTCACAGCAAACACATGTTTTATTTAAAGCTATAGTTCAACAATATCTGTAATAAAATAAAGGCTTGTTTATTGGGGAAAATGTTACACAGAGACGCTTTAGGGTTAAATAGATTTCACATTAACAACACAAGGTGAGGGCAGAGCTACATACAAAGAAAAACAGTCATAAATACATTTGACTATGTTGAGTATTAAAATATATGATAATGTTAGTTTATTGTTCAAGGAATTCAAGCAGAAATGTACTTACCCACCATATTGTGGGTGTATGTTGGCCTGGGAATGCCCAGACTGCTGTGTGCGCTCAAATCATCTCAAACTTCACAGCAGCCTGGGGACCATGGCAAAAATTTTCATATGGATTTGGGACCAATCACAGAACAAGGAGGGACGGCAAGACAATGACATACGCTTGTAGTTTGTTTATGGGTAAAAAATAAATTTAAAAAAAGTTCATTTACAGATCCAACATGACAGCAGTGTCTCCATCTTTTGATCAAGCTTCAAACCGTGTTAAACGTTAGTTTAGCTCGAAGGTTTGCAGCGGGTACGTCATACGTCATCGAATACAAGTGATACGATTGCTATGGCTACGCACAGACACATGATAGACATTCATAGCCCAATAAACGGCTATGGGTGATCGCACCTCTCCTACGAGAACATGAATTTGTGGTCCCCAGACTAAATATCACTTGTGATACTTTGTCTGGCGATAACCAGGCCAGGTGTATGTAGAAATTATAATTTTGTAATACAGAATAAGTCATAAAAATAAATCATAATAATTTTGTTGCCATTGTCAGCGAACGATTTCAAAAACAAGGGGACTATAGTTCTTCTCAAACACCTGACAAAAAAATATCTGCACAATATATTGCAAAAAATATCATATCACGGTATCATGTGATCCGTATCGCGAGAAGCCACAATATATCACAACATCACTAATGTCTTCATGACTGAGATCAACATTTTTTTTTTACAAACTAAAAAGTTAGTTAAACATTTCCTAATTTAGTTAAATTTTAGTCTTGCTGTGAAGCTGCTTTGTGTTTTTTAAGTCTTGTTTTGACACAGTTTGCTGAAAAACTACTTACAATTTGTGTTTAATTAGAATGGAATAATAGCTTCACTGCGATATTGCACAGCCGTATCGCATATTGCAAGTTATTTCAATATCGTGCAGCCCTAGTCTCAAGTTGTTATTTTTATTCCCTATTAGCTTAGCATTATTGTGATGTACATTTACTTCTTGTTGGATTCTCCATAACCCCATTCAGCCCTATACATACTGCCGTTGTGTTCTCAAGCAAGACACTGTGAATTTCTCTCAGTGTCACTCAAACATATAAACTTGGATCAGCCTCGGACACTGACTATTTTAAATTCCTCACACTGTTTGCCGGTGCCAAGACACCCATCATTAAAAGTGGCACGGTGACAGACAGCTCAGTTTTCTGCCACTATAGCCCCATGACAGCTCCACTTTATAGCGCGGCGGACACAGTCACAATAATGTCTTTCACCGGTATAATAACAATCCATCTCTTGACGGTCGACACATGGTGCAAATGTAGGTGATGCAGATGATGTGTTATGGAAATTATGGAAATCCAACTGTATATTATATATTATTATGTGTTTATTATATGCTTTATTGTAATCACATTACGTATGTGTTATGAGCGACTGACAAGTATGCACTGTACCCTGTTTACAGCTAAGAGACAGTGTTTACAGCTAAGGGACACCTGCTCGGACACCTGCGTGGCCGGGGTAGTACATCTTATCTCGAATTGGAGACTGGGTGTCTGTGTCCTTGTGTGGCGACGTTTGTCTAATACATCTTCGTCAGCGTTTTTGAATGTCTTAGGTCAATCTGAACCATTACACCATTGGGGGCATTCCACAATCGTATGATCATTGTTTGTCTTTGTGTATAAATACTGTGAGCTGTGAACTGTGCTTCAGAGCATCTTGTATCTCGGTACTTGATGTGTCTCCATGTGCACATGTCCAATAAATCGGCACGCTTGACTCACGACAACTTCTCTCCGGGTTTTATTGAATATGGTCTCAATATTTACCATAACAATTGGCGTTGTCGGCAAAACTTTTGAGCGACCTTTTTTTCCTCACGTAGTGAGCAGTGTTGGCCACATGGAAGCCTAATTTTTCTTTCAGCCTCAAGCCTCGCAATTTGGAGAGAGAGGACTGTGTCACTCCGTGGGAAAAAACATCGCCACTAAGTTAAGAATCTGCGAAATAATGGTGAGTTGTTGTCTGATTCAACCGTGTGTTTAAGGGTCCCAATTTTAGTAGAACTTATATTTTTTTTGGCTGATGTTTTGTGCTCAGTGTAACCTTCGATAGTGTTTAGTCTGTCCTGCGTCCGTGCCATTTTTCCTCTGGGGTTACGTTTATGGTGTTTCTTGGGAACCTGAGCTTTTTGCACACTGCCGGGCTGGGCCTAAATCCACGCTCACCTAGGAAGGTAACGGGTGGAAAGAGTCCACTTTGTAAGGATAACTAGTATCGCTTACCGAGGTTAGGTGCCTCAAAATAGGGTTACCAGGTGGAGCAAGTGCTTGGAGCACTGGCAACAGTCGTAGAGACGTCTCGGCGTAGTTTGTTTTGGTGGATATTGGAAAAGCGTACGTACGCCCATTTAGGTAATGGGGAAAGGGCAGTCAAGGAGCGGTGTGTGTGAGGTTCCGGAGACAGCAATTACCCTGATTATGAAAGGTAAACATGGCAATGAAAGTGTAGAGTGTCTTGCAGTATGGACAGCACAATTTGGTTTTCCAGCGGGGGGATCTCTGAGTACAAACCAGCTTTAAAAATTAAGGGAAAATTTAGAACAAGAAAAAGAGAAACTGTTCAAATCTAAAAGTATTTCGACACAAACGGTAAAAACAATGGAAAATCAGGAGAAATGGATAAAAGTATGGGAAGAAGAAGCATGGGCCCGAGAGAAAAAGAGAATATGTAAACAATTGCCAATGGCCATGAGTGAGAGAGATAAGCTGAATGTGAGAGCGCGAGTGAATGAGGACGGAAATCCACCGCCCTATCGCACCAACTCATACACAAACACGCACATGAACCCTAGTAACACTCCAGTTAGCACTGGCGCCAGGACACACACCTCTGCTCGAGAGCAAAATACTGCTGTCTCTTCTTTGTATCCCTTTCAGGATCTGCCTCCTCTTTCCGCGGTGCACCTGGACTGGGACCTCGACTCCTGCCAACATGTCCGACCCCAACCCATTGCCGAGCCCGCCGAGAGACCAGTACAGCTCAGAGACACGAACGCGACACCCCCAGAAGACATCACAAAAGAAGAAGACGAGCCAACACCACTGAGTAATGAACTGACAGAAACTGCTGGGGCCTCAGGTACCACACTCAAGAAACCAAAGAAAAGAGTACCGACAATTACAAAAGACTGGCATAACGGGCCACTGCGCAACACCAACACCACAACAACGTTTCCGATGATAGAGGTGGCCGGACCGGACGGACCAACGCTTGTGTACCGCCCCTGGAGTCTTGCGGATGTGGAGGGAGCTGCAAAACTCCTGCCTGACCCTGTTGTTGATGGTCCCAAGTATGCTAAAGAATTTAATGTTTTCTGTAGAGAATATCGCCCCTCCGGTATTGAAGTCAGACGCATGCTGAGCTCAAGTATGAAAGCCACTGACTTTGCAAAAATTAGCAGCAAAATTCCAAAAGCTGGGCTCAGATCAAAAGAAATTGACCAAGACAGAGACACTGCTTATCTAAATGCTATGGACACTTTAGGAAAAGAAATTGAAGAGAAGTTTCCTCAGAAGATCATATGTCCATAATTGCCACCGTTAGGCAAAGACCTAATGAGCCATCTGATGATTATATTCAACGTTTAACTGAAGTTTTTGATATACACAGTGGGCTGACCAGCCCAGCGAACGGAGGTCCAGCTGACAGCCTCTATGAGATTCATCTCTGCCATGCCATTATTCGAAATCTGGAAATGGGGAACGTTACAGGGGTAGGGGCCAACGCGATTATGGTCACTTTAATAACAACACTGGTGCCTGTTTTAAGTGTGGTGCATTCGACCATTGGATCAAAGACTGTCCCAAGGCCCAAGGAGAACAACAAGAACTGTTTGGACAACACCACGAGTACTTCCGCAGGGGGCAGAATGGGTCGGACTGACTAGGTATGGAGGAGGGGAACGGGTCCGGGAGCACCAAGGAAACAGCGGCAGAAACCTCGCTCTCAAAAATGGGTAACGAGCAGGCACACACTACACAACTTGTTTTTGAAACTATTGCTCATCTTGAAAAGCAAGACAAACCTCTAACAGGCACATATGCATTAATGGCTAAAGTTACAACTAATTTTCCCGAGTACACCTTAGAAATAGAGGATGAAAATGTTCAATTTACGGTGGACTCAGGCGCCACAAATTCTGTGGTCAAAATGTCTAGCTTTATACAGAAACCAAAGATGAGCGGTAGGTTCACATACTCTTTAGCAGCATCAGGGGCAGCAACCAGGGAGCAGTTCACGTCACCACTCAGATGTTATGACTCTGTAGGCGAGCCATTCAAACACTCTTTCCTATTGTCCACATTATGTCCTGTCAACCTATTGGGTCGAGATCTGATGTGCAAATTAGGCCTTTCACTGATTTCCACAGCAGATGGGTTAAAAGTTGTAAGTAAGGAAGATTTGGCAAACAAATTGTTTATGGGACTGTATGCAGAGGCATCAGTACCCCAATATCATTTCTACTGGAAATTATCACCTATTCCTGTGATCAATAACTTAATGACACTTGTTTCTAAAAAAATTGAGCATGACAATACAGAGTTCAGAGATTTGGGAGATTTGCAATGCTCTTTGGGTCTGTCATCTGATTTAGAAGATATGTTTGATAGATCGTGGGGTCAGTGTGATGTTGACACGCTGGTCACTAAATATTTTTATTGGGGAAATCATTTTTCTGCCCTTACATTGTCCCTAGATGCGCAACAAGAACAGTATTTTTACTTACCATGTTCCCAATTATATATTGCATTTTCAAAGCCTAAAAAGAAAGCCTGGTCGCGAGCAGCAAGAGAGGTAATCACATGACCCTTAGGAAGCTCTTCATGAGATATGTTTTGTTACACCTTTAGACATTGAACTCCAAAGTCCAGCACATGTCAATCACATGCTAAAATGCAATGAAGAAGCGCTTTGCTACAGACACCAGCTTGTTCAACATGCTCTGCTTTATAGGTACCACAATTTGTCTAGAGCAGAGGTCTGCAACATTAAATTAAGATTTCAGAATCAATGACAGCAAAACAATCAAACACACTTTCCGGTGCATGTAGTGAGGTGTGGGGGTCCACAAACCATAAGTTTGGGGGGCCTTGACCGAAACAATGTTGCAGACCACTGCTATAGCTAAATAGCTCTTACACAATGTTTTAATAGATAATGTCATGAACATACAAACATAACGTAAAGACACTGTTACACATGTTAAAGGTTGTAAGCTTTAGTCTTGAGTCTCATTTTAGCAAATACATTTGCTCTTTATTCTAATTTACGGGTTAAAGTGGTTTATGGGAACTCTGGGGTTCAGGGTAATTTTGTTTGAATTAGTGACTGGCCGAGATCTCAAGCAATACATTATATAGTTTGACCTCAACACCTGTTGGATTGTAGGTCATCTCCATTTCAATTAAGGGGTAGCCTAAGGCACTGGCATGTTTTTATTATTTAGATTTTTTTTTTTTTTAATGTATTTATTTATCTATTTTTTAAGTCAGGATAATTGCCAGAGTTAGTTATGCATTTCAATAATTTCACCTCGAGTAATTTTTGGATTTAAAAAAAGAAAAAAATGTAGATGTTTTTTTTTACTGTGAGCTCACTCATTAATTTTTTTTTTGTTTTTGTTTTTTTGTCTGGAAATAATAGTGACAAATGAGTTGAAATTAATGTTGTCCTTTCTTCATTCAGCTTTTTGGCCAATTCTATGTCTGCAGACAACAAACTTTTTTTTTCCTATTTTCTCTCAGGCTCTGTCCTTGTCTATCTCGCCTGCTACTAGGGCAGCCTCAACAGCAACAGCGGCAAACAGGGTGACAAAATCTCTATTGGATATGCTCTATATTAAAAAAGAATAACACAATCAAAACAGGAAATAAACAAGTATTATCTCAATTTAAAATGATAAATTACAGATGGGAAAATAATGTATGCAAATAAGGTTAAATAGTTTGAATTGCACAAAAGAGTCTGAAAGATCAAAGTAAAAACAGAATGCTTAAAATGTATTTTGAGGAAATATCTGAAAGAGGACAACTTAAAAATAATAGTAATATGACTGATGCATGTTTCATGAAGTAATACAATCAATGGAGAAACAAACAATCAAGAAAACAACAGAGATTAATAATAAAAAAGTAAATCTACTTGGCTAGCTTGTGAAAGATAAATACGTGAACTAAATATAATAAATCGTGTAAACAATATTGTTGCAAACTCTGTTGATTAACTTGAGCTTGACCCAAACCTCTTGATAAGAATTCTTTGCAAAGGCCTGTACAAAATGTGTTTATTTTTGTGTTTGTTTTTTCTTTGGGAAATGTGATCACATGACAGGACAATTTCCTGCCCCAAACATAGTGAATTGTACAAAAAGGATTATTATTCCATATGGCATTAATGGCACATGTGCTTGGGAAAAAGGTGAGTATTTGGTGAAGAGTTGACGACTTGACTGGACTAAAGCATGCTACTAACACAGGTTTTGTTTGAGTGAATGTGAATGGCTGAACTAATAACTTTATGTTTGTCTTGTCTTGTCTATGACTTGGACAGAACACTATGGTAAACATCTATGTGGGTATTTGATTTTGAATTTCCAGGTTTTTAACAGGTGCCGGGAAGCAGCAGTGACTACAGAGTCACAAATCTGAGAAAAGAATGTTGTTTTGTCTATGTTTTCTTTGTTTTTGTTTTTTCTCTCTCTCTGTGTCCCTATTCTCAGACCGTAGAGGGATCACTACAGTTCAAAACTCACAGAACCAATATGCAGAATGAGAAGCCTATTTGAAACCATGGTTTGTGTGCAAGTAACTAATGATGGATCACGATAATTGTGCGGTTTGGTAAGATACTTGTTTCTTAATTTCTTTGTGTCAGGGACACAACATACTGAAAACATTGTTTATCAATACAGCCTAACAACTCAGGCCTCTTTACAAAATACCGGGGTTTAAACAGGCAAAAACAAGTCACATTTTTAATGCCCAAAACTATATTTTAATTTACAGTATTTTTGAATTTATAGAAATTTACCGATTTATTTAAATTGATAAAGTAATGGCCAAGATGTTATATCTTATATAGCAAATTCATTGAATTTAGGCCTGATACTTGAGAATATTACCCACTTGTTCTCAGATTGTGTTCAGCATGTTCAGAACAAATATAAAATGCATCTGAAATTTGATTGAAATTTGAAGTGTTTGTGGAGGTATAAAATATTTGGCAAATCTACTGTTAGTGTGTATATGTATTAATGCAGTTTAAACCAACTAATTGGCACAGTATGACAAATTATGAATATGACAAATATGACAATGTAAAGAATATTAATCACTGTATTACAGACACCCACGGCAGAACAGCATGTCGTTTCAGATCGGCCTCAGATAGGCCTACTCTTGGTCATTCCACCAGGGTGGGGGAGGTTATGTTTTTTGCTGTGCGACCTTTTTCTGTTTTCTGATTAGCAGGTCATCTGAAATAATACTATGTCATGAATCGGTACTCAAAATGTGAAACCACCTCTGAACTGGAGCTGGGCCGAGGTCTGCAGAGACCGCCCTCCATGATACGGTGGAGGACCTGGTCATCGACACGCATGCTCTCCTGATCACGGACTCAACCAGCCTGGATCGTCTGGAATTAGGGACCATTCCAACGCCTCTGGACGTTCTCCCTGGCCCTTGTGGAAGCGGCAGGGACTGCCCTGACTTTCCTGGGATGGGGACGAGGAAGACGAGGTTGGCACGACCGCGACGTGCTACGTGGGACCTGGTCTAGGCTTCGCGCTGGGCCAACACTGGATGAGAGTGAGGCCCTCGGGTAACTCCAACGATCACAAATACTCCGAACTGTATTCAGATCTCTCAGTGTCACAAGATTCACTGAGACCACGTCTGCACTGACTGGTAACACACATCTGACCATGAAGACTCCGGACGCTAGAGACAACGACACTCCCTTTTCAGGGGAGCACGATGAGTCTTCAGCCTTCTGAAGAGTGGCATAGTCCACTTTGTCTTCAGTTTGCTGAAGAATAGCAGTTTGTAACGAAAACATAAAAGCCAAGTGTTTGTAAAACTAGATCTTAATGTTGGGTACTAAAATAAATTACAATTCAATTAAATGGTTTAACATATCACCCTATAGGCCATAAACATAGCGTGATAAATTTGGCCATATTATTATCCTGTCCATATTACATCATTCTCCAAAGTTGTTGGTTACACACAAACTCTTGTTTTTGTAAGCTCTGACCCAGGAATCTAGCTCCTTTATCTTATGCATCTCAGCCGCTGACATTCCCCTAAGATCTGACATCTGTATTTCTAATTTTGTTTAGGTTGGTAATTTTCTTACAAGAAAGTGAAAGTTCTGTTGTTGTTTTTTGTTTATTCAAACGGAGACAATGTACAGAACCATTAGTCTTTACAAAAGAAGAGATGAGCACTATCCAGTATTTGTTTTTGTTTTTTTATAATCAGCAATAGTCAAAGTTTATTCTTATTTGGAGTACTTTTTAGTTGTTTTGTTGATCAAAATAAAATAAAGTTTTATTATAATCAAAAGTGGGGATTGTTATGGAAATTATGGAAATCCAACTGTATATTATATATTATTATGTGTTTATTATATGCTTTATTGTAATCACATTACGTATGTGTTATGAGCGACTGACAAGTATGCACTGTACCCTGTTTACAGCTAAGAGACAGTGTTTACAGCTAAGGGACACCTGCTCGGACACCTGCGTGGCCGGGGTAGTACATCTTATCTCGAATTGGAGACTGGGTGTCTGTGTCCTTGTGTGGCGACGTTTGTCTAATACATCTTCGTCAGCGTTTTTGAATGTCTTAGGTCAATCTGAACCATTACACCATTGGGGGCATTCCACAATCGTATGATCATTGTTTGTCTTTGTGTATAAATACTGTGAGCTCTTAATTGTGCTTCAGAGCATCTTGTATCTCGGTACTTGATGTGTCTCCATGTGCACATGTCCAATAAATCGGCACGCTTGACTCACGACAACTTCTCTCCGGGTTTTATTGAATATGGTCTCAATATTTACCATAACAGATGTCACAGAAACCGAATGAGTGTCAACGTTGAGTTATGTTTCTTCATTCAGAATGAGAACAATTGTGAGTGCAGACCCTTTTATTGTCCTTCGTTCCAGTGTCCTGTTGTACTTGAGTAAATGTAACTATAACTGATCCTCTATAATCCTCTCACAGGTATTCAATCTTTCAGCTTTTTTTCAGACGGAGACCCATGACATTTAAGCATCTGCCCATAGACCGGAGCAGGAAACTAAATCGAACGGAGCACAATGATAATTATTATTTCATCAGTCACGGTCTTTGGAGCGCTCGTCATCACCTCCTCAGAGGACACAGCCTCAGCCTGAGCCCGCTCCGCTCGAAACAAAGAGATCAGAGGTGGACCGCTCCTACAGTCAGGTCCATAAATATTAGGACGTCCACTCAATTCTCATCTTTTTGGCTCTATAAACCACCCCAAAAGATTTGAAATGAAACAACCAAGATGTGTTGAAACTGTAGACTTTCAGCTTTCATTTGAGGCTATTTACATCCAAATCAGATGTAGATGTAGGAATTACAACCGTTTGTTTGTGTATCTCCCACTTTTTATGGGACCAAAAGTAATGGGACAAAGTAACAATTATGGATCAAACCTTTTTAATATTTGGTTGCAAATCCTTTGCAGTCAATTACAGCCTGAAGTCTAGAAGGCATAGACGTCACCAGACACTGGGTTTCATCCCTGGTGATGCTCTGCCAGGCCTCTACTATAAATGTCTTCAGATTGTTCTTGGGGCATTTTCCCTTCAGTTTTGTCTTCAGCAAGTGAAATGCAGCTCTATTGGATTCATGTCAGGTGATTGACTTGGCCATTGAGTCACATTTCACTAAAAAGCTCTTCGGTGGCTTTCGCAGTAGCTTCGGATCATTGTCCATCTGCACTGTGAAGCGGCGTCCAATGAGTTCAAAGCATTTGGCTGAATATGAGCACATAACATTGCCCGAAACACTTCAGAATTCATCCTTCTGCTTTTGTCAACAGTCACATCATCAATAAATACAAGGGAACCAGCTCCACTAGCCCACGCAAGCCCATGCCATGATGCTGCACTCCCATGTTTCACTGATGAGGTGGGATGTTTTGAATCATGAGCAGTTCCTTTATTTCTCCAGACTTTTCTCTTCACATCACTCTGGTACAAGTTGATCTTTGTCTCATCTG
This sequence comes from Gobius niger, assembly GCF_951799975.1. Taxonomy (NCBI): domain Eukaryota; kingdom Metazoa; phylum Chordata; class Actinopteri; order Gobiiformes; family Gobiidae; genus Gobius; species Gobius niger. The sequence continues at coordinate 9,326,932 of NC_136867.1, forward strand.
TCCTAGGATGTTGTTTCAGAACTGTTAAGGATTTTTTGGATGTTTCTCTAATCAGTCTCCTGTTTTTGAGGCTCACCAGTTTACACCTTGTGGTTAATCGTCTGCATTCTCTCTGGTGAAGTCTTCTCTTGCTTGTTGACTTTGACACACATACACTCACCTCCTGGGATAATGAGGGAAGAGCAAACACCAGGCCATGGAACAGCTGAGCAGCCACTTGTCCCATCACCGTCCTATAAAAAGTGGGAGTCACATACAAACGCTTGTTATTCCTACATCGTTCATCTGATTTGGATGTGGTGGTTTATAGAGCCAAAGACATAAGAATTGAGTCGATGTCCCAGTTTTTAAGTACCTGACTGTACGCTGTGAGTTCAAAAAGTTTTCAAACCTCGGTTAGTTTGATTGTATATGAAGCTGTATTACAAAAAAACGTAATGAATGTCTTTTCTTTTCTTTCTTATGTGTTTCTATTCTTTTCTATTGTGGGACGACAAATGGAAATCAGCCTGTAGCTACAATCCGGCGTGGCGTTTTTACATGCATGAGTCCCACATGTGTTTATTAACATGCCAACCAAATAAACAAACAAAGCGTTATCCTCTCAAGAAGCCACAATATCTCTCGAAAATCACACAGAGTCGTACCTAAGCTATGCCCTAAGTCTTTTATCTGACTGAGATCGTTTTTTATAAACTAAGACTAAAGCAAAACAATGCATAGAGCGTATTCATGTCCAGAAGTTACATTTTTGCTCTAGTTTAGTTCAGTTTTAGCCTTTGCTGTGGTCTTGAGTTAGGGTTTTTCCCAATGTGGCACAGCTCTAAAATGAATATTGCCATTTGGCGCTCCCTCTAGCAACATTTTGAAAGAGCTGCAATTAATTTTGATTAGTGTGATTACTGAGAATGTGAGGACTGAACGGACCAGAACGGAAAAAAAACCCACACACCTCATCTTTCATAAAAACAGATGAACAGGTGCATTTAGCTCTAAATCTTCTCAAAAGCCTTGCATTCAGACCCCAGATCCCATTGCTCGTGGCCACACTTATTTTTCCTTTATTTTTGAGCATTCATGAATATATAAACAAGCAAATAAATAAAGCAGTTCCAGTTGACTTGATGATGGAACTGTAATAATAATAATAGAGACATTCCCGTCATTCTTCTGTACACAGACATATACCACGATGCAAGGCAATCGGCACCAAAACAGCACATTTAAATGCAGTGTCCTATTGACGCGCACTGCCTGCATGCTTCCTGCCCCATAATTGACAGTCGGGGGCTATTTTTAGCCATGAAAATGACATGTGCTTATGAACATGCAGTGTTGGTATATATGCATCCATCTCATGTGCACAGAAAGAGGCACATAGCCCTATATATATATATATATATATATGTATGTACAGCATAATAAGTAGAAGGCGACACTGTGTGCGAAATACAAATATTCTTATCATGAACAAAGAATGATAAATACTGTTATTAGGAAAGGTGCTGGTTTGCAATCCAACAAAAATCGTTCTTTGTGTTTCTAGTTTCGACTTTCTGTAAACTTCCTCAGAGTTGGTTGCATGGTGTTGCTCCTGTTTTCTTTCTTGTTTTGTTTTCTCCTCTTTCTCCACCTGACCCCTGGTTTATGGTCTTCTACAATACAAGAGCTCCAGGCCCTTTTTACAATCCCTATCTTGATTTTGAAATACCAAAACACAAAGGCGTAATTTGCAAAAATGTTGAGAAAAATGTACATAAAAATGATCAATATTTTGATGGCCGGCTTTGAGCTGGAGAGAAACATTCCCCTACTGTTTTGCCCGCACTTATCGCATGCCATTACCATAATATGACTAATGCACGGCTATGAATGCCCGAGTAAATGGCAGTGTATATTCCATCATCTCAATCAGCTTATTGTGCACGCGGTGATTAGTTATAGGCTTGCCCTTTCTGTTAATGGGCTAATCTGCATTATTGAACCACGTCGTGCATTCACATTCATAATATTTAGCTCAGTGTGGGACAATCCGACCGCTGCTCATCTCCATCCCACTTTAATGCCTGGTCTTTTACCGGCCTAATAGCCGGCCCTGGAGCGATTTCACCGCTCCGTGTCAACATCCGCGTCACCATGGAAACCGCAGTGATCGGCGTATTGTTTTCAAGGCCCACATTGGACAAACACTGCATCATTGAATTCAAAATACCAAAGTAGAAAAGTTGACCCCTGTAATATCTGCAAACATTGAATCACTTACAAAGTCTCCCTGCGAAGCAAATGGCAAAGAGCAGCACATTCATATGATACAAGCTTTAAAAGCTTTGAAATTACACATCCTCCCCCCAAACATCTAAAACACAGCTATTTGTGAAAGAGCCATTCATCAAACTTCTGCAAACGTGCGCCGGTTCTGAATGCAACACTGCCCTCCAGTGGTGTTTAGGAGAACAGCGTCGATTTGCAGCTATATAGAGGTCACTCTGCTCTTACGAAGCAAGAGAGAGAGCTCTGATCCAAAGGGGTGAGTCGGACTCAGCTGAGAAAATCCATTTATCTAAAACGGCTACAGCCCCACTCAGTCCAGTGGGCATTGGAGCCGCATGGTGATTTATCAAGTGACTTTGGCGCGCGTGTGCACAAGCCAAGGCAAAAGCGCTCAATGCACAAAAGGCTATAGTATAGGGCGACCCCAGAGTACAGATGACGACTCAAAAACCTGTGTCCAGTACAGGTATTTCACTGTGCGCATAAATGATAATACAGTCTTGGTATGAGTAGTGGAGTTGTTATTGATCATATATTCATGCTGTAGAGTGGTCATACACATGATAAATCCAGAAAATACAATTCCTGCACAGTAAAGAGACGAGGATGTAGATATGAGGGAAAGAATGTTTCAGATATTATAGAAATATTTTTAGCTTGGGATACGTGAGTGGAAAATAAAGGTGGAATTTAGAAATATCACTGTATACCTGCATTTGACGTGGATTTGGAGTTCTTGATTCGATGTTGCACAGCTTCCATAAGGACTAGGAACATCCGGGATGCTTATATGGTATGGACAACAAGCAGTCAGGACATTACTCTCCCCCCTGGAGGTTAAGTCCTTTTCAACATAAAACATGACATTGCGTATACGAACTCATGACCAACTTGAGGTATCCTTTTAAATCCCCGACTGATCTTTCCAATGCATTGCAATTCCAAATGATACCAATTTTTCTGCAATGTAGTCATATGATTTAGAAAATGATGTGTTTGTTGAAGCCTATAATCTGTTACCATAGACATCCACACCAGACTATCAGAAGTGGCAGGTGGACCTTTTCCATGGGCGACCTTAAAATCACATTTAAAAGGATGGTTTGGAAGATAATCGTCCTGCGAGCACTTGTACATTTTCTTGGCCCGTTATTGTTGTATTGAAGTGCTATTACGGTGTGTTGTGCCGTAACTTTTTGACAGAGAGAGAGAGAGAGAGAGAGAGGGAGGCTGTTAAATAGTAGAAAATGAAAGTAATTTTCAGAGAAACCTTTGTATAATGAAGAAAATAATCATCACAGCATGTTTGGAAACTGTTCAATGCGCCCTATACACTGGAGTTTGCAATCAAGCATCTCTGGATCAACAGCCCGAGGGGGGACAGCTCCAGCTCTCCCCAACTCTATCTTTTATTTATGCTCAGAATGCCACTATTGTCTACTTTATGTTGTTCAGACCTGGAGTGATGACGTTCTGCTAACAAATCTGCCGAGATGTTCATAAAGTGAGAGAGTGTTATTTCTCTATAGTAAAAATAAATGTGCCGCAACACCTCCCTTTTCCACGATATCTCTCACCTCACGTACTATTTCTATCCAGTTTCCACAAGTTTGTACAGTGAGGGAAGTTATGAAATTGTGCCATAGTATCTCGCTTTACTTATGATCAGATTCTTCCCTGAGACTTCCCAACATATAACCGGCGTGTGCGTGCCTGAATCTGTAATTGATATGTCTAAACAGGACTTGTGTGAAAAGGCAGCGCACCCATGAGAGACGTCAGAAATGGCGGGATGGGAGCGGCGTGAGGAGAATCCAGAGCAGGCGAACAGACAGTCAGGCTTTGGTGTCTCTCCCAAGAGCTTCCATTCAACATGTTGCCATTTATCATTACGCTGCTGCGCAAACTGTCACCCTCAAGATTATTATATATAGTAATGTCTGCGGCGCGCTCTCATGCATACGAATGAGAAGGAATTTGGGCCATTTGTAATACTCACCAGGAGGCCACAGAACACCAACTATGAGATTGAAACATGGGACAGAATGGAAAAATCCTATTATTCGTTTTGTGTGCTTTTATCATGTTGTCTCGTCGCTAACATCTATCAGGATTATTTCTCTTTGAACAGACTCCAGTTCATTCACTCACTACAGTAGTTTTCCATCACAGACGAACTTTCTGGACTGCACTTAGTAGTTGCGGTATCTGATTCAACGCCAAGAAGCTTCGTCAGCATCACCTATTTTAACGCTTATAATACTCGGCCTGCTGCCAAAGATAAGATCATTAGTGCTGCTGACGAAGCGTATATTGACATTTTTGACTCGAAGAACATGCCAGAAGGAGCATCATTCCCTTATCAGTGTCTCTCTGCCAGTGTCACTGTTCTGCAGAGATATCACCACCACACAGTGAGGTTATAATAATAATAAAGGATAATAGTGTCGACTGCCTTAGTCTTATTAGCATGAAGCTTTAAACTGACCGTGACGCTTATGTAACTGAAGAATTGTCCTTTCATTAGTTCTATTCATTGTAATAATAGGATAAAACAGCGTCGATTAGGCAAACAAAGAGAAAACATCATCTTAAGAAGTTTTTCCATGCTGTGAAATGTTCTTACCTGAGTTAAGATGAGTTGATATGCACCTGTCTGATCTTTGTGTCCGTGGAAGAGCGTGGTAGCTTCCAACTTCACCCCCGTTTGGAGCTATCGGAATACATTGAGAGAGGCCAAATGCTAACTACATCTTTGGTCGTTTTGCGTGACTGAGGGTACGGACAAAGATCAGATAGGTACGCATCAACTTGTCTAAGTGCAGGTAAGAACATCTTCGTATGTAAAAACGGTGGCCTGTTCCTTTAAGACGAGATACTGCAGAAAAGTACAAATATTTTCAGCGGTGAAATCGAACTGTATGGTTATATTTTATTGGGATCTTAGGTTGTTTTTGCTTAAGTTATTTATTAGTGCAAAAATCAGTAAACGGGTTAAAAGCTCAATAATCAGGCTAAGAATTGAATTTAAAAAAAATCTCTCTGAAAAACCCTTAAGGTATTGTTTAGCTCTGAAAAGTTTGCAGTCTGGAGGCGTACGCCAGGAAGCCAAGGCTGTCTCCCAGAAAGAAAATGGCCACACTTGGATGACAGCGTCATGTCCATATTGAAAGAATACATGTGGGACAAAATGACAAAATGTCATGGATGTCTCTTTTTGCTCTGACATTAATACCAAGATATTAAGGGGGGGAAAAACTAGCTCTAAAACCTCAACATTAACCACTGTGTGAAAAATCAATGTTTTCACCTGCAGCGTCTCACCTTAAATGAGGCTAAAACTGTATCTGCCCGTTATTAGCAAGACATTTTTTCAGGCAAAGATAATTTTAGTGAGACAAAAAGCACTACAGTAAATAGTGTTTCCTCTAGTGGGAGGGCACCACCTCATGACATCATCAGGGGGAAGAGAGCGTTTTGAGCTTGGACTGAATATGCTGAATTACTCAAACATCCACAAAACTTAATCATAACAGGTTACAAGATAGAAAAAGTCCATTTAGAAAGACGACTGCAGCTCATTTTAGCGCATTCCTTCAAACCCTCTCCCAGCTGCTGTTACAGTTGAACGTAGCAGATGAACATTAGTATTCTGGGCTCATAATAAAAAAAAAAGCTGTACTGCATTAACTTCAATCACCCGAGGGCTGCTCGTGACTAAAGCGCTCTCTCCTTGTTCTCCACTGCGTGATATTTCCTCGCCGATGACCCGTGCTCCGACCTGCGCGGATAATCTCAACTCATTAAAATTTTGATTAAGCTGAAAGTCTGGTCTGCAGAGGCTTTACACACAGCTTTATACGGGAACCAGATTCTACAAAACTAACTTCTGATACCTCCAAACACTCCTCAAAACCACCTTTGCTAATGTTAGGAGGAGGGAGTCTGATTTGATCATTCCAGTGCTCAAATTGCCTCCTCTGCAAAAAAAAAATGGATACAAGCTAGCAAGTAAAAATACACCAAATACAACAAACTATGAAAGGTTTCCCGGATACAAACACCAGCATCCGCGAGAACCACACAAGCCGTCAATCCCTACTTGTAGTGAGTACTTGAATGCTCTTGTCAGAATAGTTTTGGCTCAACAACAATGATCTGGACAGGGCTCTTTCGATCCAAAGGTCAGGTCTGTCCATCGGGCTGCAATAATATGAATGAATAGTAAAGTTTCACGCGGGTCCAGACACCATCCATCCATCCATTTTCTTCCGCTTTATCCGGGGCCGGGTCGCGGGGGCAGCAGTCTCAGCAGAGATGCCCAAACTTCCCGATCCACACACACTTCCTCCAGCTGTTCTGGGGGGACCCCGAGGCGACACCAGGCCAGCTCGGAGACATAGTCCCACCACCGTGTCCTGGGTCTTCCACGAGGCCTTGTCCCACTAGGACATGCCTGGAACACCTCCCGCGGGAGGCGACCAGGAGGCATCCGAAACAGATGCCCGAGCCACCTCAGCTGGCTCCTTTCGACGTGGAGGAGCAGCGACTCTACTCCGAGTTCCTCCCGGGTAACTGAGCTCCTCACCCGATCTCGGAGGGTGCGCCCAGCCACCCTGCGAAGGAAACTCATTTCGGCCGCTTGTATTCGCGATCTTGTCCTTTCGGTCATGACCCAAATCTCATGACCATAGGTGAGGGTGGGAACGTAGATCGATCGGTAAATCGAGAGCTTTGCCCCCCGACTCAGCTCCCTCTTCACCACGACAGACCGATACAGCGACCGCATCACTGCTGACGCCGCACCGATCCGTCTGTCGATCTCACGCTCCATCCGTCCCTCACTCGTGAACAAGACCCCGAGATACTTGAACTCCTCCACTTGAGGTAAGGACTCCCCACCGACCTGGAGAGGGGAAACCACCTTTTTCCGGTGGAGAACCATGGCCTCGGATTTGGAGGTGCTGATCCTCATCCCGGCCGCTACACACTCGGCTGCAAACCGCCCCAGTGCGTGCTGAAGGTCCTGGTTTGTTGAAGCCATCAGAACAACATCATCTGCAAACAGCAGAGATGAGACTCTGAGGCTCCCAAACCGGACACCCTCCGGCCCCTGGCTGCGCCGAGAAATTCTGTCCATAAAAGTAATGAACAGAACCGGTGACAAAGGGCAGCCCTGGCGGAGACCAACACGCACCGGGAACAGGTCTGACTTACTGCCGGCAATGCGAACCAAGCTCCTGCTGCGGTCATACAGGGAACGGACAGCCCTTAGCAGAGGGCCCCGGACCCCATACTCCCGGAGCACCCCCCACAGGGCACCACGAGGGACGCGGTCGAACGCTTTCTCCAAGTCCAAGTGTGGACTTGGTCCAGACACAAAAAGGGATAATGGCAACACTTTTGCCTTTTACTCAAATAAAATTATGGATCAATGGCATGGTTACGCTGGAGCACCTCATGGCATATAGGACGAGGGCTCCCTCAGAGGGACCAATTATTCCTTTGTGAAGCAGAAAGGTGTGCTATAGTTGTCCTCACAGTTCACTTTGAAGCTTAAACAGTTGTAATGGGGCACATTATTAGCTATAGGAGAAGAGTGTCCAAGTTAATATTTACACTCAGTCTGACAGGCCGAGATGGCGCCTACGAAGTCTGTCAGGTTTCATTCGCAACATAAAAGTGGATTCCAGAAGTGTGAGATGAGACGCGACTCGTTTTTTGACAGATATTTAGTCAAGAGAATATTGGGGAAAGTTTCTCGCGGCACAGGAATTTGCATAGAATAGAGTACGATGTGTCCTCAGGGGATGTGTGACTTTGCAGAGGCTGTATAAAGCTTGTTGCTATGCATATATGCAGAAAGTGGTAATGCTGTAAATGAGTTTTTTCTGCTCTTATTTTCCAGGGTGAGTGAAAAGTAACACTTGCCTGTTCCCAAAAATCACTTTGTGTAGACAGAGTGCAGTGTTTGTTTGAAACAATGGCTAAGGGGCTCTTGTAGTAGAGACCCACTCAAATATTGGCGTATATTGGTTTTTGGTTTGTTTGTCAAATACTATTGTTGTGTGCTTGAGCAAGACATGTCGCCCACCTCGCCTGTGAATGGGATTGGTGGCGCAGTTTGGCCACCATGTTTGTCAGTCAGCGCCAGGGCTTAGTATTAGTATTAGGAGAAGAAGAAGAAAGGCCCACGACGTTTAGCTTTTATAGTGTACTGTCGTTTCTTTTAGTTTTTAGCTGACCACATGCACTCAAGAGATGCTGCCAGGACCCACCATGATCCTAGGATGTCAAGCGGCAGCAACATTTGGGTAACAAATGTTCACCAAAATTTCAAAAAAGGCTGTAATCAGCCAAAGTTGAATGTTCATGGTCAATGGTCCATTCTCAAAATGCACGCTTAGACCAGTGGTACCCTAGCCTGGCCTTAGCCATCCGTAAACTCCGGTCAATTATCATTTCCCTACATGTACGTCTGGGCAGTGACCCCCAAACTGGAGGAGTGGGTCCAGCAGATTCCAGGAAATACATCTCGGTCCAGAAAAGTGCAGCTCTAGGAACAGGAAAGATACTGCGCATATATATATATATATATATATATATATATATATATATATATATATATATATGCTCTGTTGACGGGGGCTTAGTGCCTTAGTGGGTCTCTCATGGCAAACAGGTCCTAGGTGACGGGTCAGACAAAGAGCGGTTCAGAAGCCCCTTATGAGAAACCAACAGGCCTGAGAACCACAAGGCCGTCTTTCTGTGGACCCACCACCTGCAGGAGGAGCCATAGGGGCTGGTGATTGTGATTGGGCAGCTCCAACAACTGCCCCCACGACCCGGAAACGGAAAAGAGGAAGAAAATGGATGGATGGATGGATGGGTAGTTACGGTTTAATGTGAAAATAACTAAAAATCCGCACACCTGCTCACCACAGCGTAGTAGTTACAGTTTAAACATTTGTTTATGTTTGTATTACATATTACTCTTTCATAAATGTTGCTGAGTAACACCACGTTGAGTTACTTCAGAGTATTGGCAAAATATAATCTGAAAACATTAATAAAGCGAGCAAATTGCAGTCAAAGATTTCCTTGTCCTTCGCTTTCCCCGTTCTCTCGTGTTTTGTTTTGACGACGTTTGCTACACACCTGCAGATCTTACACACCAGTGTCCAACTTGATTTTTTTCTTATTTGGAGGAAGTTTGGCATTTTTTCGTTCATACATTTAAATGCACTTGTTTGTCGAGTTACCTTAACTGTGACGACTAATATATTACCGTTGTATATGTAATATGTTACATTCCTAGTGACTGAAAGTAATATATTTTTGTAACTTTTGTAATACATTACCCCAACACTGTCTACAACTAGGTGAGCAAGTATGAGTGACCGATCTCATCCAAGTCTGTCAGAGGACGGCGGTCGAGGCCCATGTTAAAACAAAAGATTATGATCTCGCAATGAGCTGAGGTGCATCTTGTGAGGTTTTCTGAAACATAAGGTCCTATCTGCAACAATTATGGCAAATGTGGCGCCTAAATGATTGATTGAATAAAAATGAAAATGCTCTGAGCAGTAAAACAGATGGGCCAATGCCTTTGGACAAATAGCCTGGGCATGTTATGCATTCTGCACAATCATAATTTACCCTAATACCCTGACTCTCCACTCTACATAACAGCGGCGGCGCGTCTAAAATGAAGCCGGTCATCAGGCCTCATTACACTGTGGCCGCTGGAACATGACATGAGCAAATAGAACACACGGCCCCAACACGCCCCTCTCCAATTACCGCAATGGAGCCTTTATGGAAATGGCAGACGTCAAACAGTGGCAGCTGCCTCCGACCTGCGCTACGGGGGGAAGCACGGGGCTCATTTAGAGGTTTCCGCTCCATATACTGTCAATGTATTTGTTATGATGATAATACAGTCTGAGTCAGCAAAAGGCGCAGGTGATGCTTGGAAATATGCAGCTCCAACCAAAAAGATATATTGTAGATAGACTGACTCAGATAAAAACTTTTCTTTTTGGACTATGCTGGCCTTCCGTTTTGAGCTTCATCTATATCACATTTTCACATTACTCCACGGCTCTGCAAAGGTCCTGCAGATGGATGCTCCTGCCTCCTGCTGGAGCTGCTGTCTGTATTCAGGATGTGTCATATCTGTATCCACAGGGACTCCGCTTTACACAAGACAGAGGCAGTTCATTTACCTCACGGCTCTGCTGGAAAATGTCACGGACCGAATATAAGATACATCCCACTGTGATATCATGATGTTAAATGGATGTATGGGCTGTTCTTTGATGAGGCTGTGTTCGGGAAAGACAATACTGTTTTCAATCCCCGCACCAGCGCTCCAAAAACCTCTATCTTGGAACAGCTTCATTTGAAAGAAAATGTAACTCACAGGCTGACAGGGTTATGAAGTCTGGTACAGCATATCCTGAGATGATAATATTTAGCAATTTGGGGTCTGAGAAAATATGAAATTGTGAGTGTCGCCAAACTGAAGTCTTTCTGATAGAGACTCAAAGAGCATTCCCGACTAATATGGCGCTTGTATCAGGGAGCAAATAATTACTCGACTTCTCTTCCCCACTGCTGCTTAATTGTCTTTTCAATATCCTTCACTTCTCACTCTGCAGGGGGCGCATCTCACACATTCGGAATGCATTTGTGCTTTCGAGCTGATCTGCACGCGTTGTTAGCTAATTTGGTTTGGCTTTGGTTTTCTAAAATGATATATTTCGCTCCACTTTTGGACGCACCTTATCATCAAGCCTGTGTCATTTTCAGATTGGGTTTTTAAAAAAGATTTTTGAATAGTTAAACACGCTGGCAAAACAACACTTCCTCTTCATCAGACAGAGACCACAAAGACATAACAATTAAGCAGCATCTCAAACATAATGTGCGCCTCAGCTACCAGAGCCTACCAGAGCATGTTCAATATTTCACATCGGATCCGTATGTGCCAGAATGTGAGAGATAGGGGGCCATTATTACCCTCCCTGTAGTTATCCTGGGGGCATCAGTGGGTCACTGTGAGCAGACAGAGGGAGGAACAGAGCCCCGGCACTGCCTGGAGAGTAGAGTCTCCAGCTACTGTCAGTTGCCATGGAAGGAAAAGTAGCTTGTTTTTGCGGTTTGTAATGCTGGAAAGGTGGGAGACCCCTATTTTATCCAGAGTACTTTACACGTAGATGCCAAAACACTCATAAAAAACAACATAGATGTCAAATAAATCTCTGGAGAACATGGTTGTGCAAAACTTCATACCTCATTCCTGACTAAATGTGTGCAAGAATCCGTTTCATTGTATCTGTCCAACATCGACGTGCTGCCCCCTTTAGGCTAGTGCTGTTACTGCGCCCTCTGAACGCGATCGAAGCCAATGGTAGAGAAGGATTGAACTACACAGCTCATGATCTGTAGATTCCTGAAATTAAAATTAGAATCGCTTATATAACAAACAATAGCACGTTTTAATAATAATGACAAATCACATCCCCCATTTTGGTGTCTCTCCTTTTTTCTCAACTCTGAAACTATTCCCATTTCTGCGTCAGTGTCTACTGTCTGTTCGACGTGCGCGCACTCTCGACAAGGTTACAGCAGATTACTGATGAGGCGTCTCTCTGACTTTTTCAATAACGCATTATTCAGAGCAGAGCAATGGAGACAAGCAAGATGAGTCATTCCATCACCGCTTCCAGACAACTTTGGGGAAATGTTTGTGCGCATAAATCACGACGTCAAAAAACATACTCAAACCGTTGCACACATTTTTACAGCATCCGTAGCCCAAAACATGTGTACATTTGTTTGCGTCATTCAGGCAGATTTGTGTAACCCTGTCCACTTTGCTTGTTTCTTCTGCTGATTCTATAGATTTGGATTTTATTGCATCATAGAAGGAAAACTCGACCTTTCTACAACTTTTTAAAGCCCATAATCCATCACCGGACCTGTTGTGAGCAAACCAGCATTAAATGCACCTTTGTCATGCCGCCATCAATTTGACAGCACGCCATTAGCTGAAAGTGAATGCTCGTTTTTTTACTGCTTTGTAATTTTCTCTATGTGAGCAGAGGGCTTTCTAGGTCCATTTGAAATCCGGACTAGTCCAGTCTCATACTCATTACTCTCTTTTCTTTACATACTGTCCACATTTTAAAATATCAATTGTGAGGTGCCCAAAAGAGTGTTTTCAAGCCTCCATTGTGCAGGATCTGTCCACTTTAATACATGAGCAAATGTAAATCCCTCTCAAAGACACTCACAGGTTCACATTGTGGCGCATCGATTCAGCAGAGAGATGGAGGAGCGAGGGGTGTGCGAGAAAAGGGCCAAAGAGGACACGAGGCACAAAGGCACTGTCACTGAATGAAGCTCCCAGAGCGCTGTGACGGCAGAAACACCGAGGTATAGACAGCTGTGTTAGCACCTCACAAAAAAGAAACATGACAGAAGTGGCAGCGCAGTCAGCTCCTCAAGAGGGGGCAAAAGGAACTCCAAACTTCCAATTATAAATAACGGCTTTTGGGGAAGAGAAGCGAGCGGTGCATTGTTGTAGAGGGACTTGTTTACAGTGGAGATGCAGAGATGTAGGGCATTCTCGCCACAGACTGAGTCCCAGTCTGTGGGCTTTGTCACGGGCTTTTGCGTTCGCGTTGGCACAGAAAGCCGTCAGCAACAAACCAAAGGCGCTGAATAATACACAAGCAGGTCAGCGAGCGGAAAGTGGAAATGATGTCAAAGAGGGGAAAAAAAGTATGACGGGGATGAATAAACTCGTCTGTTGCCGTATCATCAGTAGATTGTTAGTAATAAAGCTGTATATAATAATATCGGAATCTCTCCTTGGTGGCAAAGGAGAACTATTGTACTATTGTACGTGCTTTTTAGTGGTGGGGGGGAAACTAGAAGAGACTTACAGCCACAGGGAGAATCAAAATGCCAATGGAGCCCAGGGGCAAAGCAATACCCTCTCACTTCATACCAAGAAAGCCATGAGTTCAATTCTGGGACGTCTTTGTGTCGAGAGGGAAAGAAGGTGAAAATAGAGAGCATACTGGTTAAAAAAGGCTCCCTAAAGTGTTTCAACTTGTTTATTGTGTTGTTTATTATACATTAAGATCAAGGGATCAAGAGATTGCTGTGTGTGTTCTTGTACATATGACATTGTGAGGACCAGTGTGAGTTGTTAACCAACAGAGTGAGGACATTTTTAGAAAGTGAAGACATTTTGGGTGCTCCTTCTTATTTGAAGGACTTTTTGAGGGTCTAGATGTGGTTTTAGGGTCAAGGTTAGGGTTATGAGTGTCCCCACTAAGATAGCAGTACAAGATTGTTTTTGTGTGAAAAACCGATGTAGTAATGTACTCTTGCTGAAATTCCCCAACTCCGGAGGGCTGTAAAAGCACAGCTAATGGCTTCTCCCCAAAGGCACATTCACAAACACAGATGGGAGGCTGCCGATGACCTGATACATGTGTTTCCAAGCAACCCTCACAGCATCCCTTACTGTACGACTTTGATGCAGCGCGCCTCATTGTGAGATGAAACCAGACAAAAAAAAAAAAAACTGGAACGGACAAACAAATGAAAGAGCTTTAGAATATTACAAAGAGTGGCTAATTTTTCTTCAATCACAGCTAATAATGCTAAATGTTTTTGCCAAAGATCAATCTTAAAAGGCTTCTGTGTGTGTCTGGGGTCACATGCTGCTTCTGGTTTATGGATAATGAGCAGCTTATTAGATCTTTATCGTACTGTCATTTCCCCCCTGCAGATATTGGGACACGAGTGAAAATAGGAGAAAAAATGTTTACTTTATAGTCTTTGCGGCGGAAACAAGTGTACAGCAATACCGGAGAGAGAGGGATCAGGGTTTGATATGTAAATGGTTAACTCAATGTGACAGCTGTGCCGATTCAGACCCAAAGAAAGGAACCAAGGTCTCAACAACATGTTTGGCTGTTACTGTTGGATGACTTAGGCCAGCCATTCCCAAAGTTCGGGACATCGATCCAAAAACTTCTCGGGCCCCCCAATATATTCATAATTTACTCTATTCAAAGGATGTACATACAAAGCAGAAGACCCAGACCCCGCTTTGGAATCACGAACAAGAAGCTAACAGGCTAACAGGCAAAGCCAGCTATGGGCTAGCACCACTTAAACAGTATTTACATTGCCTGGCTCTGCCATACTCTTCCCTGTCCATTCCACGCAGGGAATGAGTCTGGTCACAGAGCAATTGGAGCATTTTGAAGGGGCGGGCCTAACACGCACAGATTGTCAGTGAAATAAACCAATTAGCGGAGGTGACGACAGCTGTAGTCCAATTTTAAAAAATATGAAGTGAATACTAACTCACGCGGAGAACGCGAGGCAAAATCCTCAACTACTTCACCCATGATTAGTTTTGGCTAATGTTAATGTTAACTGAACTAACAACATAGTGGTGCAGCGAGTGACGTAACCTTGTCATTTCTCTGTGACGGTCGTGATTGGTTCGGCCTTAGACGCCAATCAGCAACTTGTTCACTGTGTGTGGCCAGACCCACCTTCTTTCGCGCAGAAAGAGATGGGTGTGGTTCATCCGGCTAGTATTAACAGCAAAGTTTGAGTGAAAAAAATGATCTCCATTGTTTAATTGGATGTACAATATCCCCGTCTCCCCCTGTCTTTTCTGTCAGCGTAGTATTTACTCTCACGGATAATTAATGAGTAAAAAACCACAACATGCTACGATACCTGCAGTGGCGCTTATGTCCTCTAGGGGCATGAGTTACTTCAAGGTAAGAATAATTAGAAAATTTGGCTGAAGATTACGGGCATTAATAGGAGGGGGGAAAAATCTATTGCAAGTTCTTTCATCTTACAAGATTAAGGTATTTTAAGCATAAAAGTGTCCAAGATTGCCCATATATTCAATGACAAAAACACTGGATCGAGCCAAGTGTAAGTTGCTGGTTTTATATATGATGATTTATGATAGAGTTACAAAGATGTTTAAGACTTCTTGTTTAATTTTTAAATAAGCTAGTTATAGGTGAAAATGTATAGTAAAAATGTATGTATAGTAATCCATATCTATACATTTTGTTCCTTGATGCTGTTTTAAAGCTTTCGAACAAAGGTAGGTGGCCAACATATTTACTCAAGTAAGAGTAACGTTACTTTGAAGCCATTTCACTCGAGTAGATGTGGAAGGTGGTGACCAAGACTCAAGTCAAAGAAAAATGGAAAAACAAAATAATTGTAAAGAAAAAGATGCACAAGACGAGCTACAGTTTAACAGATCAAAAGGAAGCACTTGAATATTCAAATTCTTATTTTGGATACAGACCGGATGCGGTGTATCACTGGGAAATGTAAATGTTTATCACATTGATTATGGGGTCGGCGTATATAAGCTTTCTAGCTTCAGCCTACTCCTTTTTTTGAGCTTCAATAATTGAAAAATATGAATGTGAATGCTGTAAAAAGTTAAGAAGAATAAAAATTAAACTAAACTAACAAACCAACTAAGGTATTAATAAGGCACTAAGTGTTAATAACATGCTTGTAAAGTATTAGCACACTGCTAATTATACCTCTATCTGTTAACATACTAATAGGGCATTAATAATATGCTAAGCCAACCCTAAAACTAACCCTAACCCTAAAATGATTATTAATACTTAATGAGCACACCTTAATCTAAAGCGATACTCAATTTTGCCTTGCTTTTTGCTGTTCAAAGCCATATAACTCAGGCAGAAATTAGATATTGAAAAATCCGATCCAATATAAGATAAGATAAGATAAGATAAAATAAGATTATCCTTTATTGATCTCACAACGGAGTGTAAAGTTTGGCGCCTGAAGGAGCTACTCCTTTACAATTTCAATTTCAATTTCAATTGACAATTTCCCAAATAAATCTAAAGAAATGTTCAATTTAGTGCAATATTTAAATGCTGTATTATTAAACGCTGCACTTAGTACTGCTTTCAGGTCAAGGTGAGAATAATTTGAAACTTTGCCTGAAGATTACGGGTATTAATAGGAGGGGGAAAAAATCTATTGCAAGTTCAATGATCTTATAAAATTAAGGTACTTTAAGCATAAAAATGTCCAAGATTGCCCATATATTCAATGACATTTTTTTGTTTTTATATGATGATTTATGATAGAGTTACAATCATAGTTTGAGGCAGGCAAAAATAGTTTTGCCTGCAGCGTCTCCGGTGAAGTGGAAATGGGTTGACAGGAAACACAGTCCCTGCATTTTGCAAAGAGACTCGTGCCACGGCTAACACGCATCCAGCACTACATTTGTATCTTACAGCTGAGCTCACAGTGACTCTCACCAGGTAAAATTAAACGCAGCATGGCTTACTCTTCCCTTATTAGGAGTGGCACATTGTCCCGAGCATGTAAAGATACAGAGGCGGGTTTCCAGGCAACGAGATGAATCTACATGAATTACAATGCGCCGGGGCGTCAGTCAAAGCCGCGCGTGTGTGACAGTAATCACAGCAGATCACACTGACAAAGGGACGACAAAGATGATTATGGAGCCGCTCTTTCATCCACGTGTGCCACTTGCAATAACCTCTTAATTATATGTTTTATTGTAATATGAGGAGAATGAAGCGGGTTCATAATGTGACCAGACTGAATTTGATTTTTTGAAATGATGAAAGTTAATTGTTTTTCAAATGGATTCTTATTGTCTTCTGGAGCTGCTGAGCAAATGACAAATATATTGCTCTGGCATTTCTGCAAAGCCCCAAACAAGCCCTTGGTATCAAACGAAAGGCGTCCATCTTTGTGTGCTTTTATACAAAAGATACACACTAAATATTTCATCAGTTATCTATAATGGATAATGGTAAGCTGCTCTAGAATTTAGCCAAGAAAGCAATGTGCGAAATGTATTTGCTATGGTCCCCTCATCTCTGTGTCGTCTGAAGTGGGGGCAGAGGACATGATGGAGGTCAGGTGCACCTTGTCATCATCGTGCACAGCAGAGGGCAAAATGAGCAGACGAGTCTTCAAGGACACAGCAGATGTTGTGGAGGAGGCTTGTGAGGAGGAAGTGTGCTGATCCCGAAAGACCAGAGAGCAGGGTGGTAGAATTGTAACGGTTCTATACATTATAAATACATTTTTACAATGGGACACATCTGTTTAAATGCTTCACGTCAGACGTAGCTGACTTTCTTTTTTCTTTTTCGTATTTGAGGTCTGAAGATCTGAGGCAACAGGAGAGAGAGTAAGGCAGGCGTGTCCAATCTTTTTTCATTAAGGACCGAATATTGAAGTGCATAAGGTGTGGAGGGCCACAGATCGGTGGTCAGTGCAGTGAACATTTCAACTGAGTGCTCTTAGCAGAGTTTTAACCCGCGCCCCACACCTTTATAGGCTTCACCTTAAAACCAGCTCTTTCCCGCAATAGATTGTTAGTTTCTGAGGTTATCATTGTGTAGACTTCTGAAGCGTGTCGTAAAAAGAACCATCTCAGGTAGTCTGAAACAGGGACAACCCAGGAGGCACCATTTCAGAGCCTGGTCAGATTGGCCAACAATGACAGTGCAGAGTCGCAGCGGCTCAGGACTAACCCAACATCTGAACTACGCAAAAATTACTTACTTATACTTACTTATATTGTTTAAAAGTCTATGATTTAGGTCTGTTCTGTTTAATGCAGCTCTGTGTCAGACACAGGCCCCGCCCTGACATAATGAATGGGCAACTAATTCACCAACTGTTTGTTCTACAAAAAACATGCAGAAATATCATGTTTTTTTGTTTTGTTTTTGTTTTTTTTAACCATTTTGGACAGTTTTTAATTTTATAATTTACAAAATGTCTGAGCTAAAGATCCCATTGAAAGTCGTGAATTTTCCTCAGACAAATGGCTTACACTGGATTTGCCCTTTACAAACTCGACTTCTCAAAAGTCTTCTCAAAGCCCAACACCATTACTCATTCACACTGCCCGGTGCTAAGCTACTATTGTAATTGTATTGTTCCCTACGGGGACAATGGAGTTCACCTTAACCTTTACCTTGATGGATCATAAAACACGCTCAATACAAAAAGCAAGTAGGTGTTCTGGTTCCAAAACCAATGAGCTAAAAGTGAAGAGCGAGAGTCGCGATTCGAAGGGGCCAACCTTCCCACGATACTACCTGCTCTACCATCTGAGCCGGCTTGTCGGCTTTATGAATCCAATAGCACTGATTGTTGAACATCAGTGCAGCCCGACCCCCTGTCTGGCCTGTTTCCAGGATGTGTGCGCTCCTGAACAGCTGGGCCCACTTGCGTCCACTGCTCCTGCTCCTCACTGTAGCCGTGATTGTGGGTTTAGGCCTGCCACATGGGGATTTGCCATTACACTTCTGAGGCTCACCACACTTGAGCAAACATTGGTAAGCAGCAGCCCAGCTTTAGCCATCTCTGTGCTGGACTCTCCCATGTCCCCATACAAACTATCTTTCTGACATTGTTATTTCATTTTTTGCATTGTCCTTTTCCTGACCAGCACTTTCCTTTAATATTTGTCTCCATATACTGTACCTTTGTGTTGTAAAACCCTTCAGAGTCCGATTCAGACACCATGTAAAAATGTAATGGTGCATTTCAGGGGTAACTTGAGGTGGGACAGCCCTGACATTGTTCAGTGCAGACAGAACAGAGCTGCAGGCAGGCTCACAGTCCTTATCCTTATGCTTTAGGGATTGGACATTGTGAGCTCCTGATGAAAAATTCCGCTCATGCCGAAAAGGTGTTTTAAGACAAAATACTGCTACAAAACCAAGACTGTTTAGCTCACCTGACTTGCATACTGCTGTTGTATCCCTGGGCAGGACGCTTCACCCATGTCCATAGCTTCAGCGTTTCAGTGTCACGGCAGGAGCATCAATTGCCAAGTCTCGACAAACCTAAAGGAATGAAGGGAGATGCCAGGATGTAAAAACTCAGGACTAACTAAAACGTACATTTTCTGGCTTGGAGATGAAAACTAGAGTTACAAGTTACAACGGAATTTCATCATCCCCTTTCTCTCTGCCTTCGCCCCCAAGTGCGTCTGTGCTGTTGTGCAAGTCTATGGGTTAAAAATAATACATAAAAGCACATCCAAAAGTTTCTCCACGGCTCTATTTCTGTAGCAATCCAAATCCAGACCAAATGTTTTCTGTACGTCTGCTTTAAACAGTCCATGCAAAGGAACACATTTTTCCGGTCACTCTTCTCAAGTCCCGGGACAATTTCTTTCACATTCGTCCAGATTGAACAGATCTATATACGCTGGCAGCCGCTATCTTTGACATAAAAATGATACATTGCTGGGTCAACGCCGTCTCGACTCGGGCCGTTCCATCATTCCCCTCTTTCTCTCTCTCTCTCTCCACATGATAACACTCGCCGACGCCGCTCGTCCCGTCGCATCCCGTCGCATCCCGGGGAAACGCACTTACGAGCGCGGAAATTAGGTCCATCACGTTGGATACAGTTGGAGGAGCACTGGCACTTTCATTATCAGCCAAGAGCCGAAAGAACCAAACGGGAATCGAGAAAATAATTAAATAAATCGAGGGAGGTCACGTGCAGGATCTCTGAGTATATACGTGGCTGTCAAAGTCATTCGGTTTTGCTTGACGTGAAAGTACATGGAGCTTGAAATGCCGACGATACAGGAATCAACCATTATGGCTTTGGCGATTTCAGCCCGGCCAGGCTGAAGAGGACACTAAAGGAACCTCCCATGTTCAAAACCATTTCTCGACTTGACTGGCATCACATGATGTATAAGGAACATGAGCCCTCTTTCAGCTTGGTATCCTGGTTTGCCTCCCTCACTGTGATGACTCATATGACATTATTCCATCAGTTTATTTTTCTCTTTGTACCGATGACAGAGCCCTGATCCATTAGGCTCAAATTGGTGGTTGTTTTCACACTGTGACGTTTGTCAAGACAGCTCAACTGCTTTCGGGAGAGGTACAGAGCACATTCTTAGGGTTCTTAAAATGATCTTGGCAAAACACTGTGAGAAAAGACTGCAGCAAGTCTATTACAACCTACCTTTATTAACTTAGCAGGGAATTTGTATTTAAAGCTGTACCTTTTGGGCTGGAACAGCTAAAGAAAAACAAGAAACACAAGTAAGTACAAGCCATATAAACATTTTCAAACATTCCGTACCCTCTACAAAATCAATTCTGACCCATTTGATCAGAATTTGATTGATTCCTGTTTTGCCAATTGGTGCAATAACCTGGTCATTCAGTTTGTTTCACGAACTCCATTCTTTGGTCACATTAGTTTGCCTAAAGGCTATTTTTGTTGCTGTTGTAACTTGGATGTATGCGCTACAGCAGGGGTAGGCAAGTTTGTGTCATGGAGGACCGAAACACACAACTGTAGCCCAAAGTAAAGCACCTTTTTTCTACAAATATAGGTTTTGCACATAATATATGACCTAATGGGGTGTTTTGCTGGGAAATGTGAAAATATTGACAGTATTTTACACATTTTAGAGTCCTTTTCATGTATTTGGTCTCTGATTTATGAATAAATGTCCAAAGGCCAAAGGTTTTATGCTGGAGGGCCGAATTTGCCCCCCGGGCCTGACGTTGCCTACCTCTGCGCTACAGCATTTATTGAGGTTGCCATGTGTGGAAACTTGGCCTTGCAGTCGGGAGCATATAAAATAAATATATGCATGTGAAAAATTGAGCGGGTTTGTAAGACGTAGAAACGCATTCTGAAGCCCTCGGAAGTTGTTGAATGGGGGAAAATCCAGTTCACGTAATTGCGCACTTGTTCGGTTCAATCCTTGATCCGTTCTTTGTCTTTTTTTCCTTTACTTGTCGTATCCCGTATAGAAATGGCCATTTTTGAAATGGAGGATTTGTACAAGGACTGTCCCGGAAGCTGCGGAGTTTATCTCCTGCAAGCGCTGGCCTCTTTTCAGCTTTGCATGTGAATTATTCAGGAGCGAATGAGCCGGGGCCAATATCAACACTCTAACCTTGGGCCGCCAGCCACAGGTCTTTGTCGAAAGGTGACATTTAATTAGGCCACGCGGAGATCTCTTATCTGCGCTTTCGATTATTCACCGTAGAATCCCGCTAATCCCATGCAGGAGGACAGAGCAGCAGCGCGTCGGCTCAAGGTCTTTGTTTTGCCCGTGGTGACCTGGGACTTAACGGTGACATTCAGAAACGGGGATGAGTCAAGACCTCACTGCAACCGAGCCACGTCAACAAAAGCAAACGTGAGAGTTGAATAATTTAGATGATTATTTTGTGCCATAATTAAAAGATGCCAAACCATGAATAATTGAGGCTTGATATTTCACATCCTAAATAATGAAAGCGAGGACTGGGCTTGGTCAGGGTTTTGAAAGGTCCAGGAGTGCCCTCTGCAGGCTTTCATCTAACGGCATGGTAGCAAATCAATGGCGCCTTGATGATACTATGATGGTGATGGATTATAGGCTTTAAAATGACAGTTTCGTCTTGCCTCCATGACGCAGCAACATTCAGATGGGAGTGCTTCATCTGTAGAAGAAGACACCACCAAGTGAACAGATTACTCCAAACTATGTGAATGTGGAGAAAACCCAATATGCACACGTCTCCTTTAAGTTTAATAACATGCGGCGATCGATTTCAAATGTTGGGGATCACAATATAAAAGGAAAAGTGTTTTACTGCGACGGCGACTCGTAGGAAGCAGAAAAAAAGCGGGTGTGTGTTTTCAGGTTAGAAGAACACTTTACTGCGGTTCAGCACTATTAACCTCCCGAGACCTTTTGTTCACATGGACGACCACCGTGAACAATGAAACTGTAATAGAAAAGATTGCACCACAAATGGGCGCAGAGAAAAGCACCGCGCAGGCTCCTTTTTTCAGGTAATTTCCCGTGTCAGTCAAGCCGTTATTTGCAAATAAACCAAACGGAAAACCAATGTGAAACTATAAGCCTCAAAGCTCCATTTAATGCTCAACGAAAACTTCATGTTCAGCCCATCCCCTTCTCAACAGCTCAGAAAACGGTGCCTTGCTCGCCAGTGAAGTGCTTTATGTTTTGGTCGTGGTCATAAATGGTCATGTATTTGAACTAGAAGGAGACAGACTGGATATGTGGATATGTCAGCTCTGTTCCAATAAAAGGAATAATACACAGTACACTTTATGTGTGGAGAAAGGCCTGTAGCCTCCTGTCCCCTGTGATCCATGTGGAAGATTGAGCTCAAAGCGTCTTTGTTCGTTCCCCACCTCATGCCCTCACGCAGACTCACAGTCACAGATGTTCCAAACAGAGCAGCGTGTGTTTGCCGACGCCGTCTCAGAGCTCACCTGTTAAATGAAGCTGGGGTGCGATGGACCAATGTCTTTTTGTTTCTTTTCATCCCAAAAGAGGCCTATCACTTTGCAGCGCTGTGTGGCACCGCGCTAACAACATACAATTACAATCACTCGGCGGCTGCAGTTGCCCGCCGCGCTCCTCTCTCTTTCAGCTTGATTGGCGGCTTCTGTTTTCAAATGTCGCTTTAACACTGTACCACCTGTTTACGCGCCAGTCTGCTGCTCAGATGTCAAAAATGAATAATAATCTCTGCAGGGTTTTTGATTATTTTAATATTTAATGTTGGGCTCTGTGAAACTAAATCTGGATCTGAAATCAGCGCAGCTCTGAAAGATTTTTTGCCTGAACGATGAACATGTAGTTTTGTTGAAGTGGCCCAGGACCACAAACCAAAACTGATTCAGAGGAATGAATCTAACTTGAATCAGTGTTGCACAATATTCCGATGAGTGAAATTCACTACATTGTTTTTTTGTTTTTGTTTCTTGTTCTGCTTTTCCATTGTTTCTTGGCATGAGGCTGAGGACGAGTGAATACAACTGGCAATGGTGAAGTGCTCTCAAATATAATAACCCACTTCTGTCATGAACTGCTGGCTGCAGCTCAATGATGGTCAATTAGAGCCAAGAGCCGGTGAACTGTTGGCTGATGTGATGAGTGATATACTTGCATGTTTCTTGTCAAGGGTGGGCAAATACAGTTACAGTTATTGAGAATACTTGACCCTATGTGACGAGTGAGAAGTTACCGATTTTTAGGGATTAACATTAACGTTGTAGTATGTGCGTCTAGTTGGTGCAGTATTTGTCGGGTTTTTGAAGCACCATGTTTCTGTTTCCAAACAGCACGTCTGCTGCTTGTGTCTAAATATACTCTTGTTCACATGTGAGGCAAGAGCGATGAAGGCAGTGCAGTCCTGTGTTTCAGGGGGCAAAGATGGCACCTTGGTTAAAGACCCCCTTGAAAAAGAGATGGTTCATCTCAACGGGGCTATCCTTGAAATAAATGATGGTAACGACGTAAAATTAAGTTATAAAGCTTTTAGAAAACAACTTTTATGAAACATTTACAGAGCATCTCTTTATAACTGAATATGGTTTAAACCTTCCTAACTATAATTCAACCTGGATAGACTGTATATTTTTGGCAGTAGACATCAGACATCAGACTTAAATTTAGTATGGATGGGCAGGTTAGAGGTGGAGATGTCTTGCCCGGAGCCTGGACACTTGTGGTGGTATGAGAGGCCTGAGAAGGATTCAGCAGGGATAGCAGTAGAAGGAAGAGGTGGAGACGGGGTGGAGGCGGGTCGCAGCACAGCTGGGAAGCGAATGAACCGAGGGCGATGATTGGCTGCTACGAAGGTGTGGCTCTGTGCGGATAGGCTGAGGTGGAGGTGTGACCCTCACAGACACGATCACTGACTTGATATACAGTAGGTGATGCTGAAATTTGTCTCCCAGGTTAAATTTACGCCTAGGCTTCATAACAAATCCCAAATATAGGGATGAGGCGCAGGGTTGTACAGCAAGACATGCAGCATCTATTTAGGCAGCTTTAGTGGGACTTATAGATTTTTTTTCCTGCCCATTGTCCTCTATCTTACTCCTCTGTGTGTCCTATTCGTTCCCTCTGTTCCTCTGTTCCTATACAGCATATTTGTCTTATACAGAACCGTCACAATGGGGAAGCTGACCAGGCAATAGACTGGGGCCGTGAGTTGAAAATGTAGTTAAACAATACCAAGTTATTAATCATAAAATCAGCCAAATGAGTAAGACGATTGCCATGTGGAGCTCCCTCTGTTTCTGATTGGATTTATTGTAAATAAAGCCTTGGTTAACAGCAGGGAGAGATGAGGGATGTTTTCCCTTGTACAAAAACTACTCATTTGGCAAGTGACGGACTCTGAGATAACTTACTTACAGTCAAAAAGTGATGATTGATCCCAAAGTCTATAGTAAGGCTAAACTTGACTTGTCCTATCTCCATATAGCTTTCCTCTTTGTCCTCTCTGTCTATGTCCCCTAACGACGGGGACCTGCGAGACAGAACTTTAGTGAGAGCCCACAAACAGCACTGTGGAATAACACCATTAATCTCTATTATGTTCTCTGTTATGGACGAAACAATCAGAGCGGAGCACCTCCACACAGCAGAATAATTTCTGTCCCCATAAAGTTCACTTGTAGCGTCTCATAGATTTTACGTATGGTATGCTTTCACCTTGTAGAGATCGTTTTGCCTTTATTGACTTCTGCTTCGGCAATTTGATTGTGCTCATACCTCGGCTCAGTTGCTTAGTGACAGTCAGTGACTAACTTGAAGATTCACAGTTTGATCTCATTGAACTCAGTTATTGCATCCATGGCTAAGTCACTTTACAATAACCCACAGTGTGAAACGTATTTGTCCTTGGGAGAAATCGGTCCTTCACACATTTCATGTCAGCGTTACTGGGGCAGTGCGTCAGGAGCATAGACTGTACATATAATGGACGTTTCCTCCTTACTCCTCCCTGTTTACCACAATGACCACGCTCGAGGGGGAAATCATGGCAGGTTTACAGACTCCCCCTCCCCAGCTCTGACAAGGCATGTTCCTAAAAAGGGCATAAGGGCGGGATCTTCACTGTAGACTCAGCCCTTGCGTGACGTGTAGTTCGCGCTTCTCCAATGCTAACAGTCTGGCCCTCAATAGTACGAGATTTCTAAAATGTTTTACTCTGAAAACCAGCCCGGTTTCTTTGATTTGATTTGAATTTGAAAAGCCCTTCTAGGGACGGACATTGCAAATTAGCCTTGGCTATAAATGTTGTAGTGCGGTACATGTTTATTGTTCACACATGTCCCTAACAAATAAATAAATAAATAAAAAACTATCCCAGCGTTATCACAGGAGGAATATCTAGCTCTAGATAGTTAAAAAAAAAAATTGGGACCAGGCTTTAAAGTTTGCCTGGGTCTTAGTGGATTGTGCAAAGTGCATTATTCTCATATTTCACGCAGCCCGACTGAAAGCTTTGAAAGCTGCTAAGAAGTGGAAAAGAAAATGATCGATATCTTTTGCAAGCTTCTTCCCTGTTGTGAGCCAGTGGCATTTCCATTGTAAGTACTAAGTTTTCACTCGTGAAATTACTTCAATACTGGCCACATTGGCAATGAATGCCAAGCTACAGACAAGAGCAGATTTTCAGAATGCCCTTGACCACATGTCCAAACTGCAGAGTTTTCCGTGTTGAATCTTCACCTGGGGATACACACAAAATCACACTCGCCTATTCACCTCCTCCTTTGACTCTTGCTCTATTTGTTCACTGCACTATCGGCTCGCTCCAGCCTCGGTGCATTTGTGCCCTGGGATTGTGACTAAGTCTCCGAACAGCCTTGGAACGCATTTAGGTATACCTCACCAATCAGGCACCTCTGCTCCAGCAACAAAGGCGCGCGTGGGCCTTCAGAAAACATACCCGCGTATCTAAACGGATTGAATGCATGTGGCCTCAGTGCGATGTGCTCAACCTCGCCATTCCTGACTTATATTCATCGATAATGTTTTCATCCACGGATTAAAAAAGACTGCGTGGTTAATTGAGTTGTCACTGTATGGGTGGATTTTCGCGATAGAGGAGAGATGCTGACATCCGCTGGGGCTAAGGTGAGACACAAACGGTTCAGAGCGTTTTCAATTTACATGTAATCACGCGGATAGTGTTATGAAGACATCGCACCGTCAAACAAGGCCAGATAGAGTCGCAATTGGAGAAAGGATGCGCGTGTAGTTCAAGGCGAGTTCAAGATCCGATGATGAGTCCAAGTCAGTTCCAAATCATCGGTCTGAGTCGAGTAATGGGTTCGGAAATTTCAACCAAATAGTCTGTTCACTCATGTACCACATCTCTGGGTCAATGCCTTTGAATTTATGGTGCCGACGTCCTTCGAAAGGGACCATTGGCCTCACAATTGAATTTTCTTGCCCCCAGATTGTGTAGTTTGCATTCTTTCCCTTTGAAGAAAGTGAGAGGCGTGGACAAAGCACACAGCTCACTGCTACACCATGCTCAACACCACAAAATATAATCTAATTTCCTTTTAAAGAAAACTCATTATTTCCCGATTTGTGTGCGTGTGGGGATCCAGTGCTCTTGCGATGATCACTGCAGTTCAACATGAAGAAAGACAAGCATGTGTTTTTGCATAATAGGCTATGCTTAGAAGGGTCTTTGTTTATTATTGTCTCTGTCATGATTCAGACAAGCTGTAATGAGAGTAGCCTACTTTCTTTTCTTTTTTGTAAACCGAGGCTGAGTTGAAAGTCATTAGTGGACGCCTTCGATACTGCTCTCGCTACACAGTTTTATAATTGGCTTGCTCTCTTGCCCCGCTCTTGTTTATTGTTCGACGTATTGCACTTCCCTATCCCCCCCCCCCCCCCCCCCCCCCCCCTCTGTATGGCAAACAGCATGCGGACACTTTAATATTTTATGCCTGAGAATGCTTAGTCGGTGGTTCTGGAGTCTGTGACAGTCACTCATACAGTATTGTCCACTGCCATACCAGCTCCAGAGTGCACTTTAGTTCCAGCCACGACAATCATTGAGATGGGGAATTCATGATCGGGCTCCATATCTACTATTTCCATATCTAGTTACTAACACGAATCCGCTTTATCAAAAACGATTTAGTAAGGCATCTGTCGCCGTGATTAGCCAACAAAACATTCAACAACAAAGCGTTGCATAGGGTGAGCAAATGTCCAAACAAAAAGCTTGAAGATTGAGCATCGGAGCATCTCAACTTGATGACTAATAGGTGAAGGTATTGGGCCAGGCAGTGACATGCAGGAGAGAAAAGGAACGTCGATTGCTAGGAAACGCAGTCTTCCAGATTGAATTAATGAATTAAATCACAATCCGAGATTTCACGGCTGTGCGAATGATGAGTTCTAGAAATAGACCTTCCAGGGCGATTCCTCTGGGTGAGAGACTGTATTTGTATTCCTGCATAACTACGAGCATTACCTGGGGGAATTGGCAGTACCCAGAGGCGGACTGCTCCACTCGCTGAAAGCAGAATGTGATAGTGACACAAGGGAGAGCGTGTTTGAATCCTGCTCGAAAACCTCTAGACATGAATGGAGACAAAAAGGACGTTCTCTTTCTTGTGCCCTTTCTCCAAAAATGACGATCATAACGCCTATGTTTGCGCCCCGATAGGAGACTGGGGACTAGCGGCTCGTATGTGAATTTGCATTACTCTGAAACTAAATTCAGGATCGGCGAAAGTGAGTCTGTAGTTGGAGCAGTTGTCCATGAAATCAAAGGTAGCCGGTTCAAATCCCATCTCCAATTGGGTGAAGATTGGCAGCCCTGCTTCCACACATGTGTCTTTCCACCACTGGGTATGATTTCATGAATAAAGCATGGAAGTGTGAGAAGACTTTAGAGTGTCTGGACAAAGCACTACGGCAACAATTTTTCATTTTTTCCCCCCCATTCAGCTGAAATTCTGAATGCGTGTCTATATAGACGGTCAATCGGAAATGAGATCTTCATGGTATCGTATTAAAAGCGGCAGATTCTCCATTCAGAGATAACAAACTATGCCGATAATGACTTGCCCTTTAATTAACATTTCAAATACCGAAATACCGAAACCTATTATAAGCTCGCAGAATCCAGAATTCTTGGGGTAATAAAAGAATCCTCGAAAGGCGGAATGACGTGTCGCCGCTCAGATCTCTCTCTCTTTGTGCTTTGTTTACAGGGCTCAAGGTGCAACGTTTAAGCTTGAAACAAACGTGTGATGGATTGTCTTTCAGCTGTCAGTTCATTTGCATACGAGGCAAAAACAAATACGCGCCGAGATTAATCTTCTCTTTGAAAACAGCCACAGGTGAGTACAGGTTGCGTGACGTTTTATAATCTGATGATACAAAATGCTAATAGGAGAGGCATTGATAAAAATAAATAAAAACGCTTGGCTGAGAAATTTCATAGTTTAATGGCATGCTGGCAAATCCATGACCCTGACCCATCATATATATTATCTTTGGTTTCACGTGGACAGGCCCTGTAATTACAGAGATGATGAAATAACATTATTCCCGTCATGATTTCGAAGAGCGATAAAACCGAAGCATCAATTAGCCGGCAGCAATTAGCATGGAGGGCGCGTCACAGTGAGACCAGGAGACGGATGAACCCTATTAGCGCAGCAGCCCTTAGCTAACACACTCGGCTCACTTAGTTAACTTGCAGCTGGCGGCTCCTCTTTAAATCACGGCTTTCAATTATTGTTGTGACTAATGCCGTTCGCGTGCACTTTTAGCATTCCCGTGTCACTTCTAATGAGCACTCTCTGTCTTTGTCCATTTGATCGCGTCTCAGTTTAAAAGGTTACCCCGCGTCTTAATGACACAAACAAGAAGAAACACACCCAGGCGGTAGCATCATCTCCGGTAACCACGGCAACAGGGCGAGGATAACTGGACAATATAGGTGAAGCTTAGCGTGAGGCCGCTTCTCAACTCGCTGTGTCTCTCGTTGCCTTTCTCCGAAGCTATCAGTCAAGTCCATCTGCCTCGACGACCTCAGCCTATGCAGTTGCCATGGAGATAACGACCCCCGCGATCTCCATTAGCGAAATTTAGTTAACATCCCGGCAAACCGACTCATGTCCAAACAGATGGCAAATTCCACAAATATCCTTGAGCTCCCCGTTGATGCAGATCTGCAGGTTCTCTTGTGTTTTTGTGTTTGTCTGTTTTTTACCTTCCAACATCAAAATAGTTTAGCAACAACATTTGCAAATCAATGAAGCAAGGAACCTATTAAGAATGCTGCCTTCAAAGAGCTTTTAACGAAGGTATCTCAAAAACATACCAGTGAGTTTTGTGGGTGTCTATTTCAAGTATAATCCTGCTTGGTGATAATGTTTGCTGGTCCTGTACTGGCACTGAAATCAGGAAGTGATCCGTACATGTGTTTATACACCTTCACCAAAGCCATTCAGATCATTTCAGCACTTAAATTGCTGAGTCTGTCTTTCGAAAACTCCTCTTTCCCCACTGTCAACAGCAGAGAACCATCAGATACCTAACCAATATGTTAAAATGCAAGGTGAAATTGTTTCCCCCATGCGGATTCATTCATAAATATCCATCAATGGCAACAGGAAAGAAAAAACCTTTTAAAAATCACATGTTTTCTTCAATAGCTAACCAATACAAAGTGTTTTGAACAGCTATCAATGGGCACTCATTTTTCTTCCTTCACATGCTGCACTGTAAATGGTGATGTCTGGGTTTTGGGGGATTAAGGGAAGCACGGTCTGCAGAAGGAAAAGTGTTTGTCAATCCAGCAAAACGGCTAACAACAGGATAGTTCATTCAGCAGGGAGGTTAAGTTGATGTAACACCACTGCAATGTCGCCGCAGAAAGTGTGTGTCTGGATGGGAAGGTTGACCAGTGGAATAAATGTGTTTACAGAGAAGAGACAGACGGACAAGTAAACGTAGGACGAGATCTGTCTGTCTAAAAATGAAGAAATAATCTCATGAAGGTGTCTAACAACAGAAACACAACGAAAAACTAAGCTTCTTAAATATACAGTGAGAACCATATGTTTACATACACTTCTTTTTTCCTTACTGTCTTAACTTTTATTTGTTTTTTAGGTTTAAATTATTTCTAGTTGTCAAATTCCAGAAGAATGAGAGAAAGAATTTTCTACAATTTTTGATTGCTTTTTTACAAAGTCAGAAGTTTACATACACTATGATTACTATACCTTAAACAATTTGGGAAAGCCCAGATGACTTGTCCTTGGAAGCAAAAGTCCTGTTCATCCTTGGGTGCCATTTCCAGACACTTGAAGATCCAATTCATTGGTTCAAACTATGATGGAACCTTGTTTAATAATGTGTTTTATCTTTGTGACCTAAAAGCCCCTTATGGACAGGTGTTGAAAATTAGCACATGTGCGATAACACTTTAAACAATGCATCTGGTTTGTCCAGTGTAATTGCTATGTCCATATTTACTAAATAAAGAAATGAAATGAAAATGTCCAGTCATCATACAGATCAGAAAGAAGGCGGGTTCTGTGTCCCAGAGATGAACGTGCTGTGTCTGAAATGTGAATATCAACCCAAGACCAAATGCAAAAAGACCTGGTGAAGATGCTGAACCTGTTAAGAGTTTGTCATTATCCAGAGTGAAACAAGTCTTGTACCGACATGGGCTGAGAGGGAACTCTGCCAGGAAGAAGCCCTTACTCCAAAATAAACATCAAAAAGCCAGTTTGGAGTTTGCAAATAAAAAAAAGGGATGAAGATTTTAATCATTGGAGACATATTCTGTGGTCTGACGAAAAAAATATATACATTTTTTGCCATAAAGACCATCGTCATGTTTGGAGGATAAAAGTAGAATCTTGCATCCTGAGAACACCATCCCAACTGTAAAATAAGGGGCGGCAGCATCATGCTGTGGGGCTGTTTTGTTGTGGGAGGGACTGGTGCACTTCACAAAATAGATGACATCATGAAGAAAGAACACTATGTGGAAATATTGGACATCAGCCAGGAAGTTGAAGCTTGGGCTCAGATGGGTCTTCCAAATGGACAATGATCCAAATCAAACTGCCAATACTGGCTTAAGGATAACAGTGTTTTGAAATGATCATCTCAAAGTCCCGACCTCACCAGTTTGGAAGAATGGACCAAAATTCCTGCCAACTATTGTGAGAATCTTGTGGAAGGAAATCCAAAACGCTTGACTCAAGTTATACAGTTTAATGGCAATTCTAGAAATTCTATCTCTTAGTCTTCTGGCATTTGACAAAGAATTAGAGAGAATAGAATAGAATTCAATTAAAATGAAAAAAAAAAAAATGAAAATCTGTCTTTAAATGAAGTGTATGTAAACATCTGATTCTCACTTTACTTCTCACACACACAAAATAACACAACACATAAATTGAACACAAAGTGAACATGAGAATAACTCACCACTCATGCTAAAACGTCAGTCACCCAAGTCCAGTCAAAATGTCCAAAAATGTGTCCATTGAAAGTCCCTTGAACGCAATATTCACAATCATCATCCCCATGCTACTGTTGAAGGACTTTAATTCTTTGAACATTTTTGGGTGTTTTTCAGAGCGGAGCAACAAAAAAAGAGCCACGGTCTGAGTGTCCCATAACAAGCTGAGATTAAAGCGGCTTCAAATAATCAATGAAGTATTATCAGCAGAATGGGCTTTTGGTATTCCCCGTTTTGTAAAGGGCCTGCGGGGCTTGTGCATAATACATCACAGGAGAAGCTGGTCAGCTATTTTCGAGAACACTGGTAGAAAAAAAAAAGGGAAAAAAATGGACAAAGGACAAAACAAGATGGGATTTTTAGGCTGTGAGAACACAAAGTTGTGCCGCTAAACCCCAGATCAAACAATGTCGCCATCAAGACACTAACGTTGTGTCATTTTAGGGACGACATATGCAACAAGCACTACAGGGGAAAATAAACTGCAACAAGTGCTAATCTAATAATGTGCATATGTATGAGAGGGCTAAGAAAAGGGTATGTTTACTAATGATTTCCCCAATTTTAAAGACGTGTTGCTGAAAATATTACACCATATTCCTACATTGCATTCTACACATATGAAAGGGCATGTTTTCCTGATACAAACATTTAAAATTCTCCTCTCGTTGACATTATCCGCCATTGATTGGAGCTAAGTTCCTGTTTCCCCGATAGCTGCCGATGACCTTGAAGACTTTCGCTCCTGCACAACAGGTACAGCACTGAGGCTATTCCAAAGGGTTATTGATAGCCGCTCACACAGCTCACTTATTCTGACAAATGTCATCCCCCAACAAGCCATCACTCACAACAACGACCGTCACAATTGTCTCACGAATCGCTCCAAGCCCTGTGGAGATTTGCGCGAACATATTGGGGAAATACATAAATGACACTAGAGCGCGTTTTTGATTTTGCGACCCCGTTATCTTTTCAAATGGATTGAGATTAAGTTTACAGCATGGCTTTGAGCACCACTCGCTCTCAGCCCAATACAATCACTCGTATCACTCTTAAACTGTCAATACTGTGTCAATGAGTATAACCTCTCGCTCGCCAATCCAATCAAGAACCCACGCGGTCAATACGTTCCTGCACCTGGAGGACCTTCGAGGCTAACATTTTGTCCTGACACTTTTTAATAAGACCCTTGGGGAGGTTTTTTGCCGGGGCGTTAAAGCTAAGGTGCTTCAAGCGTACAAGAACTCTCCTGAGAGTAGGGCTGGATAGCAGTTTCTGTAATGAGGTCGTACTATTCTCTTAACTGATGTTTTTGTAGCTTTTAGCCATGTTATAATTTGCTTCCTCGTAGTGATGATGTGATATCTGGCTCTACAAAAGGAGTCAATTCTTTGGGATCCGATTTTTTCTGTCTCATTTTATAACTATCCGTTGACATTATCTGGCATCTAATACCACATGTTTTGTTGAGCTTATCCAAAATTACAGCAGGGTCATTTTTTGCCCTCTGAAATAGGTCCCTGTGGTTGCATTTTTGTGTTAAAACAGGCAAAATCAGTTTCATGTTAAAAAAAAAGAAAAGAAAAAAGAAAATCGTCCACTGGTGTTGCCTGCTCTGCTGCTCTGTGAAGGTCATGTTTTGTGTCAGTCGTGTCTGATTGAGTGGGCTTTCTTAAAGGAACAGGCCTTTATGTTCTTGCCTGAGCTTAGACGAGTTGATGCGTAGCTGTCTGGTCTTTACGCGTGCGCTCAGTCACGCAAAAAGATCAAAGATGTTGAAAAAATTGGGAGGCTGGAGTGCTACTCAGATGTAAAAAGTTGTATAAGTTTAGTCTTTTGGGTGCTCTTCAGTGCAGGGATCCGTTTCAGCAAAAAATCAAACAAACTGAGGCACTCCAAAGGTAGAAATATTAAAATGACTTTATTTAAACATGGCTAGATAAGGTAAAATTGCCAACGCGTTTCGGCTCTAGGCCTTCCTCCGGGCAAGCTTGCATGTTTAAATAAAGGCTTTTTAATATTTCTACCTTTGGAGTGCCTCAGTTTGTTTGATTTTTTGCTGAAACAGATCAAAGATGTTGTTAGCATTTAGCCTCTCCCAGTATATTCCTATGGACCCAAACGGGAGTGAAGTTAGAAGCAACCAAGCTATTCCATGTTTTTCCTATTTAAATACGGTTACATGACTAGTTATGAAGATATTACTGTGTGGACGTCGAAGTGCTCCTAAGGTGTTATTACGCCATACAATATAGTACCACTTTTTATCTACTTAGAAAATTGACATGTTTCACTTTGTGTAACTATACTTGGATAGTGTAACCACTCATGTAACCATATTTGAATAGGGAAAACGTGGAAGAGCTTGGTCGCTTCCAACTTCACCCCAGTTTGGCCCCATAGGAGAGGAGGAGAAGCTAAATGCTAATATCTTTGGTCTCCACCAATATATTCCCATACTGAGAACATATCTCAGGTAACATATCTCAGTATGGGAAAAACAGTGGCCTGTTCCTTTAAGTCCATCTCTTGCCTCCCACCTGCTGATGCCACGTATCTCATGGGCTCATGCTGATCATTTCAGCACCACACAAACTGTACAACTTTTTTTTTTTGTTCAGCCCTCTCGCATGCTCAGAAATTACTTGCTTTCTTGTTGCAGCTTAAAATAGCAATGTGAATGTCGACGATTTTACAAACCCAATAAAGGATAGCAGAGAGCTTTAAGAGAAGCGGCAGCTAATGTTCCCTCACAGTGGGAACACTCCTTGCATGATGTAACTGCTCCCAGTTAAAAGATTGAATTGTGTCACCCACAGATTTCAGTTCGTCGCTACTTTCCACTAAACGTTGTTGGAAACTTTTTTGCAAGACTAGGACCACATTCGCCACACTACAGCATGCCAGGGTGATGCGTTTTTTGTGTAGCACCTGGGCCTTTGTGTAAGCAAACGCTAAAAGCATCCCTGAAAGCATGTTTTTCTGAAGAGTCTCTGGGATCTAATCGGACGTGACCCAGCTGTTGATGTTTGGAGGGTCAGGCGCACAGGCAGGCACCGGAGGGTACAAAGACGTGACAAGGCATCTTTTCACATTTAAAAGCCGGCAGTCCCCAGGCGGACGCTCGCGCTCCCTCCTTTGAGTCTAATTACGGCAAGTGCTGCAACGCGGAGGAGCGGGGAGATAGAATTAATCTATATAACTAGCATTTCCGCCCTCCTCCTCTCAAAGGGGCGATGGGGCCCGGCAACGGAATTAAGGAGCAAGGCAAAAGAGCAGAGAAGAGTGTGCAACCAGACTGATACACTTGTGAGGGAGCTGTTTCAAGCCCAGGCTGCACAAACAAGTACCTATCAGTTATCATGTATTATTGTGGTTTCCTCGCTGTTCCCCTCTGGCTAGCGTTGGCATTTGCAGATATCTATATTTGATTTCTTCGCCTTTCATGTTTGATACGCCGGCACTAAAATTAAATCCACTGCCATCAGACACGGCGGTGTTTTAATAGCAGCGCGTGATGTTCCTTTACAGGCCGAAAGAGCCTCCGAATGTGTAGGATCCTACGGAGAGGCTTTAGGTGGAAAGCTGGCTCTAAGTGAACCCTGTATTAAAGTGCTCCGGCTGAGTACGCAAATGGGCAGTTTGGGTTAGCGTGCCGTGCTTTATTGTCCTTCTAATTATGTTTCCAATGCAGTGGCCAGGTTTTATATGCGCTGAACAGCACGCTCTAAATGGAGGGCCTGAATGAAACGATCTGTACAAGAAGGTGCTGCATGAGAGAGCTCGGCGCCGGCTCGATGGGGTTTCTTTAATCAGATCTGAGGCGACGCGCTCGTGGGCGTGTCCCTATTTTTATGCGCATGATGGGGACGCCGATGAAATTATGTTAGTTCCCAACAGACCAGAAATGCTGCAAAGTAAGTGAGTAATGTGCTTACAGGGGCGTGCCCCACAGTGGAGGGAGAGCGTTTCCACTTTAGTCGCAAAGTTTTCTGGCACATTTTAAGTCTCATTATGGTACATTTTGATTTTGGGGCGTACTGTGTGAGAATGGTTTTCAGTGTAGCCAACAATTTTTTTTCAATCTCAACCAATCTCTCTGTGCACCTCCAAACTTTCAATTTAGCTACACATGCTGCAACCCTTCCCTGAACCACTTACACCGTTCAGAATCACCTAAGTCCATGCCCTATGCCTAAGGAGGTGTACAGTTTCATACTAAACAAGATGCCTAATGTGCTCCACTTGCTGAGGTCTAAAATAATCACCTGAGTTTGTTATTCCTATAAGCTACTCATCAACCCGTTGCTCATTACTCATCATCTCTGCTGAAAGCTTATTCAAAACAAGGATTGTTCTCTGCTGATGACATGTTTGAAGTGGGTGAACACCGAGCGGTAACTCAAGGTACTTGAGAGCAATTGCGAACAGCGGTTTGGTTATAGCGAAGCTTCATATAATTGGAGCTACACTTTACATGTGTTGACTGACATTCTATTAAGTCCCAATGTAAACTGTGCACTGAACACCAGCACACGCCATTAAACACAGCCTCCAAAGTTCATTCCGCTGGTGACATTATCAAGCTGCCCGTGCTGGTTCATAACTATTCCGCCCTCCCGTACAGCACAAATCCCATCTGTACTGCATACAAAAAGCACTCCAAGGCACAGTATTTTGGTCCTTTTTCACAGTTACTGGAGTCTATGCACATGAGACGAAAAACACAAAATTATGGTTAGATAAGATCCACTTTTTTTGTCCCGTGCATTTGCCCCATCCTTCTATGTCATGACTGAAGGTCAGCCGCCACACTATGCCATCTCCAGATCTTACGCTATTTGTTTTTATAGAGCCTATTGTTATTTGGATGGGGAAACTGAAGCAACCCAGACACAGGGGGAACATGCATACTAGCCACCACTGCTCTGCCTTTTTAAAGGTTTATTGCCCACTCCACGCTCTCTGCAGAGAAAAGTGCGCTCACTGATAGCTTAAAGCGGTTTCTCTTGTATTGAAGTGCCCTGAAACGTCTGCCAGGCGGGAGAACCGCATATTCCTTATTCAGTAAGTGATGAGGCTTTCTGATGATTTTCTTTGCCTGCTCAAGAACCATTTAATCATACGTATTATTTGATAAAGATGGGTGTTCATTTTCTCCATTGTGCTTTTCGCAAGGCCTTTTTGCCCTTCACAGTGAGAGACTCAAACAAGGCAGCCACCCATACCTGATGACACTCTCCAGCACAGCATTGTGAAAATATTATGATATTGTTCACCCTGTCATGAGTTACAAGGCTTTTCGGACCGCATTATAAGAAGGATGGTAGTCCTCGCACCACGAAGATTTGAACGCTTCGACCTCTTAAAGCACTCCAACGTCTCCAGCCTAGAGTGGACTATCATCAGAAATCATCAGAAAATGTTATCGTTCTGAATATTTGTGTGGCAAACTAACTCTAAGGCCACACGCTGCAGCTCTGCAGTCGGGATCCTGACATGTTTCACCTTTGTAAAGTTTTTCTCCGCATATGCAGTGCACTCAGGGCTTGGTAAAACTTGAATGTCCTTTTGACACACCGCTGAAGTTTAGTTCACACCTCCCTGCCTCTCTCCATCACTGCTCAGCCATAGTCTCCCTGCTCCCCTCAGGCCTGGATAAAAAACCCTCCCACATTTCTAAGTTACACTGTTGTAGTTCAACCGGTGACTCTGCATTGGCCTTTAGTCAGGCTGTGCATAAATGTTTATCTGTTGGGAGTATTGCAATGAGTTGGCAGTCGTTCAAGGACTCCTCCACCTTTTGCCCTCACTCTGCTCAGCGTTTCTCACTCACATACATTTAAGCGGATGAACTCTGAACAAGTGCCGGTGCAGTTTGCGGAGAGTTTCTCAGTGAATGGAGCGTGGAGTGGATGTGTTTAAGGACTGGAGATGAAGTTGTAACACCCCCTCTGGGTCGATCACCAGGGTACAAGGAGACCAAGACCAAGAGAAAGTTTTAGGTTCGTTTATTTCATAAAATCACTTAAAATCGAGGAGCAGGTTAGGCAGATGTTGTTCAGCTGATGCCCTTAGGAGTAGGAGGAGCTTGGTGGGGACATGGTTGGAAGGAACTTGGATGGGCTTAGTGAAGGGCTCTTTTCCAGGGGTCCAGGCTGAACGGTCGGCATACTCCGCAACATGGCTCCTGGTCTCTGTGCTGGTAAGGTGCTATGACCCCAGCAACCACACGCCGTCCCAGCGGAGCAGCCGACTTGCCCTTAGACTGGCCTGGACCCCTGGTGGACAAGACCAAACAAAACAATGAGGCAATGTTAAGAAATAAAACATTCAACTAATACATCTTAATTTATGAACAAGCATGAGTGAGGCTACTGACCTGGTGGACAAGACCAAACAAAACAATGAGGGAGAACAAAAGGTGCACAGGTGTTTTTATGATTAAGGTCCCGCCCCTACTAACTGCCCACTTAACTTAAGATATGGCCATTGGCCCACTGCAAATAAAGAAAACACCCACAAAAGAAAATCACACCCAACTTAAAGTGGCAGTAAGGGAGACAACCCGTTACACCCCTCCCTGTTAAAAAGGTCATTGTCCCAATGATGGCTCTGATGCTTTCCGCCTCCAGCAGTGCAGTAGATAGAGTTCTTGTAAGGCTTCATCAGACATGCATTTTTTGGGTCCAGTTTCATCTCTAGATATGACGAGCGACTATGGCAATAGAATCACAAATACGAGTCCAACCGCACCAGCAGAAACACGAGGACCAGAGGCCGCAGAAGCAAAGGCAGGGTCTGGCCAGAACCCCCACCAGAACTTTACTCAACCCCATGGCCATCCGTTTCGTACAGCAGATGGTCCAAAATTTAAACTTAAGAATTCTGTCACATGTCCATTTCATCCATAGCTCCACATTGTATCAGTCTTGCATGACATTGATTTAAACACTCCAATCTTGCTGTTACTTGACTTCTTTTCCAATAACTTAATCTTCTTTCCCAACTCACCCCTCAGATGCATTTCTCAACTCCTCCAGATGGCACCACAGCAATCATTTCCATTGCCCCTTGAACTTTCCTGTTGAGCCTTAAGATCCTTGTTGTCTCAGGACAACCGAGCAAACACGTTCTTGTGGTTCAATGTTTCTCTCCATGAAGTTTTTCCCATTCATTAAAAATCTATTTTGCAGTCTTGAGTCTGTTGGCACAATTAAAATCTCACCCTTTGCTTTCCATTCCAAACAGCAAAGAGTTAACTCTGCCCTGTATTACAAATAGTCTCACTTCTCCTTTCCCCATGCAGATTTCAGAGTCTTTAACATAATTGAACATGCTGGCCTTCGCAACATTGCAATGGGTTTGAAAGCTGCACTGCATTAGCTCTGGAAGTGGACGCCTCCCTGTTTTGCGACGTGTCATCAGTCTCAGGTATGGCTCCTTGTACTTTCTGGTGATCCTGCCGACCAACGCCAAGTTGTAACACCCCCTCTGGGTCGATCACCAGGGTACAAGGAGACCAAGACCAAGAGAAAGTTTTAGGTTCGTTTATTTCATAAAATCACTTAAAATCGAGGAGCAGGTTAGGCAGATGTTGTTCAGCTGATGCCCTTAGGAGTAGGAGGAGCTTGGTGGGGACATGGTTGGAAGGAACTTGGATGGGCTTAGTGAAGGGCTCTTTTCCAGGGGTCCAGGCTGAACGGTCGGCATACTCCGCAACATGGCTCCTGGTCTCTGTGCTGGTAAGGTGCTATGACCCCAGCAACCACACGCCGTCCCAGCGGAGCAGCCGACTTGCCCTTAGACTGGCCTGGACCCCTGGTGGACAAGACCAAACAAAACAATGAGGCAATGTTAAGAAATAAAACATTCAACTAATACATCTTAATTTATGAACAAGCATGAGTGAGGCTACTGACCTGGTGGACAAGACCAAACAAAACAATGAGGGAGAACAAAAGGTGCACAGGTGTTTTTATGATTAAGGTCCCGCCCCTACTAACTGCCCACTTAACTTAAGATATGGCCATTGGCCCACTGCAAATAAAGAAAACACCCACAAAAGAAAATCACACCCAACTTAAAGTGGCAGTAAGGGAGACAACCCGTTACAGATCGAGCCATTAGAAACAGCAGCCTGCAGGGGCGGGAACAGCGAGAAGAATCTCTGCACCAGCGTATTGTGATTCAGAACTTAACTCAGAGGTAGAGTGGAATCACTGCAATAACTGCGTCCCTTTTATTTATGTTTTTAATTCTCTTTAGAGCTAGACCTCCATTAAGTCTGGGACATACAAGCTGAGTTTTAACCCAATTTAGGGCCCGATTTTTTTCACGGGGGACTGGCACTTCTCTCAGCCAATTATTTGTGGTGACAACAGCAGCGTCCAAACCTACAAATCTTACAGAGGGCATGTCATGCACTATTTTGGCACATAAATCTGCTTTTGGGCTCTACAGGGCCAGGAGAGTTGGAGACAGGTTGGAGACTCGAGTTGCTGCTGGTCATGGATATGTCTCCGAGACGTCCCCTGGATGTTAGGCAAGTCTCCAGGTTTGATTTCAAGTCTCTATGCAGTCTCCATGGTGGCGCGGTCAAGCAGTTGTGTCGGGAATACCATACCAATAGCTATTTATCATACTGGGTCATGCAGTAAAGTCATACTACCTCTGCAGTAGGCTTGACTGTGGGTGCCCTTCCCTAAACCACTGAATGTTTTGCTTACATATCAGTATGACGCTCGACAGGGTATTTATCCCTCTACTGTGAAAGCAGAGGAGACTTGAATGGTAGGACTAGCGCAATGTCTCAAGTTCATGTCTCCGGGTCCCGTACCAGTGGTAAATAAACTTCTCCTGCATAACAGATCCAGACTCCTGTCCATTTTTCATCTATCCTCTCGGACACCATTGTTATTTCTCAAACATCAACCTGTGGGACGTTTCTGTGACTTCTCTGCAATGTCTCCGAGACCGGTTGGATACCTAGGAGATCTCAAAGAGGCTCCATACATCTCCCTTTGAGATCTCCTTGGTACCTGACAGGTCTCTGAGACATTGTGGGGACCTCACAGAAACGTCTCACAGGTTAAAGACAACAAATAGTGTTCGCAATGTTGCCAGAACTGCTTGAGACCGCATGGCCCTCTTGGAGACCATGCCGACACTTCACTGAAATCAAACCGGCTCGTTTTCACAGAGGATACCTGGAGACTCACCTTATCTCCAGGAGACGTCCCAGCTAGTCTCCAACTAGTCTCCAGACCGGTTAGATAGGCCTTTTGTGTGTGCGCAATCAATACGAGTTGCGGTTATGTTGATTCGCAACATTTCCACAACTCCGTTCCGTTTTTTGTTGTGGGGGGGGGGTTATGGGATTATGGGCTTTCTGAGTTCCATCTATTACGCAGCAAATTGCCAGTAGGTAAGTATGAATCTTGTACATTCCTAAATCAATGGCGCTAAGTACTAATAGACCAAAACCACCAAGCACCAATGCCACGAGGCAAGAAAGCAGCATGAACTAGAGTCCTACAGGTCGTGTGTCCAGTCATCCACAGCCATAGCCCTGGAGCAGATAACAGGTCAGATCGCCCCGAGATCACAGAGAAACACATAAATCAATACTCCACTCCTCCACTTTAATAAAGCACATACACCGTCCGGGACGTTTTATTACAAGCCCCGACTGATGAAGAACCATATTGCCGCTTTTATCCATCTCTGGAGGTTCCAAATAAGCACCAGGTCCTGGGAAGGAAAAATGGAAAGCCCTGTGAGACGATGCTATCGGCGATGGCTGGGCTTATCTCTCTGTCTGCATGTGACAGGTGTGTCCTTGTTTTTCTCTCTCTCGTTCTCTCTCCAAACACAAAGACCGGGGGAACGCTTTCTTCTGCTAACCTCCAGAGATCCTTCTTAATTAGATTTGGGTCTCGAGTCGTCCGTTTTGATCTGAAAACCTGCTGGGATTTCCTAGCATGCCGTTGGATGACAGTGGGGTTTTTGGAGGTTTGTTTTCCTCGGGCACCGTAAAAAAAAAAAAAAAGTAAGACCAGTACTTAAGTGATACTTGGTTTTCAATACGGATATGAACGATACATTTTCCGATACCTATATTGAAATATTTGTCATCAAGAACCAGACGACAGAACAATAATGTGTGCAAGATCTGCAAAGTTGCCATATTGGGTTCATCTCCAATGTCAACAAATGTGTGAAAAATGTGGAATAATTTGGGAAGAAATAGGGAACAATTATTTGTAATAAAAAATGGGTATAACGTTCAAGGTTCATTTGGTCAGACGCTAGGGTTAGAGATGTTGAAATCTTTACCTTTACATGTTTCAGCTGGTGATGATGGCCTGCAGATGGCGGCTAAACAATGACATTTGGACACATATGGACTTTTATTTATAAATTAATTCATCGTTTTGATATAAGAATGTCGATAATTGAGACTTGAGGTAGTTGAGATTGCAATTTCGATCATTTTTTCAGCTGTCTCCTGTGTTTGAGACGTTATTCTACATTCCACCATGGATTTCAGAAATTCCCAGTTACAGCTGAAAATGTAAAATAGAACACCCTTTCAACCCCCAAGTTAACAAAATTCATTATTCATTTCTTGTGGACTCGAACGCACAAACTCTTTGACTTCTGACCCTTGAGGACAACTGGAACACGGTGTTAGGGCTTGGTTCCTTCATCCACAATGCTTCAAATTTCCTGTATTACAAATACAACTTTGATGTCTTACTGAGGGAAAAATAAAAAATAAACGTTTTTGCTTGTTGGCAGGCTTGAAGCAGCAGGGGGAATGTGACAAAAAAAGAAACTGTCACAAATGCAGGAATAGACGCTTGAGTGATGGGGTAATGTCACTTTTTTTCACGGTCATAAATTGAAATATAACAAAGTGTCTCCTGCCTGGTAAAGGGCACGATGTCTTTGCTGTGGTCAGAGCAAGAATGATCAAAGACCAACTCTCATTAAAACAGTCGACAGCGCCGCATTGCGTGGCTGTGATTTGAGGCTTTTATGCAGTAAAACAGAAAATCCAGCTCTACTTAAAATATTGTTTGCAGTTTTTCGTAGAGGACTTTTCCGTGATCAAAGGCCTGACAGTTGTCTCATTCTGTGGATAGGAACAATTAAAACCCGACTGAAGTTGCAATTGTTTGGGATACTAAGATAAAACAACTAAATAACCTGTTTCCATGGTGTACTTGTATAAAAACCCGCCAACCCTGCCGTCGGCTGCTGGATGATGATGACTGACCGACTCCATCATTGCCTGTGCGACCTGTGGACCCCCAGACACTTCTGCCTGGATGACTCCCTTGCCCTTCCCCCAAACCATAATCACAATACTTAACAGAAAATTGCAATTACTTGTCTATCCAAAAGCCGTTCACCTTCGTTCATATTGTGTCACAGTAGGGGCTAATAAATCTGTGCAGTGTCATCCAGGTGATCAGGGTGACATTTTACTTTTTGTCACAGCGCTCCCTCCACTAACACCTTTATGTCCTTATCAGGCTCGGTAATAGCACCGTGACATTTGAAGCACTCTCAAGTAAGAGAAAAAGGATATTTCCGCCGGTGCAGTGTTAACCAGCATTTCGACATTATTTTGTGATAATAAACTATGAGATTCTGGCATTTTCACTGAACATAGACGTTGACAGCATGCCTCTCCTCCCCCTCATAATGCCTATTATAACGTCAGATAGAGATGAAAGCCATAATTAGTCCTAGTGGGCAGTGCGGTTGGAGGAGCGTACCTTTCCTCGCCCTTGGGAGACATAACCGGGATTCTCGACACTGTAATAAGTGAGCTAAAAATAGAATGGGTGTTTTTATGGATCACAGGTACCGGGTGAAAGATATCGTTCTGAAGTTTGGACAAGGTTAGTTCTTTTATCAGATCATATTCTTTGATGTGTGCTGTAAGAAGATTTATTTGGACAAATCTATTCAAGGGTCTATTAGCAAAATTACCTGTTTTTTTTGAGTGGGTACCTGCTAGGAATAATATGTGATTGAATGACATTGTATTGGCACCACTGTGTATTTAATGCAATCCATATGGAGCATGCGTTGACTTTTATTTCATTGTCCATAAACTAATTCAGACTGACCGAGTCTTCTTTCTCTCTCGGGACAATTCCTGCATGTGTGAGGCGCATGGCCTTGTGTTCACTGAAAATGGTGAGGGAGAAGAGTTATACAAATTGTTGCAAATGTGGCCAACAAATCAATGCATGGAACGATGTACGAGGAGCAGAGAGACACGCAGACACACAGAGACACAGAGAGACAGAGAGACACAGAGAGACACAGAGAGACACAGAGAGACGCAGATACACACAGAGACACAGAGAGACAGAGAGAGACACAGAGAGACAGAGAG
Organism: Gobius niger; assembly: GCF_951799975.1. NCBI lineage: Eukaryota > Metazoa > Chordata > Actinopteri > Gobiiformes > Gobiidae > Gobius > Gobius niger. The sequence goes on from NC_136867.1 coordinate 9,371,068, forward strand.
AGACACAGAGAGACAGAGAGACAGAGAGACAGAGAGACAGAGAGACAGAGAGACACAGAGAGACGCAGAGACACACAGAGACACAGAGAGACAGAGAGAGACACAGAGAGACAGAGAGACAGAGACACAGAGAGACACAGAGAGACACAGAGAGACAGAGACACAGAGAGACACAGAGAGACACAGAGACACAGAGAGACACAGAGAGACACGGAGAGACACAGAGAGACACAGAGAGACAGAGAGACAGAGACACAGAGAGACACAGAGAGACAGAGAGAGACACAGAGACACACAGAGAGACACAGAGAGAGACAGAGAGAGACACAGAGAGACAGAGAGACACAGAGAGACAGAGAGAGACACAGAGACACACAGAAAGACAGAGACACAGAGAGAGACACAGAGACACACAGAGAGACACAGAGAGAGACACAGAGAGACACAGAGAGACAGAGACACAGAGGAACAGAGAGAGACACAGAGAGACACAGAGAGACAGAGAGACACAGAGACACACAGAGAGACAGAGAGACACAGAGAGACACAGAGACACAGAGACACACAGAGACACAGAGAGACAGAGAGAGACACAGAGAGACAGAGAGACAGAGACACAGAGAGAGACACAGAGACACACATAGAGACACAGAGAGAGACAGAGAGAGACACAGAGAGACAGAGAGACACAGAGAGACAGAGAGAGACACAGAGAGACAGAGACACAGAGACACACAGAAAGACAGAGAGACACAGAGGAACAGAGAGAGACACAGAGAGACACAGAGAGACACAGAGAGACACAGAGAGACACAGAGAGACAGAGAGAGACAGAGAGATACAGAGAGATACAGAGAGACACACAGAAAGACAGAGAGACACAGAGAGACAGAGAGACACACAGAGAGACACAGAGAGACAGAGAGACACAGAGAGACAGAGAGACACAGAGAGACAGAGAGACACAGAGAAACAGAGAGACACACAGAAAGACAGAGAGACACAGAGAGACAGAGACAGAGAGATACAGAGAGATACAGAGAGACACACAGAAAGACAGAGAGACACAGAGAGACAGAGAGATACAGAGAGACACACAGAGAGACAGAGAGACACAGAGAAACAGAGAGAGACACAGAGAGACACAGAGACACAGAGAAACAGAGAGAGACACAGAGAGACACAGAGACACACAGAAAGACAGAGAGACAGAGAGAGACAGAGAGAGACAGAGAGATACAGAGAGATACAGAGAGACACACAGAAAGACAGAGAGACACAGAGAGACAGAGAGACACACAGAGAGACACAGAGAGACAGAGAGAGACAGAGAGATACAGAGAGACACACAGAGAGACACAGAGAGACAGAGAGACACAGAGAAACAGAGAGAGACACAGAGAGACAGAGAGACACAGAGAAACAGAGAGAGACACAGAGAGACACAGAGACACACAGAAAGACAGAGAGACACAGAGAAACAGAGAGAGACACAGAGAGACACAGAGACACACAGAAAGACAGAGAGACACAGAGAAACAGAGAGAGACACAGAGAGACAAAGAGAGACACAGAGAGACACAGAGACACACAGAAAGACAGAGAGACACACAGAAAGACAGACACAGAGAAACAGAGAGAGACACAGAGAGACAGAGAGAGACACAGAGACACACAGAGACACACAGAAAGACAGAGAGACACAGAGAAACAGAGAGAGACAGAGAGACAGAGAGAGAAAGAGAGAGAGTGAAGACGTGCCTGAGCTGGAACACACGGGTGGAGCAGAAGCAGAAAACCTGCTGGGGGGGCACTAACAACTCAACAATAGGATGTACAGCTCAATGGGAGAGACACAGCTGTGGAAAGACATTTCCAAAAAGAAAACCAACAGATGTTGAACCTGATAGTAGTAGTCTGACACATTCGTCTTATGGTCCTTCATCTGACCGACATCAAGCACAACATTTTGAATATTATCACCACTTTTGGACACCTTCGTGAGGCAGTCATTTGACCTTAGTTCATAGCGCCGATCCCGTGGGTGCTGCGGGGCTGGAGCACCCACTCAAATCTTTGGGCGCCCAGGCGAATTTGCCCTAATTACAAAATGATTCTATAAATATAGCCTAACCTATAAAGCCGGTACTCCCCTTTCTGCAAATGCACGAGCGCAGGGTGGTTTATAAAATGAATGTATGTGCAGCTGTGCCATTGTGCTCCACTCATTTAGCTCTATAGGCAGAGGGCCAGGCTCACACGGCCGGGCCAACCCGAGGCTGCCAGTTTGATCCTGACCCTGCCTTTTTTATATTCTCTTTTTTTTTTTTTACTGACCATCCACTGAGAACATAAATCGCCGCCTATGCTGTTGTTCATATGTGCTGACAGAGAAGATGTTGAACTCTGTGACAGTTTTTGTTTCATGTGGTCAGCCATTAGAGGTATATTAACCATAAACCCATGCATTTTGACGGCTGCCATTATTTATTCCCACAATAGAATTGTTTGGTGAATTGGACATTTGTACTCACTCCACTCTAAATATTTTGTTACAAGTAAATACATCGCCTTTATTATATCCCGCCTTTCCAAATCAGATAAAATAGAATCAAAGACATTCCCCACTTACATCTCTTCCCTCGTGGGGGTCATGTTGACAATGCACGCTATGAGCCGCTCTCATTTGGGGGGAGGAGCCTGCAGCCCTGGGACCGTGCGCAGACAGCGGTCTTGTCCAAAGCTGCGTGGGTCTCTCCGCTCTCCCGGTCGTGTGGAAACGGGCTCCGCGGTGCACCTGTGGACTTGCTGGGATTTATTACCACTTGTGCCACGCGCGGATTCAACTTAAAATATGAGCGTTGCCACGTGGAAACCCGGCGACACATAGGTAAAAACGCAAGCGCTCATCCATGCGCCTTTTCGCCTTGGATTTGGATCTACCTTTGTGCGTAATGAGGCTGTCTTTCTCCTGAGAGTGGCACACGGCTGCAGGTGCGAGAGAGAAAAGCACTGGAACGCCTTTTACCTTTTCTCCCACACCAAGAGCCACAAGGGGAGGCTGTACTGTCATCTCATCTGTGCTTTGAAGCCATTGTTGTTCAACCCCTCAAACAACTTTTTTTTTTTTTTCTCTTGATAGATCTCAAGCGAGAGAAAAAAAAAAAATGAAAGGCGGCTCTTTTCCACTCTTGACTCGCTTTATGTTCTGCAGGACAACGCGGCTGGGAATTACGATGCATCTCCTCCTCGCAGCGGTGGTCCTTATGCTGGCCGTGACTGGCATCGCGAAAGGTAAACTGGCACAGCACTTTCCCCCTCTCTGACCAAGATGCAGATTTGGCACAATTTTGCCCAGTGTAGTATGAAAAAAAAAAAATTAAAGAAATGTTTAAAAAAAAATGCAACAGTGAGATTGAGGCTCAGTTATTGTAAATCTAATGTTTCATGCATATCTGACTTTTATTATAGGATGGGAGTGCAGCCCCGGATGCAACATGGAGAATGGATTTTGTGAGAAGCCAGGGAAGTGCAGGTGCGTGTTGTGTGTATGTGTGTTGGATTTAACCGGCTCATCTCCCTGTGAGTGGAACTGGAATGCTTTCTGATAACGTTGCCATAAAAAAAAAAGAAAAGAAAAAAAAGGTGGATTTTTGGAATGCTTCCATCTGTGGAAGGCCTGGGTCCAAAACGCTGGCTTTCTTTGGTGGAGTTTTTGATGAAATGCTGAGACATTTTTTTTTGCAAAGAGCCTTGACAGATACAGGCAGCCAATATCATTTCTAGTTCAGGCGGTTAAATCGGAGGGAGACTCATTTATTTTAGGCACCAACCAGTCTCCGAATGACTGTGAGACTTTAGTAAAGCATTTTTCATTTAATGTTTTGTCGGGTCCTTTCTAATTGGCAGTAGGTTCTGTAGCTGTATGGAAATGTTTAAAAGTTACAGAATACTGCCCTGGGTATGTTTTTAGGGAGTATCAATATACATTTTCCGCATAATACCAAATAATAGTATTTATTCATTCATTCTGGATTCCCCAAATTCATCCCTGGTCCATCCCTAATATATCGAATAAAGTTGTGCTATCTTCAATCCTGCTTCAAATAATGGGAAAAGACCGTAAAAAAAAAATGATCGTACTGTACAATTGTGCAGGGCCTGTGTTGAGTGAAATACTCCACAAAGTACAGGAAAAGCGCCCTAACCGCAGTGCTCCCAGTCATCCGTCTCCCGCTTTGGGAGCGTCTGTGACAGTGCTCTTCCGCCCCGCGCTGTGGGCGAGTATTAATAGTTCAACGTTGCTCCATTTCTTTCTAGGTGCAAACCAGGATGGCAAGGGGAGAACTGCGACCGGTGTGTAGCGTTCCCCGGCTGCATGCACGGCTCCTGTGAGAAGGCCTGGCAGTGTGTGTGCGAGGAGGGCTGGGTGGGCAGCCTCTGTGACCAAGGTGAGTCTCCTCCACTGAATCACACACCGTGCACTGACTGGGTTATATATAGGAGACTATAGAGGCAAGGACACCCTCTGCACTACATAATAAGGTCACTTAGGAAGAAACACACCCACTGTTCTGTGGGATGGCTCCTATATTACAGGGTTAATGTGGCAAATACTGTCATGTCATGAGTTTTGGGCTTAGTGGTCTTCTCTCAAGCATTTTCTTTCAAATACCGCTATAATATCTGTATTGTCAGGCCACTTCAACACCTCCATTCTCATCAGCTTGTCTCATTAACTTCCCTCCTCATAGCAAAGGGATTGTCCCACGGGTTTGAGGACAGACCAGTCGCAGCCGTTCATTTCCAAGTGCATCTCTCAAATGTGGTAAATGTTCCTCTCAAAATAAGTCAAGGTGGTGGAGTATTTGTTTTTGAATGAATTGTTTTTATGGGACATTCTTGGAGGTCAAAACGCCAATGTTCCTGCGCTGTCTGAAACACAGTGTGGGCTTTGTTTTTAAATGTTCTCCTCAGAGAAGAAAGTGCGGCGGAGACATGACAAGTGAACTGATGTGTTGATTTGTTTAATAGTTTTAGGCACAGAACACCCAGCCTTGTTTGGTTCACAGACTTCAGACAGCAGTTATGGTTTATCCATATTGGAGTTCTTTTTGGAGCATCTAAATTTTAAATCTTATCTACGAGCAATTATCTGGCTATTTGGCTAATAGTGTGTTGCCATGGTTGCTGACCATCAAGGGTCGATCTATAGAATAGAAAAGGCATGTAATCTCTGCAGGCCAGGACACATTCTCAAGGGGCTTTTTAGACTAGATGCCCTTCCTCATTCAGCTGAAGACAGACTGAGCCTCTAAGTTCCGCATGAGACTGGAGGCACCGGATAATCACTGGATATTCAGGTCACATACACAGTATGCTTCATTAGTGTTTGTAAGAGCGCAGACTAAATGTAGGCAATTATATGAATGTGTATGCAGCATTAAGTCTTTGCGTGCCTTGAAGGAGGCCCAGACCTCGCATTGGGAACCTGAGATAGTGCTATTGAATCTAAATCTCCATGCATGTACTACGCTGTGGATCTAATTGTTGAATTGATCAGAACAATTACTGAAGATATTTTCCCTCTCGTAATTCTCAATAGAATAATTACCTTCGTCTTCTCAATTACTGTTAAAGGCTCTGCAGTAAATGGAGGACTGTAATTTGCAATTGACATTTCATTTGGAAATATATAGTACCTTGTTTCTTGAGAGTTATTAGGATAATTAATACCGCCATGACCAGAGATGCACACTCCACTCTTAGTGATATGAGCCATTTGCCCCGAGGACTGAACTAAGGATTTCCTTAGTAACCGACTGAAGGAAAACCACTCTGCTGCAGTGCTCCCCATAATTATTACCTGATTATCACTGCAGCACATTATATATTCAGGAGGACAGTGGTATAGAAAGCTGTCAAACAGCCAGTTCAAACCATCTATAAGCACTTCCTGCCATTGCGTGTCAAACTAGTTTGGCACATAATTAAAAACATTACAAGCTTTAACATTTAAGAGAGGCTTTTGTAGAAGTGTTAACTACAGGGTTAGCAGCAGGTTTTAGGATAAACCCCATAGAGATAGATCTGGTTGTTTTCAGTGGACAAACTGTATTACCTAAATAACTACAATTTACTAATTGCAACCATTATTGCAATGTTGATCTGATTGCTATTAACTGCTCAGCTGTAACGCTGTACAGGGCGGCAGAGTCCAGTTAAAGTCACTCCTGCAGTGTAAGTACAAAGTTGAATCTGTGCCTAAGGCAGTGGATGAAAGAGAAGAGATTAAAAGCAGAAAGTGTATCCAGGCTGATGGAGAGTTTGACCTCATGTCACTACATTGTTCAGCATTTCTGCAGCAGGATAGAAGTCTCTTTCCTTTGTAATTCCTTGTGTTTAGTTCTGGGGATATTTTTGGTGAGGTTGTGGGATGGGTGCACAGTATTGTTGAAATGTTATTTCTTAACGCACGACCGGACAACACTAAGTGCATAATGATTCAAAGTAATTTATTATATTTATGAAAGAAATTGTACCTAAGGTTTCATCACATGTATTGTTCTTTAGTGATATTATTTTATAGCAATTATGGTTTTCTTTTTACCAAACATTTCTTTGCTCATTCCTGTGAAACAGATCAACTTTAGGAAAACAAAACTCTATTCTCCTCCATTCTTTATACAGTATGTTTGCACACATGCAAAAGAGACTGTGTGCACCGAAGTAGTGAAAATGTGAAGGTGCCGTTGAGATTTGTATCTTTCATAAATGCCACTAATAATACACAGATTCTAATGATCTTTGGTCCCTTGCAGACACTCGACTGTGCTCCTCAGGGCCATGTTCTGCCAATGCCACATGCATCGAGACGGGCGAGGGGGGCTACCTGTGCGTCTGCCCCCACGGCTACACCGGCGACTACTGCCACCTGAAGAAAGGCCTCTGTCTGGAGAATAGGTAAAGCATACTCTGTCTCCACTTATTTCCAATTAGCTGTAATAATCAATACACTCTGCGCCGGCTGTCCGCTCTAAAGGCATCTAATCGAAAGCCCCTGTGCTCCAGTTGTTTGCTTGTTTGATGTTACCCGTTTGCTGATAATATATGATGGTGGTTTTCATCGGGGCTCTGCCCTGAAGATGTTGTTTCGTGTCGTTGTCCTTTATTGAAGCTAATGGGAGTCTTGCAGTTTTGTGGTTTAAGCAGTGTTTTTTGTGCTTAAGCTGTAAGCAAGAGCAGCATTCCTCATACAAAGTGGCAAGTAAGTGTCGCATAAATTGGCTTCTGGCGCATCATTTAAAGTTAGTTTGTTGTTCAGTGAGTAGACTTGGGGACTTTTGGGGACTTGGAAGCACTATTATCGAATGAAATTGCCTGGGCTGCAAGATGAATCACTAAAGCTTTGAAATTGCCATTGCACAGTGAAAAGTCTTGATTTGTAAAAGTCAACTGAAAATCCAGAGAATACTTGACAAAATTTGCTGTGAGATTTTTTTCCCCAAAAGTGTTAAAAACATGAATTTGTTTTGTTTAGGAGACAGCCAGAGTTTGTTATTCTGTCCTGCAACACCATTAATTCATGATGTAGCATACAGTTGTATCAGTTTGTGCTCAAACTTATGAACAGAGATTGCATTTCTCTCCTTCGAAGTCTTGGAAGTCTTGGGAGTCTTGTTTTGTCATTCAACTGAAGAATTTCCATATGATTTGCACGCTCTGCATTCTAGCAGTATATTCATATATGGACCAGCAACTTTTATCCCCAATATTGTACTGAAAGTAACATAGCTTTACTGGGTTTCTCCTCCTGATAACCAAGACTATCAGGACAACCAGACTGGCAATTTATTTTCTATGGAAAACCAACCAAGATATTCACTGAACAATAGTCATCCGTCCTACTGCAAAAGAGGGTTATAGAGAGATAAGTTTCAAGCAAGCCAATTCCTGGGTATCTCCAATATAAAATGCAAACAGATAGTGAAGCTTTCATTAAACATTAAAAACATGGTAATTCTCCACATTTTCAAAGCTGTATCAGTATCACAATTTATATCTGACATTATTCCCTTTCCCTGCTTGCTTTGCAAAGGCCTGGACACACATTCTGTTATGACTTCTATGTGTTTAGCAGAGCTTGTTCTCTTTATCATTCAGGTTGTGTCGAGTGCTATTGCGTTTATGTTGTGACCTTTTCTGGTTGTCAGTCCAGTAACAACTTTCATATTGTAGGTTTATGCTGGTGGGGGGGGGAAGCAGCAATCGGGTGAAACATAAAAGCATCAGCAGAATCCAGTGACATTGGGCTATGGGGAAATGTAAATGTAATTTTTGATAATATAATTACAGGAAAGTTGTGAACTAACAGTTTAAAATATGTTTAAAAAAATAAAAGTGGTCTAGGGCCTAATTAATCCATTTATCAATCCTGACATCTCTTTCTTGGCACCTTCAAAACCCATATTGGCAGAGATTATGAGCTGTAAGCCAATCTCCTAATGCAGTGAAGTGCATGCAATTCAATAAAGGCACCAATCGTTTTTTCTTACTTGGCCGCTTCCCAGTTTAGATTGGATATGGATATACCCTGAAGAAAAGTCTGAATTTATTTAAGGCCTTGACTTTCTGCTCACATCCTCCTCAGCTGCCCGTCAGACGGCATAGATCTGTGAAGAAACCCCCGGCCCCTGCGCCCCTCGCCCATAAATGCATATATAAAATACTCGGGGGACGCGGGGAGCAGCCACAGCCCTTCACGAGCCCAGTGTGTTTGTTCTGTCAGAAGGACTTGTAATCCACCTGAAAGACATTGCTGGAATCCAGTAGCCTATAGCCGAGTGTCAGACAATTGGCAGACCTTTTTTTTAAAGTGTAATTACAGTCTGAGCTGGGAGAGGAGTGCACTCTGATTCTGTGTCATGGGAATTCATCTCTAATAAAGGCCGATGTGAGGCCTCATTAATCAGCTGCTCTGGAGGACAGTGGAGGAGTCTGGAGGAGCGGCACAAGATGTGAAACTCTCACAGAGGGCAGTAATTACACTATTTGTTATAAGAAATATAGATTATTAGGTTTTTCATCGGGGCAGGGAGGTGCAGGCCGTGTGTGGATCAATGCAGTGGGTGTCAGAGAAAGCATGTTCAGATCTTTCTTTTGCCACACATGCTGTTTCTCAATAAGCCGGCCTGTGTGGAGGCCGGTCAATAAAAAATAAAAACTTCAAAAAAAAACATGATCCAGAATTCCATCTGAATAATCTCATGTTTTCGGCTACAGCTGAGTTGATCTGAAGTTGTTTATCATGGTAGTTTATCTAGGGTTGGACTAGTATGAAAAAATGATGGGACTAGCATTTTTCATTCTAATCAAAATCAGCAAATTCTCATAATTCAAGCAATTCAGACGGTTGCGTCATTCAGCTCAGTGTTGTTTTCGTCAGCTAAGACTAAAACAATATTTTATAATAACGCAATAGCTCCTTGATAACTAAAACATGACGAGACATTTATAAGTTTAAATTGACGAGACAAAAATAGGAGAAAGTAGTTTGTATGAACACAGAAAGCCTGTTGATGAATGAATGCGCAGACGGCTGAGAGAGGGAGAAGTCATGCTCACAATAACACTTCTGCATCTTGTGGTGTAATCTGTCTGTAAAAAGCTTAGTACAGCCCGTCGACCTTCATCACAATTTTCAATGCTTTTTGTCAACACTTGTCAAAATGAATTTGTTGAAATACTTATACTTAATTACTTTTTATAATGAAATGGACTAAAACAAGACACTTTTTGAGAACTAGACTATCACAAAACTCTCTATCTATTATAAAACATGTAGGAATGACTAAAATGTGACTAAGACGAAAAGCACGTTCATCCAAAAGATGAAAAGGACATGAAATGTGGGGGTGCCAAAAACGACACTGATTCAGATGGTCATTTCATTTGCAGAATGATAACATTTCATGAAGCGAAAAGGGCTTAATCCAATGTTGTTATCTCGACTGCACATGCCCACAGTGATGTCTCTCTCATGGACCTGCACAATAAAAATAATGTTAGCCTAATGTGGTGCACCGTCACAGTTGTGCACTTAGAGCTGTAAGCTTTAACTGGGATGCAGCAGGAGCCATAAATCAAGTTACACAGACATTTTTCGGAATGAGGTATTGAATTCAGAAAGCTTTCCGTTCATTACGCTGTAGAAGGGAGATGCAAATTTATGTTGAAATAACTAAGGAGACGTTGAAGAGCACATTCAAGTTTGTTTGTGTCCGCAGGATTAAAAATGTGGATAAATGCTCGATTTTTTATTTGCATAACTCTGCCGACTGTGGAGATGTATCGGGCCCAGATTGTGTAGCGGCGCATTTGAAAAGTGTAATCTGTTGGGACCGATCCTACAACCTCTGACTCATAAATCTAGCGCCCTGCCAGGTGAGCTAAAATTCCGGGGGTCTAGTGGGATTAGTGGGATTAGGGTGTTAACATTTCGTTGGAACTAAATGAGTAATGACGATGGCAAATAAGCGCCTCAGGACTTTGCCAGCCCATGGTTCACCAGACAGTCACAGAACCACTGGGGCAACATCTTCAGACATCACTGTATCGACATGTCTTTTCCTGTGCGTGTTTTTCGGTGTCATGCGTCGCACACCGTCTGTTCTTTCTTCAGCTGCCACGGTCTTCGGAGGCACAGTTGTAGCCTCGTTGCCGTCTCCGTGTTGTGTTTGCAGACTCTTCAAACCACGCTGTGAGCCGTTTGTCTCGCAGTCATAGCTGTTGGTTGCTTGTGTGTATTGTTTCTCCCAGGGAGCATTGCAGTTCTGGGACAGTGGATTCGTGGCTTTTGTTGCGACTTTGTCTATAAATAGCAGGCGTGGGGTCTATGCTAAAAAATGTATCACCGATTCCCTTTTAAAGAAGAGCAATTAAAGAAAGAAACGGCCTCTCTTTGAAAGTGATGCGTGACTTTGCTGGAAACAGGACACCGTCAGCTGGTGTCCATGGAGATGCCGCGGGTCTTAAAGCAGTACTAAGTAACTCATTTACCTTAATAAATCCTTTCCGTAGTCCCTGTGGGGGTAATACAAGTGTTTATGGGATGATTGGAGGGTGTTTCATCTCCCGCTGGTGTCTCTGGCCAGAAAACCATGTTTGCAACTTGACTGCCCCCGGTGCGGAGAAAGCAATACACACTAATGTAATCACGAAGAAGAGGCTAACATGCTAACGGGCAAAGCTAACTGCGGGCTAACGTCACTTTAAACAGTATTTACAGCCAAGTTTGAGTGAAAAAAAATGTTTCCATTTTATAATTGGATGCACAGTAACCCTCTCTCCCTTCGCCTTTCCTGTCAGCGTAGTATTTACTCTTCAAGACAATTAATAAATAAAAAAATCTTAACTTGCTACTACACCTGCAGTTGCGCTTATGGCCTCTAAGGGGAAGAGTTACTTAGTACTGCTTTAATGTTATTCTAGTTGTTGAAAACCATACAAATCACTACATTAGGTCCTCTTCCAAATCATTCACTGCAAATCTATCATCACCGGTGTCCTGTGTTGTTTGTCTTGTGGCGTAGAAGACAATGGCCTGGAATGTTCCGCAGTGAGGCTTTAAGCGTGCCGACCTGGTGCTTCATTTCCACTGTGTTCAGACTCCCCAGTGACCCCAAAGTGCTCTGCTGACCTGCCCTCTCCTGTACTCCTCAGGTCGCCCTGTCAAAACGGTGGTACGTGCTTGGCGGTGGATGGCTCGCCCTCCTTCTCCTCCTGCGCCTGCCCCTCCGGCTTCTCCGGCGACTACTGCGAGATAAACATGGACAGCTGCCAGCCCAACCCCTGCCTCAACGGCGGCACCTGCACCAACCACGGCCTGGCTTTCGCCTGCCTGTGCGCGCAGAATTTCACGGGATTCACTTGCAACGACACGCTGGACCTGTCGCCGTGCGCCGGCCGGCCCTGCGCCAACGGCGGCACCTGCGCAGGGCAGTTGGATGGAACGTTCCGCTGCGCGTGCCAAAAGTGGTTCACGGGGCCCACCTGTTCCCTCCAGCACAGACCCAGGGTGCGAGCCAAGCCGGTGGCGCCAAAGCCGGTGGAGCATAGGGTTTTCTCGCTCACCCCGCAGCACTACTCCCTCCCGGCGCACGCCTTCCACAAGCTGCTGCGTCCGCCGGAGAGAGACCTCCTCAAAATCACCATGAAGGAGACGGTGCACTCGCAAGGCGTCCTGGTCACCCACGGACAGCTGGTGTGCTTTGGCATGCTGGCCCTGCTCACCTGCCTCGTCATTCTGGGCACCACGGGCATCGTTTTCTTTGGCCGATGCGAGGCGTGGTTGGCTAACGCTAAGTACAGCCAGCTGGTGCGGCAGCAGAGGGAGCACCTGCTGAAGGAGGTGAGCGGCAGCGGCGGGGTGCAGGAGGAGCCGGAGCATTCTGTCAACATCATCCTCCCCGAGAAGATCCGGCTGAGCAGCTTTGGCAGGCACTACACCTCCATCTGAGCAAATGGATTTGATATGGATGTGACGAGGCTGTATCTGGCACTGGGGCCGAGCGACATTGACCAAAAGGAATATCTCCCTATTCTTTCGGACTTTCTCCATACTGGTAATCAAGTGATATTTTTGCAAAACCATCAGAAATGTACAAAAAATGTAAAGATTAAAGGACCTGTACCAGTTTTTTCTTCTAGTTTAATTACATTCATAATCTCCTCCTTCAGTATACTGCAGAGTTTTAAGACAGGTCTATGTACTCATCCCTGTGAAAACCTGGTGATGTTCGAAATGTGTTCGAGAGTTTGGCCCACAGGATAACTCTTTAAACTTCTCAATTACTCTTTCCTTGTTTGTAAAACAAAAGAATCGGGTACAGGGCCTTTAAACTACAAAACATTTCAATGAGGCACAAATATCACTTTACACACGCATCTCCTTTTTTCTTCATTTTTTTTTTACTCTGCAAGCCTTTGTCCCTGCAGTGTTTTTGTAGCCTTTGATTGGTTTCTTCCTTTTTGATGACACACACGATATCGCTATTTACATATATTTCAAAAAGTATATTGCTCACATCTACCTGAAACTAAGTAAAGTAGCATTAAACAAAGTGGTCCAGAGGCATTTTGTCAGATTTTGTAATCACTAGGGGCAGTTGGTTAAACGGGGAGATGAGGTGCATTTGCTCATCTTCTTAAACCCAGACCCAACAATACCAAACCTGATGGTGCCGTTTTGTTATGTATGACATCCATCAGTTTCTTCTGCTGTGATGGCACACTGGACACACTGATTGTAATAACAGAGAACAAAGTGCTCCTATACCTTTATTTGAACACAACAGCTCAGTATGAGCCAGGTCGAGTGCTGAAACCTAATGTGTTCACAGGTCTCTAATGTGTTGTGCCCGTTTCTTTTTAATGACCAATTATTCAGATGATGAATGTTCTCTCTGCCTCATTTGTGCAAAATATTGTGATTGTTCATTAGCTTATTTGTCATATCTCTGATGTATACTTTCACACTTGCATTGATCATAGTTTGTCTAATTGTAGATGCAGTTTCCTTGATTAGCTTTGTTCAGGATCCATTAGTCTGGGTGGAGCTGCGAAAGATTGACTGTTGTACAGTTGAATGTGACGCTAGACGACATTGTACAATGTTTGAATGTATTCTCACGTGTATCGAAAGGTTCTAATGTAACGTATTTATACCAAATAGTCATTTGGTGGAAAGGTTGTCAGAGTTGTATTATTTACAATGACAATATGCTGCAAATGTGCCAGTGTTGTGATTATAGGTTTGGAAGAAGGCTGCATCAAACACAAAACTTCCAGTAGGCTGCTTTCTGTATTTTTGAGATTTCCCAAATTACCTTGAAAATGTATTTTAAACAAAGATTATTCATATAAATGAAGGTCACTCCGGACAAATAAACCAGTGTGATGTGGAGTCTCTGTCAGGGGTTCTGCAGAATGTAGCCAGTGAAGTGTTCAGTTGCTTGTCTTTTGTTAGAAATAAGTCATTATGTGAAATTTGTGATCTTTATACAAACCCCCCACACGCACACACACACTTTTGTTGCAGCACTGACATTTGGAGACAACCGTCCCGCCTTGCACCGATTGGCTGAACATAAGCACAGTAGATTTTAGTGGTGTGGTGGGTTGAAGGAGGGGCCCTTTACAGCAGGGGTTCCCGAACCTTTTAGGCCAGACAACTCTGGGAAACTCTTCTTTAAAATGTAATTAGCATTTATAAAGCTTTTAGTGCAAAACATTTACAATCTGGTTTAATGATGTTAGTTTAGATATTTGGCTTAATTTCACTCAAATATGCTGTTTTCAATCAAAAATACACAAGTCATGTGTGACAACCAAATGTCAGAAATGTCTCAATCATCTTGCAACCCCCACTTCAGTGACCCGTGACCCCCACTTTGGGAAGCGCTGCTCCGCAGGACCTGCCAACTCGTCTGTGTCTTTGGAGACTACTGCCACCGTGTAACTCTGTCACAACACTTTCTTCCACATACCGCGCGGAGCTGCCTGTAGATAGTTAGGTCTTACTTTTGTTTCAATAACACATGTTTTCAATGATTTGTATTATAAGATAAAATCTATGAAATGAAATATACAGTTAATACCTTTTATCTGTGGATTATTAAATGTAGTGTCTTGTGTTGCCAGGACTGATTTGAACACAGATGTGCGTATGTCTGTTTCATTAGGGGCAGAATATTACATGTAAAAACTGAAAGAATGATGTATTATTTAACACTATTACAGTAATATAAATGTTCCCTCGCATTGTACACCGCCTGGCCCTTTTCATACATGGACTGGCCAATACAGAGTCCAGATCTTAATCTTTGGGATGTGCGGGAGAAGGCTCTGTGCTGTGGTCACACTCCCCCATCATCAATATATGATCTTGGTGGAAATGTTTGCAGCACTGGATCTTTTGACATTGCAGAAGTTTATTGAAACAATGCCACAATCAGAGCTGAAGGGTCCGACCAGATATTGCAATGCGTGACTTCTTTTCGCTTCTTTCTTTTGGGGGGGGTCAGGCAGTGTACTTGCATATTAGAATGTGAAGGGGTTTGACTGACCGTAGTGCTTCAGTCCAAACTGTGTTTTGATGTTTGACTTCTTTTAATAAACTGTATAGTTTATTCTCCATTCATGTTGGTCTATGTCTATGGTAAAAGCGTATATTCTTTCTCATTAGGCTTGTTGCCAGACACATTTATCGCAGTGGCTTCTTTGAGTTTTGAGAAATGCCAAAATGAACTGTGGCCCCTTTGACCCCGACGTCTCATAACTTGTCCCTGGACACATACAAAATCTTATTATAGCATAGTAAATCATAAGGAAATGGCATAAGCACTGGAGATTCGAATGTATGAATATAGTGTGAGTGAGTGGTTGATGGCGCAGATTGGCAGCCTCATTTCTGTCAGTCTACCCCAAGGCAGCTGCGGTTACACTACAGTAGTGGCCGACCACCCCTGAGTATGAAGGAAATTAATACTGCATAGCACAGCGTCTGCCCGAATATATTGCCCAAATGCTGTAGTGTTGATGACAAGACAATGTTCCTTTAAAACCGTTTTGGAGAGAATGTTTTCTGAGAACTGTTTGAATTCCACACAACTGAGTTTGAATGAATCGTTGTGGTAAGTGCAGTATCATTTGTTCCCACCAGAGGGCAGAGACATTATATTCCGGCCCCCTTTGAGAATGCTGTGCTCTCTGACAGCAATGACCTAAAGTCAAAATCAAACAAAAATATAAATACATAAAGCTCTAGTCGTCTTAAAGCCCAGAAACAAACAAACAAACAAACAAAGGAAGCACCTCGACACAAACTGGCTGACCCACAAGGCCTGGGACTCGGGACCTTTACGCTGATGTACATGTACAATCCTCGCAGTAAAAGGCGTGGCTTCTTGACTTTTTGGCAAGTCGCCTCCATCAGATGGTTGACCATGTGAGAAGTGCACCTTCCCAGTTCACCTGAACCGACCTGAACGTCTGCACGGCTGCTCTGCGCTCCCCACTGTACTGACACTCCCACGCCGGCCTGCTGCTTCCTCACTGCGGTCTGTGGCTCCCCCTTGTGGCAGACATCGAGAAGACAGATCCAAAATACAGTAGTTAAAATACAGTACAGTTTGGTAGCTTCTTATTACAAGTCTTGTTTAGTCAAATGCCCGATACATTTAACACTTACATCATTATTTATTTTTTGGAGGGATGAGGGGATTTCATTATTTTGGAGTTGATCTCGTCTAAAGTAAAGAATTGTGTGGCCCAGAATACTTTTGAAATCAAGCAGGCTACTCAAAGAAGGAACTAGATTCCTTTCAGAGGGGGTAATCGGTCATCAGTGGTTGGATGGAGGCATGGAGGGAAAAGGGAGAAGTTGAAGGAGGTGGCCGTAAGTCTGCAGAATGAACACAAGATGGCAGAGTTGCGGCGTTCTGAACCTGGCCCCCTTCTCTCTCGGGCCAACACGGAGACGCTGATGCATGCTTTAATCACCGTCATATGGACTACTGTGATGCCCTGCTCTGTGGTCGGCCTAAAGAGGGGACATCAGGTCTACAACTGTTACTACATTCAGCCGCTCAAATGTCCTGACCATATAGAGGGGACCACATTACACTGGGGTGAAATTATTTTTACTCTAGTGCAAGTAAAAAGTAGGCTATGACCCAAAGAATTACTGAAGTAAAAGTAAAAAAAATAAATGAATAAATAAACTGTAATAAATTGTGTGACACAAAAAAAAATGCAATTATGTGGAAATCGTGATATTTCCAAAGAAAATTCCAAGAAAATGACATACAAAATACTTCTAAACAACAAGGTGCAAAAGATAATCTACATCTATTTTAAATCAAAATTAAGCATCGCTGTGAAATAGTTACAGTCATAAGAGTACAGATATTTCATTATAATTTTACTCTAGCAGAATAAACCAACAAGTTACTCAAGTACATGTAAGAGTACTCCCCACCTCAGGTTTCATGATGGAGTTTAAGGTCCTTTGGTTTGTGGTCGTGTGTAGTATAAGTCTCTTAATGGTCTGGGTCCTTCTTATCTTTCAGAACTGCTTTTACCTTAATGAACCTTGGCGGTCCTTGCACTCCTCCAGCATGGGTCTCCTTGTCATTCCCAGTCAGGACTCACCCTCAGGGCGAGGCATCTTTCCAGTATAATGGCCCTCACCTCTGGAACTGCCTGCTGGAGGGGCTCAGGGAAGCAGAGAACGTTTATGTGTTTAAGAGCAGGCTCAAGACCCACCATTTTAGTTGAGCTTTCAGCTCATACTTTTTGCAGTAATATTAGTTTGTTTTAATATATTTTGTTATTACTGTTTAAAGACTGTTTCTTTTATTCTTTTGCTTCCTTTGAAGGAGCCCTCTGCCTCGGGAGAGGCTGTGGCTGTTTGGGTGCTGTCCAGCCTTATGTGCCTTATGTACTTCATTTTTATTCTGTTGTGAGTGTGCATGGGGGGTGGGTGTAGAGGGTGGTGGGTGTAGGTGTGTGAGTGAATGTGATATCTGTACATATTGGGGCTTCTGGGCGAGAATGTTTTTCATATTTTAAGGAGTTGACAGCTCAAGTTGAGGGGCTTATACTCATGTTTGTTCAATGATATATAGAAAAGGAGATTCTTAATCTCAGCGGGACTTTCAAATACAATAAATAAAAATAGCCTTTTATTATTTTAACTCCAGAGCCAGACTGTTTTGATAATGCATTATGTGCAATTAGAAGCAATCATATGGGAGCAATCTAAAACCAGAGCACCACACAATACAGTAACCCGAGGGTCATTTCACAGGTTTCCCATGTGTATTCTGAGGAGCCAAATAAATGCTATAAATGTGATGTTTCTTAACTGAAACAAAGAAAGTGCTCACTGCACATTGTTTTGAAAATAATAAACATTCATTTGCTGATTTAACTTGTATCTCTCTCTTGTACAAGTTGTTTTATCACACTTCTTACCAATGCTTGAGAATGTTTGCATGTTGGACCTGATTTTTTCTTTTTTCAGTGAAACAAAATGTACAGTGAAAACAGAGAATAGAAATAGACCACTGTGAGCTCTGACTCAAATCATAAAGCATGTTTATGGAGCAGGCTATTGCAGGGGGCACCCTGAAAGTCTCAACTTTCCTTCCTGAGAGAGATGAGGAGGTTATAAATGTGTGTGAGGGAAGTCAGGAATGGACAACAGCTCACGCATAATATTTTACGTTTTCTTTTTGCAGACCAGGTGCGGTTTTGTTATACCTTTCCTTTTTAACAATTGAAATTTGGAAAGGTGCCCCCTAACTGGGAGGAGGGGGCTTTTTTTCTTTCACTCTCCTGGGATGCTGTACTGAAGGAGTCAAACTACAGATGGCGCGTCATCCTCCCTCTGCTGGGAGGAAAACATGAGCCATTACCCGTAAGTGTCTGTCAGCTTGTTCTGTGGTGGGTGACTGCAGCCGTGAACAACTCTGCATGCCCACTTTTAACTCTTTTTGCCCCGGATCGGCACTTCCTTTGTCTTGACACTACGGTAGAGCCCGAAGTTGGTTCACTAAGTGCAGAATGTGGGACAATATTTGCCACTAAAATATGACGTATACAGCAGAGGAATTTGTGTAAAATGTCATCAATGTTCATTTGTACCAGCAAGTCAACACTGCACTGTTTCTGTGTCAGCTTTGTGTCTGTGCAGTAACTGATTTCCCCTCGATATCTGCCGTCCTATGTAAACCAATGAAGCCTAGGTGTAAATTCAACCTGGGAGACTAATTTCAGCATCACATACCTCCAGCCAATGATCGCTTCTGAGAGGGCCACACCTCCACCTCAGCCATCAGCGTAAGAGCCGCACCTCCATAGCAGCTGATCATCGCCCTCGGTCCCGCTTTTAAGCCCCAGCAATCATGGTGCGCCGCGACCCACCTCCACCCCATCTCCGCCTCTTCGATCCACGGCTTCTACCCGCTGCAGCTTCACGGGTCTTCCATACCACCACCAGTGTCCAGGCTCCGGGGAAGACATCCCTAACTACAAGCTGCTCATCCATACTGACTTTCATACATCGATGTCTACCGCCGGGGTCTGATCACCAAAACTAATATACATATATACTAATATATATAAATACTAGTCGCTGCTTTTGTCTGTTTGAGTCTATCCAGGTTGAAATGCAAGTGAAGGGGCGGGCACTATTCTTTTCAAATGTATAGTTCACAGCTCCGGTCACCCATACTGCATCGCCCTCCTGCCATCGGAAATGAATGGGAGCTGGCTACTCTTTCGCCCCTGCAGCTGCGGATGTGAGAATCTGACGAGAATGCAGGAAGTGAATAAAAACAAAACTAAAGGAAAATCAATTGTACGATATAATCACGAAGACCAAAGGAACCTATATGGGCCTTCAAGTTTAAGGAACCAATCTTCCACCTGGTGCAACAACAGCGTTGCTAAAAAACTAAGTTGGTATCTTGTGTACAAACAATGGTGTGCGCCAGTGTTTTCGCCAGTGGCCTGAGGGCACCACTTAAAGCTGGGAAAATAAGGGGTGAGCGGGGTGGGGGCACGGTTAGCTATAAGTACTGACTACATCAATCGCTTGCTGCTTCCCCTTTGGTCTCTTGTTCTTTACATTGACATCGTGTGCATTACGAACAACATACTATTTCTCCCACATAAACACTGTCCATCCCAAGAGAGAGAATATATCCATGGTCCCGCTGGTCAGCGCTAAAAAGCGTGGAGTAAAACACAAGACTGTTTTACTGTAGGGAATGGATACAAGGCGTCTAAAGAGTTAAAGACTAGCAATGAGCATGGAAAATGAAAAAAAGCATACACAATAAGAACCACACTTATCGATAAGAGCCAGTCAGTTAAAGCTCATGTTATTATCAACATACTGTTGTGTTGAGCTTTTCTTGAGGAGTGGCCCCCCGCTTCCACAGTCTGGACTTTATTTACACTACAGTGAGCCTCATGGTAAACGGTAACATGCTGAAACTCCATCACAGAAGGCTTTTGTTGAGCCGCACAAATGTATACATCCTTTCTCAGAAACGTACATTCATGTGGGGGCCTCGACCCCTGGGAGCGAGGGGCCCTCACCTTCAGGGCTAACCAGGAGGAAGAAGGGGCCCCAAGTCATAAAACAAAAGCACCCTGGTGAATGTACGTCTCCGGACTGACATGGAGACGTGTAGCTCCTTGCAAGTGACCAGAAAGCCAGTACAAATGCGATGGAACCAGTCCAAGTTCAGCGAATTCCAAAGACAAGCTCCATAAGTGATTTTTCATTTGGACGTACCCTTGTCACACATGCAGACTTGGTTTGTGAGCTAAATGGGATCCAGATGAATGTGCATGGTCGCTCATCCAACCCTGCTTTAAAGCTCCATCCATCCAGCTACACTTTGCCCCCTGCCTGCACCACGCCTTCCTGTTCAGGGGTTTCTCAGAAAGGGTACACAACAGGAAACCTGCTGAGGACCAGCGCTTGTGTTTGAGTGTTTGCCTGTAGTGCATAAAGTTGCAAAAGCATAAAACAGTGGTGTCCAGTGCAGTGGCCTCTTCTGGAGGCCCCAATGGTTTTCTAAGTTTACGACGGAATCAATTTCTCCTGTGTCTGGGTGAGATTCTTCTCAGCACTCCTGTTTTCCATGTTATCACAAACCATACATTGTACGGCATATACAGTATTCTGTAGTAGGTTAATGCTTGAACCTCCTGAAAATGGGTCCTCAGGCTCTGCAGTCACCCACTGCCACTGACAGGCTGTCCTGAGACGTTTCTAATGGATGATACAAATGCAGATGACAAGTTTACCAACAATATGCCTAAAAATTAAATAATTTTAATTCGATCATTTCATTATTGCACCAGTTCTGGTTCAGAGGTTGTTGTTTTTTAAACATTTAGGCGACATTTAGGCGAATATAGAAAAGTATAATACTTTTTTCTAGTTGTGCTGCAATGTCGCATTGACTTGTCTACTTACCAGGGTGAACTCTATTGAGTCACATTATTACAGAAGCGTAATAGCTCTTGGCCATTTTTGTGACGCCAAAGTAGCTCATCAAGGTTCAAGGTTCAACTTTAATATTGTCCCGAAGGAAACCAGTGATTTTATCTGCTCCTTTGACCAACTTCGTCGGTCACAGAAAGAGCACTAAACCAACACACAAAACCAAATGTTAAAGGGGGGGTATTATGCAAAATCGACTTTTTCAAGCTTTACATCATGTTATTATGTCATTCCCTCATTAAAAACATGCCTGAAGTGTTGCCTTGGCACATTCACGTATTTTTGAGTAATCTGTAAAAACTCTGATGGCAGCCATTTCAGGGATAGGTTTGCCTGAGTCCTCCTAGGAACGCCCCCACCTCCTGGAGACGCCTCCGAGCTTTTGTCACCAGCCGAGTAACCAACCGCTGCTCCTCAGCAGAACCCCCTCCCCACTGATGCCACAGACAGCGTGTGGAGGGGGCGTGTCGGAAAGAGTCAGAGGTTCTTAAAGAGACAGAGGCCTATTTCAAGACATTCACTACAGCCATTTTGAGAGAGCAATTTTATACAAGGCAGTTATTCTAATTTACTGCATTTACAGACCAACAGAAGGTTTCGTCATCATTTTAGTGTGCTATAGACTGGTGCTATGTGATTGAAAAAAGCATAATACCCCCTCTTTAAAACTGACTCAATAAAACACTGATACAAAATAGTCATGAAGACCTTACACACTCTAAATGAATTCATTTTTTCTGCACCTTTTTGCAGATAGCACCAGTGTTGGCCTCATGGGGTAAAAAGACATTTGGAGACTCCTGTGAAAGTGAAACCAACAAACCTCACATAGGAAGGCCCCGTATAGACTTTTATAGATGCTCCTATTCCCTGAACAATGATACTTGTTTACTAGTCATGGGCTAAAATCCATCCTTTGTCCCACTCATCCACAACAAGTCGTTCCTCTCACAAACCAAAAGGACCTGAGAATCGAACCCAGGACTTGAGCAGGGGATCCAGGTCAGCTCTAACTGACTTTTTAAGCCTTTTCTGTGGTTGAAGAAAACTTGTCCACAGGTTTTGGCCGCGCTGTCTTTCATTTAAACAGGCAATGTTTTGTTTATCCATTAATAAAAATCTCTATTTTCAATGACAAAGCATCAAATCAAAGTCCTCGGAGCTGCTCTTTCAGTGAGAGAGGCAGTTCTGCATCATCTTTTGTTATGAACTGTCCCTGTTGAATAAATAATGGTATTGGTTTAAGAAGGGGGATCAAACAGCGATAACAAATAAAACACTTAATTTCTGAATACTCATTGCATACTACATACATGCATACTACATACAAGCATACTACATACAAGCATACTACATACATGCATACTACATACAAGCATACTACATACAAGCATACTACATACAAGCATACTACATACAAGCATACTACATACAAGCATACTACACACAAGCATACTACATACATGCATACTACATACAAGCATACTACATACAAGCATACTACATACAAGCATACTACACACAAGCATACTACATTCAAGCCAGTGTAAAAAGAATGATATTTCAGAAGTAGGTCAAACTGAATTGTACTTGGACTGGTACTGGTTCCCCCTACCAGACCATCACAGAGGCAAATAATCTATATGCTTCTTGGTGACAACTGTCCAGGGTATACCGCTCATTACGGACCACTGCTGCCTATGACGGGCTGCTATATCATGGCCCTACTTTCTCCTCGCTGTCCTTAAGAAAACCTGTCTTTTTCCTCGCAATTCTCCCCACGGCCATATCCAGGGAGAGCAATCAGAATTCATGAGCATGTTTCCATCAAGTATGTATGTCCAATTTATGTATATTTCAGAGTTTATGATATAGCCTTATGATACCCCACAGCCTGGAGCTGCAGAGGCAAACGGAAAGCTCAACCTCACACTCTTCTTTACGGGGATGGCTAATTAATGTGTCTCTTTCTGCGCATGGTTGCCCTACTTTGGATGTATGTACATGCATGTACATGCGCAATATGATGCGCATTCTTTAGTATTCCTCCGAGCTCCTGCGGCGCGCAAAGTTCAGGATGACTCACTCACTCTCACCTTAAAGTAACTTTGGCCTGTATGTTAACCACAATAGATAAGGTTTGTAGAGCGTATAGGGGGATTTCAATAGGACCGGATGTGTTCAAATTGCATCTACGTTCAAGTTTAACATCCTGATTGTCCTGTTGTGATATGTTGAGCGTTCACTCAAAAAATGAAAAACAAACAGATAATCAAATGATGGTAGCTTTGAACTGAAGGATTATTGGGCTTTCGAGCGAAAGCTAGCTCATATTGTTTATCGGGTGGTCAGTTGGGGCTGGTGCATAAGGCCTGACAACCAACCCCACACATCGTTACAACCAGCCCTGTACATAGCGCTCATTGTCACTGTCGATTTTCCTGTCTTTGAGGGTCAATGACTGTTCTGTACAATAAGATATAAAAGAGAAAGAGATGCTGACTTCAGCTTCTTGATTGGCTTTTTGGAGGAAAGGAGAAATGTCCAAAACACTTCAGTACTTCTGTCAACAATACTGTGAGCCAAAGTTACACCCTCGGTGCGGTGACAGTGTAGCATGTCAATATGCAAACAATTCAATGTAATGTTTTACTCCCAGATTAATCAAAGCCACATCACATTTCACCCAATAAAGAGCAAACAATACAAGCATTTCATTTATTACAGATATTTTTGTTGTTGAAAATCACTAAAAACACACAAACCGGTGTGTTTGCTGTTATCCTCTATTAACATCTGACTGTAACTTTACTGGGAGCAGGACGTCTCCAGCTCATCTCCATGGAGATGGCCAAATTTGAGATTTAAGTTGGTCCAAATTCATTACCAACTGCAATAACTGCATTTTCTGTGTCATTAGGTCATTAGGGGCAGGTTGCCCCAAAAAATTACGCAGCGCGCCTTTAAATTAGCTCAGTCATTTAATATTTGCTGAGTCAATTAAACTGAATAATTAAAATGAAATGAATTTCACTCAAAGCATAAGTTGAAGTTCATCATACAGCTATGGAGTACGTAATACCGGTCAGTTTTGCAGCTGTGACCTGTGCCTTGACCTGTGGAGTCCCCCAGGGGTCAATCTTGAGACGTCTCTTATTCAACCTGTACATGCTTCCAATGGGTCAGCTAAACAGCAATAATGTGTCATACCACAACTATGCAAATGACACTCAGATCTACGTGTCACTGACGGCTGGTGAACATGCACCTGTAGATACTCTCTGTCACTGCATCGAACAGATCAGTTGTGGATGCAAAACAACTTTCTCCAGCTAAACTCAGACAAACTAAAAAAAAAACGCCACATCAAAGCAATAACATCAGCAGCTTTTGACCATCTGAAAAACATGGCTAAGATCAGAGGAATTGTGTCAAAACCAGACTTAGAGAGACTTAACCATGTGTTTGTCTCCAGCAGGTTAGACGACTGTAACGGCTGCTCACTGTCCAACAGCTGCAGTACATCCAGAACGCTGCTGCTCAAGTCATGAACCAGGAAATACGACCATATTAGTCCAGTGCTCTGGTCTCTGCACCGGCCTCCTGTCACTCAGAGAATATAATTTAAAACAGCTCTGCTTGTGTACAAGTCTTTTCATGGTTTAGCACCAAAGTACATCTCTGACGTGTTACAGCCGTATGAACCATCCCGGACCCTGAGAACTTCAGGGAGGGGTCTCCTGGTGGTTCCCAGAGTCAATTATAAACACATTCAGTCAATAATAAACACGTGTGTTTCAGTTTCATGCAGCTAAAATCTGGAACAGTCTTCATGAGGATGTGAGACAGGCCTCAACTCTGACAATGTTCAAATCCAGGCAGAAAACAGTTATTTTTACCCGTGTTTATGACTGAAAGTATTTTATCTGCACTATTGCCTTTTACTGTATTAATTAATTTTATGCTGATGTTTTATTGATTTTATCTGTTTGCTTTGAATTGCCTTGTGTATGAATTGTGCTCTACAAATAAACATGCCTTGCCTGTTAATGAACAAGACAAACAAGGAGAAGATGGTGAAAGACATTGGTGGACTAGAAGGAGCTGCGCAGGAGGAAGGAGGAGGTGGAGGAGCTGACGTGCAGAACACCACGCTCTGAAACAGGGACAAACCCGGGAGGCGCTGCACCGTTTCAGAGGAGCACTGAAGGCAGCCAGGTTTCTCCCAGGTGCTACGGTTTCCTCTACCTCCGAAAACATTCTGGTCGGGTTGGCCCACAGCGGCGGCGCAGCTCAGTCACAGCGGCTCAGGACTAACCCAACACCTGAACGCAATTATGTTGTACATTTGTACAAAGACAAATAAAGCCCTTACTTACTTGCTTACACACACACACACACACACACACACACACACACACACACACACACACACACACACACACACACACTACAGACACAAACTACATTCGCTTCGCACATATGCAAGGTTGGTGAAGTGTCTTGCCCAAGAACACGATGATAATGTCCACTTGTTGTGGCTGGGGTTAGAACCGCCAACCTTTCCACATGTAGGATAACCCACTCTGAGCCACTGTTACCCATGATAATGTCATTAAGAGATGAGGTAAGTCCAGTGTTCTCAATACCAACAGGAGTCAATGTCATTTGGAAGGTCCCCACATCTCAAGAAAAAGAAGGTCAGCATAGTTAAAAAACGTTTTATTGTATGAAATAAAATATGTTCGTAAATTAGAACAGTGTAAAAGTTGTGGTTGGGATATGAGACAGACTCTGCCCCCCAGTACGGGACATCAGTGTCGGCTCCGTGAGCTGCGCCCCTTGACGAACCGAACTTCACAACAGTGCTGAGGAGCAGAGACGCGGTCCAATACCTCAATGTCACAAGACACACAAAGACCGTTTACAAATAGAACCATGCGGACAAATCATGTTAAATGAAATAAATATTTAGTAATGAGTGAGGCGTGTGAGGAAGGCTGTGTACACGACAGAAGAGATTATTCCTAAATGGACCTGTGTGGAGGTGTGAGTCTTTGTTGTTGTTGTTTTAACCCAGATACTTTATATCAAAATTGTAATAATGTACTTTCAAAAGATCACTTTGAAGATGGGCATTCAAGTATGTGTTTTTCTAACTACTATAAAATTTCAACAACAAAACACCCACTGCACACATTTGTCCTGACCTGAGAATCTGCCTGTGAGACAATGATGATACATTAAATGAAGGAACACAAAAAGACTATAGCAAAATGGTATGTTAGGACCAATACCAACTTCTGTTAATGGCATTTTGTTCAAAATGCACTAGACAATAAGGTATAGTAAAAACGAGTCAGCATGTGGTAACATTATTCAGCGTTTTTAGAAGTGAACTAGACTTCTAGTGTCCTGCTGCCTTTGTCGTTGTTTCTGTACTGATCCAGCCAGTCTTTGAGCTCTGAGATGCGATAGCCTTCTGGTCCTCTGCCTCCCTGGTACACTATTCTCCCCTCGAGCAGGATGTACAGTCTGTCAAAGAATGCTCCGTAGGCGGCGTTGGACGCGTTCTCCATGCTGTCCACCACCACCAGGCAGCCGGGGACCTCGGTGCGCATCAGGCGCGCGGCGTGCAGCCTGTCCTCCAGACACTTGTGTCTTGGGATCTGATATGGCGCGTCCGTGCTCATCCACCCGTCCGAGGGGTGCGCTTCCTCTATGTACACGAGCACACAGTCCGCGATGTCCGCGTTCTGCTGCACGACGCTCTGGAACGCTTTGAGGCGCGCCATGAACGGAGGTCAGGTGCAGCTGCCAAAGTTGAGGATGAGAGGTCTGTTCTCTTTTGCGTAGTCCAGGATGCGCGAGCTTCTGTGGTCCAGTTGAACCACCTCCGTGTTGGGCGCCCCCTGACCGAGGTGCGCTTCTTTGAGAAAGTCTAGTTTATGTCCGTGCCACACCGCTTTCAGCGACTCCAAACTGAACAGTCGGTTCGAGTCAGAGATGCAGAGTGGTGGGTCTAAACATTCCTCTTCCTCCTTTATCTGTAAAAAGACGCGTTTCCTGATGCAGAGAAAGTCCAGCAGCCAGAACATAACCGCGGTCATAAAGAAGCGGGGCAGGAGGACCAGGCACACCACTGCGCTCTTCACCGCCTTCATTGTTTTTATTCTAATGTCCCACCGACCCGCGCTCTTCCTTGCTGTTTTCACAAACTTTGCCCTGGCTTTATAGCACCGGCAGACTCGAAGGATGCACACCCCGCCTCCGAAGAGGACCCATGGCCTCACATGGCGGGGATTACCTTCTGTAAACTCCACAGTTTTGAGTGCCGGCCAAAAAAGCGCGAGAAGGATGCGCTGGAGAGTTGTTCTGTCCTCTGGAACCGAAACCACTTCCAGAGTAATGTGTGAACTATGCGCTGCTGCCCGTGCGTAACAAGTGCGTAAAGTGCGTGACGCGCACAAGGATGGAGTGATGTAGCCTCTATATCAGTGAGTCTCCAACAAAAATCTGTCGCCAATACTTACATAAACCCTATTTGAACAAAGACAAACGTCATCTCTTCTTCCTAAAGGATAATACATAGAAGTCTATTCGACTACAAAGAAGATTTTGCATGTCAGCCACTCGTCAAACACGCCAACAGCATATGCTCAAAACTTGTGACAAGACCATGAATCTATGAATAAAATAGTGCGTGCAAAAATAATAGAGGGGAAAGATCCGGGTGTAGTGTCGCTCATTTCCCACCAGATGGCTCTCAACCAAAACGGAACAGAATCCATAACCTGAAGTCAGTGGCAGTGCGTCATAGCAGTATCTGCCCGTGACGTGCTTTATGGCTGAACTCAGTCAGGATACAGTAGCCTATATATTCCAGTGCTTGTGAGCAAGACAAAGGACTCACTTACCCCGTCGCACTTTCCTTTTTTTAATCCAGAGACTCGCGATATATCAGTTGAAACATATCTGCTTCTATTTAGGATAGAACTAAATGTTCTCTTATTATTGCATATCTATGTTGTAATAATGTCCTCATCATATGTTCCCACATATTGCTGTGATGTGTATGTCTGACTGTACATTGCATCATTACATAGCAATGTTTTCCTTGGACCTCCAGTCTTATCTAAGTCTTAAAAGTTTGTTTTGTGTTCTCTTGCCGTGTCCCGAGCTCCATAGCAGCGTTTCTCATTGTCATTGAAAAAGTTATGGAAAAAACACAATAGAGTGGAACACACGTTTTAAATAAGAGAATGGACAGATCCTCTAAATGGATTGAAATTTCCAGCATCTTTATTTTGAACACGTATAACACATTGCTAAATACTCGTAATGCAAGTGTGGTCGATCAGCGCCAATGGCAACCACCACCAATTACTGGCTACATTCACACAGGAATGTCATTGTGTCCTTGAGCAAGACGCCTTACCCTCCGGACACAATGACAGCGGGAACCAGTCTGAGACTTTTTGAATTGCAGAGCCAGTAAAAAATAAAATAAAATAAAATAAAATAAATAAGAAAGGCCAGCCCATTACCCTATTTACATCACACAGAGAAATGGAGTTTCTGAGCGTTGTCCAGCTATTGTCACCTGAGCAAAACAGGGAGAGGTGCGCCCTCTACTGGCACTGGCATATAGTGGAGGTGAGGTGCTGTAGGTTCCACCTCATCTTCTGTTCCCCATTGACTGAGACATTCACTGAGCATGCCATCTGTTGGAGCCGTGTCCTTGAGGTACTTATGGATCTTGGATGATTCATCCTGGATGTGGCTACAGCAGATCCCATGAGATACATCAGACATATCGGTCCAGAAAAGTGCAGTTCTAGGAACAGCAAAGATACTGCGCAGAACCCTCTCGCTCCCAGGAGGATTCGAGCTTGGAGGAAAAAGAGAGACCCCCCGCGGAGGGTGAGGGAGAGTTAAAAACAAAGAAAAACTTCCTCATCCGGTGTAAGATGCTAGTCTCGCCAACCAGACTCCGCTTCTTTACAGAAGAGGTCACCTGTTTATTAATTAATACACATCGGAGATTAGTCTGGATGCCAGGCTAGTAAGATGCTGGCAGGGAAAGCTTACATGGAGCGCCATAACCAAGTGGCTGGTATAGTGTACAGGAACATCTGTGCAGAGTATGGGCCGGAAACCCCATGGTCAAAGTGGGAAGCACCTTTAAAGGTGGTAGAGAATGGCTAAGGCAAGATCCTGTGGGACTTTCAGATACAGACGGACAGAATGGTACAAAGAGCAGAGGAAAGCCGTTGAGGTCGACATAGCAATACCAAGCGACTTCAACATCAGGAAAAAGGAACATGAGAAACTAGAGAAATTCCAGGGGCTCAGAGAAGAGCTGGAGAAGGCCCTGGAGGGTAAAGGCATCAGTGGTGCCCGTGGTCATTGGGGCACTCGGGGCAGTGACCCCCAAACTGGAGGAGTGGCTCCAGCAGATCCCAGTGCAGATCCCAGTGCAGATCCCAGTGCAGATCCCAGTGCAGATCCCAGTGCAGATCCCAGTGCAGATCCCACTGCAGATCCCACTGCAGATCCCAGTGCAGTTCTAGGAACAGCAAAGATTTTATGCAGAACCCTCAATCTCCCAGGCCCCTGGCAGAGGACCCGAGCTTGGAGGATAAAGAGAGACCGCCCACGGTGGGTGAGGAGTTTTTTTAAATTATTATTCTGCCACAATGTGAACATATTTACAGTGTATACAAATATATGAGAAACAAAAGAAAACCAAAAACAAAATTGGCATTAAAAAAAAGAAGCTGTATATTACTGTTTGTGGGTGTTTACTAGACACATGCATTAATATAATAAACACAAATCATATCAACGCTTGTGAGCAACGTTGTTGTAAAAGCCTGAATAAAGGACATTTCATTCAACATTAAACTTTTGTTTAACTTGTTCACTTGATGCTTATCTTTCCCTGGCCCGTGCATTAAAAGCTATCGCCTGCCTGTTTCATCGTCCCCCCTTTGTGAGCCCACAGACACAGTACAGTACACAGTGTACACATGATGAACCTCAGCCGACTGTGTAATAGCCCGCTCCAAGTGTGAATGACTGGCACTCGTCCAGCGTCTATCCTGCTCCACTCTACACTAAGTCTGTCGGCCTGTCCTCACCTGAACCTAGGGCCCAATGAGTTTAACTTACCTGTGCATCACAAACCTGGCTGTCAGCACGATGAAAGGTCATTAACCAACTAATCTGCTAATCCAACAAACGCATAAAGTAGCACATTTATCTATCAAGCCTCATGAACTGAGCCGATTACTGCAACAGCAGTGAATGAAATATTGTAGTCCTGTATACCTTTGTCACATGTATAAGCTGTATGTATGAATGAATGAAAGAAAAACAAATATTATCTCATTTATGTTTTGGGAACACATACACAAAACATTATCACTTAATAATGGACAATAGCTCACATTATTTTCCTCAGTGAATTTGTTAAACTTGTCCTTTGCTGAGGCAGCCTTCTATACATTTCCCAAAAGTCTA
The DNA here is from genome assembly GCF_951799975.1 of Gobius niger. Classification (NCBI taxonomy): domain Eukaryota; kingdom Metazoa; phylum Chordata; class Actinopteri; order Gobiiformes; family Gobiidae; genus Gobius; species Gobius niger. The sequence goes on from NC_136867.1 coordinate 9,401,678, forward strand.
AGATTAGATTAAAAGTTTGCTCCATCAATTCTGCTCTAATAATCTATGTGCTGAAAGTGTGAGTCTGGGACATGATGAGAACACTGTGAATGTTTGCAGTACTTTCTGATCTATGCATTATCAACCCCATGTGTTGTCGGCTTTAAGTATCTGACGGAGCTGGTCCAAGGTCTCGTCGGGTCGAGTGTGGCTGAGCAGACGGCGCTCGTGACTCAAGCCGATCCATTGAATACACCAGTTTGACATCAGTGCTGTTTCGCCACATACTTTTGACATCACTGCGGGCCTGATGTATGGGCGATGCGAGCCAGCTGGGCTCTCCACAGAGGCGTCAGGGGATGAATGCATAGATATCAGAGGAATGTGAAAGAAAAAGAATGTGCTGGACTTTGCTTTGGATGTCACAAAGTTTCATATTGTTTCGCATCAAAGGCATCTCTACTTTTATGTTTCGAATACTAAATCCATCGGATTTAGATACCCAAAGCCCTATTAATCATTCTTTCCTCTCACTCTTTGGACAGCCAGGTTCCTGTCCTTCAATGTGGGTGGGTGGATTTGAAATATGAGTATGAATAAATCTTTGTAGTTTTCGTTGTGTGAGAAAAAAAAACGAGATTTGGGTTGACTTCCTCTTGAAAAGCTTCCATATCCTTTTCCTTGTAATGTGATGGATTGTGAGGATGTGAGAAATGTACACTCTGTACTATGAGGAGGCTGATCTACAACCTAATACAGCCACAGCAAGAACCCTGTTTGGAATATCAATTTGATTTACTGTCTGTTAACACTGACAATAAACTGCCTTTTCAAAATTCATAAATTCATTACTCTTTACTATTACTCCAGAGAGCAGCTGACATCATCTCCAAGTATTCAAATTAGAAGTGTTTAATGAACTACTTGGCTCGCTGCCATCTCATTTTGGCTCTCCACCAGATCTAAACCGGGTCTATACCAGGTCAAGTTTGGACTGAATCAGGCCTAAACTGGGACAAAACCAGGTTTAAATTGGACTAAACCTAAATAATGAAGCTCTTAACAAGGGCTAGCCCAAAGTAGAAAACATGAAAAAAAAATGTACCCTAAATTAAACATAATCTCAACCTGCAGTGTGGTCTGAGCACCTCCTGATGCAGCCCCCCTTCCACCAGTGGTAAGTTTTTGATGACATGTTTATTATAAGTTGTAAATTACTCTAGTTGAATGAGTGCACGTGCATTGTGAGCTGCCTATAGCGCTGGGGGATTTCATCATATGGAGTCATGCATACCATTCCATCACCCAGTTATTGCTCCACAGATTGGTCCCGGGTCAGGTGAGTTCACTGTTCAGTTTGACGTTACAGTAAATGGAGAGCCACAGGGATGCTGTCAGTCATCTCCAGCTCTCTGTGACTCAGAGAGAAGGGGGGGGGGGGGTTGGTCCCATAGGTTGGTCTCACCTCAACTGACTCTCTGGATGTAAGGGGAAGGGGGGGGGGGAGAGAGAGAGGGAGGGAAGGAGAGGGGGTGGGAGGGAGAGGAAGAGAGAGGGGAGAGAGAGAGAGAGGGAGGGAGGGAGGGAGGGAGGGGGAGAGAGAGGGGAGAGGGAGAGAGAGGGGAGAGGGAGAGAGAGGGGAGAGGAAGAGAGAGGGGGAGAGGGAGAGAGAGAGGGGAGAGGGAGAGAGAGGGGGAGAGGGAGGAAGAGAAAGAGAGAGAGGGAGAGAGAGAGGGTGGAGTGAGGGAGGGGGGGAGAGAGAGAGAGAGAGAGAGAATGTTCTCTGCTCACAATGAACATTTTGTACTTTATGCAAATACCACAGGGTGGGAATTTATTTTAAGGAAATGACGATGACAGTGATCCGTATGGGCCACAGGGGGGGCTCTAAAAAAAACAAAAAAACATTCAAACATTTCTAATAATTGGGCGGCGTAGTGGCCTTCCATCCCCTAAATGGCCATCAATCTGGAATATTTTTTTTTAGAAAATTGCTATTTAACAAGGCGGGAATAAAATAGTCGTTAGTTAAAGGTGATGCATGAGTTGTAATGGAGAAAGCAGCGCTGATTAAACTCCGTCCTTCATTAGCTCTAATTCTGTTTTGGGCTTTGGAGTCATTTTCTCTAAGAGTAAAGGATTGGTGCATTGTTAAATTGTTGTTGTTGCTGTTACCTTCAATTCTGCGAGCGAGCCTCAGCCGTTTTTCCCAGGACACTATTTATACATCTGCTAAAGCCATCCACTGTTTGTCTGGGTTCATCCGCTTAATCATCGCTTTGCAGCCAATTCAGCTCAAAGGTGCCTTGTTCAAAAAAAATAAAAGCAGGGAAAACAAAAAGCAGAACAAAAACAAGGGGTAAGATGAATCGGCTACTGAATGCATATGCGTTAGGGGGGAGGCAAAGGAGAGGCTGCAGAGGCTCATGATGCTGCTGCTGCGGTGAGGCTTTAGAGCGGAGCAAGGATCTGGCGTGTAATCGAAATTGCAGGAGAGGAAAAGGGTGAGAGAGGGCTTTTTTTATGAATCACAGGAGAAATGGCTGTTGAGATGTTGAGTTAGTAAATGGACTATTTCGGATTTAATTTTGTGAAGGGAATGTGTAGAAGCTTGTAAGCAGTCCAAACCCATTCCCAACTGTCCATTTCAGAGCACGTTTCACAACATTCAGGGGACAATACTGTCACAATAATGTAATAATAATAATAATAATAATACGGAAAAAAGTTAGTTAGGGTCTTTAAGTATTGATGAAAGCATTAAAGGGCACATATTATGGCATTTTGTGATCATCTATTACACACATACAGTACATTTTTCAACACTTTATACACAGCATGAGGCAATATTGACCTAAAATAATTTGAACGAGTCCTCCATTTCCGGTGTTAATTTCGTCTTAATTTTAGTCAAAGTGATATTTTTGATGACTAAAATTGGACTAAAACTAAATTAAAAGTTTCTCATGAGACTAAAACTATGACTAGAATGTCTAGATATTTTAGTCGACTAAAATAAGACTAAATAAAAATGAAAAAGAGAGACTAAAATCATCCAAGCTTCAATTGTCAGTCTGAAAGAGCCTCAGATCATGTAAATTCTCTGCCAAAGGAAAACCTCTGAGCTTTGTTCATGTGAAGCAGCTCCATGAAGTCGAGGACCTGGATTAAAAATGATTATAATGAATATTTTAAATGCAAAGTCGACTAAATTAGTCTTAAATTTAGTCGACTAAATTGACATGCAATTTTAGTCGACTAAAACTAGACTAAAATTGTAAAGATTTTTTTTTTTTTTTCTAAAATTAAACTACATTTTAGTCAAAAGACAAAGACTAAAACTGAACTAAAATATGTTGTCAAAATTAACACTGACTGTCTCACACCCAGTCGTCATGAACGTCGAACATAACGAATGCACTGCCCTGTTTCTGACACACACGAGGAGAGTTTTATAGCCATGATGTTCCTGAGACATGTTCCCCACAGATAAAATTATCTCTGCATTGGTGTCGTGGCCTGGAAACCGGAAAAGGGTTCTTCTCCTTGAACTTCCAAAGAAACATTTTTCCCCCCCGTGGAGGCATTGTAACGCTCCAATAATGAGCTGCTAAACGTTTGCACAACAGCAAACAAAAACAATGAACAATATGGGAGACAGATGCGCACTATGACATCATGAAAACACTTCAAAAACACCATTTACGTGAGAGCAGGTTCTGTTGCTCTTCCTGGGTATTTCAGTCACGCGTGAATCAATCAGAAAGCCACGCCGAGGCACCCGTATTACGTCGATTTTGCAAAATATGCCCCAAAGCCTCTAGCTATGTTTCCTCCTCGCGCCTTTTGTCCGCTACATTTGCCTGCGTGTACGGACATATCAATGCGTCCGGATGCAACCTGAGCCTGTTGAATGAGCTTTGTGTAGACTGTGTGTCGCGGCCTCGACCAGAGCTGTTTTCATTACGAGCAGCAGCGTGCGATGACTGTTCCCGTCTGCTGCGCTGATTCATCCTCCGTCAGTCTGCCACTTTCTCTCACTCCACCTGCGCCCATGCCAAGTCGCTATGCTCCCCCCTCGCTAAAACGCCATTACCACTCCATTATCTACATTATGGACTGTTCTGACAGAAATGAATAGGCCGACCTGTTGAATTCGCTTCAAGGAGTTTGGCACTGGTCGTAACCTGCTTACTCTTACCTCCCGTAACCTTGGCGAGGCCCTTTTTTGGCACTGGCGCCGGGTTCATCTGGGGATAAGGCCGGTCTGGGAAAGCAGTCATGTTTGCTGCCTTTGCTTTTTTGAGATCCTTCCAGAACGCGAGGAGGGAGATTTATAAGAAAGAGAGAGAGATTTATTAAGTCTGAATGCTCGATCGCCGGTCTTTTCCATTTGGCGTTGATCGGCAGGATAAAACCTACCGCTGTGTCACCTTCCCTGACCCCGCGGCATCAAAGAGTGCCAGTGTTCGGGGGGCTCAACTCGAATGACCCGATGCGGCGGACCCAGTGGGTGATGCTGTGTATCTGAGCAACTGCAGCCCGCGGAGCACTCGAGGGCTATAATAATCTGTTTGATGAGGGTGGTCATAGCGCAGTGTGTTCACAAGCAGAAACCAACACCGCCACCTCGCACCACCCGTTTTGCCTGATGGGCAACTCCAAACAAACACGTATACGTTTATGGGGGTTCAAGTGGTGTTTTTGGAAAATGACCACTTCAAAACGTAACAGGAAGATCGTGGTTGAAACATCTGATCAACTTTCATTTCAGGCAACTGCGGCTGTCGATCCCAGTCCATCCAAGGGACCTACTCAGTTCACATGCCCCTGTCCATGATTGACAGTCTCCATGGAAACTGGCACATCAGCGGGAAAGGCTTTCTGCATGTGTGCTCTTTCTCACAGGCAGGCCGGTGTCCAGATGTTCCTGGGATGCAAGCACAATTCGAAAAGCTTTTGGCCTTTATCAATATCTTACACTTTGCTGGTTAGACGTAGGGCCTCAGGACGAGCTGTTTGTTTGGGCCTGTGCCTACTCACTTTTATTCGTGGCCCACCCGACGGTCCGGCTTGTCATCCCCACAGCGCTGTGTGTGACCTGTGCAGAGCAGGATCGAGTTGGTGATCATTGGCCAATAGCGTTGGATACTTATTTCTAACCCAAAGACGCAGATGCATCCCCTCCCTCTCTCTCTTTCTCTCTGCTCCTTCCTCCTTCCTCTCTCCACTGTGAAAGGGTCCCGAGAACACTACAGCCCGCTAACCTCCTGTTAGGGCATCTGAACTTACATTTGCTGATGATTGTTTTACGTTTTGCCTCATGAATGGACAAAGACTTCATTCATGATGCCTGTGTGTGAAGTCTGCTCTGATTGCTGGCTGTGTTGGCACATGTTCCTTCCCTCCTTTCCCTCACCGCTCCCATTAAATACGGGACGAATTTTTGTCACACATGCCCACTCACATAGTAGATCCTGGTGCAGCGGCTTGTGCTTATATATGGGTCTTGCTGGACTTCACCATATTGAGGACAAGTCATATTCGTCACCTCGATTTATTGTCAAATGAATTGACAATTAAAAAAATCTTTGAACTTTCAACAGTGATTGGCAGCATGAGTCATGGTGCTTGTTTTGACGGTGTCCTATAGGTCAATCAAAGTTTATTTATGTAGCACTGTACACCGACACAAAGGAGGACCAAAGTACTTCACAGACAGATAAAACAGGTCCCAGGTATGGCGTCGCACAGTCGCATGTTAGTAACTAAGTGCCTGAGCCGCTGTGATTGAGCCGCGCCACCACTGTGGGCCAACCTGACCAGCAGGTTTATGGAGGCCGGTGAAACCGTAGCACCCAGAGGAAACCTGGCAGGCTGCCTTCAGTGCTCCTCTGAAACGGTGCACTGCCTCCTGGGTTTGTCCCTGTTTCAGAGCGTGGTGTCCGGCACTGGTCAGCTCCACAACAGTCTTTCACCATCTTCTGGGAAGAGCTCAGCAGTTAATCTGTTTTAATCTCCAGGGAACGTCCATTAGCCAGAACAATAGAAGGCATTTGTGGCTCAGCTTGCCTGGATACCTCCTCGTTTGTCCCTTCCTTGTTTCCTGTAGCGCCTCTTGTGACGTCTCCACTGTGCTGCAGGAGTGGGGGGTTCTTTGTGCCTCTTCAGTGTCTCAGAAGAAGAAATTTGTAGGTCTGGGTCTAGGTGACTTTTAAAAAGCTGCTTTCTTCAGGACCATTATGGACTCTCTGCAGTAAAAAATCTACAGATCCCCACAAAAACACGGCAAAGACATACCAAAGTATAGAGTAAAACAATATGGAACAGAGAAACCACAAAATGCAGCTGTACCGAGAGAGAAGGAGGTTGCTGCCTGTGACGTTAACAATGGTATATTAGGTCTACCTCGAAATGGGGTGACACCTGTGGAGGCCAGTGAGAGGGAGCTTGAGCTGTCGCTGGTCACTCTCTAAACTCTAAACATGCCCCTGCTCAGTGGAGACCTGCAGAAACAACCAGTGAGCTGAGAAATATAACATCTTGCGCTCCTAAAACACCACCGGCCAAATGGTTTCTGGGTTATGCTAAATGGACCCATTTCACAGTCTGGGTCTGAGTGACGTGATTTGACAAATTAGCGTCTTGATCGTAATTGCCTGTCCCAAGTCGGTAGTGTTTTCTTTGAGCTGATTGTGTGATTTGATTGAGTTCCACCGTGGAAAGTATGGCTTGTGCTGTGCTTGTTGTAAGTGTTGTCCAGCACATAAGGTCATGAACTGAAGATAAAGAATGTTCGGCATGCGGGTGTTACTCATTTTGTTCTTCCTGAAAGACAAAAGATGACCACTGCCACGGAGTTTACTGTGTTCTGAACACGGTCACATGACACTACTATAAACAAACGTAAACAATAGATAATGTGCCGCCACAAGTTCACTAGTGCTGCAGGTTTTAGGGACCATTTATTGAGCTTCAAATCTACAACATTGTATCTGTAAGCAAAGCAAACAAAAAAGCTTAAATTGTAGCAGTTTGCAAGTAAAGGTGCTGAAATGTGTTTTGAGTGTTTGAGCAGGAGACACATTATGAGGTCAGACACTGGAGACGTGACACTGACAATGATGATGAGATTGTTTTGCGGCAGTACAATATGGCTGAGGCGCCAGGGCAGGGCTCGCTGAGAGGGAACAGAATGTGTGTAAAATGAAACATGACTTTTGTGGCGCTCTCGGTCAGTTACAGAGGCTGCCACTGTAAAAGCATTGTGCTCAGGAGTGCAGCTGAAGGCCCCATCTTCAATTACAGAAACAATTACGGAGACGACTCATGTATCAGTGTGACTGTTGTACTTTGGGAATCCTTAATGTCCACAATATAGGCCAGGACATGAGATCAAGTGCACCTTTTATCATTATGGCCCGGCACTATAGGGCTGGGCACCTTCATTTCTTCTGACACCACTGCTTTAACTTTCCACTTAATCAACAATAAAAAGAGAGAAAAGTCCTCATTAAGTCCTTATTGAGCTGCAGGGACTGACCAGCTCACATCATGACACTGTTGTATTTCATCTTAAGTTAGTCTTCACGAGCAGCACCAACAAGCAGTCTCTTGTTGTTAATGCTGTGCTGTCCCTTTCTCTTTGCTCAAGAACTTTACTTTTCTTTTTCCGTCCTGGTTTGGTCCTGGTTTAGTCGAAGTCCTGGTTTAGCCCTGGCTCAGACCTGCACTGCTCTCTCTAATCGTCGCGGCTAATTGTCGGCACACACTGCACATATTTAATTATATCACTTCTGCCACACAGTTTTTAAGATTTCTCCTCCAGAAACAGAGAGAAAGATGACAACTGCCGTCAGGAGGGAACAAAGAACCGAAACTAGAAAGATCTTTTATTTCTTTTTGCTACCGCCCTCTACTGGAGGTTTTTGGTTGGTACCAAGTAGGTACCGTTTAACAGTACCCAGCCCCACTGAACACACTCTTGTATCAATTGCCAGATAAATGAATAAATCAATATTCATTAAACTGGTTTATTTCAAGATTTCTGTATCTATTTGTTATTGTTTTGGCAGTTCTAGCCCTCCATACTCTCAACTCCGGAAGGTAAAATATCTCCCGATACATGTTCCAAACGGGGCCCTCCTGTGCATGTCTCGTTAGGTTATCTGGGGCCTCACTGCAGCCCCGTCTGTCCTCTCTGCTCATGACACATGTGGGAGGTGTCATTGTGTGGCTCCTGCTGCTTCCCATTTGAGCTCATTACAGAGTGGCCGTCTGTGCACCCGTGGGTGCCAGAGCCTGTGGGTGCCAGTGCTGGGGACTGGTGGTGCTTGGCCAGGTCTGCCTCAGGACCTCAAATTTGATGTGCCATCCACGACCCAAAGTCTTACAGGTAGTGTGCTGTTTGACAGGGCTGCTTCTGACTCTGTGGAGGCCATGTGCCAATTCTCTTTGAAGGTCGTTCTTTTCCTCACTGTAATGAAGTGATTGATACATGCTTAGTAATGTATACCTAAAAACAACAACAATCTGTTTTTGACGAGGCATATGTTGTGTCCCGGTGCATATCGTCTTTATTGCTAGAAACAGCTCTGTGGAGAAAGGTCTAAATACTGATGATGATCAGTGGCTACATGGTGTGTCTTGTGTAAAGCACCTGAAATACCTGCAGGTCAAGGCTCGAGCCTCGACTTCCTAAAAGCGCCTGACCTCCTGAGCAGCAGTGGTTAAGCGGATGTTTTGTGGCCTGAGCTGTCTCCGCGGGACCCGGCTAAAGCACTGGGACAAACATCAACTGGCAGCATTTGTGAAGCTGGACACGGAGACGCGTCCTGCAGCCAGCCAGGGGCACGGGAGGTTAACAATGTGAGACAGCTCTAACCTGCTGTGCACTGCATTCCTATGTGTGTCTATAGTCAATTATACAGGAGACCTCACGCCTGTCAGACTAATGGCCTTCACTCCCTGGGCTTATACATGTTATAGCAAATGGACTCAATAGGTCTGTCACATGGTTTTGATGGAATTTGTGTCAGTCAATTTCATTTAAAGCCACACTGCGGAGCATTCCAGGTCATATGTTGTTGACACGGATACATAAATAAATGATGTTTTTGCACTGGGTAAGCAAAACAGAGCATTTGTATAAACTTTGTCGACCTCACTGCAAAGATGCATGCAAGATATTTGAGGCAGAATGTTCCACGGTATGGCTTTAAAAAGCTTTGACATGTCTCACAGTATCTGAGGCAACATTGATCGGCTGCCAATCTATATGACAGCAGGCCCTCCGATCCCTCACACACATTCTCACATAGGTTGAGTGAGCTCAGAATCTTTCAGGCCCCCTCCCAAACAGCTGCTGCACCATTATTGTGCTTTTCATCTGCCACGCCGTACTATTAAAGCAATACATTTGGGATGTGCAGTCGCCGATCCCCCAGTGAGACGGGGTGTTGGAACTCTCAGTGCACACAGGGAAGTAAAGGCGATTTACAATGTTTGGACCTTTCGTTTTGGGCTCACTTGCACAAGTATTTCATGTTTTCGCACTAGAACCATTACACACTCTAAAAAGACAGATGCTGTCAGACATTCTCCGAATCTCATTTCATAGAAAGTAATGGAACGGTGCGTGTTTTTTCCCCTTGCAGGACCAAAAAAACAAAAAAAAACAAGTATAAGCGTCGCCGGCTAACTTTTGGGCCAAGGTGAGACTCGTTTACCATCTGTCTTGCATTTGCCAAGAGTTTCATAAGCTCTTGTTGCTGTCGAGGAAATCGACTTTCCAATTTCAGGCGTGCACTCTGCTCCTGCAGGCCAGCAGGCCAGCCAACTTCAACACTCATCTTTGATCAATTCGAGACTAACATAAGAAGAAAACTTACCCGGTAGTGCAAGAGCCTGACAAGTCCACACGACTGTGCCGGTAGCTCAGACTGGCACTTTAGCCCCAATAGTTGTAGTGTCCCCTTTGTTGCATATTTTAATATAACCCTCCACTGCACATTGCAAACTATTTTTGGCTTGATCTGGAGAATACCATGCTGGCATTGTATCAAAAAGATTCACTAACATACACTTCTCCCCATTATGACAAACGTTAAACTCCACTTCTTCACTGAGCTAGCGAACATTTGTTAAGGGGGCGGAGCTTTTGCAAAAGGCCAATCAGGGTTGCCAGACGTACGATAACTATCGTATTTGTACGATAATTTTGACCCCTGTACGATGTACAATCAATAATTTAAAAAAGCCCTATAATATACGATAATTTCAGAGCCCCAGATGAAGTCTGGTTAAATGCACTGTCCCCTCTTAGCAGCGCTTTGCTTTCGATCTGATCTGGAGTCATACTCAATAACTTTAACAAACTTGTACAAGAGCGTCTACATCATAAATGCCTGCAGAAGGGAATGACTCTGACGAGGAGGTGGAGTTCATCTCTTAGGTGAGTGCCTATGTTGTCCTGTCATGCGTGTGCGTAATGTAATAAATGGGACAGTGCACGGGCCTGTTTTGTAGTTAGGTTGGTGATGACATGAGGCATATTAGGCGGAGGTGCTACAGTGCTATTGACATATTAAGAGTGTTAGATAGTTTGTGCTGAAATACGATAGTTTTGGAAGCTTGGTACAATATACAGTATATTGGTTTAGAGAATCTGGCAACCCTGAGGCCAATTGCTTGCACAGAATATTTTCACAAAGAGTCTCTCCTGGACCGGTCCTTTTCAGACTTCAGTAGAGTTTCATCAGTATGTTGTTTTGACGATGGAAATAGCAGCATGTTTAGAAGCTAAAAAAGACTCAAGATAGTGCAAGTGTGTCCGACCGTGTTTCCTGAGGACAGTGTGCTCCACTGACCCCTGCAGGAGACGAGGAGGGCAGCACACACGTCACTGCTGCCTCTGGGCTTAAGTGAGTTTATACAAAGACAGAACAATCAGCCAAGAGCAATAACACGTGAGCAAATTGCTGTTGTATCTTGCAATCCTAACACGGTTTGCTTACTTCATTTCTTACATCAAAGACGTACCCTGCATATCTAAGTATAAATACATATAACAATAAATCAGCTTTGCAAACAGAATTAATTACACTGCAATTTAAATTTTAAGAAATGTAAAGCCCTGTGAAATGCTTCAGTATATTGAACATGCAATGGTTTGTGAAAGAAGACTGTCCACATAATTATAAAGCATTTTCATTGATCGTGAGCTTGCAGGTGAGTTTTTGTTGACAGTGACCCTTGAATGAGATTGAACCACAACTAACAGTTCTAACCTGCGTTCCCTTGGAGTTGGACAGATTGTCTGTTTTTCACTGTGAGCTCTCTCTCTCTCTCTCTCTCTCTCTCTCTCTCTCTCTCTCTCTCTCTCTCTCAGCTTGTGGTCTTCAGTTCATGAGCCTAACTCCGAAGTGAACGTGCAGCTACAGACGAACACACAGCAGTAGATCCGTCTGCGCAAAGACTCTTGGCAACTGAAGACTTTTTGTGAAGTTCGTGCCAAAGAGGCAAAGAGCGAGGTGTTTTAGGACCTATAATACAGGCTGTAAAATGGGGTTAAGTGGAGCCATGTTAGTAACAAGATGACTTTGTAAAACCAAGTGGAGATTAGCAAAGACCGCTTTCAGATTGTGATCGTACATTGGTCCGGTCTGATGCCCTTTCGGTCCATATTTTTCGGCGGCTATTTTGAAAAATAAAGATGAAAACAGAATCCTTAACCATTATTGAGTTTTTCTAAAATATAAAGCTGAGGAATATTTACTATATTCTCCCTATCAATCAATCAATCAATCAATAAAACAGAGCAGTAAATTAGACAATGTAAAGTTAAGTATACAGGCAAACATAATGTCCAATAAGCGTTGGCAGCAGGTGGCGCGGGTGTCCCCTGTCTTTAGACTCTCCAGAACGACAAGGAAAAACTCAAAAACTCAGGGGGAGAAAAGAGAACACTTAGGGAGAACCACAGAAGGAGAGATCCCCTCCCATGGACGGACAGGCTATAGAGACCCAGGGCCGATGGGAGTCCCTGAGCAGACGGGCCAAGATCGCAAAATGTCCAGTCCTCTTGTCCTGTAGGCAGGGTTCCTCCGTCGATCTAGACAGACACTCCCCTAAATATTAACTTTTTGTTTTGACCTTGCATGTGTACTGCACAGTGAAAAAGAAATTGTTATTGACAATTTTGTGTACTGTGCTTCCCTTGGCCACCCCTTAGAAACACTCCAGCAGGAAACTACCTTTGAGTGAGTCAGTGGGAAACTCCGACTACGAGCTACTGTTGTCACACCACTGTCTTTTATTACAATTTGTTGATGTTCATTTTTGTTCACTTTGGGGGTTAAACATCTCCCTGAATGCAGAAAACAGGCTCCCATCTGCTGAATACACAGGACATGCTCCTCTCTCACAGTCCTTCCCTCTGAGTTCTGTTCTGGCAAAAACTTCTGTTGATGTCCTCCGCCAAACACACAGTGTTCAAACTTTTTCTCCCTCACAACCTCACCGTCTGGTCGCATAAACACCAAGTCCACTTCCAGTTTCCACATTTAACGTGTGGCGGGGGCGGTGAAAGGTTATTTTGGAAGCACGCACCTGCCTACGTACCAGCCAAAGTGTGAGCGCTGTCTGGAGGAAGAAGGAGCAAGATCTAATAGTCAGTGCCATATTGTGAACAACAGAGATATGTAGTTTCCCAGGGATGAAAAATTACACCATGACACATCAAATAAAGAAAATATTGGAATTGTAAAATAGATTGAATTGGATTGAAGGTACTTGAAGTTTTCTAACATTTAATATTTTCTATCTAGAGAAATTGATGTTACGGACAGAAAATATGGGTTCATTTTGTCATGTTGGAGATTTATTCAGAGGGAATTTTGGTATTTTATAAACTAGTTTTAGTCAGCACAGACACACAGTCCCTGCAGGGCTAATTTACTTCCTATATCAGAGCAGCTGTGTCACTTCAGTCTTTAAAAAAACACACCATCCTGTGTGCTGTTAATCTGTCCAATGCTGCCTGGGATCCCATTTAAAGCTGGGATTGGCCTGTGGACACAGTAGGTTTTTGGAAAATGTGATGAAACTAATTTTCTCCTGCTTGGCCCAAAACAGAACTAGGATCTTTAGTTGACACATGATAAAAGAAATGTTGGGGGGAAAGGGTTGTGTGTTCAAGTAAATTAACAATGATGCCAAATTATATTTCTCAGGAAATCTCCAAACAGAACATTGTCAGTGTTGAATCCTATCTTTTCAAAATATTCAATGTCATTTTATTTTAAACTTTTGGTTTGGTAAGTCTCTTTGGAAGACTACAAGAAACAGCCAAAACTTGCAAACTTCCCAGAACGATTCCACACAGCCTGGCAATCGAAACCTAAACTTTCTTTGCTATGAATAGTGTAACTACTTTTTGGTTCTATTGTAGGGAGATTTATTTTATATTTTTGGTTGTTCCATCAAAGCCTGAACCACAGTCAGAACTGGAGATTACCAGGGGAAGCCTCAGTGGCAGTCCCCAGTGCTGGGAGATTTGTTGGCTGTAACATTTTGTCGGGATCGTCATGCTCCCTTAACCCTGACCGATGTCCAACACTTAATCGCCTTTTTAGTCGGGCTACATCTGTGAAATCACAGTTAGATCCCAGACTCCTTTTACATTGGCTGTACCATATGGGAAACCTTCAAGGCGCATCATAGCAGGAAGGAACACTCAAGGAGCAACGCCTCAAAGTGGGACAAAGGGTAAAGGAAGCTCCGAACGTGTACCTAAAACATGGACGCTCCTCCGTGGAATCCGCTTGACACGTTAATGCCTATGTGGCTATACAGGCTTGGGAATAGGATGTTCTGTATAGTGTGGAACGCGTACAAAGGCAGAGACTAATGAGGAGCTGAACCTTGGTATATGAGGGCTATACGTGCCCTGCATAACTCAGCCACTGTATGTGCGTTTACACCACTGTCCTCATTTTTCATCCTCCCTATGCAGAAGGGTTCCCTCGAGAGTCCTTCCCTTCCGCTCTCACGTTCACAAGTTGCTTAAATTTACAGTTTTGCTCGTAAGCCCATGGCCAACCAGAGAGCGGACAGATTGTTCCGTTTTTGGCCACCAAACAAATACATATATGTGTGATGTTGCAAGTATTTTTGTGGTAGAGTTGTTCCCGCACACCCGCTGGGGCGCACTATAAAAGGCTTCAGTTTGGTATATTGTTTGCCCTCTGACCTTGTGTAAGTTCCGCCTCCTGTTGAACCCGGTGCTGGCGCTTGGGTGCTCTGTCCAACAGGTAGATATCATTGCAATATTTATTTAAAATTCATCCTTTATGCTCACCTTGATTCGAGTCCCCTTGTATTAGTGTTGCTGTGGGTCCCTTCCCAGGAGCGCGTCATGGTGTTCGGTTGTATCTAAAACTCTGTCTGTGGTTTGGGCCTGTCCAATGGTCGGCGGGGACTTGTTGGAGGACTCTCTGCCCAAATGTGAAATCTGTATCTCATTGACTCGACATACATCTTTGTTACAGGTTTTAAAAGTCATTTATACTAATGAACTCGACATGAAAGAAAAACATTTTTGTAAAGCAGTACAAAGTAACTCATGCCCCTAAAGGCCATAAGCACCACTGCAGGTGTCGTAGCATGTTGCGATTTTCTAACTTATTTATTGTTCGTGAGAGTAAATACTGCGCTGACAGAAAAGTCGAAGGGACAGAGGGATATCGCACATCCAATTACACAATGGAAATCATGTTTTTCACTCAAACTTCACTGTCAATACTGTTTAAAGTGGCGCTAGCCCGCAGTTAGCTTTGCCCGTTAGCCTGTTAGCTTCTTCGTGATTCTATGGTGTTCTGGCCAGACACCACAGGAGATGAAAGACCCTCCTATCATCCCATTAACACTTGTATTGCTCCCAGTGGAACTACGAAAAGGATTTATTATGGTAAACATGTTACTACAAGTATTGCTAACATTTGTCCCCTTTGTCACTGGAACTTACCTGTGTGTCCTCAAGCTAAGGCTAAAAACCAGGTCTGCTACACATGGGAACTGTTTGTCAGGAGAAAACCCTGAGCGCTCTTCCATGTTTGTATTTCACTTTTCTCTGTGCGCGCGTTGCTCACGTGGGGTGAGAACGTTAGTGTTTATATCAGCTAAGAGAGCAATTTCCCCGTCTGTTTTGAGTTGTGAGCCACTGCACTAGTAAATCTTTATCCCCCGCTACTCTCTCCTATCACCCATGGCGCTTCATTTTTGTTCATATGCAAAAATATGATGAGTCATGGATCTTTTTTTTGTGTACGGACTATTCAGAGAAGGACCTCTTCATTCCAGCACTAAAATTGCTTGTGTCCTCCGGGTACTCCGGTTTCCTCTACCACAAAAAACATGTGCAACAGGTCCAGCCAGGTGTTTCTGACCACAGCCACTGCACCCAACAGGTCGTCCAGTGCGTCGAGGGATGGGTTAAATGCAGAGGACAAATTTCGTTATACTGTTCATGTATAATGACAAATAAAGCAACAAACAAACAAACAAACAAACAAACAGTGGCATTTTTGTATGCACAGAAATCTAGGCCGAATTGATATGAAGATTTTTTTTAAACGGCAGATAATCTACCGGAGGCTCTTGACTAACTTCAACATCAAGCTTGAAACGACAACGGATATGATTTTAATCAGAAACAAATTGCCAAACAGATCCGAGAGTTCCTGACCCAATTGTGTTTGTTCATTTTCCAAGCTCTTTCTGGCACACAGTCTCTTTTGTGAAGCGCTTACAGTAAACTTCATGACTAACCGTTTTACTGTAGAGGGGCCATGTCACCCGATCCCAAAAGAAGGGTTTTCTGAGGGGGGTGTAGGGGGTTGGAGGGGTCACAGCTGTAGGACTGCATTAGATTATATGTGTTAGTTAGTCTGGGTTTAAGCTCCTAACGGGAAAACTCCAGCAGGCAGACGGTGACTCACCCCACTTCGCAGAACTGATATTAATCTACTGCGGGAGCATTTGTGAGCACAATCCTAAATGTACAGTACTGACTTAAAGATCCAATATCAGACTTTATTTGGGGCTTTTAGGCGAGTCCAGATTTGCCGGTTTGTTTACTTCATTTGTCAATTAATTGTGCTTCATTTTCATCCTAGAGTAGAGATATTGTTACTGACCTGGTATTGTTTCTGTATAAGGCAAAGACGTAGCATTGCTGTCAGTTCAGCTACAGCAGGTTTAACCAAAGAACTGCTTCCACTCCTCAGACTAAATGAACACATCGAAGAGGTGACAGAAAACCTTTCTCTGAGAATTTTGCAAAGTGTCACGTCATCAGAGCCTCAGTCTGAGTCCATGTTTAAGCTGGTCAAGACGTTAGCATTCTACCGTGGCTAGCATTTAGCCATAACACAATAAACACATCTGCAACTCACATGTCACATCTATGAACCCTCTGAGGAAAAACTATAGTAGGAGCTCAGCTCTTACCTCTGTCACATGTTGTCTCCAAGGCAATATGTTTGAAGTGTGGTTCAAGGCTTTTTCTGGAAGAGGTGTGTATAAGCTGTAGCTCAGCAGCTGTAATGTCCACAAATGTTATCCATGGTTGGCTGTACTGCTGTCAAGGCGGTTTATCTGTGCAGTGTTGACATGTGTTGACATGTGTTGACATTGGACATTTTACACAAATCAATCGACTAAACATCAGATTTGAGCGGAGAATATTGTCCCTCGTTCTCCGTATAAATGAACGGGTTTCGCGCTCGACCGGAAGTGTCTGTACAACGGAAGTGCCGAGACTGCGCAAAAAGTGGCAAAAGTGGGCAGGGCGGAATAAGGTGAATAGGGTGCCACAGTCAGCCCATGTCTTACATCTTGTTGCTAACCATCTTGTTGCTAACCAGAATACTTCCTCAACTCGACCTTGTAGTGGCCTGTGTCGCTCCTAGATATTTTACATTTTCAACTGACAATAGGCGAATGTAATGTGTATTATCTTAATTTCAGACTGTAAAAAAAGTATATACTCCTTTCAAAGTGAAGCTGCTAGAATAGTGACAACAAGTGCCGCAAACCAAAATGCATTGGAGGGCAGAGGGTCCAAAAGAACGAGACCCTGTGCTGTCAGGTTTGATGAGGGAGCGAGTTCAGACTGTAGCCAAGTGAGTGTCAAAATGGTTGTGTATTTCATGCAACACTATTTCACAAACCTCACCACCCCCCTGCCCCATTGTTCTCTATTACTTCATTACACATGTCCTAACCAGCTCAAATTCACTTCTTTGATTCTATCATGTGCTGTCCGCCTGATCCCTGAGTCTATCCATCCATCCATCCATCATCCTGCCTTCTCCTCAGTGCCATTAAACCTCCTACATGTCTGCCTTCACCACTGTTCGATACACTGTTCCTTCTGCACTCTCCATCACTGAACCGTTGGCTCTGCACTCGGTGACCTCACCCCTCCCCTGGGATCTCTTTGCTTTCTAGTATTCTGCTCCTTTCCATTGGACATTTTCACACACTTTATGAAACAGAAATGGCAGAGAACTCATACTCGGCGAAATGAACCCTGGACAGTTTCGTTTTCTCTTAATTCGCCACAATATATCTTAGTGTTTTTAGACTGTGTTTGATGTGTGCACAAAAAGAGAAAATGCATCTGTAAATTTGTCTCAACAAGTTTATGTAGAAATCCAGCCACCCATCTCAACTTCCTGTCTGCTCTGGCAAAAAGTGAAAGTACAGATGCAGAAAGTTACCTCGAGCAGCCTAATTTGTTGTTGTTGAATATTTTTTCTTCTGTGGAGAGTGCAATGGGTCCAATGGCCCAGTTCTGGAGATGTGTGAGATTTGATGTGGGGAGTGTGATTTTTTTTTATTGCAGCAGCAGTAGTTGTTTCCTTCATGAGTATTTTCCCTGTTTTGATAGAAAACTGATTGAAAAAACACCCGATACCTATTGAGTTAAATGTGCGTTTTGTTTACAATGAACTGTGCTGTTGTTGTTAAGAAGAGGTGTTTTCAGACTTTAACATCTACAATTAAATCACTGCAAAAACGTAAAAGTGTTTAAACCAAAATTCAAAATACTTTTACTTTAATTGAGGCTGTCAATCGATTAATTATTTTAATCGCAATTAATCACACTTGTGAAATTCAATTAATCACGGTTAATTTTTCTCTAATAATTATACTGAACATAAAACACTTACATTTAACGCATTTGATTATTGATTGCACATTTCATTAACCAAACATTCACAGTCATAATTATGGGAAAAGCCCAACAGCTTCTAATCGGGATCTCTTCAGCCCTTTCTTGGTCGCTCGCCCAAGGCTGATAAGTCACATTTTAGATACCGTATTTTCCGGATTATAAATCGCTCCGGAGTATAAGACGCACCAGCCAAAAATATGCGTAATGAAGAAAAAAACAACAGGCTGAATAGGGCGTACGGGATGCTAACGTAACACATTGATGGTTTGCTACATGAAGCAAAAAACACGAACCAAATAGGTGTCTGTTGTGTTAACGTCACATAAACAATTCAGATAACTTTAGCATAAAGAACATACCAAATTCTCCATCTCACTCCAAATCACTGAATCCACTGAAATCTCCATCCTCGTTGTCTTGTCTGGACAATCGCCTTGGCAACTACGTGGGTATGGAGGCATAACTGCACCAATGACAAGCCTCTCCCGGCAGTGCGTTTTTCAAGCTCTCGTTTGTGAACTTGTTCCTCCAGCTGTGGCTCGAGCTTTTAGCTCGTGATTAGCTTTGTTTTGTTTTGTTTTGTTTTCTTAGAGTAACCTCCGTTTCTCACTCACTCCAAACTTTCTTTCTGCTGGTCGATTAGCCTGCAATGCCCTCTAGCGGCATGTGAAATGATGTGTTTGAATTAAAAAAAATAAATTAAAAAAATCCCATATTAGTAGCTCCAGAGTATAAGACTATAATAATAATAATGCATCGGTTTTATATAGCGCTTTTCTGGACACTCAAAGACGCTTTACATTGTGCTATTCGCTCACTCCATACTCGGTGGTGGTAAGCTACTATTGTTTTTGTTTTTTTGGGGTTTTTTTTGTGTGTGCGCATGTGTGCATGTGTGTGCGTGCCTGTATGAAATGCTAAGTGCGACTTGGATATGTTTATAGGGGAAACACAAGAGAAGGAGAGTTTGGCAACATAGAAAGGAGCAAAAAAAAAAAAAAAAAAAATACTACTAATAACTAGAAATGCAATGGCTGCGCCATTGCGATTGACTGCGGAATTGCGGGAAGCGAATGCAGAAATTGCATAAACTGTTCAAATTGCATAAATTGCTTAATTTGCATAATCTAATTTGCATAAACTGGTAAAATGCATAAAATGTCATGTTGCATGAACTGTATAAATTGCATAAAGTGGCAAAATGCATGAATGGGTTAATTTGCATAAATGATGTAAATTGCATAAACTCCTATAAAGTCCTAAATGGCATAAACTCTTAAGATGCATAAACGCTTTAAAATGCATTAACTGGTTAAATCCCATAAAGTGGTTACTTTGCATAAATTATTAATATTGCATATACTTTTATATTCCATAAACTGGTCAAACTGTTGAAATGGCCTCAGTGCTTGATTGGCAGAAGCTGCACAAATGGCTGAAAGGCCTGGAGTCTCCCCATTGGCTGGATTCACCCCATACACACCAATGCAAAGATTTCAAACTCTAGTATAAAAAAAATGGAAAACTGCAGAAGGCCATTTTTTTCTCAAAACCCACAAGTTGCAGAAGCTGAACATGCACAAAGTGCAGAAATTGCATAAAATGCAGAAAAAAGTGCAGAAAAGCATGGATTTGCGACAGCCCCATTATAAGTCAATGGGAAAAATCTCCGACATTTTGGCCAATTGCGGAAAAACCTTAAGTTGCAGAAGTCCCAAAAGTAATAGCACCTTCTCCTCAACATGCGGAACGTTTTGATGCATAACTTGCATAAATTGCACAAAGCATGAAGGTGCTGAAAGCTCTAGAAAATCGGGAAAAAGATGGAAGAGGAATAATAATAAAGAACATGAAAACCAATAATTGACTGCGGAAGAATTCCGCAGTCAATCAATAATAATAGTAATAGTCATACAACTAAAATATAGAATAGTAAAATCAATCAAATAGAAGATATTTCTTTCCAATTATACAATGCTTATAATTTTATTTTATTTATTTATTAATCATTTTTACTTATAAGTTCAATACCCTTTTGAAGTGGATGTAAGACCAGGGGCTTAAACTCTGCTGCTAAGCTACTATTGTAGCCACAGCTGCCCTGGGGTAGACTGACGGAAGTGAGGCAACCAGTCTGCGCCATCGACCCCTCCGACCACCACCACTCACTCACTCACTCACTCACTCACTCACTCACTACATTCGCTAGGCTTCCTGGTGTTCCCAAACAGTCTCCCATCCAAGTACCGACCAGGCCCTTCCCTGTTTACGGAAAAAAAGTGCAACTTATAGTCCTGAAAATTTTTCTTTGGTGCTGAACAGTTTGGACGGACACATTTTTTGCAATGGGACAATTACACTGTGTTCCAAATTATTATGCAAATTACATTTTTCTAAGATTTTCTAAATTGTCAACTCAAATGAGAGTCAGCATAATTTTCAAGTCTTTAGCTGGTAGAGGATCAATTAAATGTGGTGGAAAAAATTTCCTAGTGATAACGGTATTTTTTTCAAAAATAAACATAGTAAAAACCTCAAAATCCACTGTTCCAAATTATTATGCAACTCATCGTTTCAATACATTTTAAAGCTTGTAATTGACTGAAAATGGTCATTTGTTGAATGTGTAGCATTAGGAGGTCATATTTACTGAAATCAAAAGCTATTTCAATCAAAGAAATATTAACAGGTCAAGTTATATTTGACCATAGGAGCCCTTGTGTGATAGCAGCTTCAAAATTCTTAAATCCATTAAACTTGTGAGTTTTTGGACAGTTTCTGCTTGGATTTCTTTGCAGGATGTTAGAATTGCCTCCCAGAGCTGCCATTTGGATGAAAACTGCCTCCCACCCTCATAGAAGTTTTTTTTTGTTGAGGCCCCAAATGTTCTCAACAGGGTTGAGGTCAGGAAAGGAGGGGGTCCACATCATGAGTTTCTCTCCTTTTATGCCCATATCAGCCAGTGATGCAGAGGTATTCTTTACAGCAGGACATGGTGCGTTGTCATGCATGAAGAGGATCTTGTTCGGGAAAGCACGGCTCTTCTTTTTGTAGCATAGAAGACAGTTGTCAGTCAAAAACTTCACATATTTTTCAAAGGTCATTTTCACGCCCAAAAGGGCCTAAAGGAGCCGACCAGCTCTCTCCTCATGATTCTGGCCCAAAACATGACTCCGCCACCTCTTTACTGACGTCACAGCCTTGTTGGGACATTGTGGCCATTCACCAACTATTCACTACTCCATTGATTTGACCATCCAGGGTTACACGGCCTCATCAGTGAACAAGACTGTTTGAAAATGAGTCCTCATGTATTTCTGAGCCACTGCAGCCGTTTCTGTTCATCAGCATTCAATTAACAGTTTAGGGGAGGCCCGGATAGAAGGTTTATGGACAACTGCAGCCTCTGGAGGGTCCTACACCTTGATGTTCGGGAGACTCCAGAGGCACCAGCAGCTTCAAATACCTGTATGCTGCTTTGTAGCATCTGTTCTCCTAATCTGATGTGTTTGTCTGGCAGAAATCGTCCATATTGTGCCTTTATCTGCATAAACCCGAGTGTGTCTGAATCATCCACAAATCTCTTATCTGTATGATGATTACGCTTAATCTTTCATGAAATATTGAAGGTTTTCATACCTAGACCAAGGCATTCAACTATTTCAAGCTTTTCATCAGCAGAGAGACCCTTTTTTTGTTGTTTTTGTTTCATGTGAAAAGATTGGAGACTCCTGGCTTACAATATGTGCTTTGTCTTTCAGGTCAGGTGTATGCTCACATGTGCATTTGATCAAAACATATGATGTGACTAATCGTGATTAATTTAATTAATTGCGACTAATTATGTGTTCAATTAATGCAATTAATTTTGACAGCCTTACTTTTAATCTATGATTTTTAATCCAATATTCTAAAATGTAGTGAAGTACAAACAAGAGTGATCATTATATAATGTACATGCCACTTCACATTGTTTGTTTCAGCAATAGCTTCTTAATGGCAGAAAATCTGAATTCCATAATGTATATCTGATATGTTTGTTTTGCCTGAGTCAATGCTGCTGTGTTGACTTGACTTACGTAAAGTGGATTACACAATCCAATCATCAGGTGCCGCTGCGTCCCTGCGCTACCTTGGCATGTGCGATGTCGTAATTGCATCTAAACACAATGCTCCGCTAAATCTACTGTTAACGCTCTCACAACCGTGCTCAGCAAGACCATGGTTCAAAGCAAGGGCTTAGAGTAGTTCGTCACCCCTGCAGGCTTGGTTAAGAACCAAACGGGTCAGCGAGGTTAAGAGGCGCTAAGTCGTAGTGTATAAATCCTCCCTATAAGCTCAGGTCCACAACCAGTGAGTTCCGGACTCTTCACATTTCCCAGGCGGAAAGGCTTCAGGTGTGGAGCCCTCATTGTGCGCTGGCCTTTAGGAGGTGATTGGGGGTCACAGAGGAGGGTTACAGCACAGCCAGCTGCTTTGAAACTAGTGTGTGCTCATCTCCGGAAAACGGCAGGATGGACAGGAGATAGGGTTTGACTTAATGGGTCAGACCTGCATCAGCTTCAGGGGTCATATGCGATCACTGGAATAAATGCACTTAACTACACAATCCGTGACTAATGTGACTCCTTGACCTGAGTATGTGTGCTAGCAAGCGATCATACATGGGTCAAAGATAAGAGGGGTTGCAACAAACAAAAAATAGGGACAAATTAAATGAAGTTGGAACCAGTTACAACTTAAAATGGACTTTAAATGTAGATGTTATCATCCACATTAAAGGCCCTATACCAGATTTTTTCTTTAATTTATTGTTTTATTTTAAACAATGTATAAGGAAGACACTAAATGTTGTTAGTTGTGGTCCAAACTCATTCCTAACTTTTGTAAGATATTTTAGACAAGTTTATAGGAAAAACTTGCGGGGCCACTTTTCAGGGTCACTGTCACAGAAATACGAGAAAACTCGCCTAAAACTTCATAAAATTGGTATAAATGCTTTATTATTAGATGCTAAAGACTAAAGGACAAAAAAACAGGTATAGTTCCTTTAAGTCCTGCACCAAACTAGTGTCAGATTTTCTAAATTGTGGGTATTGGAAAAAATAAATAAAGCTGAATACAGTTTAACAAAGCACTGTTTTGCTTTACCCTTATGCAATATATACTGTATTGTGAATGTACTTCTTTTTATTTATTTATTTTGGTACCATGTTTTATTTTTGAAAAACAAGGAAAAACATGTCTGTTGTCTGTCCAGGCTGGTGCACATCTGCCTGAAGAGCTGTCTGCGATTACCCTACCCCTTCAGGTCGGTAGACATGTTGCCATGGCACTTCAGAGAGATTGCACTGTGGAGCAGGACACGGTGCCCTGTTAATACCACTGGGATGTAATGAAAAGCAGTGAAGGGTAAACCTCTGAGGATGTATAGCACACAAATCTCAGCTTGAATTTCTGTATCAAAGGCCAGGCATACAGGGATTATGTCTAGCCTCTGTCTGAGGATCACTGCTCTGCTTGTATGTATGTCACCTGCAGTGAGTAGACAATATTACACACACTGTGGAACATAACAACATGCTAACATTTATAAAACTTGCATACTATATTTAATTAGAAAGAAATTAATTACACAGTTGGGAAACCTGACCTCAGATTTCATCCCTGCTGCTTCATAACCTGAAGCGAAGAGGCAGCAAGATCATATGTCTGGGTTTACAAAACGCAAACAGAACCGGTGATAATGGGTAACCCTGTCAAATTCTAACCAGATAGAAGAGGTCAGCTATGGGCTACACGCACAGAAGCAGCAAGTGAACTCTTGTAAAAATGAAATTCAGGTGAGTCACCAGCCTCAGCATGAAGATGTTGCAGGAATTCTCAGTTATTGAACAGCAACTTTCATTTGCAGCTCCATTAAGTGGAGTTGTTTCGTTCTAGCCATCTAATAGTCGACTTCAAGGAGCAAAGACCCAATCATGTGTTCCCCAAACCAGATCTCTTCTGGCCTATAGCTGCACCTTGAAATTCTTTCATTAAAGGTTATTTACATAACTGGTAAAGTCCTCAGGTTCTTCGTTCTAGATTTATCTTGGGTGAACTGCAGTGAAGATGGAGAGTGCACTGTGGACTCCTATAGATGTGAGGAAGACCATGGTGATGAAGAGGCTGCTCGGTATGAGTGTGTGCAGCCTAGAGCTTGTTTATTTCCCGTCAGTGTTGAGGCCTGCTGTTCCACTGTGGGCTCCAGGCACAGACGGCAGCTCCTGTGTGAGCCATTGACATTCATTACATAGACCCAGTCTCACATTGTGCAGGAATGTGTCCCAACATAGAGGTCATGTATGAGGAATTTAAGACACAATATAAAGTCATAAAAACACAAGGTTTATTCACATTCGTCTCACATCCAAGGGTTTCAAATAAGAATGTATTAATCTTGGAAATGTGCAAGGTAAAGTATAATTTATTTGAGCTAAAACAACCAAGCAGCTTTCTTCAGTGCCGTCCCTGGACCCAACAGGCATCAAAACTTTCTTTTTTTCCCTGCTATCTATAGTCGATAAAAAACAATTGTATACCAGTAATGTCAAAACTCTTTGTTCGATACCATACTTGTATCGTTTATCGGTACCCAGCACTAGTATTGACCCCAGTTGCCCTGAAACGGCTCAATTAAAACACACACGTGTGTTTTTGATACTCCCAGTGTTTATCCCCTCGTTCTGATTATTCAGTGCATGTGAGCCGAAGTGCTGATAGACAGAACACTTCATTATGGCACACACATCCACGCGCACACCACCCACCAGGCCTTTGTGCGCCTGCCAATCACATACCCCCATCTCATTCCCCTCCGCACATATACTCTATGCTCCCTGTCATTACACATTTTGTTTACAGCCTCCGAATTACAGCAGAGAATATATGTCTGTCTTCAAAGCTCTATATATCATAGTTAATGACCATACACGGCGCTCCAAAGGATAGTTGAACAAACTTAACATCCTTCCCATCATCCCACAAATCACGTGCAAATCTCCAGGATATTGGGTCTATAAAAGAAAATGGCACCCTTTTGCACTTAATAAAAAGCTGAAATGTCGTCACATCCTTAGGCAGGTTACGGAAGGGCATTCAAACGCACCCCACGTCGCTTTGACACCCCGACTTCAATCAATAGCAATGTATATAATTCTGCCAACATGCCCATTACCGAGGTGTCGTCGTGGAAAAACTTAGCCTAGTCATTAGCACAGAAATTACAGATGAAGAAATATTCATAATGCTGTATGTATGGAATAGAGCTTTAGATCTCTGACAGCCTTCTATATCATCACAGGGGTTGTTCAAACATTGTAATTTGCACCGCATTCCCTCTGTGACTGACGCACACTTTCATGCTGAGGTGAGAAAGTAGCGTGGGAGGTCAGGATGAAAGGTGTGAAATCATTAAACCTTTGTTATACACTACTGTATTTATACTGTAGTTTTCAAAATGGGACTTCACAATGTCAAAATATGCACCATGCAGACTATAGTGCCTGAGACTGGACTGAGCAGTGGCCAAAACGTGAGATAATGATATCCCTGGATCACTCGTTATTCAAGACTAAAGGAATAGTGTATGTTCACACCATTATGGGAATGTCCAGGATCAGCCCTGTCATCCAGTACGATCAGTTATCAGCTAAGTCCATTCTTTGAGTGTATAATGTTGCGAATATGCCTGTCTGCTTATTTACATACCAGTTTGTTCATTCTTCTGATGCTTTTCTTTGTTCCATACATTTCTGAACTTTAGGAAGTCTCATCTCTGCAGAGAATTACCTTTTCCTCTGTCTCTTCTTTAAAAGATGAACTTAATTCATAGATACTGTAGGCAAGGTGGCCACAACACAGCACCGCTGACCTTAGGATCTGTGGACCAACTGGGGTTAGTTGCCACGTAACTGTGTCCGAACTGGGCCAACCTGGTGAGAAAGTCTAGATACACCCCACGACATGTGGATTGCACACAAACAATATTGAATGCCGCCTATATTAAGTGAACAAACATAGAGATGAACCCAGAGTCCACCTTTATTGGCCACAACAGTGGCTCAGCGGTTTCACAGCAAGCACGATCCAGTGTCCAATACAGAGGACGAATGTGCCTACAGGGATCAATAAGATATGCCTCAACCTTATCATCTGAGCACGAGGTAAAGCCATTTCAAAACTTGGCCCAATGCTTTTTTGTAGATCTTTTCCTATTTGCACTTGGCAATGATTAGTCTGCCCGTGTGCACTTAGGGAGACGTGTGTTGCTCTCAGCTGACTGTCCCCTGCTGTGCTCACCTCGGCTGCCCTTTGCCTCGTCACTCTTCTGCACTTCCATCTGGCCACCACAGCCGTGGTCCGCAGAGGCACATCTCCCCCTATGGGCTCCAGGATGAACCTTTGCCTGCATGATCAGGGGAAAAGCCCAGTATCTGGCAACCAAATCCTAGCTGGAGGTTTGAAGAGCTTAAAGCAAAAGTATATTAAATGTATTTCCCTCTTGGCTTGTGCAGTTTGTATTTTGTTTTTAGTTTTGGTCATTTTTTTGAAACTACCAAGTATGTATTTATTCATTCAAGTTTGTTACAGTGTTTTCTTCTCTCTCTATCTCTCTTTTTTTTTTAACTCATACTAAGAATGAGTGAATTTGTTCCTGTTGATCGCGGGTCGCAGACAGTCCACAGATGCTGAAAAGGTTAACAATAGCTCAGGAAAAGTTATTTGAAAAGTGGGCGTCTATTCCATCGGAGTAAATCACATATAAACGTCCATATATTGTCTTTAGTGTCAGCAACAGCTTTACAAATGTCACTATAAAGACTCTTAAGAGACCGCACACCGGTGTAATGTTCGCTGGCAGCGGCTGTTATTGGCAGAAGTGAGGATGCCCCAGATGGAGGCAGGTTTCCCCGCAGTAGCGTGTCAGGTCGCACTCCAGGCTAGTGCACTGGGAGTCAGGTGGGGCAGGTGAGGACAACTTGGCAAACAAACAAAGGGGCTGGAAGCGGCACAGTGTGAGAAGTGAAAACTCTGACCTGGAGAACTGTTTCATTCTAGTTCCTGAACTGGTTGTTTATGTAACGGCCCAGCAGGCTATACATACAGTGTTGTTATAGTAGTTGGACACATCACAACAGAACATAAATTATTCAAATAGAAGCCAACCTACGTATTTTTTTTGGGTGGTTTTACTTAAAAGTGTTATTGAAGGCAGATCTTATATTTGTTCATGAGTGCATGCAAATGACCTGGATTTACTTTTCAACCAAAACATTGCATATTACCATTTGGCATTCATATCAACACCAATGTGATGCACTGTCAACAATGCAGATATTAAAGTCCACATGGAAAGGATGAATATTTGTTCAATAGATTTGTGCAGTGTCTTGGTGATCCTGACAGGGTTCCAGTGTTTTTATAAAGATGACTTTGTTTTGAACCAGGAGCTCTGTCTGATTGCTATTACAGACCCCCATGTCCATCCTCCTTTAACGTGTTAAAGGCCCTATGTCTGATTCCTATGTTTGAATTGTGTGAGGGAATGTAATGGATAAGTTTGGACCACAAATACAAATGTTAACGTTGCCTCTCCTTCATCAAATCAGGTATGGGCCTTATATGCCTCACGGTGACATGTTCATTCAGGCCAAACAAAACAACTTTAAAAAAGTGCTTTAAATAAACAACATTTGTTTTCAGCATGCGTGACAC
This sequence comes from Gobius niger, assembly GCF_951799975.1. Lineage (NCBI taxonomy): Eukaryota > Metazoa > Chordata > Actinopteri > Gobiiformes > Gobiidae > Gobius > Gobius niger. The sequence goes on from NC_136867.1 coordinate 9,429,657, forward strand.
ACCAAAAAAAATAAAAATAAATGATTTCCATCTGACAAGGCTATAGACCTCAGGAACATTGAACAATTACTCATGGCATTGTCCGGCAAATGCTTTTTGCTGGAGGACAAGACAAATGTTTGCTCTTGTGACAAGATAAATGTTTGCTTTAGTGACAAGACAAATGCTTGCTTCCGTACTGCGTAAATAAAATAGACAGACAAGGCACGCTTCGCGGTCATTTCAGTGCACTGGGCGCATACAGTTGGAAAGTCTTATCAGCTAAGTCGACTTTCTCTGTAATGTGGCGCCATCTGGTGGTCAGGCTCGTCAGACCAACAAAGTGCCCCAGCTTTTTTTATCCTTATCTCTGACAAAACGTGGTAACACGTTATAATAATGGTACATGAGTTCATGCATGATTTTCATGAACTTATGCATGAATTAATGCATGATTTCATGATACATTCATACATTACTAAATCATGACTTCTCAGGAACAAACATGATTACATGTTGGTTCATGGATGAATTAAACGTACTGTAATGAATATACATGAAAATATTAATAATTCATCATGATCACGAGGTTCACATAAGAATACCATGAATTCACTAAAACGGCAATGAAATGACAATAAAATAATCAACCAACCATGATTATGAGGATCATGCATGAACATCATGACTCATATGGTGGAAATCTACTTGCAAATGATGTCCCCTACAGTGGTGCATTACCCTAAACGTTTTAAGCAGTTAGAGACCATCTTAGTCCTGAAGAAGAAGCAAGGATTTCTGGATTGTTTCCTCAATTGGAATTTTTATGTGAGAAAAACGATGTAAACGCTTTTATTACTAATGATTATAAATACAGCATAACCAAATAAGATCTCCAGAGCTGGTCTATAAAAGGTTAAAAAGTTAAGAATAATGCGCCACTTTAGTTGAGGGGACATAATCATAATGAAATCATGATGTATTAAGGATTAGCAATGATAAGTTCATGAATGAACTTGTCTATGAATCCCTCCATGGCTTGGAGGAATTCATTAAAAGAAAAGACAGAACGCTTAGAACCAGATCAGCCACTGGAGTTGACTGTGAGGTTCCATTCAGACAAAACACAATATCTGTGAACGGGTGCAGAACCTGGAATAGTTTTCCAATTACTATTCAAGAGTCCACCTTTACAGTGTTTAAAAAAAAAAAAAAAAAAAAGAGCTTAAACTGTGGTCAAAAGCTAATCAATCATGTGATCACTTGTAACATTTACTACTACAGATTAGGAAACTTTTTATAATGTGTTGTAAATAGTGTAAATACTATATGTCCATGTTTGTTTGTTTTAAATATTTGTTGTCTTAAATGTACATGGACTACGGATGGAAAGTAGCCCATGGCTAAATGTGGCACAATTACACAAAGTAACTGTACTGAGTGTTCATTAATGTGCACTGTCCTCTTCAAATAAACAAATAAAGTAAAGTAATGCCGTACATTTTATCTTATAAAATTATACGTTGTGTCCATAATTTGCAAGTAGATTTCCGCCATGAGTCATGATGCACATGTATGATCCTCATGATCATGACTGGTTATTTTTTTGTCATTTCATTGCCGTTTCAGTGAATTCATGGTATTCTTATGTGATCCTCATGATCATGATGAATTATTAAGATTATCATGTACATTCATTACAGTAGTTAGACATTTAATTCAGGGATGAATTCATCCATGAACCAACATCATGTTTGTTCCTGAAATGTCATGATTTAGTAATGCATGAATGTATCATGAAAATCATGCATGAACTCATCTACATATTATAAAGTGCTACCTCTACAACATGCATTTGTTTCATTACAGACATTTTTATGGTTGAAAAAGACCCAATACATGAACAAACAAACATGTGTGTTTGCTGTGTTTGCGGCTCGCCTCTGCTGAGACCAGCCCGTAACTTTACTGAGCGGGACGCTCTCTGGCTCATCTCCATGGAGATGTTTACTAAAGGCAGCCAAATATAATTTCAATTGGTCCTAATCCAAAAACTGCCTTTTCTCTGTCGAGCTGGCCACCAATGTAACGCAGTGTACCTTTAAACTCCTTTTAGCTTATCAGCTAAACCCATTTGAGACCTATAAATGTCTTCTTCTGAGACACTGAAGAAGCACCAAGAGCCCCCACACCTGCAGCACAGCAGAGGCGTCACAAGAGGAACCACAGGAAACAAAAAAGGGACAAACAAGGACATGGTGAAAGACTGTTGTGGAGGACGGAGCTGCAGGAGGAAGAGGAAGGAGGGGCCAGAGGAGCTGACCAGTGCAGGACACCACGCTCTGAAGCAGAGACAAACCCAGTAGGCGCTGCCAGGTCTCTTTCGAGTGCTACAGTTTCCCCGACCTCCAAGGTGCTGCGGGTCTGGTTGACACACAGTGGCAGCGCGGCGGTTGCTCTCACAATATACTATATACAATATACTATTTAGAAGTCAATATCCACACACAAATAAAGCACACACACGCGCACGCGCACGCGCGCACACACACACACACACACACACACACACACACACACACACACACACACACACACACACACACACACACACACACACACACAGAGCACTGATAAATAGGACTACTCACTGCTTCTTACCGCTTTTATTTCCTCACAGTGTGGCAAATCAGGAGTCACAGCAGCAAATGGCTTTTCTTACACACATGGAAAACAACGGATGGACACAATACATAAATGTCGGCTGCTCATGTCTCTAACGCAACAGAAAGACGTGTTTATTCATTTGGCGTCATTTCCAAACTCTGAATATAAAACACACTCAGGAGCAAACAGCAAAGACAAACCAGACATGCGGACCGTTGGAATCCAATTCAACACGATGACAAACAAAAATATAATTGCACTTGTTGAGTTTACCTGTGGCGACAGCATTGAGCTAATATCATATCATGTAACTTATTAAATGGAGCAGGCATATGCAAGACAGCCTTTCACTACGTCATAAGCCACTGTATGCTACATAGGTCTATTGTTATTTTGATTTCATTTAGTGATTTGAGATTCATTTGCCCATTATAAGCTCTGTCTAAAGGTATAAGGTTTTGATCGTTATTCTAATAAACCCCAAAAAGATACTCTAGAAGAAAAGAATGACAATAGATTTCATGAATGGAACTTACACATGTGACAAACACTGTGATACGACTACACTGCGCAAACACAGAATAATATGAGGGGCAAAAAAGCGTATACATCAGAATGATATATATATATGTTTTCAAACTCCTACTCTATATTTACATTTCTTTTCACTAAATCGTCCACAGAAGACAGAATTTTACGACAGAAATGGATGACGGAAAGTGTCCATGTTTGCCTAGCTGTAAGCAGGTCTCACATCCGCCATAGGGCAGTGGTCCCCAACCATTTTTGCTCAGTGATACAACAGAAATTTACTTCGTTCATTTTCGCATCTGTTAAAAAATGACTTATACATGAGCGACTGTGTATTTTGCACAGGGCCCTCCTCAAAGGTAGACACAGCTCTGTTAATGAGCCAAGACAAAGTCAAAAAAGCAATAAATACGGTAATAATTATTATTTGACTACTTGATTTGGACTGCTGGGACAGATAGCTGGTACGTGTCAAATGCATTACGACTATGTACAAAAAATAATAATGCTTTAGTCCTCTGTCTTGATGCCAATGTTTGCATAGATTCGGCTTTTGTGACATTCGTTGCCTCTGGTTTGAACAACATACAAAGAGTTGGACCTAACTTGGCTTGTGTTGGAAAAATGATAAAACAGCTTGACATTTTTTTGAAACATGCACAAAGTACACAAGGATTCTTTGGTTTAAATCCAAGGCCAGCTGAGTACAGGACTAATGGTTTATGTTGAGTGGATACAACTCATTCATTTTGAGTTTATTTGCTTTAAATTATTATGTTCAATCAACATAATATGGAAAAGATGACATAATACTTTTACTTAACATAAATGTTTCATTCTTTTCTGTGGAGACAATGCACATTGCTATGATGAATGATCAGGTTTAACATATGGGGATTTAGTTAGAGCTAATTCTATAGAGAAAAGTTAATGTAACCTAATAAAGTTAGTCTTTGTCAAGTGGTCAGATATGCCACTTCACATTAGTTACAAGGAGAAAGAAGTAAATACTTTCTCCTGGCACTAATATCAGTTTTGTTAGTGGTCACACTAAGTTTGTTTTCAGTTGAGCTTGAAGAAGCTTTGAAAGGCGAAGCTCAAATCAATTCAGATCGGATTTAAAAAAATAAAAATTCCTGAATGACGGAGGGCTTGCACAAACATGTTCACAGGTCAGTTTCATGAAAATACTTAGACATATACTGCATGAGTGACAACAAACCTCCAAAAATATTTCCAGTTTACCCTTCAGCTGCACAGTGATGTGTAGGCCTATACGTTTAGTGGAATATCAAAACAAACGTACTAGTTTTTTTGTTAAGGGAAACATGTATGTCAAATAATGTATCCGTTTTGTACAAGTCTTCTTAAATTATAGAAGATTTTATTCACACTTTGAAACCCTGTCTTTTGCTATAAATTTCAAAATTCCAATCATCAAAACTGCCGACAGTAGGAAAATCTACAGAAGGCTGGCAAAACATGACCTATTTCCCAGCAAAGGCGTCATGTTATACCTTATAGATACAGGTAGCCTATCCAATACACTAAATTAAACAGACCGAAAGCGGTGGGGAAGAAAATGCGGGCGTAGGAATCGATTTTGGAAACCCTCACGTGCATCCTGTTCTCGCGCCACCTTCCCGAGCGGCAGTCATCGAAGCAGCAGAAAAAACTGGCGCAGTCCTTCCCATCCAAGCATTCGTAGGCAAAGTCGTCCTCCTCGTGGTAGGGCAGGATGTTGTTCATCTGCAGCAGAGACGTCCCAGGACGAATGTTCACCAGGCTGGAGGTCTTCTGTTGAGACGAGACAGTTCAGAATGAGATGTCACATGACTGATGAGAAGAGAGTAGCTCCAGTATTTATCCTCAGGAGGCAATTCAAATACAGGTAGTTATAAATAAAATAATGTAGAGGTGAAAAGCAGTAAATGGAGGAGCAAATCAATTATACCTATATGATGACCCATTATGACCCGCGTGGCATGACCTTAAGTTATAATGAGCATATTATTGGTGCAGTTTCACAAAATTGCTCCTAATTGAACTTTGGGTCATGCCCCGAGCCTCCAGTAGAACATCAGCAAAACATCCGAACAAATAATGCATTAGGCTTACACCGCGTTCCAAATCATTATGCATTTTCTAAATTATGAACTCAAATGACAGTCAGCATAATTTTCAAGCCTTTAACTGTTAGAGGATAATAAGAATGTGATTGAAAAAACCTCCCAGTGATTTTATGAAAAAATAAATATAATAAACAACTCAAAATCTACTGTTTCAAATTATTATGCAACTCATAGTTTCAATACATTTAAAAGGTTGTATTTAACTGAAAATGGTCATTTGTTGAATTTGCAGAATTAGGAGGTCATATTTACTGAAATCAAAAGCTATTTCAATCAAAAAACATCTAAACAGGTCAGGTTATATATCTGTGATAGCACCTTCAAAATTCTTCCATCCTTTATGCACAGCTGCAGCCTCTGGAGGGTCCTACACCTGTTTGGGAGACTCCAGAGGCACCAGCAGCTTCAAATACCTGTTTGCTGCTTTGTAGCAGCTGTTCTATTCATCTGATGTATTTGTCTAGCAGAAACCGTCCTCATTGTGCCTTTATCTGCACAAAACTGTGTGTGCTCTGAATCAGCCAGAAATCTCTTACAACAGTACAATGATTATGATTGATCTTTCATGAAATATTGAGGGTTTGCATACGTAGATCACGGCATTCAACTATTTCACCTTTTTCATCAGCAGAGAGATCCTTTTTCTTTCCTATATTGCTTGAAAATGAAAATAGTTTATCCCTCAACTGGACTCACCTGACAACTAATCATCACAGGCGTCTGAGATTGATGTCAGTGATTCAAAGAGCCCTGAGACACAACTACATCCATGAGTTTCATTGAAAAACTTTTTTTTTAAACTTTTATGACACTGAAATACAATTTGCATAATAATTTGGAACGCGATGTATATTGCGCTTTTACAGATGCTTTTACAGAAAGACACTCTACAATTGTGCATTTTCCATTCATACCATACTTGATGGTGGTAAGCTAGACCATGGCGACCACATGCTGACCTGTGCGTTGCTGGCTTTGGCCTTCTTGCTCTGCCGGTTGCTGGTGAAGTAGTGCAGCGTGCCATACTCCATGAGCGCGGCGAAGGTGAAGATGAAACACACCGACACGAACAAGTCCATGGCGGTGACATAGGAGACTTTGGGCAGAGACTTCCTGGAGATGGTGCTGAGCGTTGTCATGGTGAGCACCGTGGTGATGCCTGGGATTTGAAACGACATCAAAACAGGTTGTAAAATAGCATCAATTCTTCAAAGTATAGGCTGCCTCTATATGTGGAGCAAGTGCACGAGTTCATCCGACCATCCGAGACATTCTTAAAATAGCCTACTTTGTATAGAAAATCTTGAGACGTACAACAGTCTTGCACTCAGCCCTTGGCCTGCAATATTGTTTCCATTCAGGCCAGCCAAGGAAAAAGATTCGGGCAGTGGTTCTAAACTTAGCGCCGTGACCCACTATCTGTACAGGCAAGTGCCACCCACCCAGCGACGTGCGCGCGGGGACGGCATCCTTGTTGATCCAGAAGGAGACCCAGGACAGCACCACGATCATGCTGCAGGGGATGTACGTCTGGATGGTGAAGTACCCCATTCTCCGGCTCAGGTCGAAGAAGATGGTCATGATCACGTACTCGCCTATCGGGAAGAAAAATAGACCGTTGTAAAAACACTCTGGATGTCAAAGATAGGAGAAGCTCGAGCTGTCAGGCTGCGGGGAAACCGAGCAAAAGATAATGGTCTACTCTGTGTAATGACCTTTGCTTGTTTTCTACGGCAACGCAAGAATGCTTTTGAAACCCACGGGCACTAGGTGTTAGTATATCTGCTCACATTCAAGGTCACATATCATAACCTTGTTAGAAAAATAAATCACATTTTAAGTGTTAAGGCTTCGGGAAAGAAAAAAAAACACTTCCTCGTCGAGGTGCTTGTGTAGGCTCTTGATTGTAAAGACATTTTATTGTAGCAGAGAGGTTTTTTGGGGGGGTTTGTAATACGCCTTGTGACTGGCTGAGGACAGGGCCACTCACCTAAAGAAGCAGCAGTGTTTGGAGGGTAGAATGAAACAAAAACCTGGATCGTGGAACATGGATTTTGGGATGGATGAGGAAACGACGTTGGAGCATGGTCACCTGACTGAGTGTGCGCCACATCAGAAGAGTTCCTCAGCCCGACAAAAGCGAACTGGTACAGCCTCCAGTAGCGCTGGTCGGCCACCTCCACCGCTCGCCGCTGCCACCGGTACATGATCTCATTCCTGGGGTAACCGTCTGTGGGAACGCAGAGGGAGGTCTGAGACAATGCATTTCTTACAGTGGCATCAGGAAGTAGTCAATCCCTCTCTTGATTCTACGGTATTAGGAAATGAACTGATTTAAAGAGGGTCTGAAAAGCTTCCTGAAGCCACTGAAAGTTCACTGTTACAGTCGAAGGGAGCTGACATCTGCCAGCGTGCCGCGATCACCGCATTTGAATTAGGGCCTGTTTACACTGAACATCAGCTGGGAAAACACAACAAACACCCCATCGCCAAATTGATGCAAACAAAGAGCCAATCCGCGACTGAATCAAAAGTCTTTCCGGCTAAATGGGTGTAAACAGCCCCTAAAACAGCACTGATAATGTAACTGACCACTGCAGTCTCATAAATTTCACTTCAGAACATTACAGTCTAGATTCACGTTGAATCAATGAGTTGCTGAGAGCGGCAGGTCAAGCACGGACAAGTCCTTTTTCCGTTGGTGGATGAAAAAAAGACAGCATGACCATCGAGCGATAGAATGACAGAGTGCATTCTATCAACACGCAGATTATAGAGCAAACATGCCAGCGATGAGGACCTTATTTATTTAGACCTAAAGTTTAGCTAACAAGTTAAAGCAAAGCAGCAACATTTCCATGGAAACAAGCTGGTTATGCCCCTGTCCCAGGTCAGGTCTGAGGAGAGGCGAGCCTTCTTCATTTCTTTTTTGGACAATATAATACACTTGTAATAAAGTGAATGTTGTATTTTGCTCTATTTATTGTAGCTTTAAAGTGCATATGCCAGGTTTTAACGCTTTTAACGCTAAAATAGGACTTATTTGGATGGATTTTGTTGTAAGTAATAAGTATCATTAAATTTCAGCGAAGCAGCAATTTTAATTAACAAATCTTGGGCAAAAAAGTGATTTTTGTTTGAATTTTTGAGCTGCTGACATAGACAGGGCTAAAGTTTGACTCACTCATTTCCTTTTGACATTACATGGTCGGCACAGCAACAGTTTAGAATTGTTTTCCTCTATTTATGTCACTTCCTGTCAGTGTACAATAAGGAAGTGAAACTGTAAACATTACAAAAAATGTCAAAATAAAGAAAGCTGGGTACATTTTCAAAGTTATTACTATGTTTTAGTACAAAATCAGTCTAATGTGTCATATGTACTTCAACAAACACCTTGTGTTTATCATTGAAGCTCTGCCAAAAGGTCAGTTGACGTGGTTGAGTAAATACGTGACTCCAATACACGACATCAAAATGAAAAGTATTGCATGCATGGTGACTTATGAATGGATGTAGTACTATAGGCTTGGTTAAGAGAGGCTTTCTGAGTTGACCCAATTGCATTTGGGTCAGAAGTTGTTACTTCCACTAACAGTATCACACCAGCTTTGCCAGACCCAAATGATATATGAGTAAATGCAGTAGCTTGTGGAGTATCGTGTATCCAAATAAGACCTTTACAATACCGTAAAAACATGGTCTTGGGATCAAAAATAGCAACTATAGTGATCGCAGGGGATGCATTTGCAGCCCTGTTCCCATATTATTGATTATTGAGTAAAACAAAAGTACTTTTTTCTTGGGTTTATGTTCATCGAGTAAATTTCTGAGACTGCACTTTCTACATGAGAGTATCTGTGAAGAAACAGCAGGACATGAGTCTAAAAGCACAGGGGCTGATGACGGATGAGGAATGGCACAGACAGCACAGATCACACTGGAGCAGGCTCATAATTCATAAAGAGAGTATTGAGGGCTGGGCGGGCTCTTCTCTGCAGCGGTAATGGGCATACATTGGCAGGGGACCAGAAAGAGAAGGCAACCTCAAGCACAATGGTCATGAGCGGGACACACAGACTTAGCCCGGGGGAAGGCACTAGCGCGGAGTCTGAAATGTGGCGTTGAGAAATATGGAAGAAGAAAATGTGCGAAGGGAAAATACGTGAGCACCTACAGCTTGAAAACTCCAGTGGACACGAGTGCTCATCCATTGGAAAGTTATGCAGCTTAAGGTAGCACTCTGCATTAATAGTCAACCTGATAAAAACAGAATTGTGACACAGAAAAAGGGGCTTTTTAGAATTAGTTTTTTAGAGGTGGTTTGGTGGTATTTGATTAAGGTACAAAAAGACAAATATATATGCACACTAAGCTGCACAAAAACAAATGTAAGTATCATTCAGTGACATACAAATGTGCTCTTGCCAGCAGGGGTGGCGGACAGTCTCACCTCAGGGTGTACATGACTCTCCCGTTGCTCCACAGCCGCAGCAGCCTGTTTGGGGTGGTGATCCAGTGGGCGTCAGATTTACGGGAGTTCCTGAAGAATGTGTCGGGGATCCAGATCTTGCCCACCATGTTACTGTTGAGCATGAGCTGCTTCATGGTGCTGTTGAACTTGAGCCGGCTGTCGTACCACGTCTGGGCGAAGAAGATGTCGATGGTGTATTCCTGTAGAACAAGAGCACAGTCAATGTGTTTGTAATGAGGAAGACCTGGACAGAAGAAGCCTGACGTTAAGTGTAGTGTTCTCACCATGTTGATGGGATCCACCGGCCCAATGCTGTTCACATACACGGCTGTTTCAATCACTGTTGGCCTCACTGAAACAAACCTCAGTTTGTTACACATCTGTCAAATATGCTTTATCATTACTGACGTGGTGCACTTACCGCCGATGTCTGGCCGCAGTTTGTTGTCATAGCCGAGCAGAAGTTTATTCAGAATCAGAGTGACGTCGCTCTCGTAGACTTTAGGTGATAACACCCACGTCTTGTTAATAGGCACATCTTCATAGTCCTCATCCTCCTTTTTACCGGACCCAAAGGCTGCACTGCAAGCCACATAAGGACATACTCTATCACAGGTTTGTACGAAGCACATCAGGAACAAAGGGGGCTCAAGGGGTCAGAGCGACGTGGGCTAAAAGAAACAACTGCTCATGAAAAACAGAGTCACCTTGTGACCAGAGGAGGCAGTCTGAGCGGAGGCTACCAGCCTGCTCAATACAAACACTGCACAGTGTCTTCCCACTGGTTCCCACTTCCCAGTTCTCTGGGGAGACCACAGTTTAACTGACTAATTATTTATCAAGTAAGACTGTCACATAGCCGTACCGTGAGGCATGCCAGGACCAAGTGTGTCTCAGCTGCTAAACTGTGATAAATGAAAAGCTAAATGGCAAAGAACAATACATTCCTAACTTAGAATATGTAGATGCCCCTTTTCTTGCTTAAAACATTTCACATTACACCAAGCAAAGGGAAATGAGAACGTATTTAAGTCTCACACAACATAAGGTCAGTTCAGTTTAGAATGGTGTGATACCTGCAGCACAGCAGCACATAAAGGCAAACATCAGGGTAATAAAGGTGCACATTCACACAAACATCCGCATTATTAACATCAAAGACATTGGTGTCATTTCCCTGGCTAACGTGAGCTGCTGTGAGAGCAGAGCGGAGCGGAGCTGGCCCCGCAGACGCAGTGTGGCTCCGGGATTAGCCAATAGAGAAAAGACACAGTCCAATTGACTTGGCGTAAGCTAAAAGAACACCTCGACGTATCGGACACAGCTCCCAACAAGGATTTGTTTAAAGAACAAGGGAGTGTGACCCGCCTGTTCACGCTGAACGGGTTTAGGCCCCGCTGTGGGGGGAAAAATGAGCTCAGTAAAGGGGGTTTGCTCCCCGCGTTGCAGCACTGACAAAGACACTGTTTATTACAGCCTATTAAATCTGTTCTTGAGCTTACCATAGACTCAGGAGAGCGAAGAGCCGCCACAGCATCATGTCCCGCTGGATGCGCCCGTCAACACAGAAGCTGCTTCGGTTTCAGTGGCCAGTGCACGCAGACGCACATGAAGGCGCACAGCCGTGCCAGGGGTGATCTGCAGAGGAGAGGGAGCCGCTCACTGCGCGCGCTCTCTCTGCAGTAGCGGCACACACAGGCGCTGAGGAGCACAAACCACTCTGCCCCTAGCTGCTGTTCACTTCTATTCACTGCCTTCACCAGCACTCAGCGCACACACTGTGCCCACAGGCGCGGCACTAATGACACCGTCATGTCATGTCCACTCACACTGAGGAGTCTGCACAGCTGCAAGAGCAATGCACATCCTATATTTACACAGGCACAGTGGGTGAAGTGCCTTGCTCAAGGTCACGACAGCATGGACTGGAATAGAACCACCGACCCTCTGGTTCTCAGACTAAACCACCAGAGCCACAGTTGCACTGATCTGACGGTTTCTTTGAATATCAGTGAACCTCTGAGCTGCAGGGATACAGTGAGTGGTACATGACTCCTGCTGGGGGCGGAGCAGGTTATCCACGCAGTTTGACTGTGATATGAGTGAGGACAACAGCCTTCTTTGGCAAGGCCTGGGAAAATGTTCCACTTGAAAGAAAACTGTTGCTTTAAAAGGTCAGATCCCTGCAAGTGCATGTGTCACACTGATGTGTTCATGCTGACAGCTCTCATGAACGAGGCTATTTGATGAACTCAACAAATCACTATTTCATCAATGTGATGCTGATACAGTAACTCGGGCAGAAAACATAGGCTGAACTATATTTAAATAAGTGGAATCTGCAAAATGTCCACATCAAAACACACTGACTGTGTAGTTCTTTTGTTGTGAGACGTGTTTCCGAGCAGGCTGAATGTGCGAAGTGTACAGGACAGAGAATCAGATGCTCGGAGGGCTGCTGAGGCATCACTGAGGTAATGTGCAGGGTAAGCAGAGCCAACCACAAAGGGATGTGCAGCACAAGCACACGCGATATACTGCTTTACAAATGTTTATTTTCATATTGAAAACAATTACAGTACCTTGGCACGTTGATTGTCAGAGTGCATTCTTTTTGAAGCATAGTGTGGAGTGAAGGCAAATCCAAAAGACAATACAGTTAATCACAATGTGGAATAGCAGCATACACAATATCTCGTGGTACAATGAGTGAATACAACAAAGTACAGTACAAGTTGCTGGTCTCATTTTCCCCCCCAATTAATAATCACAAAGGGAGAGTGATTTCTGAATAAGACAAACATGTAGCGCACCGAAAGCACTGTCAGGCTCCGTTTTGTTGTTCTTTGTCGGGCAGCGCGCTTCACCAATAAAGTCAACACTCAATACACATACAAAAGCGTGAAAAACAACGGCGTACACTTCGTCTGTAAACTCTCCATCCCTCGTGTGGTGTGCGCACAAAGACGTGGCGTAAACTTCCCCTTCGGGTGGCACGCGTGAAGTGGAGAGGGGGGGGTGCGTGTGCGTGGACGACTCGAGAAGGAGATCGGGTGAGAGGTGAAAGGGAAGCAGGTTGCGGTCGGCAAATTAGATGGCGGGAAAAGAATGAGGTAGGAAACGCAGGCTTCATAGTCACGTGGAATGTGCCGTATACCTGCCTGCTCCCATGGACAGTGTGTAGGTCTTATCACAGCGGGCTCAGGGAGTATTCACACCCCTCTATGTAAGTCTGATGGCAAAAAACATCCCAAATCAAAGCTAGTATTGGAGTAGGGTCTGTTTTTTGTTCTAAGGCGGCTGAAACATGTACCTACATTTTCTTACAAGTGTCGAATTTTGATCAACATAAAAGTGTATGATTTTAGTGTCAGACTGCTACATAATAAAATACACTGCCTGACCAATAAAAAAGATGGCACGATCTGGGGTTTGCTGTAGTTGGTCAGGTTCAGCAACACAATGTGCCAAAAGAAAAAAAAAATGACAACCTGAATGACCAGGTTATTCCATCAATGGGTTTCTTCTTCCCTGACGGCACAGGCATATTCCAAGATGCCAATGCCAGGATTCGTCGGGCTCACATTGTGGGAAACGTGGTTCCAGGAGCACAGAGACATAATTTTCACACATGGTTTGGCCAGATCTTAAACCCATTGGGAATCTTTGGGATGTGCTGCATGAGAAGAAGGCCTTTGGTCACACTCTCCCAGCATCGATACAAGATCTTAGACTTTTATTTTGGTCAGGCAGCGTATCAAAAATTCGAGGAGAGAGCTTTCTGAAGCCGCTGTGTATTAGTGTCGGTGTGGAGTGCAGCATTCAACCGAAAGTCTCCATGTCTTTGATGACCAGTTCTCTGTTGAGATACGTGGCCCAGTAAACGAGGTTAAAGGTCCCGAAGAGCACAGGGAACAGGATGCGAGCCAGGCGGTCGATCTTGCTCACGCTGTTGAAGGTCTTCTTGGGCTGCTCCGGCTTGGTGAGGGCGGGGCTCTTGCTGGTGTCCATGAGGCCGCACTTGGAGATGGTGGGGATGGGGGAGTCCTTGGTGAGGCTGGGATAGTAGTTAGCCACAGCCACGGCGTACGCGTTGTTCTTTTTCACGATAGACCTTTCTTTTCTCTACAAGGAAAGAAATGACAAAATGTGGTTTGTGTGATGAAGGCCGAGAATAACACGGGGAGAACGTCAACACGGTCAACTCCATAATTAAAGAAAAGAAATCAAACACACTGGCATTGATATTTCACACTGCATATGACTTTCGGTACTTTGTTCTAAAGTTAGAACACATGATAGAGTGTGTGATGCCCTCTGCTGGCAACACTGGGGAGTGAAGTAATTTGATAAAAAAAAATATATAAAGTGGAATGTTCTTCTGTACCTTGTTCTCCACGACAGTCTTGCCATCCCAGGCCCAGCCACGTTTGGTGAAGTAGTTGACAGTGGCAAACTCAATGAGAGCAGAGAAGACGAAGGCGTAGCAGACTGCGATGAACCAGTCCATGGCTGTGGCGTAGGCCACTTTGGGCAGAGAGTTACGAGCGCTGATGCTTAGAGTGGTCATTGTAAGCACTGTCGTCACACCTGAAAATTAAGCACACTCGCTTTTTTAAATCTATGTTGATAGTACAGTATGAGTATGAGGCTTCACTCATCATTTTAAGCCAATGGCAGAATACAGTTAAGGTGTCGTTAAAGCTGGAAATGACAAAAGGTATTTTATAAAAATATATACTCTTATTATGTATTAACCTGTTCACAGTGCTGTAGTTTAAAACAGGGAAGCCAAAGATGCAGCCCGTGGCCCACATCCAGCTCCTGTAGTTTTAATCCACCCCTGAGGCAATTCTCAAATCATATGGACGTGCAGCAGTTAGTGCTCATGTTTCACAGCCAGAGGGTCCCAGGTTCGATCCCCGGCCAGAGTTTTTCTGTGTGAAGTTTGCATGTTCTGTCTGCATAGGTTTCCTCCGGGTTCTCCGGTTTCCCCAACCACTAAAAACATGTGACCATTGTACATGTTTTTGGATGATAGTGAGTGTGTTTGAGAGGGAGTGGGGGAAAATTAATTAACAATCCGGTGTGTTGCGCTTACATACATAATGTGTTTTCATTAAGTTGGACTGTCCTGACAAAATAAACAAATGAATAAAATCAATCAATCAGTATCTTTTTCTACATCATTGTAACTGCCTTTTGGATTTTGAGAGGACTATTAGACATTTATGTCTGCTCTGGCATATAAACAATTGAATACAAAAATACTATTGAGATTATTGAACAACCAAATATCAGCACCTAATTGATTTATTTTGTTGTAATCTGCAAAACAGCACAACACAGTGTCCTTATATTACCATCATCTTATACATTTCAAATGCTCTTGAATTCATATTTGATGATTATTATCTTTCAGCCCGCGGGCACACGATCAACGCGGAATTTGTGCACATGAACCAAAGTGAGTTTGGCACCACTGTTTTTTAGACCAACAAACGTTCTGAAAGGCGATGTGATTTTTGCATTAGTTTAGCTGCTTATATTTCAGTCTCCTCTCAAATGATTCTGCTTCTGTGTTCATGTGCACTCGAGCTGAATATTAATATTTTCTTCTGAAAGATGAAATTAAAATCACACAGATACAGTATGCTTTTTCAAAAGTCCTGCTGGATCAGGATAGATATAGGTATCCTTTATAATTCTCACATAAGGATTGTAGTTCGCATTTGTCCTACCATTCAATGCCACACAGAAAGGCCACATCGTCTGACAGCGTGCTGACCACTATGTCACCGTCTGAAACTAATCAGTGTCTGCTCAACAATATCTGGCTTAAAGATACACTACCTTTAACCCAGAACAACAGAGCTAAAAACAAAACACTGTCTGTCTACTTAAGGAACCGGAAGCAGGTTTTCAAGCTGTGTGCTCATATTCTAATACACGTCTGACTCACCAAACACAGTTCGGGCAGGAACAGACTCCCTGTTGAGCCAGAAGGAAACCTGGGAGAGGATGACTGTCATGATACAAGGCAGATATGTCTGAATGACGAAGTAGCCAATTTTCCTCTTCAGATGGAAGTGGGCCGTCATCACAGTGTATTCACCTGAAAAGCAGATCAAATATAATCTCCAGAAATTAACAAAATTAGTATTTGTTTTTGCAGATAGGAAGTTCATTTGCCAATACAATGCGACGTATGGGTAAATACATACATTTTCTATACACTTATAGACGTCATTACCATTATTACAGATTGTGACTTCCTTAGCTTATAGAATATACTCACCGGTGCTGGA
Organism: Gobius niger; assembly: GCF_951799975.1. Taxonomy (NCBI): domain Eukaryota; kingdom Metazoa; phylum Chordata; class Actinopteri; order Gobiiformes; family Gobiidae; genus Gobius; species Gobius niger. The sequence goes on from NC_136867.1 coordinate 9,445,748, forward strand.
TTTGATGGTCTCCTTGCCCACTGTCTGCCCCACCAGGTCGTATTGGTTCAGCCTGGAGCCATCTGCGGCCACATCCACGGACTCAGTGGCATTTCGAGTCCAGATGTACGTCACTTCTGTTTTGGTGTAGGCATCTGACGCAGGAAACAAGCATGACCGGAGAGATACAGACCTTAACTGATCTTAAAACCATTCCACTCCACACAAGAACAGCACATGCATCTGATATGTGAATATATGCAAGTCATGCAGAACAGTCCATAAGATTTACAGCTTCCAAATTTCAGAGGGCAGGAGTGGGAGTCCATTGGAAAGTCCTCCAGATGCATGGGACACTCTGCTTGAACCGTCAGCCTGGACATAGACACCCCCCCCCAAAAAAAAAGAGTCATAATCAAAGCAACAGAGGCACGTGAACGTCCACATTTCGTAAAAGAATGTCTGCGTCGTACCTCATGGTGTACAGCAGGGTGCCGTCCTCCATGATGCGCAGCAGCTTGTTGGGCATGGTCATGTTGTGGGCCACAGACTTCTTGCCGTTGTGGAAGAAGGTGTCCGGGGTCCATATCTTACTGGCCATCAGGTTGTTCAGGGGCAGGATGTTCATCGGCCCGTGGAACTTCAGCCGCTCGTCTTTCCAGCTCTGACGGAAGAAGACGTCCACGGTGTACTCCTGCGGGGGGGGGGGGACAACAGGCATCAGACACAAACAAAGCGGATCGCGTTAACGACGGCATTCTCTCAACGCTGCAGCAATAAAGGTTGGAGGCTTGTCGGATCAGGTCGATTTCTTTCACGGGCAAACGGACTAAACCAAAGAGACAGGCAACACACATCCCCCTAAGCAAGGTGACGCAAAAATCAAATCAAGTCCCCATGTTAATGAACAAGCCTTAATGTGTATTAGGTATTAAGGGTGTCTACGTCGTTTTAAACAGGGGATCTTGACCAACAAGCTCCCAGTGAGCACAGAGCTCTGTTCCATCAATAAGTGACCTCCCTATTCATAAGGAGAGATTTTTTTTTTTACAGCTTCGTCTTACTGTTTCAGCACTCAAATGGCCTTCACAACAAAGCAGGTCCTCTTGCTCTCAAGTATTGATTTTACCGTTACTGTTGCATCCTTCCCAACTCTAGTTCATGCCTCTGCTGGAAATAGAGGAGGGAGACCTTTAGACCTCTATCTATTAGTTAGCCATTTCTTTCAAATATTGTGTGAAAAGTACAACAGAGAACCACTAACAAAAGGAATCGGACAGGAAGAAGAAGCAAAAACCCTGCAAACATGCGATGAAGCTGAGGGGATTTTAAAAAAGTGTGTGTTGCGGAATACTGAAAATGTTTAGCCACACGATTCACAAATCTTGACACAAAGGCCTCAAGTTAAACTCCCATGTGAATCACTGCGCACTATAAGGGGCAGATGATTTGCCACTGTGACCCTGGCTGAGAAGCCCATAGGAAAGACAGGGATGCAGCCTTTCCCACAGCACACAGAAGGGCTGTGGTACAAATCCAAAAAGCCACCAATGTTTTGTTATCTTCGGTGTCAGAAATGATTTCTCAAAACAATATTTTTAATTGAAAATGCATGTAATCGTAGCGGATTTATTTCACTCGGGTTTCGGGTCCACGGGCAGTCTTCAGGCTGTCAGAACATTGGCGGGTTAAAGCCAACTGTTACCACAGGCAAGTGTCAGCTCTCATATCCATCAGCCTTAGAGCCACGCCACCTCCGACTGCATGTACCAGCAGCAGGAACACAATATGCTCTGAGTGTGGACACAATCCCTGGACATAAACACATTTGTTTATTAAAATCCAACATTACGATTTCAATAGTCGCAAAGGCTGCAATTATTACGCAATACTTGTTATTTGCGCACAGCTAATACGCCATCTCCCTGGGGTATTAATATGTCTAAAACCTGGCAACCCCCGTAGTTTAACGCTCTACAAACCTCTTCTGAAAAGCATGGGATTCAGAAGACATTGGATTAGTTTAGCAGTTCATATTTCAGTCTTTTCACACAAGTAATTCCAATCACAATGGAGAAACCGCAATGAGATATTTCCCAAAACCGTTTAACCCTTTCAATGTTCAGAGCAACCAAGTAATAACACAATCCAGTTCACCAAAAAACAATGAAACATGCTGCACATTTTGTATTTCTGATGTTGCCAATGCTCTGCATGTGCGGTAGCCTATTTTATAACACACAGAGGTCTTCTTAATGCACAGACCATACGGGCAGTGCTATTAGCGCACAAAGGGCAGATGGAGTGACTGACATTATCTGATGCAACTTTGATGATAACTGTAAAAAATACATAAGAAACCCAAGCTCTTTCTCCCTTTTTATAGAAGTGTTGTTTCAATCTCTTCCACTTAACGTGCACTCTCCCCCCTCCTCGGCAGCTGAGCCACTTAAATATTTGAGCAGACACCACAAAGAAGGAAGCAACAATGAGCAAAAAAATTGGCTGTCTGTGATTGCGTAGAATAACAAGAATAAAGCACGAGCCAGTTTGGAAATCTCTTTTATGGGGATTGCCGGCCGTTTCAACTACGTTTTGGAAAAAGGCCACTATGAAAGCTTTGATGGTTTTAGCCTGTGAACTCACCATGTCCGTGTCCGACACTGGGCCAAAGCTGGTCACATAGATGTCCGTCTTCACCTCAGTCACTCGATCTAAAGAAGAAGAAGAGGACAAAAAAAGACAATGAAAAAGCTAAAAGGTTCGGACTGCGTGGGTTGTTTTAAGGTTTCGCCTCCCACCTCACGAGGCTTTGTCAGCAACTATCAAAAAAAAGGGAAAACTGGGTTTAACGTATATGCGAAACATTTTAATGCTCAGATATTTGGAACATAATTGCAAATTCGCACTAGACGGATAATTCCCTTGGTGTTAATATGCTGTGAATGCTACAATGTTCTGAATATTAGTATACCTCCAAGCCCTGGTCTCAGGCGGTTGTCATATCCATCCAAAAGACTGTCCAGAATCTTGGTAAAGGTGGTGATGTCTTTGGAAGAGCGTGTCGAATTGAATTTTGCTTCACACCTGGAGAAAGAGAAGACTAGGAATGGCACCATTACATCCTTCACTGATGCTGGTGGATGGAACAATGCAATACCCTAACAATGGGCACAGGAAACTAACTTAGAAAACACTGATTGAAGTACGCGCCTATCAATGCCTTGTTGATGGTTAAGTGAACGACAGATGTAGTCGATGTTCCAACTCACCTGTAGTGGCACAGCAGGAGCAGAGACAGCAGCAGGAGGCAGTGGGAGCCCCGGTGCCTCCCGTAGAGCGGTGGGAGCGGCATGGGTAGGGTCGGGGGAGGAAAAAGCGCACAAAACGAACGGTAAAGCCCGAGTAATGCCTGTATGTCCGCCACGTCAGCGCTCTTCACCCCTGCTCTGACCACGCGCTGAGGGGTCTTTGAGGTGACTTCAGAGATCCATCAAATCCGGAGGTTTCGGGTCCAAGAAAGCTTCAAGTTGAGCGCGAACTGGAGCGCTCACCGCTCAACCACCCGTGGCACACAACAAGCTGCTGACTGCCGCCTCGGTTGGCTGCACGCCGGACTGACGCGCCAATCGCTTCATGGGTTCACACAGGGCAGAGGCGATAACAAGTCATTTAAAGCTGTAGCCTTGTCCCCCCCCCCCCCCCCCCCCCCCCCCCCACACACTAAAAGCGCTTATACATTGAGCATCTTCCCCAACTTAGTACTTACGTGAAGACTCGGCTGGAAAAAAGTCCGATTTGATCAAACTGCATTTTTCACTTAAAGCCACATCGTGTAACATTTTATCCAATGAATAGAAAAAAAAAAAAATATTGTAGATATTTATCGTTGAATAATACCGGGAAAATAAACAAACAAATAGTGTTTACTATATGAGCAGCTCGCCTGTTCTAAAACCTGACGTTTGAACTTTACTGGGAGAGGGGACGTCTCCATTGAGATGTTACCTAAAGATGATATTAACTATGCTACGTCTTACTCCAAATACATTCTTTGATTTCCCGCAGCAATTATTCAACGATAAATATCTACAATGCATTTTTTTTCCTATTCATTGGATAAAATGTTACACGATGTGGCTTTAAGTGAAAAATGCATGTTCTTTGTCTGGTCATTGGGAGCATGTTTTGTATTGGCTGGCTACTGTAAGATCCAAAATGTTACACAGTGCGCCTTTAAAGATATTCCACTTCCACTTGAATTAGCACTGAACTCAGACACCAATATTGTAAAGTCATACATTTTTTTAAATTATTATTAGCTTATCGATTTATATATATATTTTTTGCCTGATATCTAATTTCTATTTGCTTTCACATTTGTTGCCCCTGTAGGCTTATTAACTCAAACACTAGGCCCATAATCCCAAAACCTCACTGATATAAGCAAACAACTAGCATATATATCTACAATAACTCTAAAGGTCCCCCTGAAATAGAGCAATTATGTCATTTTGGACAATATTTTACGCCTAATTACGCTCATGTGCAAAATAAACTGAAAACGTGCTCTTTTTTTTAAGTATTATTATTTGATTTTAACCTGATCTCAGAAAAAAGTCTCACATTGACATCTCTTTACATTTGTGCAGTGTCTCGGTTTAAAACAGACCCTTTATGCTCCTGCTAAACTTTCCCCTGTGCTGTAATCTGACGTTAGACTGCCCTCTGCTGTCAAGGAACAGTACTTGCTTCAAGGCAGGTGGAAATGGGAAGACACTACTGTAGAATTAATAGACAATGAATGAATAATAACGCGCATCCGTGTATATTCTGAGGTCAGAGCTTTTTTCTGCATCCGTCGGTCTTCACGGTGTTTAATCTGATCGGCCTAGTCCATGTGTTCTCTTTCGTGTCTTATAGTTGGGCTACTTTTTTTTCTTCACGAAGGCTATGGCTAATATCTTGACAACAAAACGACGACTGGTACGAGCAGTGTGCCTTGAGTGAGCATTGGAGCACACACGTTCATATAGGCCGATTAATAATGCAGTTCGGCGCGCAGCAGTGGCCAGGTGGGGGAGGTAGGTTAGAAACGGGACGGGAATGCACAAAAAAAAAAAAAAAAAAAAAAAAAAAGGGACATGGGGCTGTACCTATTGGTTAAAAATTACGCATCTGATCACTGAAATCAATTAATCCCACCACCAGTGTAGGAAGAAAAGGAAAAAAAATCCCAACCCTCTGGCTCTCACGTGTGCGCGCACCCCCTTTGATCCATCTGCGCTATAAGGGACACATGACCGCGGCACAGTTCATCTCTCCTGATTGCTCCTGACTCTGTTTGGGAAGAAGTGAGTCGGAGGCAGCGATAGGCAGAGCTCTTGTGTCGGCAGCACTGCAGTCAGCAGCACCCACCACCACCACCACCAACCCCCCCACCCCCCCACCCCCCCACCACCCGGACTCTCGTCACATCCGCGCGAACGGAGAATTTTTAACGCAGCCGACGCGCTGTTCCCATATGCACTGCCAGCGCCGCGCTGCGTCCGGGACCGCGCTGGGATAGAGAGAACACGGATGAACTAGCCACTCTTCCCCCCATTACGGACTTCACACTGTTTTCTTTTTTTTTTTTTTTTTTTCCTTCTTCTTCTTCTTCTTCTTCTTCTTCTGCTTCTTCTTCTTTCCACCCCCCCACCACCCCCCACCTCCCCTCCCACCCCCCCTTCTCCTGAGCGCCACTGCTGCATGTCTCTCTGAGCGCGCTCGTTTTGGCTGATAATGCGTGTGGATGTGGGGGGAAGGAGAGCGGTGCGCGTTCTGGGGCTCTAACTGCGCAGCCTGAGAGAGTCTTGTGTGGGATCCTTCAGGTGCACGGGCATGGGGGCCGGTGTGAGGCGCGGGCTATGCGGGCTTTTCTGCCTGTCCCTCATCCTCGCTGCGGCGTGGGCTTCGCAGAGGTGAGACGGGAGAGCGCGCGCGTCATGTTTCGCGATCACAAGCTGTCTTTTCCCCCCCCCTTTTTTTTCCCTTTTTTGGGGGGGACAGGCGCAACTTATATGTTCTGTCTTTCATTCCAGCGCCAACGAGCCCAGTAACATGTCCTTTGTGAAAGCCACCGTGGATAAGCTGCTGAAGGGCTATGATATCCGCCTGAGGCCTGATTTTGGAGGTACAGTCCGGCGTATATCTGCAGTGGTCCGCTCATCCTGACGCACTGGCACTTAACGCTGTGTGTGCCTCTTCTTGCAGGCGCACCTGTGGACGTTGGCATGAGCATAGACATCGCCAGCATCGACATGGTGTCCGAAGTGAACATGGTTAGTGGTGTGGCAGGGTGTGCATGGTGACTTATGCGGGGTGAAGGCTGCTGTCTCCCGGAGTGAAGGGGGACAGGCCGACACACGGTAGGTTGCAGTAATTACATAAGGCCCGGGAGTTTTGTGGAGCACTGATGCAGAGAAAAGCGAGCGCAGGTGAACATGTTGGTATGGGAATGCGATGCTGTGCTTATCGGGCTTTTTGTGTGTGTGACATTGTGGATATTCAAAGTTTCATCATGCAGCATTTTTGATTAATTATGCAAGTTAGACATGCATTAAACATAACATGCAGAGGGTGGGGCCAAGTTCAAAGTGTTAGCGAACGTTCCTGCTTTGCCGTATTTATTTTTCATAATCTCGTAGCCGAACTGTTTGGAACAGGCCAACTACTTCTCATTTACAGGAGAGACTAATGGGGAGCACCACACAACACCCTCATCTAGAGAGCAGGAAGTTTATTGCCAGGAGTAGAAAACGAATAGAACCCACTGGGCACTTGCAGCAGAGAATAGGGGCCTGTGAGAGAGCAGGGAGTACCTCACTGCATCCACATATGCAGAAGAATCCCACACTGCACCATAGTACAGAGCAGAGACAACCCCAGGGAAGACGACCCTGCTCCACTCATACACAGCTGGAGGAGAATCCAAATGTATTCACAGGGTAGCTGTAAGAGTACCCTGCTGAACCAAAACCAACAGAGTGGAGACAATTATGAGTGTGTCCACATGAGGCAGAGAACCCCAGCACAAAGTAGAGAACAAGACGTGCAGTCAACTGCGCCCACATGCAGGCTATAAATAATGACAGAGAAAAATCTCATAGCAGATTTTAGGGAGTACCCCTTCACAAGGGGGAGTTTGTCTCCCAACCAGAGGAACACGGACCGTGGGGGTATGTGAGCACTTAGCAGGGGGTACTTGGAATTATTTAAGAATATAAAACATAATCGTTTTTTCATGTTATTTTCAAAAGGGAAGTTAAGTTATTGATGTTTGGCAGTGGGAGGTTTGGAGTTGAAAGTGTTTCAGCTTGACAGTGTTTACTGTGACCACAACACATCACTTTCTAAATAATCGGCAGCGCCCTCGAGGTAGGGTGGATGAAAGACTCAAGGGGTACGTGTGACAACAAAGGTTGGGAAATACTGAGCAGGGTGGAATGGGCTTCCACCCTGCTCAGTATTTCTACACATACAGTAGAAGGAGATTACCCCACATACTGTAGAATACCCCACTGCACCCACATCTACCGACTAAGCTCAAGCAGTAGAGTGGGACTCTTTCAGATCATAGTATTGTGCAGGCTTTTACAGGCAAATACTCATTGCAGCAACATTATCAAATTAAATATATTTTATTATTATCAGTTTGATAATGCGTTACTTCTTCTTCATATATTTTAATTTGACAAAACAATAATAACCCCATAATAAACACCCATCACACTGATAACAGAAAACTATGATATCTTGGCATGCTGTTTTTTAAAGTAGTGCGAGAGCCCAAACACCTCGGCACTACAGAGACTGGGGAGTACCCCACTCCACTCACATACAGTAGAGATAAGAGATTACCCCACTGCACCACCACCACTAACCACCACTTTCTTTGGTGCATTGGCTAAAAAGCAATACAGAATTGTTGCTATTTCTGTTGTTGTTAATGTAGCTTACCCGACTGCTGTCGATTTTGTATTTGTTAGACAACCCCAAACAGTGATGGTCCACACAGTCTGCAGTGGGCAAGAGCGAATCCCACTGCGCCCACATACTGTACACACCAGGGAGTACCCCACTGCACCCACAGTGGAGACTAAGCACCTCACTGCACCCACATACAGTAGAGCGCTGTTGGAAGTAGGTCATGCAGCAGCACACTGCAGTAGTGATGACATGGCATGAATTTCTATATTCTTGTTTACTGCAGTGCACAGAAACAGTAAAGTTGGAGAAGTGCCTTACTCTGTGATGGAAAAAAACAAACAACAAACCTTAAGGTAGAGCTGAGGCATGGTGCAACGACCTGCAACAGTCTCTCGGAGTGTTCAGAAGTTTGACACGCTATTAAAATGTCCCAGTTTCGCCGTTGGAGCTGTTAGAACTTTAGAAATTAAAGGCGTTTTGTTGACAGGTTATTTAGCATCTATTTAGGAGATGAAGGGCGCACACTTGTAGGCAGCGATTTTGTGATGAAATCGTTTCTTTCTCCAAATACATGCATGAATCGGTAATTAAGCTCAGTGATAGAATGGGTAAATGTGAGAGATTCTAGATTGTATTTATCTGTCTGCTGTCAATGTGATAAAAGAAGATACAAGTAATTCTTGCTTGTGTGAGGCTGCTGGGGGGGAGGTGGACTGGAGGAGACTTGTGGCTTTAAAGCTGGAATGACTGGAAGAAGGCAGGAGAGAGTGCATTTATATGAATTGCTTGAGAAGTGATTGGTTGAAATGCAAAGGCAGCTGGCAGTCAGTAGTTGACAACGACTGATGAGAGGTTTGAATTGGGTGGGAAATACTGTACACACATCCTTGTTTATGATACGCATCTGCTTTGCATCAATGTTTATCATAGCACAGTTAAAGTGATAGTATGTAATATGGCTGAACGATATTGAAGTGACTTGCGATTTGCGACACGGCTGTGCAACATTGCGATAACGATATTATTGCGATATTTCACTAAAAGAAAAAAAACATTTCAACAGGATATGTTCCATTTTAATTAAATACAAATCGTAAGTCACTAGTTTTTCAGCAAATGATGTCAAAAGAACACTTTTTAAAAAAAAAGACAACATTGCGACCAAAACAAGACTTCAATTGAACTAAGTTTTAGTTAAACACACATATAATTAACTTATAAGTTCAATGCACTTTTTGTTTTGTTTGCTGAGTTTGCAAAAAAGAAATGTGTCGACCTCAGTCTGATGAAGACTTTAGTGATGTTGCGATATGTTGTGGCTTCTTGCGATACAGATATTGCATCACCTAATATCCCGATACAATATTTTTTGCGATATATTGTGCAGCCCTACTATGTAAGTTTAAACGCTTTACATATTCAATAGATCGCATATAATTGACAGCGTAACAATTGAGTTTTTTCTTAAGTCCCGCCCTTTGCTTAGTTGCCGTTCCTTGGCGACTAATCAGAAGCCACGGTGCCATAGCTTTGACCAATGAGACGAGATTTTCCTGTGAAACGGCCCATCAGGGTCAATCAGGAGGGAGGGGGGGGCGGGAGCTTGATTGTTTACTTTTGAAATCTCTTTCTCTCTCTCCACTCATTGTGCAAACTCAGAGTGGCTTTCGTGTACAATCAGGAGGCGAGGGGAGGGGCCTTGATAGTTCGCGTACTCCTCATTTTGCAATCTTATAACCTATCGCAATTATAACTAAGATCGGGTTTTGTTTTTTTTACATTGTGAGGTTTATTATTTCACTTCCTGATTGGACACGGGCACAGGATTTGACATGTTTACCGGGCTCCAGAAGAAAAGCTGTTTTGGCCGCTCTCTCTCCGCAGGACTACACCATCACAATGTACTTCCAGCAGTCTTGGAGGGACAAGCGCCTGTCCTACACTGGCATCCCCCTCAACCTGACCCTGGACAACCGCGTGGCCGACCAGCTGTGGGTGCCAGACACCTACTTCATCAACGACAAGAAGTCCTTTGTGCACGGAGTGACTGTGAAGAACCGCATGATCCGCCTGCACCCTGACGGCACTGTCCTCTACGGGCTAAGGTAACTGTCCCGCAACCACACCGACCAACCAAAGTGCAGTTGCTGAGTACACTCACAAAACCACTGGCACGTGTGGGGGATCTGCTGTTGAGAAGATGACTCCCGTGGAAATGCAGTGTAACATTTTCGTAGTGTATCAGGTATCAACTTATATGCTTCCGTCATAAATTAATCATGTATGGATGGCCAATCTCCTCTACACTGTAACCTGCAATTTATTTATGAATCCTGAACTCTAAAGCAATCCAATCTTGACTTAAGTGAATTGTTTTTCTTACCAACTGAATTGAGCACATTTTCTACAGTTTGGCTTTAACCCAAATTTAAAATCTTCTTGAAGAAAAACACAGCCAGTTCAACCTGGATAGACTCAAACAGACAAAGGCAGTGATTATGAAGGATTTATTGACATGTGTATATTGTTTTTGGCGATCAGACCCAGGCAGTAGACATCGATGTATGAATGGAAGTCAGTATGGATGAGCAGGTTGGAGTTAGGGAGGTCTTCCCCCTGGACACTGGCGGTGGTATGGGAGCAGAGAGAAGCTGTGGCAGAAGAGGTGGAGACGGGGAGGAGGTGGGTCGCAGCACGGCTGGGAAGCGAACGAACCATGATTGCTGGAGGCTTAAAAGCGGGACCCAGGGCGGCGATTGGCTGCTACAGAGGTGCCGCTCTTGCCCTGGTGGAGGATCATTGGCTGGAGGTAGATGATGTTGAAATTTGTCTCCCAGGTTGAATATACGCCTAGGCTTCATTATAGCGACAAAAACGAGAAGAAAATGCACCAGAAAAGCATCAAAAGAGCGACCAAAAAAAAAAAGAAAAGCTTCGATTCGATTCTGAGCAATACCAAGGCTGATATCGACCTTACCAATGAGAGGTGAATTTGTTATAGATTCAAAAAGCATGCATAAATGTTTCACAATGTTACCAGAGCAGCAGAACAGAACAAACTATTCCACTGTGAGTTCAAAGACATCGCAACTTTGGTATCAGTGCATGCGTTTCAAGGGAAGGAAGACGAGCGGATTACCAGTTCCATCTCTAATATTGTATTTCCATATTTTTCTGCTAACACTGAACATGACTGACATGTGCCTCCATAAGGATCACCACCACTGCCGCTTGCATGATGGACCTGCGCCGATACCCGCTGGACGAGCAAAACTGCACACTAGAAATAGAAAGTTGTAAGTATACGGTTGACTATATCAACGTTCTTCTGTGTTTGTAAAAAAAGAGAAAGCATATTATTTCACCTCCTACTTAAAATACGACTTACGACTACAATGAGGCTGTGTTGATGGGGACTGTGGGGTCTTGCTTTCAGATGGGTACACCACAGACGACATAGAGTTCTTCTGGCAGGGAGGAGCCAACGCCGGCTCTGTGACTGGGGTGGAGAACATCGAGCTTCCGCAGTTCTCCATCATCGACTACCAGACCCTGGCCACCAAAGCTGTGTTCTCCACAGGTCAGACTAGCGATGAAATAATAACCAGGAGAGACACACTGCGGAACGTTCCAGGCTTTAGATTGTTAAATGAACACGCCAGTAACAGCAACAATACTATTTTTCTGTTTTCTTTTTTTTCACAGCTGGTTAGAAAAGAGAGCTCATAGAGAGGTTGTGTCCTGTAGCTGATATGAGGAAGACGCAGGCGAAGAAAGAGTGCATTTATGTGAATGGCTTTGAGAGGAAAAACGTTACAGGCTGTTATTAGTGTGCTTTTTCTCCACTCTCACAAAGGTTCTTACCCGAGGTTGTCCTTGAGTTTCAAACTGAAGAGGAACATTGGCTACTTCATTTTGCAAACCTATATGCCCTCCACCCTGATCACCATCCTGTCCTGGGTCTCCTTCTGGATCAACTATGACGCTTCAGCTGCCAGAGTCGCATTAGGTTCGATATTTCATTCTAAATCATTTCCCCATTTTGAGCGTTGGTTCTGAGACCAAAAGTCAAATTGGATTTGTTCCACAGGAATCACTACGGTGCTGACCATGACCACCATCAACACTCACCTCAGGGAGACCTTGCCAAAGATCCCCTACGTCAAGGCCATCGACATTTACCTGATGGGCTGCTTCGTGTTCGTGTTCCTGGCTCTGCTGGAGTACGCCTTCGTCAACTATATCTTCTTTGGCCGTGGCCCCCACCTGCAGAAGAAAGTGGCCGAGAAGGCAGCGAAGTCCAACAATGAGAAGAATCGCCTGGAGAGCAACAAGGTTCAGGTGAGCAACATGCTATGCTGGTTTACGGAATATAGTTTGTTGAAAAAGTTATGACACAAACAGGCTTACTGGTCAACACTGGTCAGCGTTTAAATTGGGTGGTGAAGTTTAGGCAGGAGCCAGGCCTAAAGGGGCAAAATCCAGCCCTCCAGCGTGCATCCTCTCATGATACCCCTCTGTATTTTCAATACACAGGGACATCAGTCCAGTTAGCCCGCCCTCCTTCGCTGCTCAAGCCAAAATCAAGCAGATCTGCAGAGTCAGATTTGTTTATTTGCGGTCACGGGTTGTTCACGAGTAGCGTCACTGTTGGGACGTTGAAGCTCCCTTAATAACAATCTTCAGATGATGCACAGGAGAGCTTTTTTTCTTATGGGCGGTTAATGACCAAAAACACATCAACAATCAAGAGACTTTTGGGATTCATCGCCCCGGTTCCAATATTAACACAGAACCAATAATAGCACTGCAACAACAACACAAGCCCGCCCTTTGCTGATCGCTTTACTCCACTTCCTGTTTGCTTGCATATGTTCTGCTTTGGAAATGATGGTGCTGACCGGACTCAATTGCTGGTACAGCGGTGAGTCTGGATTTTTCCAGGCAAGTATCCTCTGTCCCCTTCGATCATTTTGAGAAACATAACCCAACTGAAATATTCCAAACACTGATATGAATTCCTTAAAAAAATTTGCCGGGGGGAGAACTCCCAGAGCCCCTTGTTTTAAAACTATTGTCAAAGTAAAAACACCATTTGTACAAAACGATGATTGAGTTTCTTTAATGAAGGTTCTTGAGTCATCATCTGTACACTGTAGTTGAAGTTGACGTTTCGCCCTCTCATCCAAAAGGCTTCATCAGCCCGCAGTCCAGGTAAAGACCACGGGGAGGAGTTTCACAAAGCTAAGTCACTCCCCCCTATTAACCGGCACTCTCACCTGTAGGTAAACATCTTTGCAGTTTAAGAGTTTAAGAATCGGTGTCTGTTAGGTCGCTACGGCTTAGAGCGACAAAGACTCTTAAACTGCAAAGATGTTTACCTACAGGTGAGAGTAGCGGTTCATAGAGGGGAGGGACTTAGCTTTGTGAAACTCCTCCCCATGGTCTTTATCTGGACTGCGGGCACAACTGAACTTTAGTGTCGCTGACAAAGCCTTTTAGATGAGAGGCGAAACGTTCGACACTTCAACTACAGAGTACAGATGATGACTCAAGAACCTGTACGACTGAGAGCCTACACAGACAATGATGTAGTTAGTAGTTATCTGAAAATGAACAGATGCACATATTGATGCTAATCTTCCCACCACTGCTCATCGGCCTTTACAACCATCTTGAAATCGGGTCTCCAACTCTCTTGTCCCGCGCTCTGTGCAGGTGGACGCCCACGGTAACATCCTGCTGACCAGCCTGACCGGAGAGATGGGGGGCGCGGACATCATGGGCGCCCTCACGGACCCCCGGGCCACCATGTTCTCCTACGACAGCGCCAGCATCCAGTACCGCAAGCCCATGACCAGCAGGGACCTGTACGGCCGCCCCGCCATCGAACGCCCCCTCAGCCACAAGAAGGGGCGCCTGAGGAGGAGGGCGTCCCAGCTCAAAGTCAAGATCCCGGACCTCACCGACGTCAACGCTATAGACAAGTGGTCCCGAGTGATTTTCCCCATCGTGTTCACATTCTTCAACCTGGTGTACTGGCTCTACTATGTGCACTAGAGGGACCTGAGAGTGAAACCGGCTGGATGGACTTTTGAACATAAGAGTTTTAAAATGAAAAGTCACAAATACGTAGGGCTGGGTGGCTTTCTTTATTCTTTCTTTTTTGTTTTTTTTGGTGCCAGTAGTTAAATAATACCTGGATACGGACACCTGAATGTTAATTTTCTTCAGCACCTGCATTAAAGACACTAAGATACTTCCTTTTTTTTTTTTATACTTGTAGGGGAGTGAAATCCATTTTGAGCAGTGTTTTGTGATTGCAGACGTCTGATTGGGAGGAGAAAAAAAAGAATTCACTCCATGGTGTCTGCAGCGTATTAAGAACAATCATAAACCCGGGAATATACTACCATCATTGCCTGGTGCAGGACAATATTGTAAACATGACTGGGCCACTTTGCTCTCTGAAAGTCGTGAGACATTCTTACAAACTCATCCCTGAAGAAAAAGGATGTTAGTAATATGTTCGGAAAGATATATGTTTGGACTACAACTAACGATTTATTACAAGCTACTTTTTTTCTTCTTCTTTTTTTTTTCTCAAACATTATCGAGGAAGGGTTTCTCAAGCTGGGGAGCAGGGGACCAGAGACTCCAAGGGTCCCCTGGGCTTTGTCTGGTCAGAGGAAATACAAAGTTTGCAAGCTGTAAAAATCCAACACAAATGATAAAAGACACTGGGTCCAACTTGTAGAAAACAATGCGGTATAAAAACCTGTCTGTTACACTGCAGAAAGTAATGCTTTCTCTTGAAATAAGTCAATTTGAGTATCTGATTTTAAGTGATCTGTCCATGGGGCATGTTTTTTATACTTCTATTAAGAAAAAAAAAAAAAAGAACTCATCACACTCAAAACTAGATTAGAAAAATAAAAAATAAATCTTAATTTACTTGTTGAAAAGGTTGTTGTCGATGCTTTTTGTTTTTTTCTGAAATCAATGGACAGATTTTTTGGAATTGGTTACTGGAATCATGGACAAATTTGCTTAATCCAAGAAAACGACTTATTTAAAGATCACTTTTTGCAGTGTAATAAAAAGTACAAACATGGCAAAAAAAACAAAACAAAATGTGGCTATAAGAATTTAAAGGCCCTGTACCCAATTTAATTCAATTAAATGTGTTTTGTCCTCCTCCTCCTCTTTATTAAATATCCAGAAAAAAAGACTATTCATGTTAGAATAAAGCATTTTATCGAGGTTAGTTTTTAGCATTATTGTAATAGTGACCTTGAAAGTTGTAATTCGTGTTTATAAATCATCTCTGTGAAGAACTGGGATGTTAGAAATGCCTTAGGGATGTTGGGAATGAGTTTGGACACAACTAACGGTTACACTTCGACTCTTTTACTGTTGTAAATAAATAAATAAATAAATAATAATGATCAGGTATAGGGCCTTTAACAGTCCTTCATTAAATTGAGGGAAGCCAAAGTGTTTGGACCTGTGTGGACTTCATCAAGGCTTTTGCATGAGACAGAAGGACCACAGGTGTCCATCGTTTTTTTTTTTTTTTGCCATGTTTATATCATTTCTACTCTAGGTAGGTTTTATACCTTCATCCAACATACACAAATAAAAAGAGGCCATAGACACTAAAAATATCGAATTCAACTTTATAGGTTTAAAATGGAAGCTTGTTAGGATGTTTTTATTTTTATTGCCACATATTTGTAGGGGCTGCAACCACTCATCTAGAACCACAAAACAGATTAATGTTCATATTTTCTGTAAAAAAAAAAAAAAAAAAAACCTTGAGCAAAATGTATAATTTATTTGTGCTGGGACTGGGACTATAACTATAACCATCTAAAGCGCCATGTCAGGACCCATCTGGCATTGAATCTTGGATTTCAAAACAGTGATAGATTTCTTGGTTCCAGTTCTGGAATATATATATATATATATATTTTCCCCCCTCCCATTGTCCCAGTTTGTCGGTACCCCAGAGGTATCTTTTAGAAGTACCCAGCCCTACAAGTTAGTGTAAATACATGTACATTTATAAGATACAAATATATATAGAGAGAAGAGTATACTTTATAAAAAATGCTTTTTAGTTACTGGGATAGGGTCCAGTACACGCCACACACGAGTAAGCAGACAAAGATGACTGAATGTAAATGCTTTTTTGCTGTTTGTTTATTAGCTAGTTTAAAAATACCTGCTGAGGACATACATTATTATTATAATGCAGTGACTTATTCTTTCTCTAGACTGTATTTTCATATTTTACTCTTGCATGCATTTCCTTATTCCACTAAACGAAAATGAATAGAACCAGGAACGGGTTGCAAATGGGACAATAAAAGGTGTTGAAAGATCGTCTATGTTGTAAATGCATTTCTGAGTCAAACTATTGCAGCACGCTGGACCAGAAAAATGGCAAAGTATGGCTGACTTTTACATGGTTTTATTTACAGTAAAAACACGACTTGCTTCACACAAAACAAAGCACCGCTGGCATAAATTATAAAAACGTGACACATGATTTACAGTCAAAACGCCGGGACAGTTTGGAAACCCTTCGAGGTGGGGTTCATGCTCCAAGATATGCTTTTGAGATCAAACAACTCAGCTCAAGACTGGCCTAGATCCGCACTTCTGCCTCTTCAGTAATAGGGTTATCACTTCAACTGTAGCACCACCTGTAAAAATAGATGACATTAATAACTCAAGCAACAACTACGCAAATGGAGGACTCACAGTTTGCCGAGTGCTTCGAGTGCATATGACGGGATTTTCGAATCATTACTTAGTTTGACAAAATAACACCGGGATCAATCACAGTTTTTAAAGACAAAACTGAATTTGTTATGCCTTAAAACACAGGTGACATAATGACGGAGAATTACATGCATGTCCCAAGGATAGAACTGGGACTCTCTCATGGCCCTTATGTACAGTATGGTTCCACAGGGACGGTTTTGTAA
Organism: Gobius niger; assembly: GCF_951799975.1. NCBI lineage: Eukaryota > Metazoa > Chordata > Actinopteri > Gobiiformes > Gobiidae > Gobius > Gobius niger. The sequence goes on from NC_136867.1 coordinate 9,462,694, forward strand.
TGTTTAACTCTTTGTATGTCGCATTTTGAACCACTTTCCTATGGAGCTTGAGATTGGGTCATAAAATGGATTCCAGGTCTATAATATAACACAATAAACCAAAGGGAATGCTTAATTTTTGTTTATTTTTTTGAGATAGGGTTCATATAAAAGCATTGAGTTGTGTACAAAATGCGCGGTATAAATAAAGTTGAACTATTTGAACATTACCGCAGTGAGGTAGTTGTACTCGTTTTGCTAAATCTTAAACATAGTTACTTTTTGCTATGTTCCAGGGAAATAGTGGTCGAACTTGTCATATGCACTTTAAGATTCACTTTAAATAGGTTTTATATTCATGCACCGACCTGGAATAACATCCTTAGCAAATTGTTAACGTCGTACATGATGTGGAATGACACTTTTTTTTTAATGCCAGACAGGTAAGAGTGTGTTGGCTGGTGTACCTTGTTCGCTGCATCCAATGAAGCGATGAGCGTGTTCAGTTCCTCTCGGGTCATCTCCATAGTAACCGGACGCAGGACCCCGTTTTCCCTCACATCCAGGCTAAGGCTGAGCAGTGGGGTCTGGAGAGATGAGATCTTGTCACTGGACAGTGCAAGCTGCCAAAACACAAAGAAACAAACAGGTAAACTTACGCCAAAAACAGACGTACTAAACTCCAGAGCTGTGGAGGTTTCCAGTGATTAATGTGCATGTGCTAGTACAGGGGCAGGCAACGTCAGGCCCGATTGCCAAATCCAGCCCTTCAGCACAGAACCTCTGGCCCTCAAGGTGATTTTGAACCATTATCACACAAATCAGAGAGTACTTTTAACATTATTAGAGTAAAATGGGAGAAAAAAAGGTAGAAATACTGTCAATACACCCAATGAGGGTCATATATTATGTACAACACTGGCATTTGAAGGAAGTGCACTGGAAAAAGAATAATCGTTTTAAGCAAGAAATTACATAAATCTACTTGAATTAAGAGATTCAATCTAAGGTTTGAGTAGATTTGGTCTGGTCTTAGACGAGATAAAACCTCTAGTAGTTTATTCTCTTAATAAAGATAATTTTGTGTCCTTTCAAGTGAAAAAACAGTCTGATTTGAAGTGGGTTTTATTATTGTTCCATTGGCGCTAAAGCATTTGTACCTTGAATTAGTTCAAACCGACTCAAATTCAACATAGAAGAACTTTTATTTAAGCAATTTTAAGTCATTTATCTCATTTAAGATGGTCATTTTTCCAGTGTTGTGCTTTACTTTGGGCCCTCGGTCTGTTTACAATAAAGAAAATCGTCCCTCCGCCTAGAAAACTTGCCTACCCCTGTCCTAGTAAGATAAAGAAAATGAGTTGCGTTCTCCCACCTTGAGCTGCCAGTCGAAGTCAGTCAGGACAGCGGAGGAGATGGAGGTGGTCCTGTCCCGCAGCGCTCGGCAGAGCTCGTGTCGTCGAGCTTTTATCACACTCAGTAAAACATCTTTGTGTGTGATATCTGACAGCGCGGCCAAGACCTAACACATCCAACAAATAACTGTGTGGAAACAATCTTTTCATGGAACAGTAAGTCACTGTTTGGTTGTCTCACCTCCTCATCTGAGCTGTGTCCCCCAGCTGCCAGACAGAAAAGGCTTGATAGGGACTTGTTCAGGCCCATCCACTCGTCCAAACTGCAGGTGGCGCTGTACTCCTGCCTTTGAGGATGCTTTCTTCCACATACTCCATCGACCACAGCATGGCACAACTGGGAAAGACAACCCTGGGGTTACTGCCTAGAGGTGGCTGTTGGTTAAAGCACTGTGTTGTTAATATTAGTAAGTCTGTCTTATGTTTGATCTGATCCAATAACAACATGCATTCTAGTCTCCACAATTCCAGCTAGTTTCTGGTGTGTCTAATGTGACCAAATGCTGACCAAACTCTAGAAACGTGCAGATTAAGCCTATAGTGATGTCCACTCGATTACTTACTTTACGGCACTCTGTGTCTGTGAGTTTATTTAGTAAAAGAACAGTCATATTTCTGCCAGCGCTCTGTTAAAGTGAGGAGTTTCCGCGTTGTCCTGTCAGTCAGCTGACGCCGGTCACGTGAGCAAGTGCGATGCGTTCAAAGCCACTGTGTAAAATACTAACATTAAGTTCGTGTCTGATTCATGGACGTATTCGTCTGATTTAAAGAAATACACATTGAATCGTTGTATGTTTTTGTATGCTGCTCTGTGTGTATCCTTGATTATGCATACAGCTTTAAAGGACTGTTCAGTTATGTACTATTTAGTTGTGGCTACGTCAAAAGTGTAAAAAGGTGTGGTGCTGCTGCCGAACGCTTCACTGCACTGACAGATCGTGCCGTGAGCTCCAGCGGCTGCAGCTCAGTGATGCCTCTGCCCGTGTCCGTGCTGTGACTGAGGCAGCTCTCCGCTGGAGCAGGATTCTGCAGCTCCAGGACTATGGTCTGAACGCCTGGACAGAGGCTCGTTTCAGTCACCCTTCAAAAAACCTCAGGTGAGCGACATTTTCTTCCTTGTCCTGACTTCCGCAGTTACTGTATCGCCGCCACCGGTTACAGGAGCGCAGGCTGATAATGTTCTCTGTTAGTCAGGTTTACTTTTATTGAAAGGGATTCGCACACAAACCTTTTTAGAATAGAAAAGCTCATAGTAAAAATGCTTTAATCGCTTTTCCTTCTGCAACATGACCCCTGCTGTGGATAACCAGGGTCAGTCAACCAGGGTCAGTCAGAGATTTAGAACAACTCAACTGTGTTGCTGAATTGTTATTACTGAAGTTTCTGCTATCCTTGTCTCTCTGGTGTTGACTTGTTGTTTAGTGTACAGACCGTGTTCTCTGTGCTCTTTACAGTATCTACAATATCATAACAGAATGTCCCCAGCACTGTATGGAAAAATGGTGGTTATCAGGTTAGGCATGTTGCAGCAAGATGTTAACAGCACAGATGCAATCTCTCCAACTACATTAGTTTCCTTTTGTCCAAACATGAACAGCATTTGTTCGTAACATGAACAAAACAATGGAGGGACAATACAATAGACATTTCATTTTCAAGTCTGTTAAATGTGTGTTTGTAATGCAGGCAGCTGAGCTGAGGACTTGAGATGGAGCAGCTGCACTGGGTCAGGTACCGCTGTCAGCGACTGTGGGCTGTGAACCAGACTCAGAGCTGGTACTCGGCCCCACACCCTGTGTCTGAGAAGTACTCCCCTCAAAGGACTCCTGGGAAGCGGAGAACAGTCCTGGCCCGCTGGGGCCCCCACCAAGAGGAGTACCACAGCATCAGCAAAGTCTACAATGGCAATGCCATCCGCACCACCAAGTACAGCCCTCTGACCTTCATCCCCATGAACCTGTTTCAGCAGTTCCACAGGTGGGCTGTACCCGTCTGAACACCACACACTTACAGGAAACAAAAGTCAATGCTGTTTTGGATATTAAAATTGTGTAATATCTGAATTGCATTAATAATGTAGACGTACCAGTAACATTTGAAAGCTGCTGGGTCTATAATAAATGGTTTTGTTGCTGCAGTATGAAAAATGGCAACTACACTCAATAAAAATTTAAACGCACGATTCTTGTTTTTGCTCTCATTTTCCATGAGATTAACTCAAAATTATATACACACACAATAGACCAATTTCTCCCAAATATCGTTCTCAAATCTGTTAGTGAGCACTTCCTTTGTTAGAGAATCCATCCCCCCTCACATCTGTGGCATATCAAGATGGTGATTCGACCGCACTTTGCACAGGTGTGCCTTAGGCTGTCTGCAATGAAAGGACACTCTGAAATATTCAGTTTTGCTTTATTGTCTAGTGTCTGGTGTGACCAACATTTGCCTCAACCAGTGCAGCACATCCAGTTGTCGTACTGTATACACCAACATGCTCAATAAAATGCATCAATAAAATGCACCTGTTTGTTTTTCATATCAGTGACCTGATCAACTTTATGGGCTGCATTCCGTGAGGCAAATGGTGGTCAAACCAGACACAGACTTTTATTGTTTAATTAGCGTCTTGATATGTCACACCTCTGAGGGGGATGAATTCTCTGACAAAGGAGAAGTGCTCACTAACACGGATTTAGGTTTGTAAACAATGGGAGAAATGGATCTATTATGCATATAAAAAGTTGTTCATGTCTTTGAGTTCACCCCCCGAAAAAAGAGAGCAACAAGGAAAGTGTTGCGTTAATATTTTTGTTGTGTGTACTATAGAATAGGTCGGAGTCCTTTGCTGTGTCAAAGCAGCCACATGAAGAAATTGCTGTTATGAAACACCTAATTAGTCTTTTGAAATATGACTATAATATTAGCCCTGAGGGCTCCTCGCAGTTTTGCAATAAATATGGTTCCATATTACCATGATAATACCATATTATCATGGCATTGATGTTATTTAGTTATACACATTTTACTGGACACATGTAATCTAAATGATGTGTGGTGTTGCCAACATCTTCAACTCTGGTGACACTGATCTGGTTTTGAACCCGGGCAGAGCGGCCAATCTGTACTTCCTGTTCCTGGCCCTGCTGAACTGGGTGCCTGTGGTGGAGGCCTTTCAGAAGGAGATCACCATGATTCCTTTGGTGCTGGTCCTCGCCGTCATCGCCATCAAAGACGCTCTCGAAGACTACAGGCGCTATGTGTTTGACAAGAGGATCAACAACAACACAGCCAAAGTCTACTGCGGGTAAGTCCCTGCCACTATATCCACAAGAAATTCTATGGTTGGATCTGAATCAGATATTAGTCACCAAATATGGTAAATCTCCTTCGAGCTCACTATTGGACTATGACCCAATCCAAACATACTTACATACCGACACAGGACAAGAAATAGGTGTTCAACAATTTTTATACAGTTTTCAAGATGTTTCTGTCTTCTTTTCGTACTGTTTTTTTAGTTGTTTCATATTGAACCAAAATTGTTATTTTCAAGGACATAAAAAAAACAAGGAACCCTTCACTTCCCTAAACAAAATGAATGCAAAAGCTACAGAGGTGAAAACCAAGGAGAAAAGAAACAAAAAGTGCAAAAAAGAGAAGAAACAAAAGCATGTGTACATCACAACACCGTTTAACCCACTCGGCACCAGGTGTGAACGTTGACCCTTGAGTTTATTTACTACAGGTGTGGTGTTTCAGGGAGTGTTAAGCAATATTCTACTGCCCAGTCTTTCTGTTAGAGTTTAGCATGTGCATCGCACGGAGGAAGGACATTTGGAATACGACTGGAAAACTGTGCAGGACTAATGTGTAGGCTGAGGTGCGGGTGTCCGCTTCAGCCCACTGACCTGCATCGGCAGAAGAGGACCGTGGTGTCTTCGTGTTGTTCCGACGATCAGCTGACGCCCCTCCTCAAGTCTTACCCGAACAACCGCATACGCACCACTAAGTACACCGTGCTGTCGTTCGTGCCCAAGAACCTGTTCGAGCAGCTGCATCGCTTCGCCAATATCTACTTCATCTTCTTGGCTGCGCTCAACTTTGTTCCCGTGGTGGAGGCATTCCAGCCCGAGATATCTGTGTTGCCCATTATTCTGGTGTTGATAGTGACAGCTTTAAAAGACATCTGGGAGGACTTCAGGAGGTTTAGGTCAGATCACGAGGTCAACAGGCTCCGGTGCAGCGTTTACTGCAGGTACAACGGGAACCTGTGGGACAACGTTGACGATAATCAGTAAAACATGGAGCACAATAACTGCCAGTGTGCGACTAATAATGTTTGGTTTGCACTCGTGTCACTCACTATCCTATGATGTGTGTGCAGGACACAGAGGGAGTACAGAGACTGCCGCTGGAAGGATGTTCGAGTGGGGGACTTTGTGCGCCTGTCGTGTAACGAGATCATCCCTGCAGACATGTTGCTGCTCCAGTCCTCTGACCCTCGCGGGGTCTGCTACATCGAGACGGCCAACTTGGACGGAGAGACCAACCTCAAACAACGACAGGTGGTCTCGAAGATGGAGGTACCGACACACTCATCATTACATATTCACACATGTGGTTTTCATCAACCACAACATCCTGTTTTTCCATGTTTATTTTCTTGTTTTTATTTGACAATATGCAATAATATTCAAACTGTGTTTCTATGTTTAGCAAACATGTGTTAATGTTTAACTCCATTCAAACCAGCGTGAATAGACCAGGTCATGTTTTATTACTCTGTGTGGCGCTCTGTTTTCTATGGGAGTAGAGCTGTGCTTCACAATGATTAGTGCTGTAGCCTAACCTTCTTATGTAGATATAATGTACCTCCTTAATAATTTCATACAGACTGATTACCTTTTTTTCCAGGAAGGGGAGTTTGTTCCTGAAAACTTTCATTGGCGTATTCAATGTGAAAATCCTAACAACAACCTCTGCCGGTTCAGAGGATATATGTAAGTTATTTATATTTCCATGATCTTATTCATCCATATTAATTAGCTTATTAATACAATGTACTATGTTCTAGCCTGAGTAACGTTTGAGGTTTCATTTTTTATTCATTATTCCATCTCCCGTGGGATAAATCTGACTTTTTCCTTGGGTTAGATAAGATAGTAAATGAAACATGACCAGAAAAAATCCCTCTGTCACCAATCTTTCCATTGCTCGCATGCATTGGTACATGATGTTGCAGCTGATGCGTAGCTCTGAGCGTCAGGTCTCTCGAGCCTGCAGTGAACGCTGTGCTGTTTAATGTAGTCACTGTTGTGTGTGTGTCCTCAGGGAAAACGCCAGTGGGGTTCGAGTCGGCCTCCATAACAGCAACCTCCTGCTGAGGAGCTGCACCATTCGCAACACTGAGTCTGTGGTGGGCATCGTGGTTTATGCTGGTGAGGGATAATCATCATTTCTCATATTTTGTTGTTGAATGTGCACTTCCCAGGGACCATTCTCAAGTTTGAAGCCTAGTGGATAAAGGGTTTAAAAAAGATTTACAAAGACAAAGAAAACCAATTATAAAGGTCTTGTTTAGAATCACAAAAGAGAGTGGGTTCGCTTTGTGTCAGCTTTGTGCCTCCCTTACTCTGCAGTGTAGAACAAATAAGCCTTGCACTAACACTCATGTCCCATTTGGATCAGGTCATGAAACCAAAGCGATGATGAACAACAGTGGGCCCAGGTACAAGCGCAGCCTGCTGGAGCGCCGCCTCAACAACGACGTGCTGTGGTGCGTGCTGCTACTGCTGATCATGTGCCTAACGTCTGCTATAGGTTTGTATTGGCACCTCACACTCAGAAGGCTTTATCGCACAAAGCTCTTATTAATATATCGCGCTATGAATTCAGGGCATGGCATTTGGTTAAAGCAGCTCCGAGATCCAGTCTTCCAAGTGGACGGAGAAACCTCCCCCGCACTGGCTGGATTTTATGTCTTTTGGACCATGATAATAGTTCTACAGGTAAGCCAGAAGCACTACTGTAATGTCTGGGCAGTTTATAGGCTCAAGTAATCGCCTCAATCAAATATGTTCACTTCTATTGGAACAAGAGCCAAACACAACACATTTACCTCATGCAAGCTAACATAACAAGTTAACATATAACACTTCTCTCTCTCTTTCTTTTCTAACAGGTGCTTATCCCCATCTCCCTGTATGTGTCCATTGAAATAGTCAAGCTGGGCCAGGTCTACTTCATCCACAATGACCTGGACCTGTACAATGAACAGATGGACTGCAGGATCCAGTGCCGCGCCCTGAACATCACCGAGGACCTGGGGCAGGTGCAGTACGTGTTCTCCGATAAGACGGGCACTCTGACAGAGAACAAGATGGTGTTTCGCCGCTGCAGCGTATACGGCGTGGAGTATCCTCATCACGACAACGGTGAGGTGTACAACAATGCGTCATATATTGCAATGGCTTCTACGTTTTGAAGAGTTTATTCTTCTAAGCCCATTTTTGAGCTTTAAGCACTAGATTTCATTCACAATTCAAACAAAACAGTCAATTTTAGGACAGAGAATAACCTCTTCCCTCAGAGAACCATATCTGTATCTTGTGTCACTCGCTTTTATCTTCTCATAAGAGATTATATTTTCCGCACTCGTGTAGGGCGCAGACTGGAAGTGTACAGTGCAGAGAAGGAGGAGACGCGGCGCTGCTCCCTCACTCCCCGGTCTGGCTCCAGGAGGAAGTCTCTGAGCTGCCGGTCTCTAAGCTGTAACCGCAGCTCTGTGTCCCTCAACACGCTCACCGCCGAGTCCGAGGAGGAGGAGGAGGAGCTGTCCTGCCAGAGCCTGCACCGACCCAGTGCCTTCGACAGCCACATGGTCTGTTTGCATACATACGCCAAGATAAATCAAGCTTCTAAGTGCTATGTATTATGTGCGTTTGTGCTGCTCAGGCCAAGGAGGTGGTGCCGGACGGGGAGCTGGTGAGAAAGCTGAACTGGCTGTGTTCTCCGGACCTGAGTGTGGTCAACAGTTCGGCCAAAGGCTCTTCCAGCCAGGAGCTCGCCTTCATCACCGATTTCTTCCTGGCTCTGGCCATCTGTAACAGTGTGGTGGTGTCTTCGCCCAGCCACACTAAAAATGTGGTGCGTCTTTGCTTTTAAAATCTGGAAAATGGAGATTGATTTAACTGTGCTCAACGCATTGGAGTGTAGGTAACAGTACGTCCTGCATACTTTCAGCTCTCTCAGCCTCAGGCGCCTTTCCGGTCATTGGAGGAGATCAAACTGATGTTCCAGCGCTTGAACCTGTCCACACTTCCAGTGCTGCCCTCTCTGCCGCCCCCTCTAAAGAGCAGCCCCCGCATCCTGGCCTCCAAGATATTTACCCGAGGAAAGATGGGCTCCTTCACCGTCTCTCAGGCTTCCAATGATGCTGAGAGTTCACATTACACACCAACCAGAGAGGACCCCAGTATAAATGGTATGTTTATCCTCAGTAATAAGAGCACCAAGAAAAATGTCTAAATAAGATCAAAATCATTCAAACTTTTTCTGGCCATTGCTAAACTTGTAGTAAAAAATTGCAGTTATTGACTTTTATTTTTAAGTAATCTGCAAAAAGGGTTTGTGGAACATACAGTATACCCTAAACGCGTCATGAAAAGCACGTGTCCACATTGAGTGAGAACTTATTTTTTCTATTCCTGATGTAGGTGGTGCAGTTCTGGATGCTGCTGAAGAAGCTGACCTCCACAAGTCTGAGACGCCATGTGCAGAGGAGCAAAGAACAGTGGACAGTGAGGACACAGTCGTGTATGAGGCGGAGAGCCCTGATGAGGCGGCTCTGGTGTACGCAGCCCAAGCCTACAGCGTCACACTGAGGGCCCGCTCAGCAGACAGCCTCCTAGTGCAGCTGCCCGCCCTGGGCTCTGTCCAGGTGCCACTGCTGCATGTCCTGCCCTTCGATTCTAACAGGAAGAGGATGTCTGTGGTGGTGCGCCATCCTCTCACGGGGCGGGTGGTGGTCTACACCAAGGGGGCGGACTCTGTGCTCATGGACCTGACACGCACACCCACAGGTAACTATGCTGCTTCGGCTGATATTCAGTCACTACTGATATTTATTTTCATATTGCATACATACATACATACATACATACATACATACATACATACATACATACATACATACATACATACATACATACATACATACATACATACATACATACATACATACATACATACATACATACATACATACATACATACATATTGACCTGTTATCCATATGGTAGAATAAAAAGCACAGTATCCATTTTAAAAGGTTTGTTGTCTCTGAAAATAACTGCTTTTTTGCAGCTTTGCAGTCTGCTCAGGAGGTCTACAGTCACATCCGAATGCAGACGCAGAAACACCTGGACAGCTATGCCAGAGAGGGTCTGCGCACACTGTGTATCGCTACAAAGGTAAATGGGTAACATGATAAAAGTGTTATAGCAGCTCAGGGCCACTGCAAGCCATTTTTGTGCCCAAAGCAGAATTTTTTAATGGTGCCGCCCCCAATGGCCTCAATGTGGTGCCCCTCGGAGGACCTGGTGCCCTACGTGCAGCGTGTGATCACCGTACAGGGAGCGGCGACACTGTATCAGCTTCCTGAAACCTGACACGGCCCTTTGTCTTTGTGCAGGCAATGGAGGAGGAGGAGTATGAGGTGTGGCTGAAGACACAGCTGTTAGCAGAGAGCAGCATTGAGAACAGGGAGGAGCTGCTGCAGCGCTCAGCTCAGGCTCTGGAGACCAACCTGACTCTTTTGGGTAAGGGAGGATACACACACGCACACACTGTCACACATTAGTGTGGAAATACAACATGTGTGTTTGTGCTCAGGGGCCACAGGGATCCTGGACCGCCTGCAGGAAGAGGTCTCTGAGACCATTGAAGCCCTACAGAGAGCTGGTGTCAAAGTATGGATCCTCACGGGGGACAAACAGGAGACAGCCATCAACATTGCCTTTGCCTGTAAACTACTGGGCCCTTCGGATCAGCTGCTGACAGCCAACTGTGACAGTAAGGTCAGTAAGGCCACATATGAAATATTTCCAATTCTGATTTGACCTGTTTCTTTTTTTTTTTTTTTTTTTCAAAAAACAGAACACCATGAATATGCAAATAATGCTTGTATAATCATGCAATAATGAGTCTGATTGTCTTTTCAGGAAAGCTGTGCAGCTTTAGTGCAGGACTTTCTTCAGAGGGTCACTTGTTATGTCGATGAAATCTCAGGGACCGCCGGCCCAGGGGCCCCTGACACAGGCACAGCTGGCTGTGTGCTGGTGATCGATGGCCTCACTCTGGACTGGGCACTGCAGCCTGAGCTCCAGAGTGACTTTCTGGAGCTGAGCAAGCACTGCAAAGCCGTCATCTGTTGCAGATCCACTCCATTGCAGAAGAGCCAAGTGGTGCGCCTGGTCGGGGAGAAACTCAAAGTCATGACCCTGGCAGTGGGTGAGAGCCACATAAAAATACATATGCTTTCATTTTCCTGCACGCAATCATTAGATTTTGTATGAGCACACAAATACTCCTGTTCTATCTGCTGAGCTGACTATGATGTTCACAGGCGATGGAGCCAATGATGTGAGTATGATCCAAGTGGCAAATGTCGGCATTGGGATTTCGGGTCAAGAGGGCATGCAGGTATTGACTCCTCCCTGTTTAAGAAAGTGTCATTGCATAACTACAAAAACAAACACTTATACTTATACTTAGACTCAGTAGAATGCAAGTCCATTCCTTTTTTGGAAGATTATGTATCTGTGCTCTCTCGCAGGCTGTGATGTCCAGTGACTTTGCCATTTCGAGGTTCAAACACCTCAGGAAACTGCTGCTGGTGCATGGCCGCTGGTGTTACACTCGTCTGGCAAATATGATCCTCTACTTTATCTACAAGAATGTGGTGAGAAAAGTGCTCGAACAGCTGAAGAGAAAGGTTGAGTTCACTCTTCTCCCTTCTCTTTATCTCGGGTTTGTTTGTGTTTCGCAGATGTATGTGAACCTGCTGTTCTGGTACCAGTTCTTCTGTGGTTTCTCGGGGAGTGTCATGACCAATGCGTGGGTTCTCATCTTATTTAACCTGATCTTCACTTCTGTGCCTCCTCTGATCTATGGAGTGATGGACAAGGACATTCCTGTAGATGTCCTGATGGCCCACCCTGAGCTCTATAAGACAGCAAGGTCCTCTCAGGTCAGTGGCCTTCAGCACCGGAAGCACTTTAGCTTTAATCTGACGGAGCGAATGGATCTTTGCTTTAATAACTGTGGAAGTACTGTCTTTCAGTTATGGTAAAGTAGCGATGTTAAAGCATATATTAAAAAAAATCTTAATTTTAATTAATAATTAATCCATATGGTAACATTTTCATGGCTACATAAACCCAAACATTTTGTATTTACAAGAATAACCCAGTGTTCCTCATAGGGCTATGATCCTTTGAAGTTCTGGCTGAACATCCTGGATGCCTTTTACCAGAGCCTTATCTGCTTTTTTGTTCCATATCTTGTAAGTTTAACACCCATTTGTGCCATACAATAACATAATATGTCACTATAACTGTAATTGAGTTTGTACCTGGAGAACATAAACATGTTTTGTATTTCAGGCCTATGTGGGCTCCGACATTGATATGTTGTCCTTTGGCTCGCCAATAAACACCTCGACACTGCTGGTCATCCTGCTGCACCAGGTCATCGAGAGCCACACTCTGGTCAGTGCCTCTGAACTGTGAGGAGAGGGTGTGGTCAATGCCTACAGCAGAGGTCACTAAATGGCCTTGGACCCGACCGTAAATACCCTCAGACAAGCGGCTGCATGCTCTCTTTCCCTCCCTCTCCCTCTCTGACTGCAGAGCGGTAAACAACAGCCCAGATGAACAGAAAGAGAAAGTCCTACCTCTGAGCTCCATGACACTTTTTATTTTTTTAGAAACAGCTTGCTTAAAAAAACAGGCCACCCTAATCAAATATCCAAGTGCGATCATAATGCGCCTGAACCTGGACTAAACCTGGTCTGAATCTGGACTTAAAGGAATAGGCCACCGTTTTTACATACTGAGATATGTTCTTACCTTTGCTTTGACGAGTTCTTTAGGACCTGTCTGGTCTTCCCCCGTGCCTTCAGTCACGTAAACACAGTGCAGGCGGCGTTAGCATTTAGCCTCTCCCTCTCTCCACTATAGCTCCAAAACAGGTCAAGGTAGAAGCTACCAAGCTCTTCCACGTTTTCCCTATTTAAATATGGTTACGTGAAGTGTTCCACTACAAAGTATAACTACACAAAATTAAACAATGTGGATTTTCTAAGCGGATAATACCAGGAGTAATTCCGCACAGTAAAGTGAAGATTACTGCGCGGATTTCAAACTACTCCTGGTATTATTACGCCTTACAATATAGTTCCCCCTTTTATCCGCTTAGAAAATCCACATTGCTTAATTTTGTGTAATTATACTTTGTAGTGTAACACTTCACGTAACCATATTTAAATAGGGAAAACATGGAAGAGCTTGGTAGCTTCTATCTGTTTGTTCTGTTTTGGAGATAGAGAGGGAGAGGCTAAATGCTAACGCCGTCTGCGCTGTGTTTACGTGATTGAAGGCACGGGTGAAGATCAGACAGGTCCTAAAGAACTCGTCAAAGCTAAGGTAAGAACATATCTCAGTATGTAAAAACGGTGGCCTATTCCTTTAACCTGGTCAGAATCTGGACTAAACCAGTTCTGAGCCTGGACTAAACCTGGTCTGAATCTGTACTTTTAGAGCAAAAATAAGTAAATAACATGATTCAATGAATTGCATTATCTTCAAATCACAGTTATAGATTTAATAAAGGCTAAAAAATCCTCATATAACTGTGAATTAAGCCTGTATGTCCCGGCCCTTTGTTTGACCTTTTTTTTTTTTGGACCTTGGTGAAATTGAACTTGTGACCCCTGGCCTAGAGTCTCTGATGAGTGGATGTCTATATGCTCTGATTCCTGTGTGCAGACGTGGATCCATGGCCTGGTGTTTCTGGTCAGTGCCGGCTCATACTTCGTCTTTGTGCTGCTCATCAGTGTTCTATGTGTGACCAGCAGCCCTCCCAACGTCCCCCTGGGGGTGGAAACGCGGCAAATGTCCCAGCCCAGCTTCTACCTTTTGTGTGCACTAACTACTGTAACTGCACTCTTACCCAGGTAATATATGCCCACACATTACTTCTGTTTTATGTACAAATATTCTCAGATGTTGGAGCTTACCGTAAGTATACTGTAATTCAGAGAACCCCTGCTGTTTGTTTCAGGTTGTTATTCCGAGTGCTGAACAACACTGGCCTCTTCTCTGGTCAGCACAGACCGGCTGTAGACTCTGCCAGGACAGCACAGCGGTGGGACCTGAGCTCCAGTGCAAACAGGGTTTCTGTGAGCGGCAGCTGCCCAGAGGTGGAGCCCAGCAGTGGTCCTGTGCTGTCCTGACAGCCCCAGACTGACACATGACTGATCATCTGCTCATCCAAGGAAACTGTCCACTATGACTGTGTGTAGGAACTGACGGGGAATGTTGAATATTTATTAATCTAACGGACTGAACTGCAGTTTTACCAAAGGAGAAATGATAGGCAAGCACACATGAGCCTTTTCTCCCACGGGGTGCTATTTGAAATGTTTCATGATTTCACCTGTAAAACTGAATGCAAATCAAATGAATTTGTCCTGTCGTGTTGTTGTTAAGGTTGATTTGAATGTTTCTGAAACGGCAACATTCAAATCGGTCATTTGTGTATTATTTATTGTTTGTTTGTGAGTTGCTTGTATCATCCAAAGAGTGTGACAGCGGCTCAGGAGAGTCGTGCATGCCTGTGCTGTCATTGTCTGTGTGTAAAGATCTTCATTGCTGAACCTATGGTGTGGGATTGGCATGTTACAGGCACTTATCAACAATGTCTCCATGACTAGAACTCCCAGCAGTAATAACAATTACAGTAATTATGGTCATGATGATGGTGATAATAATAATAATAATGTGCCTTACATGATCATTTCAGTAATATTACATTCTCCACTCTCACGCTCATCACGTTGTTACCGTCCAGTTTACAATTTTGCATTTGCAAAGAAAATGCCACCTAAGGATGAGCTCATTTGCTAGAATCTGTTGTTTTCGCACTCCCTGTTTGTGATGACTGGAACCAAGTTGCCTTTAACTTATTCTCTTGTTTTTGCAAGATTAATATATGCATCACTTTGACTGACTATGAACTCTATGAACTAGCAATAAACACATTTGTAATTACATGTTCTCTTTCACTCTGACTCTCTCTCTCTCTCTCTCTCTCTCTCCATTTACATTTACTTCTTTAAATATTGAACTCTTTGCATCATGTGTTAAAATTACTCCTCCTCCGATGACGTCACACTCGCAGGTTTCTCTAAGTTCCTGATGCATCGTGTGGCTGGTGCTGGTGCCTCAGAGCGGGACCAGCGCGCGCAGTAGGTCGGTGTCTGTCCAGGGAGCGGAGCCCATGGAGTCCCCTGGCCACACAGCTGAGGACATGAGCGACGAGCTGGAGACACTCGGGTGAGTCCGACTCCGGGCCGAGTCCGTTTCGAATTTGCCACTTTGTCACTTTGAAAGCTATTTTAACAAGAAGTGCTGGGGTGTAATGATAAAAATGCCGAAAATGTTAATTAAAGAAAGCACAAACCAATAGGATTTCTCAATTTGTCATTCAATGATTGTGGACAGCGAGCAAATAGACAAAAAAGCAACAGTTTTGGCTATGGATGGCAATGCCTTTTATTAAAACATGATTTAAAGAAGATACAACTTTTAATTGTGGAATCTGTGTTTTTAAAAGTGTTTAAAATAAAAAAGTAAACCTCCAAGTCAAAAAGACTGACGTGTTTTCAAGTGAAGCACACCTGGAACCACACACTGTATGAGGGTTTTGGGCAGTAACAGAGTGAGTGTCAAGTATAATAGTGATGGCTGTGTGTTGTAGGTGGTACCACGGGGACCTGTCCCGTCACGCTGCTGAGGCTCTACTCATGAATAATGGTGTGGATGGAAGTTACCTCCTGAGGAACAGCAACGAGGGACCGGAGTGCTTCGCCCTCTCTGTCCGGTCCGATCACTCACTTTACATCTTTTACCTACGCTCACATGTTGATATTCTAGACATTAACCAGAAAACAACAAAATTCTCCACCTCGCAATATACTACAGGCTCTTTAGAAGTGATAACGTTGTATTATGTCACACACAGGGCCAAGGACTCAGTGAAGCATTTCCACGTGACTCGCAGAGACAGCAGCTACGCGTTTGGCTTCAATGAGTTCCCCACACTGGAGGACTTTGTCAAGCACTTTGCCAACCAGCCGCTGTTGGGCAGCGACACAGGTGAGGCTGCTATTGTGTCACCAGACGATGAAGATGAACTGCAGCTCTATGGAACATCTCATGGGCTTTATTTGACTTGAAACCTCAGGGTGAAACATAGGGAGAGAATTTCAACAAACTGTCAGAGCCAGGTCTCAAACCCACATACTCATACTGTATGTGCAGCAGCATCGATCCAACAACAATCCCCCTACAGTGTCAGTGTGTTTCATGAACGTAAGCTGCTTTTCGTGACTGTGTATTCCCTTGGGCTCTAGGAACGTTGATGGTGCTCAAAAGCCCGTACCCATGGCGCGTCGAGGAGCCTTCTATCTACGAGTCCGTCCGCGTACACACCGCCATACAGACGGGACGCAATGAGAACGACCTCGTGCCCAATGCTCCTGCGGTAACTCGCATCCAAACCAATCGGCCCATAGCACTAAGTTGGTCTGTTTGTGGGCTTCTGAGCCAGTTTAATTTTTGTTTTATGTGTGTTTGTTTTGTTTTCCTTTCAGCTGGGCACCAAAGAGGGCTACCTGATCAAACAAGGATCCTTTGTGAAGGTACAATAGCTTTCTGCGCTGTGTCATCAATGTCCAATTTTCCCACTTACCGATGCTGTGGTTGCATGTGCAGAGCTGGAAGCAGCGTTGGTTCACTCTGAGCAGATATGAGCTGAAGTATTTCCGAGACCGGGAGGTAAGTGCTGTGCTTGTTCAGTCGGGACGGCCTTCACAGCTAATGGTCCGCTGCTGATGTCGAATGTGTTTGTGCTGTAGTGCGACGAGCCGATCCGGACGCTGGACCTGAGGGAATGCTCCGCTGTTCAGTTCGACTACTCCCAGGACAGAGTCAACTGCTTCTGGTGAGTACAAAGCCCCCCAATGTCAGTCAAAGGTCCTTTCCCCGAACCAAAACAGGAGTTGAGGTTCATCTCAACTGGGCAGACCCAGGATAAAATGCTATGAGATCATTTAAAAACAACTATGATGGTCTACATAGTTCTTCTTCTTCGTTTGTTTGATTATTATTTTATTATTTTACCATAGAGCTACAATCATCTTAAATCTGGGAAGGAACTTCAAAAACAAAACCGCAGTGGTTTGGACAGGTGCAGCTGTTGATTTAAGAGTGTACTTTCCCTGGCAGTCAGGCTTGACACAGTATTTTGATAATGAGGAAGTGTTTGAGAAAAGGAAATGGGGGAGGGAAGGAGAAGTGTTTCTGTCACAGCTGCATTAAAAGGTGGATTTTTGTTTTTTTTGTTTTGGTCATCATGAAATGGGCCACGGGATTTCATTTTGATGATTAAAGCCACACTCTTGCAAACATGTCACCCAAGGAGGGAAAAAAGGCATTTGTGAGTCTACGAGGTGTCCAGCAGGGAGCGAATGTACCTCCGCTGTTATTGGTTTTATACGTGAATGATTTAGATGCATACTTGATACTTACTTAATACTTACTTCTCTTAATGGCTCTTTCAAGAATGTAATTGCAGAGCTCCAAATACAACTTTTTGATAAGTTAGTCTGCCCTATAATGTTGTATGCATGTGAAGTATGGGGTTTTGAAAAATCAAAATTATTTGAGAAACGTAATCTTCGGTTTCTAAAAATACATCTTAAAAGTGAAAATGAGCACTTGCAGTAAGAGTGCGTATGGGGAGCTGGGCCGATACCCTCTGTTGATAATGTTTATGAAGAGAATGATCAGATTGTGAGGAAACCAAGCTCAGCCACAAAATGTTCTCACAAAATCTGTTGTTTGACCTGTTTAGAGAAGGTGAATACATGTCGCGTAACAGTGAAACAGATCTTAGACGACTGCGGTTTCGTATTTTTGGAGAACTCAGGAAATCACCAATTTGCTTAGATTTTATTTAAGACACCCTTCTATGTTTAAACTTATTTGATCCAAATGAAAGTCAAGAAGTCCTTTGTAAACTTTTGGAAAAAGGTTCTATCTTTGTTGAAATTATGTTTTGCTTTGTTCTGTTTGGTTTTGTGAACTCGTGCTCCAAACCCTGGACATGGTCGTGAGCATTGAAATAAAAAGAAAAAGAAAA
The DNA here is from genome assembly GCF_951799975.1 of Gobius niger. Lineage (NCBI taxonomy): Eukaryota > Metazoa > Chordata > Actinopteri > Gobiiformes > Gobiidae > Gobius > Gobius niger. Next base: position 9,480,576 of record NC_136867.1, read on the forward strand.
GATGAATTTTGTTTTTGTTGATCTTGTGACAAAGCAACATGATGTGCAATATTCCACAAGGATCTGCTCAAAGGTCCCCTCAGCACCTGCTAAAATTGTGTCCCGTGGTGGTGGTGCCAAGGCTGTGATATGGCTGTTTATTACCAGTTCAGTCAACTCTAAACATAAGAAATCCAATCCAATACTTTTGTGATCAGTTTAAACTGTTGTAAAATTAAACTTTGTTTCGCAGCATGGTGTTTCCCGAGAGGACGTTTTATGCGTGTGCAAAGACCGGAGTAGAGGCTGACGAGTGGATTAAGATTCTCAAGTGGAAGTTGGTGAGTGCCTTTGCCAATTCTCAAATACATCTGGAAAAGTTCATCATAAGATTGTTGTAGTCAGAGCCAGTAATTAGGTTAATATGGGTTTGCAAATAAAGAAAAGATGGGAGCAGAGCTGGCTGAGCAGATGACCAGAGGCCTTCAAAAGAAGAATAAGCATTTTAGGCGCAAAGTTAATTGGTGAGATAAAGGGGGTGGGAGAGCAGGCTTGAAGAAAAAAACCCTCATGTTTCCATTTAACATGCTATACTTAAAAATAACTGTATTATTATTAATATGTGTGTTTCAGTCACAGATAAGGAAGGGCCGATGACAGATGCCCCAAGAAACCCCCACTAAAGTCCTTTCTTCGTACATACACACTTTGAAGTGAAATTTCCAATGTTGCTATGTAAGGTGTTATTTATTACTACAAAAGCCAACTCTGGGGAGTTTTTCAGGACAGACTATTATTATGCAATCAAACTTGTACATGGCATGCAACTTCCCCCCCCCTCCCCCCCATTGTATGTTGGTCAAAGGTTCTCTGGGGATTCACTTGAAAGTGTAACTATCGCTGCTAAACTGAAGCATGAACTGTATTCTCCAAAGTGTAAGAGATTTTCAGACAAGATGCTGTAAGATGCTGGTTAAAAATGTGTTTGAAACTTCAATAAAGCGTTGTTTTTTTTAGACTGAAGATTTGCCTGACCCTCCTTCCTATTTAATAATAATAATAATAATAATAATAATAATAATAATAATAATAATAATAATAATGCATTGGTTTTATATAGCGCTTTTCTGGACACCCAAAGACGCTTCACATTGCATTATTCATTCACTCCATACTCTGTGGTGGTAAGTTACAGCTGCCCTGGGGTAGACTGACGGAAGCGAGGCAACCAGTCTGCGCCATCGGCCCCTCCGACCACCACCAACCACTCACTCACAACATTCGCTAGGCTTCCTGGTGTTCCCAAACGGTCTCCCATCCAAGTACCAACCAGGCCCTTCCCTGCTTAGCTTCCAAGGTCTGACGGGATTGGGCAGAGGCGGTATGGCCACATAGCATTTGTGCTTGACATGTGAATAGCTTTGTTCAGTACAATAAACATAAACGTACGTTTGGTTGCAATATTTTTAATTACATTTTCACAAAGCATAGAAAAAAAAACAGGGTTTTGCATGACTTGAAAGTCTTTTTTTGGTCTGAACTAATAAACAATAGTAGTAGACAACTGAATTTTACGGACAGGCCAGTTTTTGTTTTCCGGAAGAAAGCTAGGTGTCGTTTACATTGCACGCAACACACAGGTTATTCAGAGCACATAAATAAGACACTGCACAAGGAGCCAATCAAATACAATCTTAGATGATGCTAGATTAGTTAACCAAGGAATTCTGGGCAGGATCATTTGAGTTACGGGACGATCATGTGACTTCCACCACTTGCCGTAAGTCGTCTATTAGCGGGGCAAGCTCCTTCTCCAGACTCATGATCAGACCTGCGCACAAACGGTGGTTGACAATCTCAAACATCTCAAAGCACTGAAGAATGATGCATCGATCCGAACCAGTCTTACCGGTGTTGGCAGTGCTGCTCGCGATGAAACTGATGACCAGCGGCAGCCGATTGAACTGCACGATCTACACATGCAGCGAAACAAACAGGTCAGCAACTTTTGTGTGTGTTATAATGGTATGTATTGTATTTGTTTTGTGTCCTGTTTGTATTTCAATTATAAATTAAAATGAGCAACATTGGTCTAATGAAAAACAACCACCATAATATAATTTAGTGAAAACTTGTTTGTATGGGTGTGAAAACACATTCTAGAAACTACCGGGAAAGGGAAATTATTTGCATCAGATTAAGAAAAGTGTCCGCCTTGTAAAAAGGAGTGGTAATGGTGACATGTTTTTAAGTAAGTGGCAAAGAGTAAGTTCAGTTATGTGGATTTACTGCTTTAATCATTCTTTGAACCTTGAATAGTTTTTGTGTTGGTTGAGAAATAGATAAATAAGTGCCTCCATCGCTCATATGTGAAGATTGTGTTATCTAAAGAGTTCAAATTTGACCATTGAATTGGTTGTATATTTACCTGGTATGTGTTGTAGTAGCAGATGATGCTCTTGTTCTTGGAAAGGCCCAGCTTGCTGCCCTGGTCCGTGGCCAGAGCGAAGGTGGACAGGAAACCGGGTCTCAGCGCATGGACCGGAGCATTGTCATTTGCAACTGCAGAGATACAAGTCATTGCAGGTTTATTGTGTGTTTATATAAGCAAATTCTACCTTCTGTTCAACTTTTCTGTACAAGTTTGTAAATCCATCTACACAAAATGCAATAATATCAGTATTATCAAGTATATTTCTCCATAAATTCCCTTACTACCGCAATAGCCAAGGAAACACACAAAGGCTCACCGCGTCTGCACATAAAAGGGTTGCGTGGTTCTGTGGTTTACCTTTGATAACTGGAACACCATCCCTGTCTGTCACCACAATGGCATGAAGTCCTTCCACACTGTGAACACAACACACAGTCACTAATTACAGAACCTTCACCATTATTATGACATTTAAAAATACAACACCAACCTTTGCAGCTGTTTGTACAAGTATTTTTTAAAATCCTACAAAACAAGATTGGGGTTCAGTTTTATTATTCAAGCATCATTTTAGGCAAGATGAGTTCAACGTAAAGCCTATATATATATTATGCAACTTTATTCATTCCAAGATGTAGTGATAGAAAACAATAGCACTTTCCATTATAAGTGTGCATAAACACTCCAGACATTGGGACAGTTGCTGGCGTCTCTACGTAACTTTGAGCTTTAGATTTAGTGACGTTCTTCCAAACTAAACTACTTTAACTTCTTAGCCCTTGATATTAACAAGAACAGTGACATACTCACATCGGCCATGTCTCCAGCTCTTAGACAGTATCTGTAGCGAAAAGTGGAAAAGATTAGCTCATAGTAGTCAACAAAAATAACAAACGTCGCAGCAGAATGTTGGGACTTTTAGATAAGACGAGAACAATTCTTCAATTTAACATGACAGTCATACGTACGAATTAAAGTTTAGTTAATCTAAAGCACATGACAAACATTATGAAGAAAAAAATCCGGCTTTAGATGCGTATTTACCCCTTCAAATAGACATTTTCCGAGGCAGTGAAGCCAGCACAGATCACATGACACGCCACATGACAGTTCCTGCTCCTGCTGTGCGGCCCGGGTCACAGCGACGCCTGCTGGACGGAGTCTGAACTGCAGCTTTCTGTTATTGATCAGAAACTGTTTCTGATAGGATTCTGAAACATGTTATTTTAAAGCCCATTCTAGATAACGAAGTTCATTGTAGTATGGTAGACTTTATCTATGTGTATGACATTTGCACATAGATATTGTATTTACTCAAGTTTGACTTTTACTGGACTAATAAAACGTCTTTTATCAATTTTGAATTATGCCAAAAAGGCTGAACTATAATTATTTCTGCTAACCCGGTTTATTCAGAAACAATAGCCCTTTTTTTTTTTTTTGCTGTAATAAACAATAAATATATCACTAATTATTGCTGCATGTGAATAGTTAATTTGTCAGTTATGCATATTTTTGAAAGTTGGAGAAATGTTTTTCATCAATGCAACTGATGGTCCAGGTGTTATAGCAAGATTATGAATGTGCTGTGTTAGATATTGCATTCCTCGGCCTCATACCCTCCTGCAACTGCTGCTTTTGGTTTGAGGACCTGACCATCCCACCAGAGCTGAGACGTGCCTCAAGGATGCTGTTGCTACGGAGTGGAAAATCTTCTTTTAAGCATCTCTAAAAACAAAACATTATCATATATTTATCCCCCAGTGTGGACATTTTATCAAAGTGTGTGTTGCTCATTACGTAAGGCCAGCCTTTTTAACATATTCCTGTAATTACGATCCGGATGCTGTCATGGTTATATAATTCAGTGTATCTTGGGGCAGCTTTTCTCTTAGGTTTGCACTGGTTTGCACTTGCCTTAAGCAGATTTAACACCACTGAACATCCACAGCTTATGCATTGGATGTACATGGATGCAGGTTCAGCTATTTGTATATGTATATATTTTAAAAGCTGATGCAGGGGGTCATGAGAGCATCTTCATTGACTGCGTGTAAGACACTGGATTTAATGTTAGCTTCAGATGAAGGGAAGCAGCCTGTACATCTCTACAGGCTCTAGGTTTAATGTCTTTTTATCTGGTAAAGATTGACTATAAAAAAACAAAGTTACGAAGCAAAGTGGTTTGTATTTTCTTTGATTTTATATGTGTTTGAGTTAGTTAGTAGTTAGTAGTCACTTAATCCATGTCAGAACATTTAAATTTTGAGACTTAAGAGGCAAGTTCTACCAAAAAAATTCAGGCCTGTCAACAACCTCAATGTTAAACTTTCGGCTCATTTGAATGTTTTGATACGACATGAATAGAACCTATTATAATACATGAAAGGCTTTGGGGACTGAGTTTCCAGAGCCAGTGTGTGAGGTGTCATAAATATTAAATTACAAAACAAATGTTGATCTAGTTATTTACTTTGAAGACGTCCTCTCAAAAGCCCAAGACAGGTTGCTTTATAAACTCCTGCAGAGTTTGGCAGTGATCCATGCTGTACAAAGTATATCATCTGCAGTAGGTAAACCTATGGGAACCACATTTGTCTCTCTTCTCCTTCCAGCAGGCCAGCCCGAGTAAGAGTGCGTTTTCATTTGCTCCTCAGTGCGGATTTTCTTTAGCTTCTGTGTGGTCTTTTGCTGCGCCCATGGGGCTGAAAAAGACAGTTGCTTGCCCTGAGGACTAAACTAAAGCCAGATGGGACTCAGCACTCATTTGTAAAGTCAGTTTTACCAAATATGAAACTTATCGTATGACATGTACTGGGCTTAATGTCCTGAGAATATAGAAATTGAAAGTTTGGGCGTAAAGGGCTAAGCATTGGTCCACTAACCAGAGGGTAGCCGCTTCGATTTATCCCCAAACACATTCCCTTTGCCCCTTTCAAAAGAGTAAAAACATGCTAAATGACTATGTCTTTACACATGGTGAAAACACACAGTAAATAGTGGATACACAGATTTGAGTGTTGTTGCACAGCAGGAACTATGAATATGATTCATAAAAACAGGCACAGTGTTAACCCAAATAAAAAAACATTTAATCTTTTGTCACAGCATACTTTCAATAACTGTATTTTTTCAGTGAAATCTCAGTGAAAACACAACGGTTCTGTATTTTTTGCATAACAATATGAGAAATTGGCTGAAAGAGACAGTAGAACTAGCAACTCACCCCTGTACAGGACTACACAGTAGAAAAGCTTCAGTAATAAAATAAATAAAAAATACAAGAATAGTATGAATACTATTATACCTAATAATAATAATAATATGTATTATTCTATTTGCAAAATAATAACAGTAATGTCACAAACTCCTAATAGTGAAGCATGTGATGGTCTTTGAGCTGGCTGTACAGGGTAAAAGAGCGATTATGACTTACAAAACATACAATACAAAATATTTATCAAACTCTGTGTCATTTTTTTAACCTCACAACAATAGCTAACCATCATGGAATGTTAAATTCACAGTTTTGGCCAAAGAGCTACTTCTAACCCTCTGACAATAGAAATGCCCATAAAAGATTGCCTCAGCATGTTCCTGTATGGTGGAAATGTGCGTATAAACATGGTTGGTTGAGAAAGTTTTCAGACCTTTTATAATTATATATATACAGCATATATAATTAATATTTTTGTTTGGGGGAAAAAACGGAAAAAAATAATTTAAAAAAATAAAAATCAACCAACAGCAAAAAAGAAAAAAAAATGTGTTAGAAGTGTTTTGAAAATGATGAAAAAGAGTAAACTTCATATTGAACATGGAGTAGTGCTGCTCAGATGCAGCTTGTGGTAAAGGCTCTATACCTGACTTTTTTCTTTATGTAGGGAAACATTATTTTTGTCCAATGGGCGAGGAAAGCGCTTCACTTTAGTCCTCATGGAGGGGAGCTAACATTGCTGTGATACCACCCCCTGGTGGCCAGAGGCGACTCCAAAAGACACTTGGTAAACAGCGTTCCCATGAAGACTTTGAACTGCTTAAAAGCCTGGCTCCAAAGGGTTTTTTCTTTTTCTAAAACTTGCTATGACCCACGTGACAACGCTGACCTCTGTGTCATATTTTTAACCACTCTGTTTTTTGTATATCAGAAATAAAAAGCTGAAGCCTAAGTCTATGATTGACTGGCTCTGGAGCCCTGTGGAGGCTTGTAGCCGGTCAACCCGCCCCGTGAGGGCTTAGGAGGACGAGACTCCTCCTTCAAAGAGCACTCGGGATCATTACTATCAATGGGGCTGAATGGATATATATATATATGTTTTTGCTTCATAAAAGTTATTATTATAACCAATGTTGTGTTTGGTCAAAATGGGACAAAAAGGGGTCAAAATCTGATGAAAAAGTAAAGTCCCTTTAAGAAAACAAAAAAAAAGTACACACATATTCAGTATCAGACACAGAGGGGCATGAATACTTTCTGAACCAGCACTGGTTCAAGGACAAACTGACTGAAACTGCTTGATTCTTGCCATTAAAATCCATTATGATGCAACCAAAACTGAGGGTGCAAACCTTTTAAAATGAGGTTGCAATGCACCCACTGGGCCGGTTCTGAACATTCTATGTGAAGGAACGTCGTCCAATCAGAAACACTATAGTTCTGGACACGGCATCGAGAACTATCTAGTTCAAAGTCCGTGTCCTTTCTGCGCAGCGGCAAATAATTCACTCCAGTTGCAACATAAAAATGCTCATTAAACAATAGCCCGCCATACAGCTGGTCAGTTTTAAGAGACCAGGTCAAGAAGGCAAAGATCCCATCTGTTGGTGGCCCCTGTGCTGCTGCCCCTCTGCCCTTGATCCCTTAAGTGATCTGTGATAGGCCCATCATTAGGGCCACTCTAATCCAGGGGAGGTTATGAGTAGATGGACCAGTAGATGATGTTAAAGAGAATGTACGCTCCAGGGAAAACCACTCTGGAGTATTTGTCTATGGCGTGGGTGTCGATCCAAATGTTCACGTAGCTCCTGGCTTTGACCTGCCCGGTGAGCTGTGGGTCACTAAGGGCCACCTGAGCTAGCATGCGCTCCTGCCGCCCGCCATTTTCGGGCATCCCGTAATGCCCCGTGGTGTTGCCGTCCATGGAGCCGTAGCCCGTGATCATGGGGTCTATCATCAGGTCGTCCGGGTTTCCGATGCCGCACGTACACGGCAGCTGCAGGAGGAACAGGATAAGAAGGTCAATTAATAGATCTATCTATCTATCTATCTATCTATCTATCTATCTATCTATCTATCTATCTATCTATCTATCTATCTATCTATCTATCTATCTATCTATCTATCTATGGATCAATCTAGCAGCAGTCTTATCAAAAACGTACCTCTGGACCACAGTTCAGTTGAAGAAAATGAGTATCTGTAGTTTTGTACATAAAGATGGATTTCATTTCTTGCACACAATTTCCTTAGCATCAGACACGCACATTTATACGTAGATGGGTTTATTTTGCAAATCTCCCTCAGGCAATCAATGTAATTTGGCTCCACATGCCACATCATTTGGCGCAAGCTGCACTATATTTGCCCTGAAAACAGCTTACAGGGAACAATTTCAGAAATATGTATCTGTTAGTAACAGACGATAGCTAGTCTTGGTTTTATAAATCTACACAGATTAATCGTTTTAACCAGGCCTTACTTGGATGTGTCCTTGACAGTGCCTAAAGATCTGGGTTGCCAGATCCACTAGCTAACACAAGTTGGCAGTGACTTTCTCTCACTTCCAAAAACTCAACCATTGTTCCCAGTCAAGTTGCAATCCTTTCCTGAACACATATGAATACATTCATTTTGCAGTAGTTGTTGACTCACCCTCTCCCGGAGCTTCCTCTCTTTCCTCTCCTGCACTGTGGAGAGGTAGTTGACCGCTGCGTACTCTATGACGGACAGGAACACAAAGACAAAGCTGACCCATAGGTAAATGTCCACCGCTTTGATGTAGGAGACCCGGGGCATGGAGGCATTCACTCCGGTGATGATGGTCGACATGGTCAGCACCGTGGTTATGCCTGGTGGAGAAAAGCAGAGTCCAATGAGCTGAGACCGCTGGACATTTGTAGCTGTGGGAGGCCAATTCTAGGCGATTAACAAAATCACTCTTCCAGAGCCATAGTTAGTAACTGAGTCATATCCGATTGTGCACAGTAGAAGGCAAAACCTGTGCAGATACAAGACAATGTGCTACACAGTGACGCCCTCTCTTCTGGAGGAAAGAATACCACACACATTTCAAAGACAATATTCACTGTATGTGTTGACAATTATGACTGGCACTCGTTAATAAATGACAGAAGCCTTTACAACAGCAAAATCAACAATCGATTATGGTGTATGTCACCTAAAGGCACCCTGGCAGGCACAGCCCTCCGGTCGATCCAGAAGGAGACCCAGGACAGCATGACCATGAGCGTAGCCGGGAAGTAGGTCTGCAGCAGGAAGAAGAAGATGTGGCGCCGTAGGGTGAAGTGGATGTAGAGGCGGTTGTACCAGCCTGAAGAGAGAGAGAAAGAGCAATCACAAACCAACACTGAGCCAAGGTCCCGGGCTACTCTGCCATCAACTGATAAACCCTATTAGTGAGCTGAGTGACATGAGGAGCCCGCTGCAGGGCTCTCGCTACGGCTTTTAAGCAGCCTACAAATGCTTGGCAGAGGTTTGATTATTTCATTCTGGGATTTAGTATATCCTATTATGACTCGTCGAGTGTCATTTAAAATAACCAAAACAGTTCCTTTTCTACTGAAAAAGGAATTCTACTATTCCTGGAGGTCACGAGGCATCGAACTAGAGGTAGAGATAAGCTCACGATGTCATATAACTAAAAACTACAGTATTTTGACTTTTTAAATAGCAAGTATGTCTAATAAGATTAGGGGTGTCACATATTGAAGTGTATAATGTGTGGAGGGTTTTGTGGAGGTTTAAATCGTGCCCCACACAGGCAGCATGGTGGCGCAGTGGTTAGCGCTCGTGCTTCACAGCTAGAAGGTCCGGGTTCCATTTCCACCTGGACGGGGCCTTTCTGTGTGGAGTTCACATGTTCTCCACGTGTCTGCGTAGGTTTCCACCAGGCACTCCGGTTTGCCCTACCACTAAAACATGTACACTAGGCCAGGATGATTGATGTGTGTTAATGCACGGTGGTGGTCAGAGTGGTTGGCGCAGATGTGAGCAGTCGCGACAACATTTCAGTCAGTCACTCCCGCAGGGGAAACTGAACTCCACCGAGTGTGGGGTGAATGTATAATTGTCTCATGTAAAGCGCTTTGTGACCATGTCTGTCAAAGGCGCTATAGAAATAAAGTTCTTCTTCTTCTTCTTAGAACCTTAATGCCAGCTCTGTCTCACAATAAAACGTTAGTTTTTTAGGTTAAATTGTGTGGAATTATTAAACTTGTAAAAAGTACTATCTCTGACGATGTGTGCCAACTTAACAAGAAGCCTGAGAATTTAAAATAAATTTAAAGGTTTTATCCATTGAAACAAAAAAACAACTACAAAAAGTAGGAGAAATAGTGTTTACAATATGATTGATCAAGCGTCACAAATTTAGTTTTTAAATCAGTGGTTCCCAACCTGCGGGCTGGCCTCCCCAAAAACGACTGGGAACCAATGTAATGCAAATGAAACATCATCAAAAGATGAAATCTACTAAAACATGTGGCTGCTGTTTTGAAATTGGTGACCTTGTTAGGCCTGACGAAGATCAGCAAAAAATGTGAGAATGAAAGAGTGAGAGAGTGCGGGAGCTTTTTTTCCGTTCTGCATAAGTTACCCCGCCTTCTACGCACCTGTCGCCTCCCGGGTGGGCGGAGTCTTCCTTAGCAACGGCTTAAAGCGTTTGGAAAGCCCCGCCCGGTGAATCCCATACCTGTGCTGCTGTAAAACGCCAGCTTGGTGGTGGTGTGGAACTTCTGGATGAGGAACTGCGACAGAGAAATCCGGTCATCAGTGTTCAGAGACTCGTTGCCCTTTTTCCAGTACAGCATAAGATCGTCGTCCGTGTACGCGTCTGCAAACACGGCAGGTTTCAGTCAGTCTATCTTTGCGCCCCGTTTCTCTCTGCGCGGAAGAACATTTGAACTCACAGCTTTCGATCTCCAGGGAGCACGTCTGCGTGTCCAACGGGAAACGGCTCAGGTCCATGTTGCACATCGCGGTGACCGTGACCCTGTACAGAAAACAAGTCCTCAAGTCCTCGTAGCCAATTTCATGTGTGTAAAACTACTCAGGAATCATCAAATATGAATTCTGGCTCAAACTAGGGCATCATTTACATTCCCTGCAGTGATTCGATGCTACAGAGAGATAGTGATCCCTCATTTAACACTGACATTTATCTCTCTTCTTCATCAATGCCCAAAACCAGATTAAACATTCAACACAGAACCTGCCGTGCAGTCAATTCCCATAACTACGCAATGTTTATATGACTTTAAAGTCATTTGTTTTGGTTTGGTCTGCTCTATAATGCAGCATATTGTCTCCTCATGACATAACTAGTAAGTCAGTTTTGAGTGCACTGGGGGTCGTTCTGGGCGCATTGATGTTTGGATCAGAACGCAGCAGGAGAGGAGCGAGTCTTTTTCCCCGAAACCGCTCATTTCCCATTCCCTTTGAAGCTGTGAACATCCTGATCAGTGGTTTGCGTTGGTGAGGGGGGGGGGTGTGACGAGGATCAGGACAGGCGTACCAAGGACACATATTTAGTGGCACCGGTGAATGACTTTGTGCGAGAACTGCGCCTTAAAAATGAGGCTGGAGCCACTGAGCGCGGGGAGAGTGAGACCTGAGGGAGTAGAGCACGTTGCCGTCGGGGTAGACGCGCAGCATGACGTTGTCCGTGGTGGTGTCGTGGATGAAGGAGCGCTTGGAGTGCACAAAGAACATGTCGGGGACCCAGATCTTCTTCACCAGCCGACTGTCGAACGTCATGCTCTGGTTATTGTTGCTGGGGAACGACAGGCGCTCGTCCTTCCAGTAGTGACGCAGATACAGCGTCATGGTGAAGTCCTGACAGGAGAGGAAACGATAGAGAAACACATTTGTTTATCCATGGCAAAACGTGGCCTTCTAAAGTTTTCTCATACTCTGCAATTGGATTCTCAAGTACTAATTGTTTTCTATTCCTTACCATGTCAACTTCAGAGATCGTGTCAAGACTCTCAACCTGGACATCCACTCCAACAGGAATGGGAGGACCTGAAACAGTGCAACACATGATCTATTTTGACACATCTATCTCATGCACAACAGTCACACACGATGCGGAGTCGGAAGCTGGCACAAACACAAACGCTGTGCGCATTTAGGCCGGGCAGTTTGAACTACCACTACTCCGGCTGAAGGGCGAGTGCTTAAACTACTGCGTCACTGCTGTTTCCTCCCCACGCAATCAGGTCACACTAATGAATCAAAGTGGATGCAGTGGTGGCTAAAATCTGTTTTGGGGCAAAAACAGTCGATGTCCTGAAGGGACCCTGTGAACGTGGATTCCACTAAGGGGCCGCCAGGTCACTTTCAGCAACAGATTGTGGCGTGATTAAAAAAAGCGGTCTGACGCATGAGTAAAATAGCATGTGCTGCTTTCATTAAGTCTCAGAGGATACACAAGCCTAACAGCGAGCTCGGATCAAACACAGCTGATGAGCAGTTATTCCACGGGCGAGCAGTTCATCGGGAAAATTTTGAATTTGCGTTTATTTTGAAATGCATAGCAAGTGCTTTTTTCATCTTTCGAGATTCAGAATGAAATATGAGCCGCTAAACAGACTCTGCAATGTACTGTATTTGTGGAGGTCTAAAATGCAGAGGCAGCAGACTTTATCACTATATTATATCACTATTATAATACTTTCTACTCCACTTTCTAAAACAAAAAAGGCTCCAAGGTAAAAATTCTACTTGCCCATGTGTTTTCTTGATTTCAAAAGCCTGAAACTAGTGTCAAATGCTACTGAGTCACATCAAGACAGTAGGTTTGTCCCCGTTGTGTTGCCGTAGGGTGAAATCATCTTATTTAACCTCTTGACCCCCCCACTTTAACCAAGCGCATTTTCTCCAGTTCGACTTTTCCCAAACCGAAAACCAGTGTGACGCCTCATTTGAAAGCTAAGACCTGCATGACTGATTGTAACTTTTTTGCCGCAATTGTATCACATTTTTGAAGCCTTTTTGTCATCTTTGTCTCTTTTTTTTGTTGTATTTTTGTTGCTTTTTCCTCGCTTTTTTTGTGTGTTTGTGTCATTTTTGTGGCTTTTTTTTGTCACGTTTTTGTCACATTTTTAGTCGCTCTCTTTTGGGTTTCATGTTGCTTTATCGTCACTCTTTAGTCGTGGTTTTGTCCTTTTTTTTATTGTGTTATTGTTACTGTTATGTCCTCTCTTTTGCCACTTTTTTGTCACTTTGTTGTTGCATTTTCATCCTCGTTTCTGTCTCCATTTTGCCTTTTTCAAGAAGCTTTTAGAACTGGGAAAAGCTGAACTGGAGAAAATGCGCTCTGTTCAAGTTTAAGAGGTTAAATGGATTTGGGCTTTCTACTTTGAATACTTTAGATAATACTTTACATTTTCTAGCAACAATTTGACTGATCAACTTTTACATTTACTGGAGCAAAACTTGACCAGTAGGATCTGTACTTTTACTGAAGTTATGAAATCAAGCACTTTGACTTCGAAATGATTTACATATCCCTTCATTTTGTTGTGACTTCACTCCTGTGCAGAAAAAATGGACATCAAATCCCTTAAACAAACAGGGGCATAAAAGACACGTGAGAAGACCGTGCAGACAGAGTAACAAGCGCAAAGTCCACCACAGCTGCACGGATATCTCATTAAGGCGCCGAGCTTTAAGCCTCAGGAACAACCAGTAACATCTTATCCCGCTGCCCTGGATGACACATAATCACACACAACCGGCATCGCGGGCGCTTACGTCCAAATCAAATGCGCTTTACCTCCAAAGGCCGGCCTCATGGTGAAGTCGTGGTCGTCTATTCTCAACAGCTGCTCTGATTTGGTCATGGGAGACTTGGTCATGTCCGGGCTTCGCTTATAGATGGGACTGTAAAAGTAAAAAAAAAAAAGAGGATATTCGCTTATTTATAAAGCAAATGTGTTGTTGGAAGTATGGTGGGAGAAAATACGGACCTTCCAGACTTGCGGCCCCCGCCTTCATCCATTAGAGTTTCTCTTCGTGACCTTTGATATAAAAAAAAAGAAGTTATGTAAATGAGTGAATGAAAACTGCAGGACACGACCAGTTTAATGTTTATAGATGTACGTATGTGCAAAAGGAATAATCCTAGTCTCATGGAAAGACACCAACAACATTTTCACCCTATGTGGGAGTCCGGCCCATTCATTTAAACCCTGTAGGAAAGAGCATACTCAAAATGTCTCACAGTGTCCCAAACTAACACACCTTTATATGTTTTTCAGTCACATTGCTTAAAGAAAATGAAAACAAGCACTGGTCTGTTGGAAGAACTTCAAAAGGAAAGAAAACAATATAGTTAAAATAATGAATTAGCTCAAAAACACACAATGGGGGATGTCAAGAGGAAACAGTAAATTCTAGCTGACCAAAGTGTCATTTCATGCACAATAAAATGACCAAAAGAGTCTCCTCTGAGCACAATTAGCGTCACCGCATGAACATCTCTTCAGCTGCTTATTTAGGCCACGCGCAGGAAGAAAAGATGCTTTCCAAAAACCCTAAACTGGATTAATAGAGCAGAGCATGCAGCAGTTGGCGGGACAAATCCCCGTGAGCAGCGCTTACAAGGCAAGGGAAGACCGTCGTGACTTCCAGAGGAAAGGAGCGAGCACAAAGGCGCAAAGGCACAAAGGCAGGAGGTGAGCAGGCGTGTGGGTGCTCGTGCTGCTGGGTGCTCATGGCCCGTAGTGCTAGTCATCTGTGCCTATAGTATACAGCATCTGGTTCTTAATCCTCTTGGCAGAAATGTTGCTCCAATCCACTCTCACCATCCTCTGCTTCCGTTGGAGGCACCGGCACAGCTACTGACCTCAAATTTGTGGTAATGGGATGCTTTTTGCAGCATTTTCTAAAAGGTCAACGTGGAAAGTGATACACACAAAAGATTTAGCTGACTCTGACCTTGTTACAATTATAAATGATACCTCGCATGCGTTCATTAATGTTTCTCGAAAGGGTAAAAGTAAGTTATAACCTTCATAGCTCCACACCACACAACCCTGAGCTTTGCAGGTGCACACAAAGCACCTGCAAAAGGATGGTGCTCTCTTGAAGGAGCGAGCACTTGCATATGGCCTTGGAGCTGTGGGATTTCAAATACTGTCTCTGGGTAAATCAGATGGCATTTTTGCACGTCACCAATCATTTCATAATGAAAGCATAATGTTCAATACAACGAAGTACGTTCATAATCGGAAGGCAGACTTACATAAATAACAGCTGTTGAAGCATGAGCAGTGATATGTTTTGGTGATATCAAAGAGCAGTGGGATTAGGATGGGACGAGGGCGCGCTGAAAAGCAAATCAGTCGATGCTGATACAGCCTCATTACTTTGCCTCGCCGGGCGAACCTTATCAGCCACGCCGCAGATGAACTCCCAAACACTTGGCACTTGCGCCGCGGGCAAGAGCTGAACAAGTAACACTGTGTGCAGGGAGAGCAGAGGCCACTGCAGATTTCTGTGCTCTTCAAAATCTCGTTTCAGTAAGACCAACACAAGTGCACAGGGCTTACATCTTATTTATTTATTTGAATATAACTGCTAAAGTGCATATGACAGTTTTTCCTTTTGTAATTATGACGTAGTTAGACAGACAGACAAACAGACAGACAGACAGACAGAGTGCCTCTCGAAAGTATTCATACACCTTGAACATTTGCACATTTTGTCATGTTGACAGCCCTAAACATAAAGATTTTATTTTGATTTTTTAACTGAACGTTCACACACAAGTAACAGACAACTGTGAAGTGAAAGTAAAATGATACATGATTCCGTTATTTTTCAAAAAATAGAAAAGTGAAAAGTGGGGCGTGCAAAAGTATTCATACAGCATTTTCTGAGTGCATTAAATTGCCTTTATAACATTCCTAATGACTCCAGAATGTTCACACCTTGGCCTGACCATTAAATAGAGGCCACCTGTGTGTAATCTACCCTCAGTATAATTTCAGCTGTTCTTTTAGGCCCTCAGAGCTGTGGTCGGAGTGTATTGGTCACTAAACAACATCATGAAGGTCAAGGTCATTAAGTTATACAAAGATTTCCCAAGATTTAAACATCTCCCAGAGCACTGTTCAATCCATCATTCAGAAATGGAAAGAGTATAGCACCACTGCCAATTTACCAAGACACAGTCGTTCACCTAAAATATTAGATCAAACAAGGAGGACACTGGTAAGAAATGTAACCAAGTGCCCCAAGATAACTCTGGAGGAGCTGTGAAGTCCTGCCGCTGAGCTGGGGGAATCTGTACATGGGACAACTATAAGTGGTACACAAATCTGGCCTTCATGAACGAGTGGAAGAAGAAAGACATTATTGAAAGGAGGCCATAAGAAATCCCGTTTGAAGTTTGCTAGAAGTCATATGGAGGACACAGCTTCATGTGGACGAGGGAGCTTTGGTCAGATGAGACAAAAATGTAACTTTTTGGCCCAAATGCAAAACGTTATGTATGGAGCAAACCTGACACTGCTCATCGTCCTGAGTGCACCATCCCCAGTGTCAAATATACGGGGGGAGCATCATGCTGTGGGGCTGCTTTTCCTCAGCGGGGACTGTGGAGATTGTAAGAATAGTTGTGAAGATGGATGGGGCCAAATACAGAGACATTTTGGAGGAAAACCTGCTGGAGTCAGCAAGAGAACTGAGGCTGGGGCGGAGATTCACCTTCCAGCAGGACAATGACCCTAAATACAAAGATACATCTACAATGGAATGGTTCAATAAAGACATATTAATGTGTTAGAATGGCCCAGTCAAAGTCCTGACCTAAATCCTATTGAAAATCTGTGGAATAATGTGAAAACTGCTGTTCACAAACGCTCTCCTTCTAATCTGACTGTTTTGTAAAGAGGAATGGGTTAAAATGTCAGTCTCTACATGTGCAAACCTTGTAGAGTCATACCCCAAAAGACTTGCTGCTGTTATTACAGCAAAAGGGGTTCCACAAAGTATTCATTCATGCTGTATGAATACTTATGCACGCCCCACTTTTCGGTTTTCTATTTTTTGAAAATGAACAGAATCATGTATCATTTTGCTTTCACTTCACAGTTGTTGGTTACTTGTGTGTGAACGTTCAGTAAAAAAATCAAAATAAAATCTTCATGTTTAGGGTTGTAAACATGACAAAATGTGCAAAAGTTCAAGGTGTATGAATACTTTCGAGAGGCACTGTAGATAGATAGACAGATAGATAGATAGATAGATAGATAGATAGATAGATAGATAGATAGATAGATAGATAGATAGATAGATAGATAGATAGATAGATAGATAAATAGATAGATAGATAGATAGATAGATAGATAGATAGATAGATAGATAGATAGATAGATAGATAGATAGATAGATAGATAGATAGATAGATAGATAGATAGATAGATAGATAGATAGATAGATAGATAGATAGATAGATATTAATATGATACTGTTCAGTTTGGTACAGATCAATGGATTTTGGGTGATTCTCCCGTTTCAGGCATTTACCCTTCCTCATATTTACCAGGATTTAGGACTGGTGCAAAGGAGTACATCGGCTTATGACCTATAGTAGTGGATTATCTAGCTTCATGCGCTGACCAAAAAAAAATGTTCTAATGCAAAGTACAAGAAAATCCTCTCCCTCGAAACCGTCGACTTTGTGAACAAATCTTCGAACATCTGCAATCACCCACAGCTTTTCCGAACATCAAACCCGCTTCCATCCATTTTTCAACTGTTGCAAAAAGCCAGGCTGACGCTGACGCTTTCCAAACGTTTTCCAAATGATTTAAAACCGGCGGTGACGCATAAAAGGGCAGCAATTAGCCCAAATACGGGGCCCCAAAACAACTTCGACCGCCGCCGCCGGGGGGGGGCTGAATGGATTTTGATTGGCCCGCGGCGGTTGTGGGCCAGGAGAGCACAACATGGAGAAGTAGTACAGAAATAGATGCGGGGATTTAGGTCTCCCTCTCTCTCTTCCAATCTGGCGTCTGAGTGCAAGCGTTCCCAGCGGCCAAACCCCCCCCTTCCCCCTGCCCCTCTCTCCACACGCGGCGCAGGTCACCACACGGAACACAGGGCAACATCGTGTAAAACAACAGAGACCGGCTCAGTCCTGACCTAGAACCAAGATATGACAACACAAAACGTGGTGGTGCTGCAGAGACATATCCAGTGTGAAATGCTCGTGCGCTTTAATTGAACACTTGTAGCTACATTTGACATGAAAAATAGCATGGAATAAGGATTTGTGGCAAGTACATCATTTCTATTATTCAATTTGATCAACTGCTGTTCAAGCTGAAGATGGTGAGATTGTATTTATTTTTGTAAATGGTAAATGGTAAATGGTCTCAACTTATATAGCTTTTCCACCTACATTAGGCACTCAAAGCGCTTTACAGCAAGGATCCACTCACCCATTCATACTCTCATTCATACACCAATGTACGCAGACACTGGGGGCAATGTGGGTGAAGTGTCTTGCCCAAGGACACAACGACAATGTGCACTTTCAGGAGGTGGGATTCGAACCCCCGACCTTCCTGCACAATTTGGTACAGGACCTGACTGTGACTTTATTTATACAATTTCTGTGGTGATGTGAGTATGTATGTCTGTGAATTAAAAACAAAAAGAAATCATGATTCGCTTCACTGTGCACGATTTAAACATTAGCAAGAGCGTTAACATTTGAGAGGAGACGGAAGCGTCACTAATAGAAGAATCCGACAGAGTTCAGAAAAGGTTTGAGGAGGTCTAAACTACGAAGCTCACTGTTGTTTTTTCAAACGTTGGAAAATACTACAAAATACTGATGCATAAATAACTGCAGTCTTTATGTCTTACTAAATGTATCCATGGATTGAGATGAATTGCACATTTACCACTGAGTAAAAGTTGATATTTACAGCAGGCCAGAGGTTCAAACGTGATCCACAGGAGCGTTTTCATTGGGCCGCAGAATCAACAGATGTTTGTGAATATTTCATCTTAATTTCATTCAAAAGTGACAATGAAACAACTTTTTACAACATAACTGCCAATCCAATACAGTCTGAATAAAAATGAGCAGAAGAGAAGATCAATCTTGTAATATCTGCCCTTTTATAAATACTCTCTATATATCAAAATACTGTTTTGATATAACTGGGCAAAACTGCAAACACACATATATGTTTTAATGGGCGGTGCTACGTATGTAGGCACAGTTTCCCCTGGAGTCGACCCTCATTCACACCGGCGTCCCGGTATTCCTTAGTCTCCCACCCCGGTGCTAACACGACCCTACTCTGCTTCGCTTCTGAGATCTGAAGGGATGGGACATTCACAAGACAGTTTGACCGTATGGTATTATAAGAATCATGTCTTGAGTAATGAAGACCGTTACTGTGTGTTATTAACCAGCTGCTTATTATTTTCTACTTAGTGATTTGTGGGGTGGGGCAAAGAACTTTGGGCCTTTGGCGGGTTTCCCTCTGGACACAAGGCTAACAAAGCACCACACACAGATAACTATTATTCACGCTCATATGAAATAGCTGGGGAATGTTAGGGACATTATATAGCATTGAAAAGGCAAAAATCAGCCGTCTGAAAGTCAAAAAAGAACATTTATTTGGAGAAGAAAAGGGCACACATTTCCATAAAAGGAACGGCTGTCCAACTCTTAAGCATAGGGGCGGATCCATCATGCTTTGGGTTTGTATCTCAGCCAGTGTCACAGGCTAGGAAATATTTAACGGGTGAAGAAAGAAGGGATTCAATTGAATTCAGCAAATTCGGGCAGCAAACGCAACACCATCTGTGACAAAGCTGATGTTATAAAGAGGATGTCTGAAGCTTTTGCCATGGCCCTCACATTCTCCTGACCTAAACATCTGTGGGGGGACCTTCAGTCCAGACATCTCTCACAACTGAGAAGACATTTTCAAAGACTCTTCGCTGCCTACAAAGGCATTCACAAGCTGAGACACTTGCCAAAGGGAGGGCTACTAGGTAATAGCTTGGCAGGGCGCTCAAACTTTTGCTGTGGCCTTTTTTTTCTTTTTGTTGTGTAAAAGTAAAAATCAAAAAGTAGTCTGAAATGTAACAGGAATGTCTCATCTGTAGCTTCATGTTCACATCAGTGTTAATTTCGTCGACTAAAATATTAAGTCTAAATTTTAGTCAAAGTGATATTTTTGACGACTAAAATTGGACTAAAACTAAATTAAAAGTTTCTCATGAGACTAAAACTATGACTAAAATGTCCAGATATTTTAGTCGACTATAATAAGACTAAATAAAAATGAAAGGGAGAGACTAAAATCATCCAAACTTCTATAGACCGTCTGAAAGAGCCTCATATCATTTAAATTCACTGCCAAATGATCAGCTCTGAGCTTTATTCATGTGGAAACAACTCCATGAAGTCGAGGACCAAGATTAAATATGATTATAATGAATATTATAAATATAAGTCGACTAAATTAGTCTTAATTTTAGTCGACAAAAACTAGACTAAAATTGAAACGTTTTTTTTTGACTAAATCTTGACTAAAATTAAATTACATTTTAGTCAAAAGACGAAGACTAAAACTAAAATAAAATATGTTGTCAAAATTAACACTGGTTCACATTAACATTCATTTTGACCTGGGATGCCTAACCTTTAGTACCTGTGGTATACTAATTTGATATACTATATAAAACCCCAATGTGCCCAAATTTAAACAGCCATTCCACTATCTTTTCCCCCAGTCAAGTATTACCTGCTTTGTTTGTAGGTCTCCAGCCTGCGACTCCTAGACTGGGTCAACTTCGCGGCAGCCCAGGACAGGTGCCAAACACACAGCAGCGCCACAACAGCATCCACCCGCATTGTTCCGTGGAGGACGAGCCTCTCCGGCAGTCAAAAATCGCTCCCCTCCAAAAGCCAGAGCGCGCCGGTGCCCTCGCGCATTCCCCTGCTGCCCCCGCTGTGAGCGCCTGCAAGAGTGGAGAGAGACAGCAGTACTACAGAGGCGGCAAGCAGCAACACCGCCACCGCTCTACATGGCCTGTGCGGAAAACATCCTACGGTGCTTAATCTGCAACAGTGGGAAAAGCAATTTTGACTAAAGCCATAAATCCTCGCGCGTCAGATGGTCCAGATTTGATCCCTTCCAGCGGCGGATGTGGCTGCCTCTGAGCTCCGCTGCGCACACATATCCTACGCTGCTCGCATGTGTGATGTGCTCCCTCTCTCTCTCTCTCTCTCTGCTCCAATCCTCACGGTGATGCAGCATTTGTGAGGTCAATGCGTTTGGGATGAGGCACGGCGCGCGGAACAGGCAGCCTCCAGAAGATAAAAGGCATCTCCGGCGGTCCCGCTTTGAAGCCGTCACATGTAACACGTGTGAAATGGTTAGTTACTAGTGCCAAAATGAAAATAAAAAAAAGACAAAGCAAACCCTCCTGCTCGGGGATGGTTTTTGATGTTTTGCTGCCTGTGAGAAAGTGAAGCATATTATGTGTTTGTAACAGCTGACCTGCCTGTGTGTGCTTTGTATTGTTTCATTTACATATAACGAAGTGTCCATGCATTTTTCTGTCTATACAAAGGACTGACTTCTAATACACTTGGATTCAAGGACATGGACTGACAGGATATGTCAGTTTGGATTGGGGGCCACTACTTTTGGGGCGTCATACCTGTTATTTCTTTTCGTCAACTCATCTGCTAAATACTCAGTCGCTCAAATAAGAAAAGATGAATGAGAAATTTGTAGGAGTGCTCCATTTTTAGAGAGTGGATTTTCAAGTTGTCATCTGTACTGGGTAGTTTTAGAGTATTGGACGTTTTTCACCAAGGCTTTGTCATTTGTCAAACTGTTACTATAATGTTGACAAAGCCCAAACCACCCAAAACAGATGAAGACTTACACAAGCCTTTTCCCCACATAACAGTATCTATTTTTCTTCCTTTTGGTCATTTAAGCTAGTTGTTTTTTGTTTATTTATTTTGTTTCAAATACTCAGACAAACATTATACAAACGATTCATTACGTAAATGTAAAGTTCAAATTTTCAAATAGGCTACAACGTGCTACAGAATGTGACTTTGCAAAGGTCACAGATGTTAGTTGATTAATGACATAGGAATAAACATTTTAACTGAAATGATTTTCATGTGAAAAAGTCTTGGATACTTAGAAACACAGTTGATAAGTTAAAAAAAAAGGATGATATTCCAAAATGCAGTACAGCAGTTTGAGTCATCAGTTCTGCGCTGTTTTGTGGTTTTAAAGCAGCACAACGTAAAGTGAGGAATATCAAATAAAAAATGTCCTGCTAATTTACAGCTTTGGGTCTATTAGTTAAAAAGCAGCACAATAAAGTTTGCCAAATCTCCTTCCCTATCCAAGCTGTGCCACCACTTACTAAAGCTAACACCACAACAGAATGTGTTGGAATTTGCTACTCACAAAGTGCCAGTCAGATTATTTTTTTGCGTAGTAATAGTAATGTTCATTGTGTCAACTTGCCCTATAGCATTAATATCCATTTGTATTCGATAAAGAAGCAATAGTCTTAAGAATCAGTGATAAGTGCTGCTTCTTCTGATGATATTGCAAGTGGGGGTGGAAACGACGGTCACAAATATTCTTCCTCACGCTTCCTCAGCCCCGAGACACGCCAAAGCTTTTAACAGAAAAATGCTGGTGCATGATTCACAGTGGGTCAGAACAAAAAAGTCCAAACTAAGATGGATGTTGCCAGTCACTGACAGAAAAAGAGTAGAGGGAAACTCATCTATGAAAAAACAAAAAAGGAATAGGCCACTGTTTTTACAGACTGAGATATGTTCTTACCATAGCTTAGACGAGTTGATGCGTAACTGTCTCGGGGTACAATATTGTAAGGCGTAATAATACTAGGAGCACTTCGACGTCTCAGGAGAGGCTAAATGCTGAAAACATCTTTGGTCTATTTGTGGGACTGGGCGCACGCACAAAGACCAGACAGTTATGCATAAACTCGTCTAAGCTCAGGTAAGAACATATGTCAGTGTAGGAGCTATTTGTCAGTTTTTTTATTTAAAGCTAAAATGTCACTTTTTGTTTATTAGTTACACATAAGTATGTTTTTCTTTTTTGTTATCGTTAAGCTGGGCGTCTGGCCTGTTATGAAGTCACCTCCCCTTGATGTGTACACATTACTCATACATGTTACTCTTAAAAAGTATTATTTTGACGTGTTATTTTGATTTATTACTCTTACCACATTACTCTTATATGTGTGATTTTATAATTATCATTTTGCTATATTACTTTTGCTCTCACCTGAATACGAGTGAGAGATTTTGATACAGGAAACATTTTGACTTTATTTGATGTTTTGAATTTGTGAAGTATTGCTACGTTGTTAACAGATGTGTTTGAGTTGCATGTGTCACCGCGTCTTGAAACGGGGTCGCCTGTGGTGACAGCATCTCGCAGAGACGGGGTGAGGATGCGGAGGTGATGTAGGTGAAGGTGCACAGAGGCGAGAAGGTGCAAGGAATGGAGAGATGGAGAGATGGAGAAGAGATCCCTCCTTCTCATCCTGGTGGCGGAGGAAGAGAGGCCAGCGTCAGACACTCTTCCTTGGCCGCCCGGAGATCGTGGTGCTGCATTGCTCTCGACAATCTGAAAGACTTTCTGAACTCTGAGCTTTAAGAAACTATCCAAGGCTTCGAACTCTTAGTGAAGCCCTTGTAGACAGCAGCTATTTTCTGTGACCTTTTAAGGAGCCGTCAGTAGTCTATAATCATTAGTCGATAACCATCCACTTCAACTATTTCCAATTTCATGCCGGTAACCAGTAGAACTTCTACTACTTGCATGTTTTGGCTCCAAAGGTTGATAGCAGGTCATTAATAAGGCTTTTGAGTCTCCATAAACTGGCTTGCGTCCATCCAATAAAAGGTCACATTCTCTATTGCCTGTTAATACTTTAATACAAAATCTTCAAAGACAACTTTTGGTGAGTCTCTTCACTGCATCTGCATTTATCTACTTTTAGTTTAATTTTAGCACTGTTTAAGTACTATTTAGTAGCTACTGTTTATAAGCTCCGGTTTTATCCCTGCTACTGTTAAAAAACTTAGCACTTAGTACCGTTTAGAGCAGGGGTCCTCAGACTTTTTTCTCTGGGGGCCAAATTAATGTTCCTGACTGTGATGGGGGGGCAGACCGGGTTGGCTATAACACAGGATTGTATGACCCAGAGCAAAATGCCTCTTTGTGAAGTAGAGATGACTCGCCTGCACAGTCGTCCCCACTACTATATCCACAAGATCAACACTTGATTCAGGCACAGATTTGTTTCACTGTAGTGGTTTGTAAAAATAGTGACCAAGTCTTCACACTTTGTTTTAATTTCCATTTATTTATATTTTCAAATAAAACATCATGTAATGTGACCAAAGTAATAACTTCTTACACTTGTATTGTGCTTTACAAGCCTGTGTCACAAGTTTCTCAAAGTACTGTAGTCATTATTCATGAGTTCATCAGCTTCATTTACCACGTGGCTATAATGTGTTTATCTTCTGATCTCTCATGTAAGTTCCCTCTGCTGGACACCTGTGGAATTTTTATTTATTTATTCAAATTGCCCCCTAGTGGCTGGAATGAGTAAACTGGTTATTTAGTTAAAATATCCTAACTCCGCACAGGAATGGGCTAAAGACTTACTTTTACTCAGGGATTTGTGCTCTACAAGTGTGGGCCGGATTTGGCCCGCGGGCCGTAGTTTGAGGACCCCTGTTTTACTTGGTTAGTCTTCTATTGCGCACCTACGGGATATAGGGTATATATAGGATATAGTAGCGCACATGTCCAACACGCACCTGGGTGGGCTAATGGTTTTTTACCAGTCACGTCGGAGAGGAAGCAAGTAGGCCTTTGACATGAAATCTTGCTGTTTGCCGTCCAAATCTGGAAAATAAATCCTTTTTGAACCTTTTAGTTTGTTTGGATATTGTTCTCTTTTGAATGCTGCGTAAAACCAAAAAACCCAGGGTGCGTCTAAGTGTTTATTTGAAGTTTTCTTATGTCGCAGTTTAAGTTTCCTTTTTTGTTGTTGACAAATACTCACTACACAAGTAAAAAACCTGCCCGTGGACCTAAAGGAGGATTCATCGGATCAAGATCTGAAGGATATAGATTCATGCGCGGATGGCATCGTAAAGATTGTTTAATCCAGCTCTTTGTTCTGTGGAGTCTACAGCGGGAAAGCTGCCTCGCCCACAACAAACTAACAAATATCTGCTCTTCAAAGACAATTGTGCGTAAAATGATTGCTAATGCTGTAAAGGAAAACGGCCAAACGATCAGAGTTTGATGATAGCGATCAATAAAAGATTCACATTTGTCGACGAGGAATCAAAAGTTGGATTAATGATGCAGTACCTTTACGCACCACCAGATGAACCGCACCAAATTTACGCATACAACTTTGGAATGAAAGATTGAATTTGTTGCTCTGAACTCTTGTGCATCTCTTGAAAATTGAGTCATAAAAGACCACCTTTAAAAATGTTTTTTTTGTTGAAAATGTCAGATGTCGCAAAAGCACAATCAAATGTTGAAAATGTACAAGCTTCGGTCAGTGTACTTTTGGGTATTTGAATTTTCCTCATTGGAATGAAAATTAAAAAATGGAAAAACAAGTTGTTTTTCAATTTTGGTTTGCAAATCAAAAAACGAAACATGAAAAAAACAGCCATTTTTCAAGTGAATGAATGAAACGCTAAATATAAACGCCTTGTATATGAAGGTGCAGTTTAGCTTGACCACTTTTGACCACAACAAGATGTCGTGAAACTAAACTACCTGAAGTTTCCAACAAATTCCTCGATAACCTTTTACTTAGGACTCCTACTGATACATTTAAGCCATGTTTATCAGGTATTAGCCATGCCCAAAAATGAAATCGTCGAGTGAAAGTAACTAAACCTGACCAATTTCATTAGCTTCAACTTGAGCGCTTTTGCCAAAAACATTAGCATGAGCAAAAGCCGCATTGGCCTCACACGGACAAAACAGGTCCTAACATTGAAAATTCAAGCTATTTTTGCAACATTTGTTGATATACAGTATGATATAGACACTTACCACCAGGGAAGAGCCGCAGATTCCGTGCCATGATCTGAGCTGAGGTGTGTTCAGTAAATCTGGAAAAACACATACAAGCACAGAAACAAAGTGTTAGAAAGCGTTTTGAAAGTGAGAAATGACGATACAGACCTCTCGTGTAATCTCTCACTCGGGCGTCAAAGTGACAGTAAAAAAAAATTGCGGTTTATATATATATATATATATATATATATATATATATATATATATATATATATATATATATATATATATTTATTTTATTTATTATTTTTAATAAAAATATTTTTTAAACAAGATGGAGAGCAATGTCTGTCTTCTTCTTCCTGTTATTAAAAATATTTAAATTTTAATTTTGTTGCTCCATTGCACAAAGAGGTAGCAGGTCTTATTGTACTTTGGAGATGGATTTCTAAAGTTGTATGATATGTTTGCTGATTGTGCCATTGTTTTGACAAATACTTTTGTTATACAATGCTATAGTTTTGTGTTTAAGATTTTGTTCACAGTCCACCAGGAATTTAATGTCATTTTTATTGTAATAAAGTGGAAGTAGTTATGTTGTCAATACATGGGAGCTGATGAATGTTGTTGAAGGATTTGCAGTTGAATGTTGGGTTGGAGAAACACCCTGGGATGATTGGTCTTTTTCATGTCAGCACAGAAGATAAAGTTCCAAATGAATGAACTTTAAAAAAAAATATGAACTCAAGTTACTTTGAGACAACAGTAATATCAAGTCTTTAGGGAAACTCCTACTTGAATACTGTCAGTACTTGCGTAAAAGTCTGATTTACGATTCAGTAGTGACAGTCAAACAATATTGAAGTGGATGGATTGCGTCTTTGACTGGTTACAATCATGTTGCCTATTTTATTACATGGAATATTTTAGCCACACATCGGTGATGAAGCACATCTGTGTCCGCAGTGAGTAATCTGATGTATACTGGAGTAGGCATAGGCTACTGCTTTGAAATATTTTGTCTGCATCAATAATAATGGCATACACTTGAAGTGTACTATACAAGTGTTGACAACTTTCTCACTTTCCTGGAATTGGTGCCTTCAACAAAATTGTGGATTTTTTAAAATGCTGCTTCTTTGTGATGAGTTCTCTGACAGTAATACAGTAAATTAGTGTTTCAAAGGTTGTGATTGGAGAACCATAAACCTACATCCTTTTCAAAAAGCTGTTTGTGTGTGACACTTGAGTTTTCTTCTCCAGCCTGCCGCCCGTGTCCACGCCCTGGTGTTTGTGACTCTCTTTTTTCACAAAACTAGGCTATGCTGTTATGACCACCGCACAAACTATCATCAACTAGTGAATGAAAGAAATGTAGCTAATAGTGGTGCAACTGAAAAAAACAAACTCTCCTCATCTGGGCAGTCTCTTCTCTTCAAAATCTGGGCTGTTTATAATAGCACCTGATTTTCTGATTGCAAGCAATGAAAGGCGACTCAATCGTAACTTTCTTAATATATAACATCCACATTCTTTACAGGGACAGGTTTATAGGCACATTTCACAACTTGTGGAGTTACTTTTCAGGGTCACTTTCACAAAAATGTAAAAAAATAAATAAAAAAAAATAGCATGAAATTGATACAAATGTTTTCCAGTGCGATGCAGCTGTTTTCCCCCACAAACGTTTTGAGTTTACAATATATACTATAGGAGGACCAAAAAAATTACATTCCATTTCTATAAGCAAAATCAGGTATAGCTCCTTTAATATCAACATATCAACGCCAATCTTCCTAAAAGCTGATCGGTCGAGATCCGTTAAATCCAGCAGAGGGCGCACTATCACGGTGGATTCGATCCGCCTCGGCTCCGGATCTGCAGCTTTCCCTAATTCTTGACTCTCAGGTATAACTAGTGCAATTTTTAAAGAGTGACAACAGTGACGAGAACACAGAGATGATGTAATTTGCTTTGGTCTATTTTTAGTTAATCTTCATAATATCTTTTTATTGTATGTGTTTTGGTCTTGTGTTGTTTTCCTTGCCAGTGCCTATAAGACAGTGCTCAGGGAGAAACAGTCACATGACAGCGCAGCCATTGGTTTCCGCGGTAGTGGCGGGGCTTTGTGAAATTTACACATATCCAGCGACTACAAGATCACCGCGTCTGATCTAGTGGTACAAATGTCTGATCAGACATTGAATTGATGCAGATTTCTGAAATTGGCAACAGATGAAGTCAACAATATTAATGAGGTGCGTGTGCGAGGTGGTAAAGTTATCCGTTAGCATGCAACAACAACAAAGCTAGAGCCGCGCTTGGGCTGGTTGTAGTAGGACACTCTCCTTTTCTTTTCGCCAAGATGAGTCTTGCCAGAGAAATCAAACGTAAGTACACATTTATGTTTAACTGATTTACAAATATAGCTCAGTACTAATTTATGAGAAATCGATCATCTGCCACAGAGCTGCAGAAAGTAAAGAGCAAGGCCCAGAGCAGCAACAACCTCAAGGAGGAAGCAAACCTCTGCAATCAGCTGGGTGAACTGCTGTCAAGAAATGGTAAGAGAAGTCCAAATAGCTTTGCGAGTCCAGTTCTAGTTCAGTGACAGAATGGATCATGGGCTGTCAAGCATCTCCAGGCCAGCTATTGTTATTGTAACATAAATGCCTCCACTATGTCATCGTTTTACTGCCCGGAGTGACGTCTTCTGTGGATGTGTTTGAGACGCATAACATTGTAGTTAAACCACTAGTGTGTTCTATCTATTACATCTTCAGACATTGTTTGGACACGTTGGTATTGTTATTTTATCTTAAATAGTTTGTCGTTAATTCAGAGCCACCTTATCCAACGGACCTACCATAGTCAAGGGAATATCAGTATTACATTAAAGTGCGCCTGCATTAATTTATGTGCATACACCATCCATCCATCCTGATGATCCGTTTGAGGTACTGAGCTCATCTTGGGCTTAATGTGAAGCTAATGAGTTGGGGCAGTTTTCTATTTATATTTGAAAAGGTTTTTCTTATCTATATGACATTTATTTTTCATTTTTGCAGATATATAGTTGAATATATGGAAAAAGAAAAAGCTAAAGCCCAAAACTGTCATATTCCTTTGTTCCTCATCATGTCCGCTTTCTTTGTTTTAAATTTCATTCATCTGTGACTCTGTATGTGACCACAGCACTACTTTGGAGAGAATCACAAAGTTCCGTTTGAAGCCTGTCCCGTTAAAGTGGTTTTTGGGGTCCCACAGCCGAACGGGGCTGAGTTGCAATGGGGGGTCCCCACTGGTAATGACCCAGGATATACTCTATTGAAAGATACTAGTTTGGAAAAGGTAGCAAAAATGTGCCTGAGGAGGGGGTCTGGCTCCCGGTCTAATCCATTTTCTTCCACTTTTCCGTTGCCGGGTCGTGGGGGCAGCTGTTGGAGCTGCCCATATCACATAGCACCAGCCCCTTATGGCTCCTCCTGCAGGTGGTGGGTCCACGGAAGGACGGCCTCATGGTTCTAACCCGGGCCTGTTGGTCTCTCATAAGGGACTTCTGAACCGCTCTTTGTCTGACCCGTCACCTATAGGACCTGTTTGCCATGGGAGACCCTACCAGGGGCACGAAGCCCCCGACAACAGAGCTCCCAGGATCATTCAGGCGCTCAAACCCCTCCACCACATTAAGGTGGCGGTTCCAGGAGGGGTTGTGCATACACATAACGCCTAAATAATGTCATCAATAGTGAAGTAGCGTTGGGAATTTGTACAGTGAAACGATCAAAATAAGTAATATGAAGCTGTCTGGACTTTAAAAACCCAGGATCACCACAAACAGGCAAGGGTTTACAGGTCTTTAGAAATAGACAGAGTGTCTGAATAAGCAGGAAATGTTAAATTGTCTTACCTTAAAATGCTGCTGTTTTAATATGGTATTTGATTTGTCTTAGGCGATTATCAGGCTGCTATTCAGGAGCACCAACAGGAACTGTCCCTGTCCGAGGCGCTCAACGATGTGATTGGTCGAGCCGTAGCCAATCGTAAAATAGGAGAATGCTACGCTGAGTTGGGAAATATTGAGGCTGCTTTGAAAGTAAGTCATGGCCTTGGCTGTGTTTGCTTTAATGCTGCCATCTCTCTGGGGAAACGGAATGCTAGTAATTCTGTATTTCTATGACCAGCACCAGAGACGGCACTTGGACCTGGCCCGCTCAGTCTCAGATCACGCGGAGGAACAAAGAGCCCTGGCCACTATTGGTCGCACTTATTTATTCCGTTATGAGTCTGACCAGTCGAGAAGCAGTTTGGAACAAGCGGAGGATGCCTTTAAGAAGAGTCTGGCCATTGTTAATGACCGCCTTGACGGTCTGTACCCTCATGATGCAAGGCCACTTGTTCTATATAATCACTGAATTAACACGGATTTGCATCTGTTTTCTAGGGATGGTGCCAGAGCGTGAGATTTGTGAGATGAAAGCGCGCCTCTTCCTGAATCTTGGTCTGGTTTGTGATCATCTGGGAGAACACAAGCGCTGCAGCGAATTCATAAGGCGCAGTGTGTTCATTGCAGAGTAAGAAAATACCTTTCTTGCATGTGTAATACAGTATGATTATTATTATTGTCTCTTTCTTTATATAATCTGGATTGGCTTGGATTCCCCCGACTGCATATGAATTGATTTCCTTCTTCTCTTGATGTTCAGGAAGAGCCAGCTGCTCGAAGATCTCTACCGAGCCAATTTCAATCTGGGCAACATTTTCTTCCGTAATGGCCAAGCCTCAAATGCGGTGCGCTGCTTAGAACAGGCCAAAGAGTGTGCCAGGAAAATGAAAGACAAGTTCAGTGAGAGCGAGTGTTATCACTGCATTGGAAAGGTTTGGAATCACATCTTCCCACCGAGCACTAACTAAACTAACTCCGTAGACTTTGTTGTTGGATAAAGGTTTGTTTTTTTATCTCATCACAGGTGCAATTGTGTCTCGGAGATTTCGTGGCTGCCAGACGTTCTCTGAAGAGGGCCTTGCAGCTGGGGTTGCAGCAGCCTGCTGACAAACGAGCAGTGAAGAAAGTTTTTAAATATGGTGAAGGGAGTCATTGTTTACTGTCTGACATTACTATCTTAAATGCTTCTTCATGTAGCTCATAGTCGGTGTTGTTTTGCAGCGGATAAGGGGTTTAAACTGGAGGAGGAGTTGGGGGAGGATCAGGGCAGAAAACTCAGCCCCCATCAGGCTGTGGAGGTGGCCGAGCAGCTGGGAGACCTGTACTGTAAAGTGGGCTGCTACACTAAAGCCTTGGATGCATATCAAGCCCAAGTAAAACACAAATGGGTTCATAAACGTCTTAGATCTGGCTTTTGTCAAACATGCTAATTGTTTTTTAGTTAACTGGTGCAGAGGCGATGGGAAAGCCTCCTCGAGAGTTGGCTGTGATCCACGTTTCACTGGCTGCGACCCACACAGATCTGAAACAGTACAGCAAGGCAGTGGAGCACTACAGACAGGAACTCGTCCTGAGATCGGGCACTGCCTCGGAGGTAACCTGCATTTTACTTCTTCATATCACAATAGTAAGGGTCAACATAACCTGTTTTTTTGTCCTCGCGGCAGGAATGTAGCACCTGGCAGAACATTGCAGTGGTTCAGGAGGACAGTGGCTGCGACTTCATGGACATAGAGCTCAGTTTTAGTAAAGCGCTAGAGTGTGCGCAGAAGTCTGGACAGGCCGGACTACAGGTCAGACAACTACTTCATCAAGACAATCAGTTCAAGCTTTTTCTAAAGCCTTTAATATTTCTTTTCACACAGAAGCGCGTGTTGAGGCGTTGGCTTTCATATCAGCGTCGAAGCAGCTCTGCTAAATGTGAAGATACAGAGGCGCTGCTGCAGGAGCTGTGTGCTGCCGAGGGCTGGAGCCCAGATGACTCTGAGGGAGAGGAAGATGAAGGGGAGGAGATGGAGAACAGTGAGCCACTGGACGACAGTGATGTCATCCTCTCTGACTCAGGTACTCACCACTCTGTACTTAATGTTTAGGGGCTATAACGCACACTTATGGCTGAGCCCTTGACATTTTACAGACGATGATCTGGAAGGATATGACAAGATGGTGACAGGAAAGCGAAAGACAGGCCGAGTAAGTTCACTTTTACCTGCCACAAAGTACAGATCTCATGATCTCACTTTGATAGCCTAATTTTTTTAAGTGTATCTATTCTGTTTTAGTGGACCAAGCGGAATGAGAAGGGCGAGACGTCTCTTCACAGAGCCTGTATAGATGGAAACCTCAAACAAGTCCAATATCTTGTTGAGCAGGTAAAATGCCCAGAAAATACATAAACCTAATCAATGCACAGACACTTCTTAAATGAATGATACTGTTGGATTTGCTGTGTTCTTTACAAAACCTCTTGTGTGTGGTCAGGGTCATCCAGTGAACCCCAGAGACTACTGTGGCTGGACTCCTCTACATGAAGCCAGTAATCACGGACACTATGGTAACAGCTGTTCCAATCCCAAAACATTTCTTGTTAAGTTTCTTGTTATTCATCTTCTCTGTGTTTTGCAGACATTGTAGCTGTGCTGCTGGATCGAGGGGCTTACATCAATGACCCCGGGGGCCCTCTGTGTGAGGGGGTGACTCCTCTCCATGACGCTCTGGCTTGTGGAAACCTGGCTGTAGCCCGGCTCCTGATAGAAAGAGGAGCATCTGTCACTTTACGCAACTCAAAGGTAAACTCTGAGCTTAAAGTATAAATGGCATTAAAATGTACAGCAAGATTTATATTTTTTTATTTAGTTATTTTTTATTTTCTAAAGGGTCATTCTGCCATGGACACCTTGTACCAGTGGCAAAGAACATACTCGAGAGAGTTGGACAGAGAAACAAAACAAGAGTGTGCCGCAACAGAGAGACTTGTAAGGAAAGCACTGGCAGGATTAGGTGAGAGATTTAACCGTGGAAAATAACCCAAACACATTTTATAGTACTAGTCACTTGTTGTCAATCAAGGGAGAATATTTGTTAAAAAAAAAAAAGAAAGAAATGCATTTTCTTTCTTTTTTTGTGTGTCCCAAATTTGATTTAATAGTAATACTATATATTTTGAAGGCAGATACTGATAATTCTCATTAGCGCCTCTCTTCTTTTTCATCCTTATTGTGTTTTCGTATTTCGGTCCCTTTCACATCTATAAAAATACTACACATTTCTTGCTGTCTCGCATTGTGTCGAACTCAAAGCTCCCTTTTCCTGTCTGCCTCAGTCACTCCAGCTCCTGCTTCCGCCAAACCCTTGGATGCCCTGCAGGACAGCCAGCTGTTTGATGCGGAGAACTCTGAGCCGCTCACATCCTCCAGAGGAGGCCTCTCCTCCAGCCAGGACTGGGCCCCCGTTAGCAGGGCTTCACAGGGGAGCGCAGGAGCCAGCCCCAAACCACAGCACAGGCAGCGGGCCAGAGGGACAGATACACAGCTTCTCTTTGGGGTATTAATCTGCCTTTGGGTCACAGATTAACTATGTCCTAAATTATGTGTGAGGGGTGACTAAACTGATTTACATAAACAATGTAAATGTGTTGGATTCATGTTTCCGTATTCAGGACACTTCAAGTCTTTTAATATTGCATTATTCATTTAGCAAATGTCTGCTTTCCAACCTCCATCAATCACTCAGTTAGTATATGCTGCATTCATAGTGTAAAAAAAAGTGTCCGAGATAGATTGTGAACTCAGGCTTTCTTTTCTTTTTATGTCTTTTTCAGGCCGACAGCTCTTCAGAAGACAGTGACGCAGACTCTCCCATAAGCCCCCTGCGCCCCGTCCGACCCAGGCACAACGGAACCCACACTGCTTCCACTCAAAAAGAAGCCCCCCTCGCCAGCAGTCACAACGTCTCGTCAAACTGCGCTGAAGACGGCATCAGAGACACCCCCGCCCCGACTGTGTTCGCCCGACAGGAGTACCACAGCGCCATCCGCGGCCTGGGCAGCGCGAGGACTCTCATGAACTCACAGCCGCAGTTCTCCAGCGCTCCTCCCC
Organism: Gobius niger; assembly: GCF_951799975.1. Lineage (NCBI taxonomy): Eukaryota > Metazoa > Chordata > Actinopteri > Gobiiformes > Gobiidae > Gobius > Gobius niger. The sequence goes on from NC_136867.1 coordinate 9,514,393, forward strand.
CGTCCACCAGCAACAAGTCGGCCCTGGTGCCCGAGGAGGAGTACGTGGCGGATGATTGGCTGGAGGACGACCTAGGGGATATGCAGCCAAAGAAGAAGAGGAGGCTTCAGGCAGAACAGAACGGAGTGAGAGCAGAGAGCAGCGTTTCAACGAGCAGAAGTCAAAGCAGATACACACACGCGGAGCCAACCAGCAGAGGTACTTAGGTCACCCCCTAGAAGTAAGAGTTTATTGGGGATGAAATACTCTTCTCTCTGTTGTGCAGTTCCACCCTCGTCCAGCAGGAGTCTCTCTGTGAAGAGGCCCAGCTCGGTGAAGCCTCAGCAGGTGAAGATGACCCAGATGCCCGGGATGGTGCGCTTGGGGCGGAGAGAGGTCAATCGCTGTCATAGCCCCACCATGACCGATGAGGAGGAGCTGCGGGCAGAGACGCCTCCCCCACCTCCACACATGTACTCGCAGGTAAAGAAAACTATTTGTACTCATGATCTCATTTTCATGTTGACGCTATTGTTCTTTATGTTTTTCATGTTGTATTTTAGCCTTCAACCCATACCATGGTCACACCGATGGCCAGCGCTCTGCCTGCACCAATCAGAGTGAGGGTCAGAGTTCAGGAGGACGTCTTTCTCATCCCGGTGCTGCAGAGGTCAGTCACAGAGAAAAAGGCGGACTCATTTTTATTCACTGTAGGAGCATAAGGGCATACAGGTTACATAAGTAGCAGACAAAGCACAGTCTATTAAAGAAATGTCCTCAGTCAGCAAGTGTGCAATCTGTTGTACACTTGGGTGGTAATTGACTGTGAATAACTTTACGCCGCCCAAGAAGTGACTTCCTGTTCCAGCACGCCAAAATAAAAGCACACAGCTCGTCTCATTGATTAGTTCAGCAGGTACTTGCAACATTACAAGAATATAATTAAATACACACATATTAAGTGTTGTGTCTGTTTATAGTTGGGCAGAACGAAATTTAACTAATGAATAAGATAGTGCTTTTATTTTGGTGTGCTTGATCGAAACAGGAAATCACTCCTTGGGCGGCGTTGTTATGAGTTGAAGCTATGCAAAGAGTCAAATGACAATCAACATGCAAAACTACTTCTGTGGGATAATGGAGATGGAAAAAGTGTCACTGGGTTGGTTTTGTTGCAATACATTTGAAGTAAGTGCTTTACAACAAAATCGTGTTAAGTGGAGAGTCAGTCAAGTCTGCTCTGCACCCTGTTTCTCGTGTGCAGTGAGGCTGACTCATGCACTGTGGCGTGGCTGTGTGAGCAAGCGGCCCAGCGGTATTACCACAAGTGTGGTCTGCTGCCTCGCCTCTCGCTGCAGAAAGAGGGCGCTCTGCTGTCACCGCAGGACCTGCTGCTGGCCGTGCTGCACACAAACGAAGAGGTCAGTGTTATGGAAGAGGGCCGTATGTTTAGAGTAAGCCATGACGTGAAGTGATTTATTTGAGTCTGGTTTAGGTCGTGGCTGAGGTTTGCTCCTGGGATCTGCCTCCTCTCCCGGAGCGATACAAAAAGGCCTGTCAGAGCCTGGCTGTGGGTAAGAACAGGAGAAAAAACACATTTAATTTAAACATAGGAGATATGCCAATTGGAAAACACTCTACAAACAATGTCAAACACTATCTACAAAGTCAAATCTTAAGTCACTTTCAATTTTAAAATTGCTATGGCTATGGCTATAGCAATCACTTTGGCAATCACCTGCAATTAAAGGTTGCAATATCAAAGAACAATAGTTACATTGTATACCCAGCAGATTTTATTTCTATATCTGTTCTGTTTGGAGCAGAAGAGAACAGGCGTGTGAGTCGACTGTGTGAGCTGCAAGGCGGGGGCTCGTCAGTGTCGGTCAGCGCCCTGAGCCTGCCCGCCTCCTCACTCACCCCCCTCCTGCGGGCGCTCAAGCTGCAGGCCAGCCTCACCGAGCTGCGTCTCTCCGGTAACCGTCTCGGCGACAGCCTTCTGCCCGAGCTCATGGCCACCATCGTCACCATGCCCCGGCTGCGGCTGCTGGACATCTCAGCCAACCACATCACAGGGGAGGGACTGGAGAAAGCAGTTGTCGCTCTGAGGGGACAAAGTCATCCCACGTTTCCTGTAAATCAGCACACACAAGTCATTTTACCACTTCATAACAGAAAAACATGACGGTGCATTTTTAGAAGTTTTGGCTCTATATGTAAAATCAACTCATCATAAACTATCAATGCAATAAACCCGGATTAGTATTGCTTCCTGGAATAAAAAAAAAAAAAGAGTAACACTTTATTTTACAGTTGTTACATTGTGCCTAACTAAATATTGTACAATGTTATGTGCTCTGTAACAATGTCTAATAAGTTGTACCTATGGGTTAGATACACAATGGAATAATATGTATTTGTAGTTTGTAGGTACATAATGTAAAAAGACATAACTCTAACCCCAACCTTAAGCCCTGACCCTAATTACATTATTATTACATTATGTACCTACAAAAGTGCTTATACAAGTTATTCCATTGTGTATGTCCATTGTGTGACTGTCAATGGAGAAATTCACTTGATAAAACGGCTCCCAAGGAACTCAGGGGGAGCAAATAGTGAGGAAAAATTTAAATGTAATAAGAATGAAGACATTATTTCAGTGATCCTATTTTGTTAAAATAATTCTTGATCTCTTGCTATAATTTTTACCTTTTTACAAAAACTGATGAATAGTCTACAAAAATGTGTCTTGTCTACAATGTTCTACTAACTTGACGGGTGCCACCTTGTAGTTTCCGTATTGCATTACACATGTAACGGCTCGTAAAAACACCTCATACGTACGTGTTAAACCAAAGTGAGTGACTGAGAAGCGCTACCCTTTCCTGTGTCAAACTGAAATCACACACATCACACAGAAGGCCAATTTCTCACTGTTAAAGGACCAGGCCACCGTATTTACATACCGAGATATGTTCTTACCTGAGCTTAGACGAGTTGATGCGTAGCTGTCTGGTCTTTGTGTGTGCCCTCAGTCATGCAAAAAGGCCGAATATGTTGATATCGTTTAGCCTCTCCCAGCATATCCCTATGGCTCCAAACTGGGGTGAAGTTAGAGGCTACCAAGCTCTTCCATGTTTTCCCTATTTAAATACAGCTACATGAAAGGTTGCACAATACAAGTATAGTTACACAAAATTAAACATGTCGAAAGCGGATAAAAAGGGGCACTATATGGAAAGGCCTAATAATACCATAGGAGCACTTTGACTTTAAATCGACATGTTTAATTATGTCTAACTATACTTTGATCGTGCAACTTTTCACGTCACTGTATTTAAATAGGAAAAATGTGGAAGAGCTTTGTCATTTCTAACTTCACCCTTGTGTGGAGCTATACGAATAAGCTGGGAGAGGCTAAATGCTAACAACGTCTCTCAACGTCTTTTTGCGTGACTGAGCGCACGCACAAAGACCAGACCGGTACGAGTATCGAAGAACGGTGGCCTGTTCCTTCACATGCTCCTCTGTTTGCCAGTGCCTGGAGGAGCTGGACCTCAGTATGAACGTGCTGGGCGACGGTATCTCTGAGCCCCTGTCCTGCCTGCTCAGCTGCTGCCCCCTCCTGGCCAGGCTGACACTGCAGGCCTGTGGTCTGACCGCACGCTTCCTGCAGCAGAACCGGCTGATGCTCGCCCAAGCCCTCGCAGGTAACGGTTTTCTTCATGTGGGTCACTGTTAGTTTCCCATATGGTCCCAAATTGACGATAATTGATATAATCTTTTGTTCTTTCTATTTTACAGGATCGGGCCATTTGAAGTCCATCTGCCTCTCCCACAATGCCCTGGGCTCCACTGGTTTCGAGCTGGTGTTGAAGACTTTGCCGTTAACCAGCCTGACTCACCTGGACCTATCGGCAGTGCGCGGTGGGCCGACGGATCACCCAGCACTGGAGCAACTGGCCAAAGTCCTCTCACAGGTCTGAGTCTGCTCTAATCTCTATTATGATATGTAATGTGGCGGTTTTTACGGTTTGTTTTAATTTTGCAGAACGAGTGCTCACTGACTCACATTAGTCTGGCAGCAAACGGACTGACGGACAACAGTGTGGTTGCTTTGGCCAGGTTTGTTATTTTAGCTCAATACCTTCTGAAGCATGGGCAACAGATGGTGCATAGTGTTGTTTGTGTTTGTCCTGTAGATTACTGCCCTCCTGTCCCACTCTGGAGAGTTTGGACCTCTCAGGAAACCCCGCCATTACTTCTGCAGGCCTCTACAGCATACTGGCAGCTCTGAAGGAAACGGGCCGATCCCTGAGCCTGCTCAATCTTCAGGGTGAGTGAGACACAATCAAACTGAGCAGAGAAACGAAAAATGTGGTTGAATAGTAATGGAGAATGCCAACACACGACCCTCATTGGTCGACCTCTAATAGATGTACTTCTATGATTGAAACCTTTACTATAATAATAGATGTTTAACTATAGGCTGTTTGAGAGATTAAAAAAAAAAATTGCATCACATTAAATTACTTAAAATATCGGCCTATGTATCGGCTATCGGCCACACCAACCTCCATCATCCAGTATCGGACCACAAAAATCTATATTGGTAGATATATATTCTGTATCTACATTACAACTGTCAATCATTTGTTCTATTTTAGCTGCTAAATTAGCTAAAAACACTCAAGTACTGATGTTTCCTCCTTGTGCTCAGGCTGTGAGGTGTGCGGCCCATGGGACGGCTCGGGCCTGGACTCTCTCACGGAGCTGGTCAGGGACATGAGGCTCTGTTCTCTCACTCTCAACAAGCTGGACCGGGACGCCCTCAGACACCGGCGAGACACACGGGGACACTTTTTGGACAGGGGCGCCAAGTTTCTCATGGCCGTACCGTCCAGCACATAAGACTCATCCGAACATGAACTTCACTTTTGTCATAGTTTTAAATGTCTTTCCCTACGTATATGAGGATGCTTTTGTGTACCTATTTATGTGACCGTGTGAAATTATGTTGGCTTTGTGTCTGTCTCAACTTGTTTTAGATGGAAAAAAATAATATTAAAGTAGTGGGCTTGTACTGGCTGGTTTTAAATACATCAGAATACTTAAATAGAACCTTTTGTGCAGAGAAATTATACCTTATAATTAATGATTGCGAAAACATATTGCATTACTTACTGCAAACTTTATTTTTAATATTTAGCAAAATATAGCAAATATGTGGGTAAATAACAAAAATAAACACAATGTGAACACAATAAAACATATTCATACAATACACTGCAACGATAAGAGCCAGGGGTGAGTTGACTTTGTAAAATAACCACACAATGATGCAGGAAATTTGAGGTGGCACTTACTCCGCAACAGCTCTGTCTGACTTGACACATGAGTAGCTGTGGGGAATAAAGAGTTCCTTTTTAAGCACTGTCTGAAATTCAGTTTTTAACACACTGCACTTCTACATTGAAAAGTTAAACTCCTTGTAATTTTGATTCTTTGAAAATACCCACATCTGTGCATCCTATTAGCAAAACACCTAAATCTATAGTTTTTTTTACCTCTGCAAATCCGAGCCTCTATTTTTAATTTTTATAAAGCGTTGTCTGAAGTCTACTCCTCCATGTCATGTCCTCTGAAGCTTTTGTCTGTTGGATAGTAGTCATCCATCTTTGCTTCCTTTGGCCTGAGGAGAAGTAAACATATGCATTACCATGATAATTCTGAAGTTACTCTTTATCCCTGAGCTGGGACTCACTTGCAGGCCTTGACCTTGACACAGATTGTGCGAACGTCATCCGTGGTGCTGAGCTCCTCCACGAGCACCTGGAGGTTGGCCTTCACAAACTTCAGGCAGCGTGACTTGAGGCGTCCGATCTTGTTGCAGACGGACAGCAGCTTGGACTTGAGCGTCTGCAGAAAACAGACGCATTTATTACTTCCCTGCCAGTCCCAGAAAAAAAAAGTTTGCCTCTAGAGTCTTGAGTTCTGTGGAAGAGAACTCTTACCTTCTCGGTGGCGTTTTTCCCAGCCTCTTTCTTCACCTTGTTCATAACCCACTTACAGGCCCAGCAGCATAGTCCCGGCAACTGAAAGTAATGGCAAAAGAGCTCAAATTCTTATCAAATCAAAATGTACAAATTCAGGCACAGTCAGGGAGGAGCGGAACAGCCAAAAGAATAAATATGTTAAGCAAAACTACATTTTTTTTTTTATTGTAATGTCACTTAGGCTTCCTGAGATTTAAGGAAGGACTCACAATCGTATTCATTTACTTCCATTACCTTCGCTTCAGGAGTGTCCGCTTCATCCTGTTCTTGAGGGCCGTCATCGACTGCCACACGTTTTCCCTGAATCATCCGCACTAAAAACAATTATCACAATTAAGATACAATTTTATTATTACTGACCAAAAATGATGACCACAAATATTATCATCTCACCTGAGTAAATGAGCAGGACACAGAGGAGCACGAGTGAAGAGCAGTTCATCTTGTCTGTCAGAGCTAACCCTGCAGCGATGGAGACAATGCATGGATCTGATGTGCAGCTTACAAACCCCACACAGGAGGCTGGCCAGAGGGCAAAGCGTGCAACACATTTACCACAACAACTCACACTTTTCAGACTGAGCACCACTTTCAGAGCAGCTTCCCCAAGATGAGAAACACTGTGAGTGTTAAATAAAATAATATCAAGGGCAGGGGCGGACTGGCCATATGTCCATTCTGGAAGAGCACAGAAGGGCCACTGGCTCTAGGGCCACCGGTCCTGCCTCAACCGAGCTTTACCCAAATCTAAAAGCTAAAAAGAAAAGCATCAAAATAGCGAGAAAAAGAGGATGAAAACAAAACAAAAATGTGCCGGAAAAGCATCAAAAAAGTGACAACAAATGTGATGAAAAGGCTACGAAAACGTGAGAAAAACACAACAAAAAATAATGAAAAAAACAACAAAAATATGACAAAAATGTGGCAACGTGACAAAAAGTTTCCGTCACTTTTGTAGGTCTTAGCTTTCAAATGAGGCGTTACATTGTTGCCGTCCAGTCGAGAAGCTTTTAGATTTGGGTAAAGCCCAGTATAAAAAAGCATGAATCTAAAAGGAATTCCGTGGAGTATGGTGTACCACAAGGTTCAATTTTGGGACCATTATTATTTCTTATTTATATTAATGATTTTGCTTCTGTTTCTATGACCACCTTTCCAGTTCTTTTTGCTGATTATACCAATAAAAAATAATAATAAACCGAACTGGGGAATATTCGCTCGGTTAAGGCAAGGGGTAAGAGGTTAAAATATGTATTTGTGGAAGTGCACAATTACGCTCATTTGGGCCAGGCTGGTCAGAGTCCAGGGCTGTTTTTCAGTCCCAGTCCGCCCCTGATCGAGGACATTGATGTCTGTGTAGGCTCTCAGTTATACAGGAGTCGTCCATCTTCAATGAAGGTCCTTGAGTTATCTTCTGTACTCTGTAGTTGAAGTGTCGAACGTTTCCCCTCTCATCCAAAAGGCTTCGTCAGCGATAATTCTCCGCTGATAATTCAGTGGAGATTATGACCATTTAGACTGAAACTCGGGTGTGGGTTTGGTCGTTAGGACTTAGAACTACAAAGTCTCTTAAAGGAACAGGCCATCGATGTTACACACTGAGATTTGTTCTTACCTGAGCTTAGACGAGTTGATGCGTACCTGTCTGGTCTTTGTGCGTGCCCGTGGAAGAGCGTGGCAGCTTCCAACTTCACCCCCGTTTGGAGCTATAGGAATACATTGGGAGAGATCAAATGCTAACATCATCTTTGGTCGTTTTGCGTGACTGAGGGCACGCGCAAAGACCAGACAGGTACACATCAACTCGTTTAACCTCAGGTAAAAACATATCTCAGTATGTAAAAACGGCAGCCTGTTCCTTTAACTACAAAGATGTTTACCCACAGGTGAGAGTAGCTGTTAATAGAGGAAAGGGACTTAGCCAAGCTGAACTCATCCCTGTGGTCTTTATCTGGGCTGCGGGTTGAGCTGGAACCTTAGTGCACAGATGAAGCCTTTTGAATGAGAGGCGAAACGTTCGACACTTCAACTATAGAGGACAGAAGATAACTCAAGAACCTTTACTGAAGATGGACAACTCCTGTACGACTGAGAAGCAGAAAACAGAGAGAATGTTGAAAGTGAAGGAAAAGAAAGTCTCTGACTGCACATTTGCTCAATGGCATTATTGCTATTTCCAGTTTATTTTTTTCCAAAAGTAACTCAAAATAGTGCAACTTAGCAACATTTTTGAAGCAGTAATATGTCATACAAACATATGACATTCTTAGAGCTGTCATCACTAATATATTATATATTACGACTGGCTTTCTGAATTTGTTTTAAATTAAAGAAAAAAGAAAGTAATAGCCGTGTACTGGCTGATTTTAAACACATCGGAATACTTCAATATAACCTTTGTGCCTAGAAATGAGTCTATAGGAAAATAGACCTTATAATTAATGATTGCAAGAAAACATATTGTATTATTTTGCAAACTTTATCTTTAATATTTAGCAAAATGCAAGCAAAATTTAGCAAATATGTAGGTAAATATAAAACATAACAGAATAATGTGAACACAACATCCATACAATGCACTGCAACGCTAGAGGCCAGGGTGAGTTGACTTTGTAAAATAACCACACAAGGAAGCAGCAAAAACACTTTGTCTTTAATCTACAGTTTTTCACCTCTGCAAATCTGAGCCTCTATTTTTATATTTCTAAAGCGTTTTCTGAATTGCGCCAGCCGACTCCTCCATGTCCACTGAAGGTCCCATCTTTTGGAAAGTAATCATCCATCATTGCTTCCTTTGGCCTGAGGAGAGGTAAACATAAGCATTACTATGATAATACTGAAGTAACTCTTTATCCTGAGCTGGGACTCACTTGCAGGCCTTGACGTTGACACAGATTGTGCGGACGCCATCCGTGGTGCTGAGCTCCTCCACGAGCACCTCGAGGTTGGCCTTCACGAACTTCTTACAGAGTGACTTGAGGAATCCGATCTTGTCGCAGACGGACAGCAGCTTGGACTTGAACGTCTGCAGAAAACAGCCACATTTATTTCACTTTAGAGTCTTGAGTTCTGTGGAGGAGAAGACGAGGCTCTCTTACCTTCTCGGTGCCGTTTTTCCCAGCCTCTTTCTTCACCTTGTTCAAAGCCCACTTACAGGCCCAGCATAGGCCTGGCAACTGCAAGTAATGGCAAAAGTTAAATCTCAAATTTGTAGCAAATTAAAATATATAAATTCAGGCACTGTCGGGGAGTGACAAAAATGTGAAAGGTATTTACAGTCAATTTCATATACTTTAAAGGCACACTGCGCAACCTTTTGGACTATATGTGCCTCCACCCCTTACTCCCCACCCCTTGCTCCACAACAAGGACGAGAGAATGAACTATTTTGACTCATTGTGAAATTAGTTGTCAAATAATAATGAATTGAATTGAATTTTAGTCGACATCTCCATGGAGACGAGCTGATGATGAAAATATCTGTCATAAAATAAAGGCCTGTATTTCAATTTGATTTATTGGGTAAAATTCTATGCAGTGTTGCTTTAAGCTTCCTGAGATTTAAGGAATGACTCACAATCTTATAAATTTACTTCCATTACCTTCATTTCAGTGGTGTCCACTTCATCCTGTTCTTGAGGGCCGTCATCGACTGCCACTCGTTTTCCCTGAATCATCCACACTAAAAACAGTGATAAGAGTTAAGAAATACCTTGACGATTACTGACCAAAAGCGATGACCATGAACATCATCATCTCACCTGAGCAAATGAGCAGGACACCGAGGAGCACGAGTGAAGAGCAGTTCATCTTGTCTGTCAGAGCTAACCCTGCAGTGATGGGGGTAATGCATGGATCTGATGTGCAGCTTAAATACCCCACACAGGAGGCTGGCCAGAGGTCAAAGCGTGCAACACATTTACCACAACAACTCCCACTTTTCAGACTGAGCACCATTTTAGGAGCAACACCTCAACCATAACAAGTGGCAACAATTACTAAGAGGAGAACCACAATGAGTGTTCAATAGGGCCAGGTTTTTGAGAAATAATTTTGGTGAAATTTGTCATAAATGTGCTTGCTCGCTGATAATATACTGTAGTGATGATTTAGCAAGAGGTGGAGAGAGACAATGAGACAATGAGCCGATTAAGTATAAGTGATTCCTCGCTGATCAAGATCAAGAATGAAATACTTGTAAAAAGGAAAAGGATCCCGAACTGTGTACTTCTTATAGACCTATCTCTTTAATGAATGTCGATACCAAGATTCTCGCTAAAGCTTTGGCACGTCGTCTAGAGAGGGTGCTTCCAAAAATTATTTCGCAGGAACAGACGGGCTTTATAAAGGGACGGCAGCTTTTTTATAATGTCCGTACATTATTAAATGTTATCTACTCGAAAGGAGCCGCAGCCACTCCAGAGGTTGTAATCTCTGTTGATGCAGAAAAGGCGTTCGACAGAGTTGAATGGAGTTACCTGTTTTCAGTTATGACGAAATTTGGATTTGGGAATGTTTTTATATCATGGATGCACCTTCTCTATACATCACCTTGTGTCAGTGTTACAACTAATAACGTTCAATCTAGTTATTTTCCCTTAAATCGTGGCTGTAGGCAGGGCTGCCCTCTATCTCCCCTCCTTTTTGCTCTCGCGATAGAACCTTTGTCCATTTATCTGAGGTCTTTCCCCATTTTTAATGGCATTATGCGTTCTTGTGTCGAATTCAAACTTTCTTTGTACGCTGACGATTTGTTACTATATGTCACAAATCCTGTAATGGCATGCCCCATTATTCTTTCTTTCTTTCGCAGATTCGGTTTGTTTTCGGGATATAAGATCAATGTCTCGAAGAGTGAATGTTATCCGGTTAATGCCCTAGCAATGCAGCTCTCTCAATCTGATATTCCTTTCAAACTGAGTCCTACAGGATTTAAGTATCTGGGGGTTCATGTGGCCAGGTCCTACAAATCTCTTTATTCCGTGAACTTCTCTCCCCTATTGACTGAGATTAAAGCTGATTTCCAAAGATGGAGTTCCCTCCCCCTCTCTCTGATTGGTAGAATTAATGTGGTTAAAATGAATGTCCTCCCCAAATTCTTGTTTCTGTTCCAGTGCCTACCTATTTTTTTATCTAAAGGTTTTTTCAAAAGCATGGACTCAATTATAACTCAATTTCTGTGGAATGGTAAGAGACCTAGAGTTAGGCTAAAAGTTCTTCAGAATTGCAAATTTGATGGTGGCCTTTCTCTACCAAATTTGAAATTTTATTATTGGGCTGCGAACATAACAAGAACTATATTTTGGCTAAAATTGGTCAACATACCTTGGTGTCAGTTGGAAATACAATCATGTCCCTCGTCCTCTTTACTGGCGATACTAGCTGGCGCAGCTTTAGTCAACCCCTCTGGCTTTACTAGTAACCCAGTGGTCATTTCCACATTAAAGATATGGTTTCAATTTAGGAAGCAGTTTAAATTTCTCATTCCCACCTCATCAAGCCCATTGTTGAGGAATCATGCGTTCAAACCTGCATTAACTGACTCTACTTTCACTTTATGGCATGACAAGGGGCTGAAATGTTTTAAGGATTTTTATAAAGAGGGTGTTTTTTGTTCTTTTACAGAGCTAGCTAGCGAGTTCAATCTCCCAACATCACATCTTTTTAGGTACTTTCAAATTAGGAGCTGTGTAAAAGTTTTATTTCCTAATTTCCCACAACTCCCCCCTGATCAGACATGGGATGATCTTTTACGATTGAATCTTTCACAAAAATCTTTAATTTCAAAAGTCTATGGTACTATCCAGTCTTATGATGATCATTTAACCATTGGGATAAAGGAGGCTTGGGAGAAAGAGTTGGGCCTAACCTTTAATGTTGATTGGTGGGACTCGGTTTTGGGCCGTATTCACAAAACCTCCATTTGCGCCCGCTTGACCTTAATACAATTTAAAGTAGTGTTCAGATGTCATTATTCAAAAACCCGGCTATCACAAATTTTTCCAAATATAATTGATGTCTGTGACAGATGTTCTGGTTCACCCTGCAATCTTGCACATATGTTTTTCTTCTGCCCAACTCTAGTGAATATCTGGCAAACTTATTTTGACACCATGTCTAAAGTTCTCCTCAAGACCATTGATATATCCCCTCATTTAGCTGTTTTTGGTACTCCTCAAGACTACACCCGTTTTTCATTAGTGCAGCTAGAGGTCCTGGCTTTCACTTCCTTGATAGTGAGACGCCATCTTCTCCTTAATTGGAAAGCAACAAATGCCCCGTCCAACACACTTTGGATCACTGAGATCATGTCCTTTCTAAAATTGGAAAAAATAAGATACTCCAAACAAGGTAATCTCGCAAAATTTCACAATAAATGGCAACCATTTATGCAATTTTTCCAGGCTAACTAAGCCCAATTCCAACACACTCTAGTTTATTTTATTTATTTTATTTTATTATTACTATTATTATTTTATTTTTTATTTATTTGTTTTAAGGTAAAGTGTTATACCAACGCAATATATAGTAAGTTCATTAAATTATGATGAATGAATACGAGTAGTAATTATGGGGCTGCTTTTTTTGTTATGCTAATTTTTTCTTTGTTATGCTAATTATGTGTAAACAATCACACCTCCCTAACCCCCATGGTGTCTAGACACAATGGCGCCACTACAGGTGCATGGGCAAACCGGTTCACACCTCTGTAGACCCCTCTCCCCTCTCACCTGCCCTCCCCTGCTGCATTCCATATTAAGATCTCACACCCACTGTGACATCATAGTAGACAGCTATGCTTTAAGAGCTATACTATCTATTATTTTATTTTAGTGAAATGTGTGCGGGCGTAAATACGGGATTCTGTAAACAAAACAACATAAAAATAAATCGTTTTTGTTTACCGTTTGAACCAGCTGAAGAGTCCTGACCACCTAGGTGTCTAGACAAGGCTGACACCTGACATTAACATACAGTATGCGCATGATCCTCACCCCCCTCGCCACCTGCACGGTGAAAAGGAGTTTGCTCAAGGTTCTATCTGATTCTGAAAAAAGAAAAGAATGAACTATGGATCAAAGCAAAGCTTTTGCATGTCAAAGACTGACAAAGACTACAACTCCAACCCAAACCAAAAGTCATGCAAACTGCAACCACTCTTAACATAATGGAAAGTACACAAACCAAAGAAAGCACTCCAAACATCCAACCTGCGATCAATGCAGCAGACCTTCACCACCAAAATTTGACAGAGATCACAGTTTACTGGTATATTTTTCTTTAAAAGCAAAATGAAATATCAGACCTGCTCATCAAACGACAAAAACAACTCAACTACCACGGCTAAATGAGCTCAATTTGTCAACCAAAACCATAATCACAAAGCTGCCAAACAAACTGAAAGAACAGTTCAGATATATTGCATAACAGTAATTATGGGGCTGCTTTTTTTGTTATGCTATTTTTTTCTTTGTTATGCTAATTATGTGTAAACAATCACACCTCCCTAACCCACGTGGTGTCTAGACACAATGGCGCCACTACAGGTGCATGGGGCACCTGCATGCAGGTGTATGGGCAACCGGTTCACACCACAGCAGACCCCCTCCTCTCACCCTTCCCCTGATGATAAAGCATGTGACCCAATAGCTGTAACGACAATTGGTTGACGATGTTGTGTGTGACAAACTGTTTTTAAAAGTTTACTTTTAAGTAACATTAAACAGCTATGCTTTAAGAGCTAAGCTGCAATGTTTCATTTTTATTAGTCTTAACTTAGTTATACTAGTTTTGGCTATTCCAAAGTCATTTTGATTGTTAGTTTGTAAGCTTTACTTCTGTAATGTTTCTTTAGTGGAATAATACAATACTAATAAGAATAGTGATAATAATATATTTTGTTGTTTTCATTATTTTATTTTAGAGAAATGTGTGCGGGCGTAAATACGGGATTCTGTAAACAAAACAACATAAAAATAAAACGGTTTTGTTTACCGTTTTCCATAGGAAAACAAACACTGAATTAACGTTACAGATAGAGCAGTGTTTTTGTGTCTGACTTGGGTGTCTTTGAGCTAATGCAGTAGTAGTAGTTCATTCCTTTAAATGTAAAAACATTTCCAATTCTTTGTGTACAACACGACCGAAAGGGTTTAGGCTGAAGTGAAAACTTATTACGTCTAACCCAGTTTACCCAGACTTCCACCAGAGAAAAACAAAACACAAACATTAATAATGAACAATATCAAGTGTCAAACAGAAGAGAAATAAGCATGTATCTGGAGTTAGTAACATAAATTTCTGTATTCCAACAAATATGTATACATACATTTTTAATTTAGTTGAAACTAAATCATGTCATTATTATTTTTGATTTATTTTTTCTTACTTTATTCATCCTAAGCTGATATATTCTTGAATTTTAGCAGCTTTAAACAACTTTTTGAAAGCTTTGACTGTTTGGGACAGTTTTAACTGATCTTCCACAGATTAACACCTCTTACAGAAATACATCCACTCTTTTTATTCTTTTTAGCTTTTTTGAAAATAGCAGTTCCTCGGAGGTTATACTGACTTTTCCTGTGTTCAAAAAGCTCCTGGATGGGAGGGGGGAGAAGATTATGCTTTGTACACTATTACTAATGTATTTAGATCAACAAGATCATGGATTTTCAGTAGGCTCAGCTCTACAAAGATAGGGTTCGTTGGTGCATAGAAATCTGCTTTAGTGATAATTCTTATTGCTTATTTTGGAGTACGAAAATAGGATGAGTATTGGATTTATTATTTTTCCCCATATTTCCAGGCCATCATTTGGGTAAGGAAGTATGAGTTATACAGTAATAGAAGAGATTTTTTATCGAGTACAGTTTTCAATTTGCCAACTACAGCAATGTTTTTTTCTAATTTTGTTTTTTAAGATAAGATAAGATAAACCTTTATTGATCTCACAAAGGAGAAATTCACTTGTTACAGTCGGCGTTACTTATATATATATATATACTTATATGCGATTTCCATTCAAGTTTACCATCAATGGTAACTCCTAGATACATGCATTGTTTTGGCATGGCTGTAGTGATGCAGTGTCTGCCTTCTCAGACTACTTAACTCGCTTAGCTGATGAATATGCATGTGGGCTCACGTTGCTAAAGCTAGGGGTCAAGAAATCTGTTGTTTGAAGCCTCTTCAGAGGGATCATGTCCCAACATAGATCTGAAGTGATTTTAATCTGTCTGTAAATAAAAACCCGTTTTTAAAAGTTTACTTTTAAGTAACATTAAACAGCTATGCTTAATATCCAACGTTTTATTTCTGTTAGGGTGCTATTGTTTCTAACTTTTAATCGCACAAACATGCTGATGTAAGAACTTTTTTCAAAGTATGCTGCACTTTGGTTGTTTTTATAAGTTATATTGTATTTTGCTTCAAACTGTGTTCCTTTTGTGGTGAGAATGGGGACATAATGGCTTTTACAATAATTATAACATTTAGTTTTTTTATTTTAGTGAAATGTGTGCGGGCGTAAATACGGGATTCTGTAAACAAAAACAACATAAAAATAAAAACGGTTTTGTTTACCGTTTGAACCAGCTGAAGAGTCCTGACCACCTAGGTGTCTAGACAAGGCTGACACCTGACATTAACATACAGTATGCGCATGATCCTCACCCCCCTCGCCACCTGCACGGTGAAAAGGAGTTTGCTCAAGGTTCTATCTGATTCTGAAAAAAGAAAAGAATGAACTATGGATCAAAGCAAAGCTTTTGCATGTCAAAGACTGACAAAGACTACAACTCCAACCCAAACCAAAAGTCATGCAAACTGCAACCACTCTTAACATAATGGAAAGTACACAAACCAAAGAAAGCACTCCAAACATCCAACCTGCGATCAATGCAGCAGACCTTCACCACCAAAATTTGACAGAGATCACAGTTTACTGGTATATTTTTCTTTAAAAGCAAAATGAAATATCAGACCTGCTCATCAAACGACAAAAACAACTCAACTACCACGGCTAAATGAGCTCAATTTGTCAACCAAAACCATAATCACAAAGCTGCCAAACAAACTGAAAGAACAGTTCAGATATATTGCATGTGGCGTCCAAGAAGCACTTTCACTGACATTATAATTTTTGTTGAGTGTCAGTTAAAAATCATCACTGATCCCTTATTTGGTGAACTTCAAACTCAAAGTGTCGACTAAGAAACTGTGAAACCAAAAAACAAGACACGAACCAATCTAATATCAGATCTGTAAAAGTTAATAATCCCAACTCTACGTTTTTGTTCACAACCTGAATCTCATTATTTAAGTTGTTGTCCCAAGTTCACAACCCTGCAACATAATGGGAAGATTAATTTTGTTTAGGAAAAGAGACTTTGCTTTAAATGTTTTGGGTATGGACATTTTACTGTTTCATGTAAATGTTTCAGTGGATAAATCTATCAAACAGTGATCTGTCTGAGCTCAATCCTGATGTCCATAGTACTTTCTCAACAGTTGAATCACAGCAAGCCCAAACGGGGACCAGTGGAGTTGGTAAATTTTCAATCATTCCAGTTGATGTGAAATCAAACAAAGACAATAAAATAGTTCAAACATATGCATTTTCAATAACATCAACATCAAGTTTCTGCACAGAATCACTTCTGCAAAACTCAACTTGAAAGGACAGAAAACAATTAGCAAACAATGTCACCTCAACAAACACAATCTACTTAACCTGACAATTGATCTTTCAGTTTTCCAGTTGTGATGGTAATGACTTCTATTCCGGGGAGTCAAAAGACAATACCAGTGACAAAAGTGAGTTTGCTTAAGTCATGTGGATCTTCCAGAAATTGAGTCAAATGTTGAATTGCTAATCAGATTGACTGCTCCAAAGTTGCACTAGCCACAAAAAACAGTAAAAATGATGGCCCTTTTGCTGTTAAAACGTCATTAGGATGGATTGTAAATGGTACTTGTACGTGACATAAACATGTCAACTTTGGTCAAACTGTTCAATAATCTGCTCTATGTCACTCTGGTCTGTCCACACTCGTATTTGCTGCAAACACTTACTTCACATGCACATCTGTGAATACACTCACACTGTTGTTCTATGTTCTATGTTCATGTGTTTTATGTTTCAAGTTGCACGATCTAACGAAAAATAATTCCTAGTTGTGAACCTGCTCATAACCATGACATTAAAAACGATTCTGTTTCTGATTCAAGCAAAAAGGATTGACAAAACGGGGAAGGAATGAGAGACAAAAGTGGCAAATAATGTATACGGGAAAAACGACAATGCTATTAGCAAATTGAGTTGTTTATGGTATTGTAAAGGTTTCGAAAAACAAAGATGACAAAATAGCAAAGTATGAACATTAGTTTAGGGAAAATCTAAACTAAATGTCCTAAAGTTAAATATGGTTGCCGATGGTTTAATATGGTTGCCGATACACACAATCTACATAACCTGACAGATGATCTTTCCGTTTCCAGTTGTTAGGGCAATGAGCGTGTTGTAAACTCAAAAGACAAAACCACAGTGTCTAAATCCAGTGTTAAACCTAGACCGAAACACATGTCAGCAGCAAGCTGAATAATGCAACGTACTGAGAACAAATCTTAACCATTTTCACAATAATTGCATAATGTTGCCTGAGGAAGAGTCCCAAAAGAACTATATTGTAATTAGAGTAAATTCATGAGTCACAAATTAGAGTGAATATCTTATTATAAAAGATTATTCACACCAGTTTGTTTTTCATTTGATACAGCTAATAATATTCTTTTACCTATTTCTTTTACATAAGATGAAAGTCATAATGATAACAGGCTGATTGTTCAAAAGGTTTTCTTTTAAAACAACTCTTAAATAAACTTATAATCAATTAATCTCTTGTTTCTTTGTTGTGAGCCACACGGTAAAGGATTTGAGAAATTCTCTGTATTTTCTTCCTTAATTTCACGAATAATCACAAAAGGGCAACATTTTTCTACACAGTAATCGTAATTTAAAATTTTAGGATTGTGTAATTCATTGTTAAAAAATGACTCAAAATGGGAAGGTTGTGTTTCTACTATGGACTCCTTGATTGCCTCTTGTTTATTTTGCATAGTTGGCAAACCTTCTCGGATTTATAAATGTGTTTGTCTTCAAGGGGGCGTCTGTGTCACTTAGACAGTAAAATGAAAACAAAAAAATGGAATTTGAATATTTACAGTATAGTTAGGTTCATTACAGCACTATATTAATCAAGCTGCACAACAGTCAGAATATTAAGTAATACTTACTATTCACAAATATAAAGAAACCACTTTTCTGTGTTTTTTATCATGTACACATCATAAGACGATGTTTACTGTCCATTGGACATGTATTTGTGTATCCAACTCACAAAAGCAGAAACTTCAACGTGATTCAGCATTTAGCTCAGATTACCCTTTTTTAGCTAGTACAGGAGGTAAAGGCAAATCTTACATTAGAAAAGTTGTACTTTTTAAAATGCTTATATATGTTGTGATTTATATTTTTTGCTTAATTTAAACGTTTTTGTTAAATGTACACAGGATACCAATGTTATTATTTTTTGTTTCATTCGAAAGTAACAATAAAAACAGCTCCCCAAAAGTCTGAATGAAAAAAGAGCAGAAAACAAGAATATGAATCTGTTACTTTACAGTCCCTTTACATCTGTCTGTTATTTTGTTCACGTCCAACTTTTCTAAATATTTGCAGTTTTACAGATGTCGTGTGCATTTTATGTACAGCATATACAATATACAAGTAAACATGTTTGTTCAAAGTAAATATCTCACATTATCTATGTTCAAGTTTAATCTACATCCTTCTTTAACATTGCAGCGTATGCATTCTTGAATGCCATGAGAGTTCCTGACTCCTTTACTTCTTTCTGAAGTTCATACCATAAACTAATTCCTTTCACAGTTTGTTCCATTGTTTTGGAATTGATCCTGTGTGTGAAAGTTTTGAAGACTATCTAGTCGAATAGTTTTTATTTGTAAAAAGAAAAGGTTTAGTGTGCTATGTCCATAAAGGTTAAATTGTTTTATCTTTATAAACTTACTAACATTTTAATTACATTTGAATCAAGTTATAGGATTAGTAAGACAACGTGAAACTAACATGTTTTACTAAGACAAAAAATTTAATTGATATTGTAAAATTTACTTCTGTGGTAAACGACTGCCTTAAGATTTACATTTCTGCTGAATTATCAGGGTAAACTGTGTACAGACACGGTATTATGGCGTTAAAAAAATACTATTTTGTATTTCTTCAGGGCCATCACTAGCTTTCTGCTATCGTTATATGTTGTTTGGGATGCCTATTTGCCAAACTATTGCACAATGACTAGGCTAATTGCTAAAAAATGCTATTTAAAACAGACAGTACAGGGAGGTAAACTAAAACATTTTTGTTTTTGTCTTTTTAAAGGAAGATGTTGAAATTATATTTTCCATACAACTAAGATGTATTTGAGTACCATGACCTTCAACAGAACCACAAAAGTTGCTTTGTAAATAATCAGCAGTATCTTTAAGATTATAATATAATAATTATAACTTGATCAGTAAAACAACGTGAAAGTATACATGTTTTACTGAGACAAAAAAATTAATAAATTGATATTGTAAAATTTAGTTCTGAGCAAATCAAGAAGATTGATTTGCGAGAAATTGACTTTATGTAACAGAGTGATGGATTAGGCTATTTTTACAGTGTGTTATTTATACAAAATACTTTACTTATACTTGTTTGTGCACATTACCTAGTTCTTTGATTGCATCGTTTTCTTATATGCACCTCACAGTGTAGGAGCAGCTATCAAGAGAGTCTCTCCAATTTGAGATCAATTCAGTTTTTATCTTATATGAAGTGGAAAGTCTCGCTCTTCATTTTGTTTTTAGATTTATTTTGGTCCAATCACTTTATGGAACCAGATAGTGAAATGTAGGGAGACACAACAAACAAGTTGTTAGAGGTTGACTACTCATAATAATAAGTGAAGTTTCAAAGGAACAAACAGTGTTTGGTTTTGATTATTTGTAAATTGTTATGGCAGTTGAGAGATTTATGAGGAAAAACACATAACATTCTTTGTGAAGTGAATTTATATAGTTGGAAGTTAGCTTCGGGATAACCGGTAGCTTCGGGATATTTGGATCTATAAGGGACCCCAGTGCACATTATTGTCTTTGCCCAATGTACTGTATGTCATAAAAGTATTTGCTTGTGGCTCATGCAAGGTAGTGAATCTCAACCGTTTTTTAGGTTAGACCTTTTGGCCTTTTATTTAAAGGGGCTGGAAGCAAGTTCGCCATTTTATACTCACTACTGCCACCTCAGGCCATATGTGTAACTGCACCTTCTATATTAAGCCCGTGCATGACGGCAATTCGGGCCGAAGTGACACATTTTTGAGTGACCGTACAGGATTTTAGAGGCAGTTGTGGTGAACAGGTCTGAGCTCATTCTACACATTAGGACATGGCTGGAACATGTAGGGGGAGGAAAATACTTAATTTTAACATTTTTAAACTCCTTATAGTCCCTTTAACCTCCAGCTACTGCCTATTTTAAAGATACTGCTGATTATTTACAAAGCAACTTTTGTGGTTCTGTTGAAGGTCATGGTACTCAAATACATCTTAGTTGTATGGAAAATATAATTTCAACATCTTCCTTTAAAAAGACAAAAACAAAAATGTTTTAGTTTACCTCCCTGTACTGTCTGTTTTAAATAGCATTTTTTAGCAATTAGCCTAGTCATTGTGCAATAGTTTGGCAAATAGGCATCCCAAACAACATATAACGATAGCAGAAAGCTAGTGATGGCCCTGAAGAAATACAAAATAGTATTTTTTTAACGCCATAATACCGTGTCTGTACACAGTTTACCCTGATAATTCAGCAGAAATGTAAATCTTAAGGCAGTCGTTTACCACAGAAGTAAATTTTACAATATCAATTAAATTTTTTGTCTTAGTAAAACATGTTAGTTTCACGTTGTCTTACTAATCCTATAACTTGATTCAAATGTAATTAAAATGTTAGTAAGTTTATAAAGATAAAACAATTTAACCTTTATGGACATAGCACACTAAACCTTTTCTTTTTACAAATAAAAACTATTCGACTAGATAGTCTTCAAAACTTTCACACACAGGATCAATTCCAAAACAATGGAACAAACTGTGAAAGGAATTAGTTTATGGTATGAACTTCAGAAAGAAGTAAAGGAGTCAGGAACTCTCATGGCATTCAAGAATGCATACGCTGCAATGTTAAAGAAGGATGTAGATTAAACTTGAACATAGATAATGTGAGATATTTACTTTGAACAAACATGTTTACTTGTATATTGTATATGCTGTACATAAAATGCACACGACATCTGTAAAACTGCAAATATTTAGAAAAGTTGGACGTGAACAAAATAACAGACAGATGTAAAGGGACTGTAAAGTAACAGATTCATATTCTTGTTTTCTGCTCTTTTTTCATTCAGTCTTTTGGGGAGCTGTTTTTATTGTTACTTTCGAATGAAACAAAAAATAATAACATTGGTATCCTGTGTACATTTAACAAAAACGTTTAAATTAAGCAAAAAATATAAATCACAACATATATAAGCATTTTAAAAAGTACAACTTTTCTAATGTAAGATTTGCCTTTACCTCCTGTACTAGCTAAAAAAGGGTA
Source organism: Gobius niger (assembly GCF_951799975.1). Taxonomy (NCBI): domain Eukaryota; kingdom Metazoa; phylum Chordata; class Actinopteri; order Gobiiformes; family Gobiidae; genus Gobius; species Gobius niger. The sequence goes on from NC_136867.1 coordinate 9,536,158, forward strand.
ATCTGAGCTAAATGCTGAATCACGTTGAAGTTTCTGCTTTTGTGAGTTGGATACACAAATACATGTCCAATGGACAGTAAACATCGTCTTATGATGTGTACATGATAAAAAACACAGAAAAGTGGTTTCTTTATATTTGTGAATAGTAAGTATTACTTAATATTCTGACTGTTGTGCAGCTTGATTAATATAGTGCTGTAATGAACCTAACTATACTGTAAATATTCAAATTCCATTTTTTTGTTTTCATTTTACTGTCTAAGTGACACAGACGCCCCCTTGAAGACAAACACATTTATAAATCCGAGAAGGTTTGCCAACTATGCAAAATAAACAAGAGGCAATCAAGGAGTCCATAGTAGAAACACAACCTTCCCATTTTGAGTCATTTTTTAACAATGAATTACACAATCCTAAAATTTTAAATTACGATTACTGTGTAGAAAAATGTTGCCCTTTTGTGATTATTCGTGAAATTAAGGAAGAAAATACAGAGAATTTCTCAAATCCTTTACCGTGTGGCTCACAACAAAGAAACAAGAGATTAATTGATTATAAGTTTATTTAAGAGTTGTTTTAAAAGAAAACCTTTTGAACAATCAGCCTGTTATCATTATGACTTTCATCTTATGTAAAAGAAATAGGTAAAAGAATATTATTAGCTGTATCAAATGAAAAACAAACTGGTGTGAATAATCTTTTATAATAAGATATTCACTCTAATTTGTGACTCATGAATTTACTCTAATTACAATATAGTTCTTTTGGGACTCTTCCTCAGGCAACATTATGCAATTATTGTGAAAATGGTTAAGATTTGTTCTCAGTACGTTGCATTATTCAGCTTGCTGCTGACATGTGTTTCGGTCTAGGTTTAACACTGGATTTAGACACTGTGGTTTTGTCTTTTGAGTTTACAACACGCTCATTGCCCTAACAACTGGAAACGGAAAGATCATCTGTCAGGTTATGTAGATTGTGTGTATCGGCAACCATATTAAACCATCGGCAACCATATTTAACTTTAGGACATTTAGTTTAGATTTTCCCTAAACTAATGTTCATACTTTGCTATTTTGTCATCTTTGTTTTTCGAAACCTTTACAATACCATAAACAACTCAATTTGCTAATAGCATTGTCGTTTTTCCCGTATACATTATTTGCCACTTTTGTCTCTCATTCCTTCCCCGTTTTGTCAATCCTTTTTGCTTGAATCAGAAACAGAATCGTTTTTAATGTCATGGTTATGAGCAGGTTCACAACTAGGAATTATTTTTCGTTAGATCGTGCAACTTGAAACATAAAACACATGAACATAGAACATAGAACAACAGTGTGAGTGTATTCACAGATGTGCATGTGAAGTAAGTGTTTGCAGCAAATACGAGTGTGGACAGACCAGAGTGACATAGAGCAGATTATTGAACAGTTTGACCAAAGTTGACATGTTTATGTCACGTACAAGTACCATTTACAATCCATCCTAATGACGTTTTAACAGCAAAAGGGCCATCATTTTTACTGTTTTTTGTGGCTAGTGCAACTTTGGAGCAGTCAATCTGATTAGCAATTCAACATTTGACTCAATTTCTGGAAGATCCACATGACTTAAGCAAACTCACTTTTGTCACTGGTATTGTCTTTTGACTCCCCGGAATAGAAGTCATTACCATCACAACTGGAAAACTGAAAGATCAATTGTCAGGTTAAGTAGATTGTGTTTGTTGAGGTGACATTGTTTGCTAATTGTTTTCTGTCCTTTCAAGTTGAGTTTTGCAGAAGTGATTCTGTGCAGAAACTTGATGTTGATGTTATTGAAAATGCATATGTTTGAACTATTTTATTGTCTTTGTTTGATTTCACATCAACTGGAATGATTGAAAATTTACCAACTCCACTGGTCCCCGTTTGGGCTTGCTGTGATTCAACTGTTGAGAAAGTACTATGGACATCAGGATTGAGCTCAGACAGATCACTGTTTGATAGATTTATCCACTGAAACATTTACATGAAACAGTAAAATGTCCATACCCAAAACATTTAAAGCAAAGTCTCTTTTCCTAAACAAAATTAATCTTCCCATTATGTTGCAGGGTTGTGAACTTGGGACAACAACTTAAATAATGAGATTCAGGTTGTGAACAAAAACGTAGAGTTGGGATTATTAACTTTTACAGATCTGATATTAGATTGGTTCGTGTCTTGTTTTTTGGTTTCACAGTTTCTTAGTCGACACTTTGAGTTTGAAGTTCACCAAATAAGGGATCAGTGATGATTTTTAACTGACACTCAACAAAAATTATAATGTCAGTGAAAGTGCTTCTTGGACGCCACATGCAATATATCTGAACTGTTCTTTCAGTTTGTTTGGCAGCTTTGTGATTATGGTTTTGGTTGACAAATTGAGCTCATTTAGCCGTGGTAGTTGAGTTGTTTTTGTCGTTTGATGAGCAGGTCTGATATTTCATTTTGCTTTTAAAGAAAAATATACCAGTAAACTGTGATCTCTGTCAAATTTTGGTGGTGAAGGTCTGCTGCATTGATCGCAGGTTGGATGTTTGGAGTGCTTTCTTTGGTTTGTGTACTTTCCATTATGTTAAGAGTGGTTGCAGTTTGCATGACTTTTGGTTTGGGTTGGAGTTGTAGTCTTTGTCAGTCTTTGACATGCAAAAGCTTTGCTTTGATCCATAGTTCATTCTTTTCTTTTTTCAGAATCAGATAGAACCTTGAGCAAACTCCTTTTCACCGTGCAGGTGGCGAGGGGGGTGAGGATCATGCGCATACTGTATGTTAATGTCAGGTGTCAGCCTTGTCTAGACACCTAGGTGGTCAGGACTCTTCAGCTGGTTCAAACGGTAAACAAAACCGTTTTTATTTTTATGTTGTTTTTGTTTACAGAATCCCGTATTTACGCCCGCACACATTTCACTAAAATAAAAAAACTAAATGTTATAATTATTGTAAAAGCCATTATGTCCCCATTCTCACCACAAAAGGAACACAGTTTGAAGCAAAATACAATATAACTTATAAAAACAACCAAAGTGCAGCATACTTTGAAAAAAGTTCTTACATCAGCATGTTTGTGCGATTAAAAGTTAGAAACAATAGCACCCTAACAGAAATAAAACGTTGGATATTAAGCATAGCTGTTTAATGTTACTTAAAAGTAAACTTTTAAAAACGGGTTTTTATTTACAGACAGATTAAAATCACTTCAGATCTATGTTGGGACATGATCCCTCTGAAGAGGCTTCAAACAACAGATTTCTTGACCCCTAGCTTTAGCAACGTGAGCCCACATGCATATTCATCAGCTAAGCGAGTTAAGTAGTCTGAGAAGGCAGACACTGCATCACTACAGCCATGCCAAAACAATGCATGTATCTAGGAGTTACCATTGATGGTAAACTTGAATGGAAATCGCATATAAGTATATATATATATATAAGTAACGCCGACTGTAACAAGTGAATTTCTCCTTTGTGAGATCAATAAAGGTTTATCTTATCTTATCTTAAAAAACAAAATTAGAAAAAAACATTGCTGTAGTTGGCAAATTGAAAACTGTACTCGATAAAAAATCTCTTCTATTACTGTATAACTCATACTTCCTTACCCAAATGATGGCCTGGAAATATGGGGAAAAATAATAAATCCAATACTCATCCTATTTTCGTACTCCAAAATAAGCAATAAGAATTATCACTAAAGCAGATTTCTATGCACCAACGAACCCTATCTTTGTAGAGCTGAGCCTACTGAAAATCCATGATCTTGTTGATCTAAATACATTAGTAATAGTGTACAAAGCATAATCTTCTCCCCCCTCCCATCCAGGAGCTTTTTGAACACAGGAAAAGTCAGTATAACCTCCGAGGAACTGCTATTTTCAAAAAAGCTAAAAAGAATAAAAAGAGTGGATGTATTTCTGTAAGAGGTGTTAATCTGTGGAAGATCAGTTAAAACTGTCCCAAACAGTCAAAGCTTTCAAAAAGTTGTTTAAAGCTGCTAAAATTCAAGAATATATCAGCTTAGGATGAATAAAGTAAGAAAAAATAAATCAAAAATAATAATGACATGATTTAGTTTCAACTAAATTAAAAATGTATGTATACATATTTGTTGGAATACAGAAATTTATGTTACTAACTCCAGATACATGCTTATTTCTCTTCTGTTTGACACTTGATATTGTTCATTATTAATGTTTGTGTTTTGTTTTTCTCTGGTGGAAGTCTGGGTAAACTGGGTTAGACGTAATAAGTTTTCACTTCAGCCTAAACCCTTTCGGTCGTGTTGTACACAAAGAATTGGAAATGTTTTTACATTTAAAGGAATGAACTACTACTACTGCATTAGCTCAAAGACACCCAAGTCAGACACAAAAACACTGCTCTATCTGTAACGTTAATTCAGTGTTTGTTTTCCTATGGAAAACGGTAAACAAAACCGTTTTATTTTTATGTTGTTTTGTTTACAGAATCCCGTATTTACGCCCGCACACATTTCTCTAAAATAAAATAATGAAAACAACAAAATATATTATTATCACTATTCTTATTAGTATTGTATTATTCCACTAAAGAAACATTACAGAAGTAAAGCTTACAAACTAACAATCAAAATGACTTTGGAATAGCCAAAACTAGTATAACTAAGTTAAGACTAATAAAAATGAAACATTGCAGCTTAGCTCTTAAAGCATAGCTGTTTAATGTTACTTAAAAGTAAACTTTTAAAAACAGTTTGTCACACACAACATCGTCAACCAATTGTCGTTACAGCTATTGGGTCACATGCTTTATCATCAGGGGAAGGGTGAGAGGAGGGGGTCTGCTGTGGTGTGAACCGGTTGCCCATACACCTGCATGCAGGTGCCCCATGCACCTGTAGTGGCGCCATTGTGTCTAGACACCACGTGGGTTAGGGAGGTGTGATTGTTTACACATAATTAGCATAACAAAGAAAAAAATAGCATAACAAAAAAAGCAGCCCCATAATTACTGTTATGCAATATATCTGAACTGTTCTTTCAGTTTGTTTGGCAGCTTTGTGATTATGGTTTTGGTTGACAAATTGAGCTCATTTAGCCGTGGTAGTTGAGTTGTTTTTGTCGTTTGATGAGCAGGTCTGATATTTCATTTTGCTTTTAAAGAAAAATATACCAGTAAACTGTGATCTCTGTCAAATTTTGGTGGTGAAGGTCTGCTGCATTGATCGCAGGTTGGATGTTTGGAGTGCTTTCTTTGGTTTGTGTACTTTCCATTATGTTAAGAGTGGTTGCAGTTTGCATGACTTTTGGTTTGGGTTGGAGTTGTAGTCTTTGTCAGTCTTTGACATGCAAAAGCTTTGCTTTGATCCATAGTTCATTCTTTTCTTTTTTCAGAATCAGATAGAACCTTGAGCAAACTCCTTTTCACCGTGCAGGTGGCGAGGGGGGTGAGGATCATGCGCATACTGTATGTTAATGTCAGGTGTCAGCCTTGTCTAGACACCTAGGTGGTCAGGACTCTTCAGCTGGTTCAAACGGTAAACAAAAACGATTTATTTTTATGTTGTTTTGTTTACAGAATCCCGTATTTACGCCCGCACACATTTCACTAAAATAAAATAATAGATAGTATAGCTCTTAAAGCATAGCTGTCTACTATGATGTCACAGTGGGTGTGAGATCTTAATATGGAATGCAGCAGGGGAGGGCAGGTGAGAGGGGAGAGGGGTCTACAGAGGTGTGAACCGGTTTGCCCATGCACCTGTAGTGGCGCCATTGTGTCTAGACACCATGGGGGTTAGGGAGGTGTGATTGTTTACACATAATTAGCATAACAAAGAAAAAATTAGCATAACAAAAAAAGCAGCCCCATAATTACTACTAATACGCTTTAATTTTTTTAATTATTATTTTCGCAATTACATACCAATTGTATTTACTTTTGTTGCACCTTAAATATATATTGTTTATATTTATATTGAAATTATTTGTGGGTTAATTTTATTTTACTTTTTAATATTATTTTTCTTCCCTTTTTTTTTATTTTTTATTTTTATTTTATTTTAATTATTATTTATTTATTCTCTTAACTCCTTTTTTTGTGTTTGTTTTAGTTTGGTTTTTGTACATATAAAAAAATGAAAAATTTGTATACAAATATGTTTGTTAGTGTTATCCAAGTGCTTTGACTTTTTTGTTGTTGTATGCATACCAATAAATATATGAAACAGAAGAATGAAATACTTGTGACAGTAAGAGCGTAGTATTGTGACAACTCCCAAAGACAGGCTAAAAAAGTAAAAATACAAATGCTGCTCCCATTGAACTGGCGCCCCCTACTGCTTGTTGCAACACAAAGGGGTATTACAGTTTTTCTCCATTGGTTTCGCTCATTTCTTGAAACAGAAATGACATTCTTAAAACTCTAAGGTTATTTGGCAAAACTTGGTGCTTTTGCCAAAATAAGGTGGCTGTTTCGGCACAACACCATGGTTCAACCTGCAAAAGCTCATACCTCTCCCAAAACAGTTCACTTCATGTGTCAAAAAACTAAATTTCCTTCTCATTTAAACAGTCAGTGCCCCCAAAATGCTTTGTCGCTTTGGCATTGTGTCAGCACAGCAAGTCTTAATGTTTAGATGTTTTGTCACTATGGCAGAGGACCACGTCCACCTTTCAGTCTGAGCAAAGTCCTTCATTGACAAAGGTTACTGTCACTTTGTGTTGTTGTTTAGCTAACAGAATACAATTGTGTATAAAACTGGGGGAAAAAAACATCAACATAGAAATAGGACTTGAGGGTAAGAGTGGCCTCCGAGGTTTGACATCAGACTGCATTGCACTCATACTGCCATCATCATTCACACAAATGAAGTCACTTCCATACATCAGAGTAAAAAGAATATTTAGCATAACATACTGTAACATAACACACAAACAAAAAACGTATTATTATATGCAGTGCTGTAAAGTTTCACAACTCACAAGCTATTGTCTCTTTATACTGTAGACCTTTTGTAAAGCACTTTGCTCAACAACAGTAGTTTTTTTAACATGCAATATAAATAAATTTGATTTGATTTGAATTCTTCACTGGTCGCTGTCCTCACTCTCCCTCTCCCGGCCAACGTCCTCGCCCTCCTGGTCATCCACGCTGCTGTCTGTCTGGCCAAAGATTCTCGTCCACATCACAGAGCCTCCTCCTTTGTTTGTCCAGTTCTAGTTTCACCTGACTGTTAATTGCTGTAATAAATTTATCAAATGTTCCAAGGGATTCATATATGGTATTCATGGTATTGTGTTCTTGGCTAATTTTGACAATTGAACAAACTATTGTGCATGTGACGACTTATACAATGAAATGACACTGACACGTTTTGGAGCGAAAAACCATTAGACTGAGAATCAACAATCAGTTTACATCAACAAGATCTATTCACTTGGAAATTGTGCTACATGTACTTAATCAATGGCAAAGATGTACTGAGGTGTTAAGACATTGACATATGACATTTGAAATTTGATGAAATTAATGAGAAATTCAATTCTGTCGTAAACAATTGCGGAGATTTGTCCATGTTGTTTTGAGAATGTAATTTCTGTTTGAAGAAATGAGCCAAACCAAAGGAGGCATTAAAGCCACACTGCTGAACTTTCTCAGGTCATATGTTGTCATGTTACCAAAGCTACTGAGCTACTAAAGTGCACTTAACACTTAAGCAAGACTCTAGCAATGACACTTCTGCAGTGGAGATGAAATGACTGACCCGCGGTTGGTAGACAACCCACAGCAACGTCTCTATGGAAACGAGCCAGTGATGTCACGCTTTCTGCCAAGCCACAAGTAGGAGAGGTTAGCCCACAGGAAAAGGTTTAATAAAAACACTGTGATGAAATAAATGCTTGTAACTTTCCTGGTACTTACATAGACTGCAGATTAGATGTTTGTGTATTGAAACAGGTCTGCAAGAATACATTTACACCACGGCCACTCAATAAGTCAGTGAGACGGAACATCCAGTTTGAGAAGACTGTGGGAAAAATAAAACAGATACAATGTTCTTTTCAAGTGTATTTTTATTATTTAGCCAAATTTAGCAAAAAATGAATGTAAATAAAAAAAAGGCTACTAGGGCAGAACTTGGATGTAGTCTTAGATGTAGAAATGTATGAAGAATGTGGATAGCAATGTACACAGTTCATTGCTCAAGTACCTCAAGTATTTGAAATGACTTGCACATCTTTCACTGCCCTTTAAACATTTCATTTCTTTCAAGATAATCATTTAAATTTTAAATACAATTTTATACTGCTCTTTAGTCAGCAAATATTGCCCTCTGTAGCATTTTTTCTTTACTCAACATTGATTTATTTGTATTTTTTTAAGTAAAAACTGCACACTTAAGGAAATTACAGGGGTGTGCAACAAAGTTGCTACAAAGTGCTACAAGGGCGAAATTGGCACTTTTTGCATGAAAAATCCAACTTCTGTCCTTGATTTCTCGGCATGATTTAAGCGGAGAACTGTTTCTCCATAGTTCTGTATGGGAACGAAATCCCTTAGCTGAATTTTGGCTTCAGCCTATGGCCTATACCTGCAACATTCTTCAACAGTCCAAGAACACACCAGACAGGTCCGGGATAAAGTTATTGAGAAGTATAAAGCTGGGTTAGGTTATAAAAAGATTTCAGAAGCTTTGAAAATCTCTCAGTGTACAGTTAAATGGATGAACTGCAGAGAGCTATAGCTCAGGTGGGGGAAACTGTCCACAAGACAACTATTAGTCATACACTGCACAAATATGGCCTTTATGACAGAGTGGCATTTTTAAAAGAAAACCATAAGAAGTCCAATTTTCTGTTTGCCAGAAGTCACCTTACGCCTGTAAGAAAGAAAGAAAGAAAGAAAGAAAGAAAGAAAGAAAGAAAGAAAGAAAGAAAGAAAGAAAGAAAGAAAGAAAGAAAGAAAGAAAGAAAGAAAGAAAGAAAGAAAGAAAGAAAGAAAGAAAGAAAGAAAGAAAGAAAGAAAGAAAGAAAGAAAGAAAGAAAGAAAGAAACCAATCATCAATGGGGAGGCAGCTGGGGTGGCAAGACCTTTACTAGCACCCCCTCTAGGTCTGATGCTGTGTCACATTTTGGATGCCTGGCTGAGTATTATTATTTCCCTGAGTGAAAAGAAGCAAATCAGAGGAATTTGCGTCTATCAAAGCGGTTTGTTTGCAGATTAGTCTAATTAAGACAACATTCACAGCACAACACTGGATTAATTATTGTATGAAAGAAACTTTATTCTTATACATATTTACAACAGAACAATGTCTGTTTTCATAAAGCTCAGTGTAGGCCAGCATTGTCTCGCTAAATACAACGCACTGTAAATGGAAAAGTCTGACAGAATCTTTGTGTTATGGACTTTCACAACCCGCACGCAGAAGACACACTTAAAACACAAACTTCTATGTGACTGTGACTCTCTCTTCACCATCTCCCTGTGAATGACTGACGCAGCTGGAGCTGGGCCCCGCACGCTGGTCAGACAAACCTCTCCGAGATACGCATTTCTCACTTTTACAGGACTACTAGACAAAACCAGAGGGATGTTCTCAACAGATCAGTCTTATGAATACACATCGCCCCAACACAGCTGAGTATTAACTTTTATAAAAAGCACACCAGGCTTGACATGTATCACTGATCGCTACCCACAACTGAAGTTACTGTGGTGAACCTTCATATCAGGTGTAAAGTTCTGTTCACAAGTGTCTCATCTACAGTCAGGACCTGTACATGTGAACAGTTACCAAACCATAATGTGACATTTAAGGAAATGTTCACAATCAAAACAGCAACTGGAGGTTTGTAGACCAAATGTGAAAATAACTGTCAGTTAATCATAGTATTATGAACTGTCTAAGATGTATGTATGAAATCAAAATGTTTATGTAAATGTAGTTTTTCAAATGTACTGTTTATCAAATAAATAATCTGGCAGAAAATGCATGAGGATTAAACAGTCATGGGGCTAATTTCTGCACCGCTGCACATGAGCGATTTTTAAAGCGCTGTTTATTCATGTTAAAAACATAAATCTATTATTCAAATCATTGTCCAACAACATGTGCATGTCCCCTCACTAATAAACGGTCCATTTGATTTCAATGAAAGATTGCATCGTGAATGTTTGCAAAACCACAAAAGCTGAAGACCTGCTGTAACCCTGCAGCTTCTTTAAGCTCTGAAATCTTGTGGTGTTAGTTTGTTCTCTCAGTTCTCTCCGATATCGCTCAGTTGAGCAGCAGGCGAGCGCAGTGCCACTCCCACAACAGTCCTCTGGGTGTGTCTTCTGCACGTGTCTCTTCTCAGATGATCTCCAGCACATCACAGGGAACGTAGCCTCTCTTTTTGCCACATGCCACTCGGATGAAGCCGCTGTGCTCCTGCTCACTGCTCACACAGATCTGCAGGCACAAGACTGAGGGTTAGCACAGGCCAAAACCTGGAGCAGTAGAAGTTCAAAAATTAATTTAAAAAAATCTTGATTAAGCCGCTTTGAAGTGTAACAGGTTCTCTTTTGCCAATGAGACAAATCAAAATATGATGATTGATAAAGTAATTACAATAGGATAAAGTAAAATCATAAACGGGTACGTTGTGTGTTTCTATTTTCCTTGTTCTGTGTACTTGTAATATGTTCCTTTGTGCTATTGTGATATGACATTTTTTATTGTAATGATTTCAGAGGGTGGGCGCTCATGAGCTTTTTGCTTCCGCCCACTCCTTTTGAGCAGAGGGTTAATTGCTCAAATAAACAAATAAAATAAACTAAAATAAACTAAGAATGCTACTCGAGAGCCTGTGAGTACCTGAGTGACTGTTCAAGCGTACAAGCCTGATTTACGCTACAGTAGTGACACAAATGATGAGAAATAAAACCTGAAATAATGTAAATCATAATATTTCCAGAAAAAAATGCCTTAAGAAAATATATAGGCAAAGACTGGATCTATTTCATATGGCAGCACAAACAACAAATTCCTGATACTTCATAATAATAACACTCTGCGCCCCATTCATATATCAGTTTCCATTGTTTAAATTGTGAACAAAAGTGATTTATCTGTGTATATAATCTTGATAAATTTACTCACAGACCAAAAGCATTCTCTGAGTATCACTGAAAGGACTCTAGTAACATGACAAACTTTCCATAAACCAGTCATGTAAAAGTGGACATTCCCCAAGGACCAGACTACTGCAAACAGAGAGGCAGGGGTCATCATATCCATGTGTTCGGACGGAGGAGGACTCTGTGTCCTAACATGCCCCAGGACACAGTGTGGGAAATAAGGAATTTGGCCCCAGTACAGCCAACAGAACAGAATGACAAACTTTGAATCTTCAATTAAGTCTGCAGCCACAAAAAGGCTAGCATAGCAAACAGATGTGTTACTTTGGGATCAACATACGAAATGGGAAGCTCATATTTACATCGTGGCATAAAGCAGATCATGTGTGGGTTTATTGAGTACCTGTCCTTCCTTCAGAGTGATCTGGCCTTGTTCTCTGCAGCCGATGAACGTCCTGCTACATCGGAACACCTGGTCCTCCGCATGTACCTGATGAGCAAAGGCTGCTGGGAAATAGCCAATCCTGTCCTCGATTACCCCCTGAGAGACAGACACACCGTCAGAAAGAACAGTGAGGGTGAGTATCATTAAATCATTTACAGTTTTTTATTACACTACTTTATCTATAGTGCAAGCAGGGTAAAACAAAGATGGATGGATGGATGGATGGATGGATGGATGGATGGATGGATGGATGTCCCTGAAGTAAGTTCAAACCAGATCCCTACAATCCACCAAAAACAACCTCCAAACTCCACCTCTGACTTTGGACAGCTGCATGTTAAGAAAGATACGTCCAGGCCTAAGTTGTAATGAAGTGAGTAGAACATGCCAGGAGAGGGCGCAAGGGAGCTACATGTGTCTAAATGTGCTACTATTATGAATGTGCTTGTATGAGCCTAAAACACTGATAGTGACCATCAGCTAAACTGTTGGCAATTTGACAAATGAAATTTTAGAATGGATTAAATACATTACAATACTGTTGTATTTTTGTTCAGGAAAAGGACCAATGCTTTTGATGAGGAACATAACACAGTTGAAAGATTTTGCATAATATAGTGTGTATTATGTCATGATGATGCTTTTACATTTCTGTGCTTTTAACACTATGCTTTTGCCAGAGGTGGTCAGTAATGAAGAAAGTACATTTACTTAAGTACTGTACTTGAGGTTTTTGAGAATCTGTACTTTACTTGAGTTGAATAATACTTTCTACACCGATGTAAAAACTTAATTTGGCCATGTGTTCTGTTCAATTTAAAAGGATAATAATGCACACTCAGTGGACAGTAGGTGGCGCTGTGCTGATGTCCTGTCAATACTACTGACTCACGACAAGGATCCCGTCATGATGCCGGACAGGAGGGGAAATCAGAAGCAAGGTTTGTGTTTTTGAAGCTGCAGAGTTGTTTTTCCGAACACTTGTTTAAGCTGATTTGTATTTTGTAATGGCAGCTTCTTTGTAAAGCGCTTTTCACATGACACAGGTCACCCAAAAGAGTAGGGGATTTGTTCTTCATTCACTCCACACACGGTGGTGGTAAGCTACGTGGTTTCCTCTGGGGTAGACGGACAGAGGACCGACTGCACACATCCGCGCCAACGGTCCCTCTGACCACCAACATTCTTTACCCATCATTCATCTTGGCCTATTGCACATCTTTTAGTAGTAGGGGAAACCGGAGTGCCGGATCAAACCTGACCTTCTTGCTGTAAAGTGCAAGCGCTGATTGGTTAAATCCACCTGTCACTCACACAGACCATGACGGATGGTGACCAATAGGAGAAGTAAAAGTAGAGCAGTGAATCACAATATCACAATCCCTCCATATTTGGATATCATAATTTGATATATTGATTTCACTTTATATTGTGACATTGCTGACCTCCATGACTAAACATTTCTAAAATGTCCGCTTTATACTCACTTTCCACCAGTCGTCGTTTGAGTCGTCAGCCAAGAGAATTCGGTCCCCTGCTCTGGAAGACATAAACCAGACTTATATACTTTCGAGCTTACATCAAGTGTAACACTGACACTGGAAACCAAGGGTATTGTTTGTGGGGCAGTAACCTCAGACGTAACTGTGAATAGTTTTACAAATACATTTTCAGGTGTTACAAATCAAACAAAACGCAGATGTGAGGCAGTTTAAACGTTTCCTCACATTTTGGAATATTAATAACTGAATTTATAATATCCACAATGATTGCAAATAAGTTTTAAAAGAAAAATGTTATCATGAAAAATGATCAGTAGAAAACTAATCACACAAAGCCAGAGAAATGGCTTTATTTATTTCTGAATTACTCAACGCTAAGTGAACCTATGTCCAAGCTTAATTCATTCCTGACTGGAGCAGAGCTGTGACAGCTCATATTTAAGAAATCTCCTGTTGCCTTTGTATAATAGAGCTCTGTGGCCTTCTCATGTATTTCTGAATGGCCCCCTGCCTCGGAGCCCAGATTGACTGATATTAATAGAATGTCACATTTAGGTGCTGTTAATGAGGCCACTCCAGAGAATGAGTCTACGAGGACCCCAGCCTAAAACAGAGAAGATAATTAGATCCTTTTGTATTCTTGTTACGCAGAAGAAAACTTCCTGTGCTTGCAATGACCATGTAAGTACATTATTGAAAACACGAAGGCCTTGTAAAAACTGATGCATCACACAATTAAATAATCACAAATATAATGTCCACTGCAAGCAATTAAGTTACAGAGTGTTCATGGAGTATTACTATGTATAAAATCTAACAGCCCAGTGAACATAGATTTCAGATCATGTTCACTGATTCTTGTATAAGTTTGACAGTTCATATTTAAGTCTCTAAATGCTAATGCTTCTGAATGTGTTTAAAATATGCACTGTCAACAACATTTTGAGTTTGAATAAATCGCAAATCTAATTGGAATACTTGGCTGACCCTCATTTACAAGAGGACTTGATTACTTGCTGCAATTATAGTTTTGAAAAGACCATAAAAAAAGACAGGATGGACTGTGCAGATAGGGCGTAAGTGTGAGGACTGACTGGACTTCGAGGTCGTGGCTCTCCTGGGCGGTGTAACTGTACAAGGCCACATAGGTGTCCAGCTTCAAGATGTCCTGGTGAAGGTGACTGGGCTCCAGCTAAACAGAAAAAAAGAAAAACACAAACAAGAATAGTAGTAAGTGTGTGCATGTAAAAAACATTGTCAGGAATGTAATGGTATTGGTGGTTTTCTGGGATTTGTAGCTGGCAGAAACAAACAGTAAATCCGTGACATGTAGTTTAAGATTACAACATTGTTTTGGAGTAAATAAATAAACTAAGAGTATCACATAAGTTAAGAGGCCTTGTTTACCGCCACAAGTTTATGTCCAATCTGCTTTGTGTGCAGCGACAACACAAGTGGGAACAGTGGGAACGCTCTATTCACACTTTTTCCAGTTCGTGGGTGTGGAGGAAGTTACAGAGAGGTGTTGAAACAATTAAAAGTGAGGCACAGGATGATGCATTTTGTGTTTTCCGAAATTAAATCATCAGTAAAAAAAAAAAAAAAAGGACAAACTGAGAGGGGTAATGAAGAAAAATTGTTCCCGGTTTGTTGTGGCTCCATGGTGTTTTTGACAAATGAGCGGAGCTAAGGCCTAAGTGCCTCTGAGGCCTCCAGCTCGCCACAACAAGAGGTGCCATCCATTACAGCTGACGAATAGGTCATGAGCACCTATTCATGAGCAGCAGCGGGAGAGGAGGCCAAGATTTTTACTCTATTTGGCAAATTTGTTTAGGTTCGTGATAGAGGGGCAGTGGATTAAGCGTGCACCTGGTAATCAGAGGGACGAACCTGTTGTTGTGGCTCAGGGAAAGACACAACATATACCATATTTGCTGAACTATAAGTCGCACCAGCCAAAAAATGCAAAATGAAGAAGAAAAAAAACACTTATAAGTCGCTCTGGAGTATAAGTCGCACCAGCCATGGCACGGAGGCGCAACTGCACCGTTGACAAGCCTCTCTCGGCAGCACGTTGTTCAAGCACCCATTTGTGAACTCGTTCCTCTGGCTGTAGCCATCTAGCTTTTAGCCCGCGATTAGCTTTTTTTGTTTTCTTCATTGCAGGAGGGGTAACCGCCACTTTTCGCCAGTCCCTCCCAAGTTTCTCGCTCACGCCACAATTTCTTTCTGCTGCTCGATTACCGTTCTTTAAATCTTCAGTGGTACATGAGCAGCAGATACTGGCACACAAGCCTAGAGCGCTCTCTAGCAGCTGTCAGTGTGAAAATAACAAACATTGTGGGATATTTTGATGTATAAGTCGCACCTGAGTATAAGTCGCACCCCAATCCAAACTATGAAAAAAAGTGTGACTTGTAGTCCGGAAAATACGATAGCCAAGTCCTACGAGTCGTTTCCTTTTCTAGATCTTGGGCTCGTGAGTACCTAGTTCAAGATTTTGGACGATTCTACAAGTTGATGGGGAGACCATGTCATTATATGTTGAGATTGTGCACTGCCACACAGCTGAACTTACTGTATAAAGAATTACAGCATCCTGTAAATCCATTGCCAATGACGAAACAAACTGTCACCTAAAGCTGCTGCTGAAATGACCTCACACTCCACAAACCCAATGATCAGCCGCAACATGAGCCAGTCTCACCCCATCCGTCTGTGGGAGTGCAGCTCTGATGTGACCAGATGGCGGTGTGTTCCTGTCTCTATTGGAATAGCTGCTCCTGCTGGAGAGACAGGGCCATCTTGGAGCATTTGTCTTTGCTCATTGCCCCGCCAAGCCTCCATCTGCGCGCTCCCACCATTCACGGTTAATGGAGCCATCGTGCTGACAGACAAACTGCCCACTTCAAGCTGCGCTCCGCTGCGACAGGGGCTCCCTAAAAGTTCGGATGAATCAAATGTCACGGCTACTACCTGTTCCTTTTCCTAGCTATGTCCAATCCAGACACTAACCTCTATCATTTTGACCATTCAACTCATATTTATTCTCAAAATCAGCACCAATACTGCAAAGATCATCAGAGTGACATGACAAGCTCCTGGTAAACCACGCATCCGAAATGCCGAGAATTTAGAGAGTCCCCTTCATTCCAACCTGGTCCCTGGCTCTACGAAGAGGAGCATCGCGGCCTTGTATGGTTATTTGAAGATTTTTGTGTTTATACAACTGCATCAATGGTCTTTTTCCACAAGTGACAAACTGTTAAAACAAAATAGCTGTGTGTACGTATTGATAGTGAATCTCCCTCTACAAAGGAAGCCACCCAAGAAGTTGAACGGTCCAAATAATTATGTTTTTGTTAGTGTAAAACAGGGCGTGTCACTGTAATCTTTTCCTCTCAGTATTTCTTCATTATAGTTGGCCAGTCTCTGGACATTACAAACTCGTGGGTCAAGGCCACACCATCTCAGTCGGCCTGGATATAATCTATAACAGGAAAGGGCTGTTTCCATCCAAGTCTTGGAAAAAGTTCACCACATGGATGTGCAGGGGGCTGTGGTGGACACAGAGCAAACTGGCTGTGGGTCAGTTCCCAGACCACTCATAGATTTGTGGAGATTATTCACAGTGACTGGCAGTGGAAGAGCAAACAAAAGCTATTCATAATTAGAAATGTTGTTTTTTGTTATATCTGTGTATTTAGCAGGGACAGTTGATGAATACACGTGAGGCGCCACACTGGATTGTAAATATTGACTAAATTGCATCTGCCCTAACCCGAACCCTTTGGATTTGTGGGCGAACTCTAATCCTTTATGAAAAACATGCCCGGCCATTAAGACTTGTGGGGAAAAATGAAATGAACAACCTGGAAATTATCTCCTTTGTGATTTATTTTCTCTGGAAGTTATAATGTAGATGTATAGCCTGGCCAGACAGACCTTTCTGTCCATCCTTTCTGCATGAAAGAAAGTGGGTCTGGACATACACGGACGGTTTCTGATTGGCGGCTGTGGCTTTAGCTGAACAGTCGCACAGAATTCATGATTAAACGTCACTCATTGCGCCGTGCTGTTGTAGTCCACACTCAAAGAAGTTTAAAACAAACCGGAGACAAAGGCTGCACTGGCTGAAATATTTGCCTCAGCCCTGTCTGCAGCTACTCGCTGATACGAGTCAGCATCAATGCAGAATGAGCAGGTGAGCGTTACACCAGAGAGACTAACACAGTTGGACTACAGCACTCTGCTTGTTGCACTGCTGTCTGTTTGCTGATTGGTTTAATTCAGTGACAATCTGTGAGTGTTTGGCCCTCCCTATAAAAAGGCTCCAAGGGTTTGATTCCCACCTGGACGGCGCCTTTCTGTGTAGAGTTTGCATGTTCTCCTCGTGTCTGCGTTTCCCCTACCATTAAAAACATGTACAATAGGTTAGTCCTATCGTCTGGATATGGGTCCCCGAGCATCAGCCTACGCTGGCGGCTCACTGCTCCTACGGGTCGCCCCAGTTGCTTTGTGGATGGGTCAAATCCAGAGAACGAATTTCCCTACGGGAATGAATAAAGTATAACTAACCTTAACCAAGTGCTGCATGTCCAGACCACATCTCTGAGCAGAATAGACAGGGGCTAATATAAATTAGCCTCTGTCCTCTACACTACTTTGACCACTACAGTAAGGGCCTTTTTTGCTCACCATTGAATCGTCAGGTGTTCTCTCTGGTGAGTGGTAGTGCTCCATGCCATTCTCCAGAACTGTGAAAACTGAAACATGGAAATATAAATAAACTGTCAATTTAAATGAATGCACTGATAACCGCACAAGGTTAATACTCATTTTGCCTTGAAGGGCAACCGTAACTAAACGTCACAGATCAAATGAAATAGACTAATTTGATGAATGAAGCCTGACACCTTGAGGCTCTTGCTTTCTTTTACTAATATCAGGTGGCTTTCAGCTTTTGTCCTGCATGTTTTCCTTCCGCGGATGTTGGAACAGCATCCTCGCTTTGGATTGCCAACAGCATTTAATTTGCAGCCGCTACATACCAGACTGACATTTTGTATAATGTGGAAAACAAACACGCTTCACTTTCTCTGGTCTCTCACCGTCGTCGCTGTGTTTCCTGGACAGCTCCTGCTTACTGCTGTGTGCCACCACCTCTTCTGGAACTTTGTCCAAGTCACTCAGCTGCACAGACAGATGCATCGATTACGCAACGTTATCTTAATCACTGCCTGCCTCCCTTAATTGAACAAACATGCCGTTTTTTGTTTTGGATGAACACTTGGAAACTATTACCATAACCCCTGTTGGGCTCATTGTTTGTGAGCGGCTGCATTGGCCCATTCATTAACAGCTGCACGGGACATGTCTACATGGCCCAAGTCTTTCAGGCCCAGATTCTATCCAGGCGTAAACAATCTGATCTAATGTAAAAGTGTGCGTGTTTAGCTAACATAATGTTCATTCAATCTAGTGTAGGAGAGTGTGCGCTATCTTGGAGCCGTAGAGGCCGTTCGAAACTCGGAAGAGACTGCCTTTATTGGCAGTGTTTATGGCTCTGTGGTGGTTTTATCCGCCCAGACAATCAACAGCATGACAAATCTGTCTGATAACTCACTCTCCTAGCTCTTGTTTTTTGTTATGTACTTTCCAAAAAGGACATATCCATGCTTCAGCTGAGTCTGGATATGTAAATCAGGTTTATGTTTGCCAGCAATAAACAAACATAAAACATAGAACCTTGCAATAATAATCACACCTCTTACATTTATCACGGAAATATATAAACTATATATATAATGTACTATAGAAATATGAGAAAGGTGCATTGTATGACGCTTTCTGGTTTAAGTTTTAGCTTAACCTCTTAACTCCCACTTGGCTTTACCCAAATCTAAAAGCTTCTTGAATAAAAGTGTCAAAATAGCAACAAAAATTAGACAAAAACGAGGAGGAAAAAGTGTTGAAAATGGGACAAAAAATAGCTGAAAATTTGATGAAAATCTGCCGAAAAAGTGACGACATCGTGGCAACAATGTGAAGAAAAAGATGCTTCTAGATCTGTTTTACTGTAGCATCATGAATTGCAAATGTAATGTACATGAACAAGGGGTCGGCACTTATAAGCTTTTGCTTCAGTCGACTCCCTTTGAGCTTCCATTAACTGTATGATTGTGAAACTCTGGAGAAAGAGAAAATGTTAATTGCTCAAATAAAACTACACAAAAAAAAAAAACTAGTTTTGTAGGTCTTAGCTTTCAAATGAGGCCTATAGGCTGTAACCCAGACATGTCAAGCTGGCAGCCCGCGGGCAAATCGGCCAGTGAGATGATTTCATCCGGCCCCTGATTTGCAGAGCACAAATGAGTCTCTAGTCTAGCCCATCCCTGTGTGGAGTTATGATTTTAGGAAATAACCAGTGTGCTCATTCCAGCCACTAGGGGGCAACTTAGATTTAAGTCTGCCCCAGGGTGGCTGTGGCTACAAGAGCAGCACAGAGAGTGCGGAGTGAATGAATAATGACTACAGTACTTTCAGACATTTGTGACACAGGGTCGTAAAGTGCAATACAAGTGTATGCTGTTATTATTCATTACAGTCCTGTCGGGCTTTTATTTTAAAATCACAGCTCATTATTATTCATCTACTGGAAAAATGTTTTCTCAGTAGTATTTTCATGTCAACATTACATGCGGCCCACGACCCGCTGAAGAAGCTGGACTTCGGCCCACAATCCAAATGAGTTCGACACCCCTGCTGTAACCTTTTAGATTTAGGTAAAGCTGAACTTGCAAGAGGTTAAGACTTGACGCTGTAACGCTTTTGCACTGTTTAATATTCACATGCTGCACAGTACACAACCTGTTCGTACCGAGTTGCGCTGCGGTGACTCGGAACCGCTCGGCCTCTTGGCCTTCTGAGCCAGAGACGTGCCGAACCTCAGCGCCTCGTACACGGGGTCCACCTTATTCCCACAGGCTTCACCAGAGAGCATGGCAGACAGAGCAGACGGGTTTAAAGACACCTAGCTAACATGAATAAAGAACAGTATTACATTGTTTTTATGGGTTTTGGAAGAAATCTGTAATCTGAGATGAACTGATTTACGTCTTTGTTTTTTATCCTCCTTTCATAGGCCACACTTTCTGAAATATTACCAATCATTACATCGCATGCATATTTCTGTCACAGTGTTGTTCAGGCGCTCTTACCGATGGGCATGACCTCTTTGATGCATCCGTACTGCTCCTGGATCAGTAGTGGAGAGCTGTAGTAACGCCGGAACCCTTTTGGCTGAACAAAGATCAACACAAAAAAGAATCATCGTTAGCTGCAAATTTCAAAACAGAGTATAAGCATTTAGATGATACTACACACTCGTATGCTCGTGCTTTGGTCACTGATCATAATTTATTAACGTAAAGCACGCTCATCAAACTATTTACAGTCCCATTGCTCATTGTTGTCACACTTTGCCGTAATGCCCATAAACCGCTGGAACAGGCTGCGGTAGGTTGACATGTTTCAGTAACTCCGAGCACAATAAAGGAAAGTGAGCGATGGCTAAACAGTCTCCTCTGACATTGTGACGTATTGATTTGGTGGAGTCATTCAGGGTTCAGTTGGTTTCTGCAGTGACGTGGAACGGCCCGGCCCGTCTTTGTGCCCCGGGACAGGCCAGAGGGAGGAGGCTGCAGATCTCATCAGCTCCCGAGAGTGGAAAATGGGGTTGGAAGTTCGCTCATACAAAAAAAGGGAAGTAGCCTCAGAGGAGTGCAGTTGGACAGGGAGCATGGGCATGTTTGCTTGTTTTGGCTTCAGCAGAGGCATTACTGAGTTTCATCATAATGGATGTTTATCATTTAGAACGACCATGAAATCTGCCTTATCAGCTGCTTCACAAGATCCTTCTTTTCAAAACCAGTTAGATAAATTGTATGTAAAATCCTCCTGGTGATTATCACATCTTCTAGCATAAAAAACAAAATGACTAGACTTTCATTTAGCTGTGGCTCCTCAATAGGCCTCAGCAGACCTGGGTAAAGCCGTGTGGAGGATGCCCCGGAAATACCAGTGTCACCAAAACCAGCCACGAGAGTGAAACGCTGGCTTCTTGTTTAAAAGCAAGTTCAGTTGTTTTGTTTGAATGAAACAAGTAATTTAAACTTCAAATGACATAACCAATATTTCTTTAGTTTCAGTTCATTGCAAAAGGGACAATGTGCAAAAAACATGAATAAAGATGCTTTGCACCAGATTTAGCTTGAGCGAGTTTCCATCTGCAGTGCCTGAGCAGGAGAGTTACAATACAAAATGTGCAATATAAAATGTATTTAACCACTCAAATGCAAATATTCATTCGTTCAATCATTCACCCGTTACAACCATCAGTCCACATGGAATCATGCTAAAATTACTACCATAAAACATCTGTAAAGGTCATTTTTACATTCACAGTTATCTATGCTGACACGACTGGTTTTCCAATAGCACTTTTCTTGTATTGCAAGTTAAAGCAATACTAAGCAACTTGTTTACCTTAATAAATCCTTTCCGTAGTCCCTCTGCATTTAATACAAGTGTTAATGGGATGATTGGGGGGTCTTTCATCTCCCCCTGGTGTCTCTGGCCAGAAAACTACAATTGCAACTTTGCTGCCTACAGGTCGGAAGTGCAATACACACTAATGGAATCAAAGAAGGAGAAGCTAACAGGCTAACGGGCAAAGCTAACTGCGGGCTAGCGCCACTTAAACAGTATTTACAGCCAAGTTTGAGTGAAAAAAAATATCTCTAATTATTGGATGTACAATCTCCCTCTCTCCCTTTGTCTTTTCTGTCAGCGTAGTATTTACTCTCACGGACAATTAATGCGCAAATAACGCAACATGCAACGACACCTGCAGTGGCGCTTGTGGCCTCTAGGGGCATGAGTTACTTACTACTGCTTTAAATCCTTCAGTCCTTCTGTACAAAGTTTCAGTCTCTGTGGGAGTTTGTTCCACTCTGTGATGCCTTTGAATGAGGAGGCTGTCTGTGCAAAGCCTGAGCTACATTTAGGCCTTACTCTGCAGTCGTTGCGACTCGTTGACCGGGAGGTCCTGGTTGTCTGTTCAGAACTG
Organism: Gobius niger; assembly: GCF_951799975.1. Taxonomy (NCBI): domain Eukaryota; kingdom Metazoa; phylum Chordata; class Actinopteri; order Gobiiformes; family Gobiidae; genus Gobius; species Gobius niger. The sequence continues at coordinate 9,558,357 of NC_136867.1, forward strand.
AGCTGGACACAGTGTTTTTTTTTTCAGTGGTGGAGGTGCAGTATTTTTAATTTAATAGATTTAAAAAACTTCACATCACACTCTGTCCGGCCACAAAGATGTTTTGTGTGGCTGAATTACTTACCAGTTTTCTGTAAGTAACATCTATGTAAAAAAGACATATCACGGTCTTTTGATGCAGACTTTGAGAGCTCGCTGTGGACCACTGTCTGGATCTATCTGGCCTTTGTGATGTGTTGCAGTCAGCTGGAGATGAAATGCATGCTGGGAGCAGACTGTTTGTTGCCAGGTGAAGCAGATGTATACTCTCTTAACCTTTCCATTAATGAGTTCACCTCTGTAATAGTGACGCCTCTCACTCTGGGAGCTCGAGGGTTGCTTATTTTAGCGCCCACGTCATTTAAAGTGTCAAATAAATTCTTAATAAAGCTGATTAGCGACAGCAGGGCAGTAGCCTCAACACTGGCTTCAGTAACGTAAACACACACTGAACAGGCAGCACGAGGAGTATCCTTTTAGTTGACAGTTCTTTGTTTGGAATAAGGGCACTTGAAGGTCTGATCGTATGCTTTATTCAGGCTTTTAGGAACTATACCACTGTTTTAGAACTTAAAGGAACATTTTGAATTGTTGGTTGTGATCCAAGCTCATTCCTAACTTTCCTGACTTAAACCTGGATGAGTTTGTAATGAGTAATGTAAACCTGCTAGTTTATGATAAATAACAAGGCTTTGTGATTCGATGTCTGCAATTACAACATACTGAAACACAACTGTATTATTTATATATTTAAAACGATTATCTGTAATAACTGCAAGAAATAAGCAAGACATACTTTGCTATGGAGACAATGTGAGTGTTGAAATGATCAGGCTTTAAAAAACACACAGAGGACAGTGTGTGACCAGAGTGTTGTGAGCTCACGGGAAGGAGACAAACTGAACACACACAAATATGTATGGCTGAAACTAAACTACTATCATGGGGACAACATTACATTACCACATTGTGGTATTGGGCACTTTGGTCTAAACTAATCCCACTAGAGCTGGCTGCAAATGACAGAACTTTTGATAAATAAGCAATCTCAGTTTCACAAAGGAGAAATAATAATGGAGTATTGATTGGAAAGAGCAACAATAGGACATAGATAAATGATAAATGGACACTGGCATTAGTAAGACAGGTTGTTTGTCACATAAAGTAGATCTGCCGAAGGTGTTAAGTCAGGCAGCCAAGAATTTGCATCAACTTTTAATTCTTCTGATTGATTGTTTAATCATGCAGATCTATGATACAGTTCCAGCACACACACTGTTGTTTCTGTTGGTGCTGTAAAGATGGTTTTCTATTAAGTCTAACTTTAATTTATATTTATGAGGTAGTAGTGGTAATGCATTTTTATGGTAGTTGATGATGTAGCAACAATGTTTTACACCAGGACAACTGTTGATGGTCACAGGTGAAAGGTCAGTGTGCGGCAGAAGAACCTCACAGGTGAAGAACCTGGGTGTGATCTTTGACTCTGAGCTGGCGTTTATTCCACACATTAAGAATATCACAAAGATAGGTTTTTACCATCTAAAGAACATAGCCAGAGTCCGCCCCATTCTCTCTCGGGCCAACACGGAGACGCTAATGCATGCTTTTATCACCAGTCGTATCCACTACTGTAATGCCCTGCTTTCTGGTCTTCCCAAAAACAGTATCTCAGGTTTACAACTTTTACAAAATTCAGCAGCTCGTGTCCTGACGAAGACCAGGAGGCGGGACCACATTACACCGGTTTTAGAATCGCTGCATTGGCTCCCCGTGTGTTTCAGGATCGATTTTAAAGTTCTTTTAATGGTTTTTAAATGTCTTAATGGTCTTGGTCCTTCTTATCTTTCAGAACTGCTTTTACCTTATGAACCTTCACGGCCCCTTCGCTCCTCCGGCAGAGTCTCCTAGTTATTCCTAAAGTCAACAAAAAGACTCATGGTGAGGCGTCTTACCAATATTACGGCCGTCGCCTCTGGAACGACCTGAGGAGGAGCTCAGGGCTGCAGAGAACGAAAATGTTTTTAAGAGCAGCTCAAGACCCACCTTTTTAGCTTAGCCTTTAACTGACTAATCTATTTATTTAATCCTAATATATCATCCTTTCGGTATGAAAAGCGCTTTATAAATAAAGTTTGATTGATTGATTGATTGGTTGATAGAAGTATTCACTGCTCATTAGCGTTGATATGAAAAGTTCCTCCAAGATGTAGCATTGTTCACACACAACAAATAACCAAATAGTTAACAGTTGTAACACCTCAAAAAGGCGAAGTGCGATAGTAAACTTCCACGTCCAAACGCAGTCAAAGCAGTGACTAACATGGACGCACACGGCACAGGGGCAGTCCTGGACAGTGGCGAGGAACGGGTCACTCTGGAGAATGCTGCAGTGCTTTCTGATTATCTAACCACAGACAGACACTGATGATATAAGAGTGAGTGACGAGGATGTGCGATCTCTGAATAAGCACATCGCACAGCCAAATCTCTACTCCCCGTTAGCCGTTCAATAGCCGTGTACTTTTAAAAATGCGACTTTGTCTTAAAATGAGATCAGTGACCCGGCTTTTGTTGACGAGGCGTCCTGGAAGAGTAGTTTGTCTTTCACACATTTTATTTGAAATGGTTTCCTTGTCTGCATAAGCAACAAGAAAGTGCCTCGGCTTATTTTCTAAAACAATCACTGGAGTGCTGCGACAAAGGTGTAAAAGTATTTTAAAACAAGTGCTTTATAATGGCCTGGTCTCGGTTTACGCTGAGGAGACGCGCTGGGGCCTTTCTTTCTCATTTGTTTGCATTCTGGCCCAGATCATTTGCCGGACATCCTCCCCAAACTTCATCTCATTTTACACAAAACCACGTGACCAAATAAAGCCAAGAGGCCAAAAAATGCTTCAAAAGAAACAAAATATATCCACTTTATATGACATGCAGGGGCGGACTGGGACTGAAAAACAGCCCTGGACTCTGACCAGCCTGGCCCAAATTAGCGTAATTGTGCACTTCCACAAATACATATTTTAACCTCTTACCCCCCGCCTTAGCATTAACGAGTGCATTTTCCCCAGTTCGGCTTTTTATTATTATTTTTTTGATCGGTATCATCAGCAAAAAGAACTGTAAAGGTGGTCGTAGAAACAGAAGCAAAATCATTAATATAAATAAATAATAATGGTCCCAAAATTGAACCTTGTGGTGCACCATACTCCATGGAATTCCTTTTAGATTCATGTTTTTTTATACTGGGCTTTACCCAAATCTAAAAGCTTCTCGACTGGAGAGCAACAATGTAACGCCTCATTTGAAAGCTAAGACCTACAAAATGATGGCATATTTTTGTTGGTTTTTCTATTATTTTTTTCTATCATTTTTTATTGTGTTTTTCTCACGTTTTGTAGGGGTTTTTTTGTCCGTGTTTTTCTCATGTTTTTGTTGACTTTTCACCCTCTTTTTCTCGCTATTTTGATGCTTTTCTTTTTAGCTTTTAGATTTGGGTAAAGCTCGGTTGAGGCAGGACCGGTGGCCCTAGAGCCAGTGGCCCTTCTGTGCTCTTCCAGAATGGACATATGGCCAGTCCGCCCCTGATGACATGTAATTACTCTGTCAACTTAAATCTGTCTGCTATCTACTTATGGTTAAAGCATCCTTCCCCCCAGCCCGCGGCCGCACTCACCAGTTTGCCCATGCAGCGCTGTTGGCCCACTCCGTTCTCACATTTGTGGTGCAGACTCATCTTGCAGGCTTTGCAGCGCAGGCCGTGCTTCGCCGTGTTTCCCGCCAAAAACACCACATGCTTGGCCGTGGTGCCTGTTCACAACACGACACAGAGAAGAAGCAGAGATAACAGGCTCAGTTTGATCGGGAACTGTGGACGCTAATTTAAGCTGAACAAAAAAGCTTGCTCATTTAGTTTTTAGATTCCTGCGGCGCTGAAGGGAGAGTTTGGAATGACCAGGCTTTAACATACGTAAATAGCACACTCAGTAAAGACGGCTGATGCCAGGGGTACGTTTAAGTGTTTAATCACAGCTGGCTGCACTCGAAGGAGGGAAAGAGTACTAGTAGTTTGATCTTCTTTTTTTTTCACAGTGCCGTTCAAAGAAAACAATGTAGTTCAGACTCTGGAGAAGTGAATTGTTCAATATTATGTGGTAAAAGTCAATAACAATGGTCCTGAGGAGAGAGGATGCAGGTATTACATGACAAGTATAAAGGATTGCATATGCACGTGGACACAGGCATAACTGAGGCATGAAAACATGATTATGAGTAGTTGAAATAATATCTTTGAAAACATTTTTTAAAAAGTCAACTAGGTGTGAGAGACTGTCCTAGAGCACCCTCTGCAGGTAGTAGAGGGAATGATGTTAAAAAACTGCAAAAACAAACTTTCACTCTCAGCTAACGGCATGCTCACAATCCACGGCACAGTGACGAACACAGAGCAGAACTGCTCATTCAATCATGGATCATGCACTTTAATAATGTGGAGGACAGTTTTGTGTTCCTTTGTTTGTATACTTTATTGTCCCCGTAGGGAAATTTGTCCTCTGCATTTAACCCATCCTTCGATGCCGCTGGGGCAACCCGTAAGGAGCAGTGGTCGACGGCAGTGCCGCGCCCGGGGACCCATCTCCATGATGTGGAGCCAGGCTGATGGTCAGAATCACCTGGCTGGAGGATTCACCTATTGCACATGTTTTTAGTGGTAGGGGAAACCGGAGTACCCGGAGGAACAGGAGACACGGGGAGAACATGCAAACTCCACACAGAAAGGCCCCGTCCTGGTGGGAATCGAAGCTGGGACCTTTTAGCTGTGAAGCGGAGGCGCTAACCGCAGCGCTACCGTGCCGCCTTTAATGCTGCAATAAGATCCAGGAGACACAGCTCATATTCAGCAGTAGAAGAAGACATCTTGCATCATTCAAGAATTCCGTCTTCACTCGCTGTGTTGCAATTATCACAGATTAACACTGTGTTCTATCTAAAGGATGCCCCCCTCCTCACAAGCACTTAGGGGAGGCGTAGACAGCGGATTGACTTTTAAAAAGAAACTCCACCAAGCCATGGATCCAGTGTTGCGCAATGTCATGTCCTTTGTGCATCGGAGCGGCCACAGAGAACAGCCCGACGGTGTTATTAGCGGGAGTCTGGCAGCTGTGCCCCCCGGCCCCTCCGATCGATTTGGTCAATAAGCACGTGCGTCTCTCTCCGGCCCAATCTCTGCATGCGCACCGTCGGCGTGCGTCCATGTGAAAGTACGGACACGCACGGCCCCGGATCGATCGCCATCTACTCCGGTGCGCATCGAGAGTGGGAGAAACAAGATAATCCATTTTTCATCACAAAGAGACCGTTTTTTCATCAGCTCCATCAGTAAAATGTGAATACTATATTATATTTAGAAACTCTTCCACTTGCAAATCTTCTCATGAAGATCAGAATCAAAAGTGCGTGCCCCTCTCAATCTGCTGAGGAAGTGCACAGGAACTCAGAAGTCTACAATTACTGAAAACGAAGAGGTGTTGGCTTCCGAAGGGGAGTGTGGTGAGATGGAAACAGAGACATGTGATCTGCTGTAAGGAGCTGGTACACAGATAACCTCACCGATAACACGACAGGTGACTGCCCTGGACCAGTTCAGGCACTAATAAGGTCGTCCCAGGCCAGGATGTCCCACTGCGATGTGATGACCCTGAGAATAATCAAGGACTGGGCAAAGATCTGTGTGTTCCCCACAGGCAAGTCGGAGCTGCGAGACGAGTCAAATACCTTTCTTTGCTGTGAGGAAAAACATTTGCCATTTTAATGTCTTTTTTGGGGGGCTCTAGGCCGCAGGAACGCAGCGAGCTCTGTATAAAGAGGTGATCGTCAGGCGTGCTCATGTTACAGCTCAATGCACTCAGAGGCTGAACAGTGAGTCAAACCCACGGCACAGGTCTGAATGGGCATTTTTTCTTGCGCTCCGTTATGCGGATGAAATGTAATTCAATTCTGACTTGTTTATTATGGATTCAAAATTACATTTGCAAACTCCGGTTCAACAAATGAGCGCCATTAGAAACCTGGTGGGTGTTTAATATTTCCAGTATGTCTGAGAGCATTACCATTTTGATATTTACATGCTTTTCTTTGTGTAAGGGCTGCATAAGTGTTGTTGCGTAACGGCGCTGGCAGAGAGACAGAGAGTGCAGTAATGAAATGAACGCAAAACAATATTAATGATAAAGTTCCCGTTCCAAAATCACACCCGAGTCACAGCGGTAACCTCTGAGTGAAAGAAGAATTGAAAATGAATGGGAGAAAAGTGCACGTCCCAGGTTATTTCTCGCCTCATTAATATTCACAAGCAGTTTTTTGCCACTTTTGTTGCTGATTTCTTGCAATGAACTTTTTATTGTCATTTTGAAAAATGTCCAAACAACTATTTCAATTTGATCTTATACTTATACTATAACCAGTACGAAAGTCATAATAGCATTAGAATGGCTTTAAAATGTATTTGAAAAATCCAAATAGCAGATAATGACTAACCACAAAAGCCCATTGCTCTTTCGTTAGCACTGAACTGAACAGTATGGTCCTAATGTATTTGTCTCCTCAGTGCCATGAGCTCCTCTGTGGTGGTCTGATCTCTAACCGGGAAACAGTGACTCAGACTTATCTCATTAGAGACGAGAGAACAGCCCACATCCTCTGCATTCACCACTGCCACCAGCTGCTGTGCAATCTACCTGTGCCCACCTCCAACAGCCCTGGCAGAGGAGCAAAGAGAGCGACTGAACCCTGCCATCTTTAAAACTCTCCTTATTAACCAAGAAAAGTCAAGCTCGCAAACTGTGCCAGAGGAACAAATATGATGCTTATCGTCAGTCACGATCTGATGTCTTGGAAGGCGATAAGTCTGTGGCTGTAATCAAAACCACCTTCTCGTCACATGTGGACTGATTTGTTCTGTTAGAGGCAGAAGAGTGGGGCGTGTCCGGACTTTTTCAATAGGGTGGCCCAGTTAAGCAACTTTATATAGATTAAAGGCAACATTTTGAGTACATTCTTGTTGATTATTCTTTTGTTTTACGATTCATATTTTTTGGTACACCATATTTGTTTTGGACATGTTTCTTAGCAAGAGAGTCAGTCTGGTTAGAACTTAGAATTCTACAAAAATCTTTAGATTTATATTGCAGCCTGTGAGTTCCATGTGTAGGTACAGGGAACAAGAAAGTAATCATACATGTAAGTACAAGTAATTACACATTCAATTGCATTCAAGTGTAAAAACATGTAGTTGAGTTTTGGCCGTCATATTGATGTGCAAACTTTGTAAAGTTCCATAAATTGGGGAACATGAAAGTGTAACAACACATCAACGGGGGCCAAAGTGAGACGCTATGGTCTGTAACTACAGGAAACAAGAGAGAACAGAGAATATTAGAAAGTAAAGAGATGGAACAAGGGAAAATTACAGCATAACTAATGTGCAAATACACTGTATCAAATGTGTAACTATATGTGAGTGGGGGCTGTGATCTGAGACGCTATGTATTTGTTACGCATACACAAACATGTTGTACACACCTTTGTTACACTTCGTAATCCTTAATAAAATCTTGCACTTTCTTGTTACCTGTACCTACACATGGACCTATGTACGTTTTTACTCCACCCAGAGGTGAAATCTACTGATCTTTAAGAAGATGCTAATATTCGCTCCAAGTGGTACAAGGGGGTACTACAACTACAAATGAACTGGGATTGCCCTTGGCAATGAGGACACAACCTCAGTGAGCTTGAACTTCTGGAAGCTGCACTTTATAGAGTCCTTTTATTGAAGTGAAATTCTCCTTTGTGAGATTAATAAAGTCCCATCAACACTACAATTGTTATCAGTAAAATCAATACGTGATTTGTCTCACCTCATTGGACACAAATAGGTCATGTTTATGAATAATTTACCAAAATGTGCAATACATATATAGTACTTGTCATTTAAATAGGGTTTGTTATCAAAAGCAGATGCCGAAAACATTATTATATATTTAGAGACCGGCTTTTGATGCCTGTTGTTGTTGGTCCAGGGACGGCATTATAGGAAGTTACTTCAAAGAAAAGAGTCACGTTTAAAGGTATCAAAAAGTATCATTCAGGTATCAGTATTGAAAACCGAGTATCGTTAAAGTACTGGTAAAGAAAAAAATGTGATGGTACCCAGCCCTACTAATACGTTTTTGTGATTTTATCGGATATAAATGTAAGGCGACCTGTCAGGATCTGTGAGCAAACAGGAGAAGCTTCTAGGTTTGGACTATACCGAGATCAAGGTGTTTATTTAAGGGTGATTTCTTGATTTGTCTTTACAAACAACACACACCCTTCCACATGAGTGCGAGTGTTGACAGAGGAACATAAATTACGCTTGACTCGGGATACTTATCTGCTGGTGCTCCCACATACTATCCCAGTACTTGCTTCAGTGTGAGCCCGGGGGAGCCGTACCTACGATCATGTGGTTGCAGACGTCGCAGAAGGTGGGTTTCTTGAAGATGTGCTCCATGAAGCAGTGCCCGGCCGAGTCGTGCAGGGGGTTTCGGGCCTGTGGGCGAGAGGTGGGCGGGGGCGCAGAGGGGATGGCAGGGGGAGCTGAGGGGATGGCTGGGGGAGCCATGCTAATGTTGCACAGGTGCCCTGTGCTGCTGCTCACGTCGGACAGGAGCTCCGTCTTATTGTCCGTGCTGGTGCGGAAGAAGTTGTCTGCGCTTTTGCTGCGGATGCTTTTGGTTTTGAAGGACAGAGAGCGCTTTAGTCTCTGCAGCTGAAAGGAAACAGCAAGAGGAAAAGTATTGTCAAAATACAAACATAAACAAAAAAGTGTTTGTGTATGTTTTGTGCATACTATGAGTCCAGCTGTTGCATTTATCCGTTGGTGATGCAGCTGTGGTTTGAAAGAAGTGCTCTTAGATTTCTAATAGATTTTCTGTACTAAAGCTGCACAATGTATCAGAAAAATGAAGCCTAGGCGTTGATTCAACCTGGGAGACTAATTTCAGCATCACATACCTTCAGCCAATGACTGCTTCCGAGAGGGCCACACCTCCACCTCAGCCATCAGCGAAAGAGCCACACCTCCATAGCAGCCGATCATCGCTCTCGGTCCCGCTTTTAAGCCCCAGCAATCATGGTTCGTTCACTTCCCAGCTGCGCTGCGACCCACCTCCACCCCATCTCTGCCTCTTCTGTCCACGGCTTCTACCTGCTGCATCTTAATCTCAATATATCTTCCTAATCGCTGCTTTTGTCTGTTTGAGTCTATCCAGGTTGAATTAACTGATAACAGGAGAATCTGAAAGTATTCATGTTAGTAGCATGCAGCCTTAAAGTCTGCACCAATAAGAGGGAAAAGTCTCGGATACGACAGAACCAAAAATGACACGCTCTTACAAATATAGTATACCTTTTTTACAGTGAATAAAATAAGCCATTGTTTTGAGTGACTTACTAAAGAGTATCTTTTCCAAGTTGACACATCAAAATGTGTCCCCCATTGTGCCTCCATCTTTTTACTGCCAATCCTTTAGAAATGTTTGTTGTCAAATACCTCTGCACTTTTCCTATGCCAGAAGAAATATACCAAAAAATGAAATTCATTTTGTTTTATATCTTACCAAACATTATTGGTAATCTGTTCCTAATGACTGAATAAATGAACAAAATAATACACCATAAAAGTGCAAAAGAACACAGACAAAGTCATATTTCAAATAAATAAATGAAACCCTATGCTTCAGTGGAATACATTGGGCAACATGCCTGAGCAGACCATTCTGAAAGCTTTTGGCTTCAACGTCAGAACATTATGGTCACAATCAATCACTCTCTGTGTCATTCAGATGAAAATCGATTTGCACCCCTCCATTACCATCCACACATGCACACACCCACCCACACGCACACACACACACACACACACAAACCAGACCACACACACATTCAGTTTGTGCACAGGCCGCACTGGCTCGATCAGTTCTGGGCACCTACGTTTGATGAGCACATTAAATTGCAAATGACTTCACACCATCTGCCATACGGTTTTATATGTTTGTAATAAAAGGTGGCTGAAGCGGTGTGGGCGTGACCATGCATCTGGGAGACGCAGTAGTATTAATGGTTAATGTCTAGTCTACATGAGACAGGTTAGTGGGGCCATGGGATGAACAGATGATTAGGAGTGCACTGAGTCCACAGTTTGATATACGAAAATAAACGTCCCCTGTGTTGACGCTATCGGTTTCAAAAAACAAAATTAAAAAGTCAGGCAAAAGTTGCAGCGAAACAACTTTTGGGTTCCATGCAGAGGGGCTGAGATGATGGACTGGATCTATGGTTTGTGTGAAACCTCACCTTGCGCTTCTCTTGGTCTGGCCTCATGTTCTTAAAGGGAGCAGAGCACAAGAAGAGCTTTTATTTAAAGACAAATGTGGCTTTTAGAAATGACACTCTCTGAGGACTGAACATCTGGCAAAAAAAAAAACTGATGCGATTACCAAATCTCCCGGGCTCAACTATTAGGACGAGATGATGTATAAAAATGTCTGCAGACATTTAAATATCCTGTCTGAGAGCACACTATTCCCACTAACTCCTCGTGTTGGGAAGGGAAAACTTTTAGCACAAACAGTAAAATGTGTTTGAAATCTATATTAAGTTGGATATACCGAGTATGTCATGGTACGGTTTCAACAGGCAGCATCACTCCTCACACCTAAATGAAGGGTGCTGCTTGAGCTTTTAGAAGGGTTTTATTTGAATAAGTCTTCATTACTTGAGGTTATTAATGTATCCACACGTACAGTATCCCTTTCAGTATCGGCCCATGAAACGTTCTAAGACATTGTCCCAGAGAAAAGCAGTGACAAGCCGTCAGTTCGGCAGTGTGTGTCATAGACGAGGGCATCACCAAGTTTGAGCAACCTGCAGTGATTGAGAACTCTTCAACTTTATGCAGTTGAACATCATCACTCTGCAGCATAGACTAAAAAACAATCAGAAGGAGCTTGTGATTCAGGAAACGTCGATGTCCATGTTATTGGCTTTGCCTGTCAGATCTAGAAGTGAGTTTTGGTCCAAGTTTTTAGTGCAGAAATTGTTAGCCATTAATCTCCAAAACTTGCTGCCAATAAGAGACGACAGGGGAATTGAAAGCACGCTGACTGCTGTAGGTGAGCCAAATGCTTCACAAGATGAAGCGCTCGTCTGTCCTTGTGGGAGATAGAGATCAGTCTGAGACCGGACATGCAACAGGAGAGCTCTGCTTCATGAAGACGTGTCAATGGTGTTTGGCTAATTATCCTGTGAAGTACGTGTGACCCACAAAAGGGCAGTGCTGTGCCCGCGGCAGCTGAGTGCCACACTTTACAACACCACATCCCATTGATATACATACCAACAATGCCCAACTACAACCTGGCAATGGCACACACATGGAGTGAAGGCTTTTATAGTGAAAAACATGGACATATTTGCTTCATTTGTCATCGTGTAGCTCAGATGGTGGAGTAGGTCGTCCACTTTTATTTTGAAGAGCTGTCCATAACTCATTCACCAATGCATTAGTGAGCAGCAAACCTTTGCTTTAAGTGGTGATTACCCTTACATGATTTTACCTCATCTCTTAATAGCTCTAACAGTTCTATTAGTTGCATGAAAAATGAGTCTGGGCACACCACTTTCACCAAAATAAAAAATCTCATGTGCCATCTCCAAGGGAGTTGTTTATCCCCCCATTACCAACAAATGTCATCCATACAGTTCAAAGATGGAGTAAACTGCTGTTGCCCTTTAGTGGCATTTAGAGACAATTACCCTCTCCCTTTTAGAGCACTATACTATCTGCGCTTGAACTTAGCCAAGTTGGAAAAAGTAGAATGGAAAGTAAATGTAGAGTAATTGTGTTGGTAATAGCTGTGGTCCTACCTTGGTCTCCTGCTGACTGGCAGTGGTCGTCGGGGATTTTGGAGTCTCGTCCTGCTCCCTGTCCTCCTCTTTGCCCCCACTGTCCTCCTGCAGCATGTTTGCCGGAGGGATCATGCTCTCTCTTTCGAAGATTTCCAAAAGTGTAGCGCTTCAGAGTTCCCACGCTGCTCTCCTTTTAGATCGTTTCCATTCCACTTCGCCACTCAGGCAAAGACCACAAGTCATCCGGACTAAGCTACGGCGTGATGGGAGTCTCATCCGCGCCACCAGCCGAACAGAGTTTAGTTCTTTGGGGAAAACAAGCAACTTTCTATAGTTTACACGGTCCTGCTGATGTTCTATGTCATATCCCTCGCTAAAAGAATTTGGTGCGTGAAGCAGCAAAGACGTTCAAGCGCACTCCGCGCGGCTCGCTCTGCCAGGGCTGCGCAGGGAGGGCGGAGAGACGCGAGCGACGCGAGGGACGAGAGGGACGAGAGGGAGGGAAGACAGGATGGAAGGAGGAGAGACGTGACACAACACGAGACCGTCCTGCCAACACTTTGATAGGAGACACACTCAAGGCTCCATATGTTTCAGTGAATCACAGACGCTTTCTTCAAGCAGTGCGCAACATTACACACATGTGGGCGGGGTTTCAAACTTCAGCTGTTTACAACTGTATAAATCACTTGTTAGTGCACACATGCTGCTTCAAATGATACATTGTACATAGTATGTAGCCTATTTCATTCAGTTGATTTATCATTTTTACAGTGTGACTGTGAAAAAAGAAAAACAGTGACAGCTGTTAAAGCCTAATGGTTTGACTGGAGTTGTGAGCAACAGTGGAAAATTAGGCCAATTACTATGTGTGTGTGTGTGTGTGTGTGTGCGCGCGCGCGTGTGTGCGTGCGTGCGTGTGTGTGTGCGTGTGTGTGTACATAATAATAATAATAATAATAATAATGCATTGGTTTTATATAGCACTTTTTTGGACACTCAAAGACGCTTTACATTGCATTATTCATTCACTCCATACCCGGTGGTGGTAAGCTACTATTGTAGCCACAGCTGCCCTGGGGTAGACTGACGGAAGCGAGGCAACCAGTCTGCGCCATCGGCCCCTCCGACCACCACCAACCGCTCACTCACTCCCTACATTCGCTAGGCTTCCTGGTGTTACTAAACGGTCTCCCATCCAAGTACCGACCAGGCCCTTCCCGGCTTAGCTTCCAAAGTCTGACGGGATTGGGCATCGCAAAGGCGGTATGGCCATATATATATACATCTACATAATATACATCAATACATAAAATACATATACATCTATGTACACATATATATAAAATCTAACCTAAGTCTACCAAACAAGTACATTGGGGGAAAATTAAAATATTTTGACTTTACACCTGTATTTAACCTACATGCATCACTAGATGTTGCTTTTATGAACTTTTAGCTGTATAATAATAACAAATTCCTTTGAATAGAGTCATTTATTATTATGGTGGTACTGAAAGATTTTTGGATTGATATGAGGCCCCAGATGGCTGACATATATGATTCTCTTATAGGACGCTTTATCAATACAAGAGCTTCAATGACATCATGTTTTTTTTTTAAATTCAAATATTTATTATCAAAACAAAAATAATTATGCTCTGGGCAGGTTAACTATTATTTTAGCCAGTGAGCCACATCTACTCTTAAGACTCATGAGGTCTGAGGGAACAACTTTTGCAGGTAATAAAACCTGTACAAACATTTCAAAAGAGAAATGTTTTTTCAGGGGCAGCAGCTTGAGGTGACATGGACTTCATATGAAATGTCATTATAATCTGTCCCTGTCAGCCAGTTAAAGTCTCAATCGTAAGCCATTCCAGTAAATGCACTCCCTCTCCCTCCTTTGTCCAGCCATTTCACCTGCATCCCACAAACTTCCTCTTCTTCATCTGCACGGTCCACGGCAGACAACAGCCGCTCAATCATGTTCAAACTTCTTCACCAGTGTCGAGGCTGAGTGAGGAGATACATGACCATCCAGTTAACTGATCAAAGTAACAGACTGGCCTGGACCCTCTTCAGAGACTCAGGCCTGTGCGGTCTCCGCTGAGTGTGCTGGTGGGAATCAGCTGCACGTATGAGCAGGGCCTGAACGAGAGGGAACCGGGAAAAGAACAAACAGGAAAGGAACTGTGTAATTTTCTCTGTGAGCGGCTGCACCAACACAGCGGACGGAGCGGAGGGCGTGAGGGCTCAGCAGAAGACAGACAGATACAGAGGGGGCTAATTATTCCAAATGAAAGTCTTTATCGTAGCAAATAGAGCCAAGCGGCAAAGCTCGTGGATTTCTCTCCACATTAATGAATACAAAAGGCGAAGGACAGGAGCTTATAGTACGTACACCATAGAAAAGTTTTACTTGAGTAGTTTTTGATTACTTCACCCACCTGATCATAGGTTTTGCCCTGTTACATTTAGTATAGATCAAACTCAGCAAGGGTGCACTGAGAAAAGGGCAGACAGAAGCAGATACAAAAGTGTTTGTGAGAGAAGTTAGGTTTCACGAGTTCCTAACACGTTGACAATGTTTGAAGAGTCTCACGTTTATTTATGGAAATCACTTTCAAATGTGTTAATTATGAACTGCTTATGCAACTCCCGACATCCCTACCTATGATTCCAGTGTTGTTATTGTGAAGTCAGAGCTTAAAGGAATAGGCCACCGTTTTTACATACTAAGATATGTTCTTACCTCACTTTAGACGTGTTAATATATCCCCGTCTGGTCTTTGTCCGTGCGCTCTGCCAGGCAAACGGAGCACATACGCAGCCTCTCCCATATGTCATATAGCTCCGAAAAAGCTAACGATAGAAGCTACCAAGCTCTTCCACGTGTTCCCTATTTAAATAAAGTTACGTGAAGTGTTTTCATGCGAAGTATATTTACACAGAAATGTAACGTGTCGATTTTATAAGCAAATAAAAAGGGGGACTATATTGTGAGGCGTAATGATACGAGGAGCAAAGCGTCCGCGCAGTAACTCCTAAAGACTTCCCCCGCTCACTTCCGTCAATAACCTTTAGGAGTTACTGCGCGGACGTTTTGCTCCTCGTATCATTACGCCTCACAATATAGTCCCCCTCTTTATTTGCTTATAAAATCGACATGTTACATTTCTGTGTAAATATACTTTGCATGAAAACACTTCACGTAACTTTATTTAAATAGGGAACACGTGGAAGAGCTTGGTAGCTTCTATCGTGAGCTTTTTCGGAGCTATGTGACATGTGGGAGAGGCTGCGTATGTGCTCCGTTTGCGTGACAGAGCGCACGGACAAAGACCAGACGGGGATATAATAACTCGACTAAAGTGAGGTAAGAACATATTTTAGTATGTAAAAACGGTGGCCTATTCCTTTAAAAGATATTAGGGTGGGGGGTTATTTCTGATCCATAGGACTGCAAAATAAATGTCCCCATGAAGTCTAACCCCTACAATGTGTTATAAATGTTTGTTGTTCCTCTGCCGATCAGCCAATTTTGGACAAGTAACACGCCCTGATTGAAAAATGCTAATTCAATTATCCCTGTATCATTATATCATCAGTACATCAATAGTTCAGTCTTTATCCTGACTCCCTCTGGTCCACAGATTTTGTTCAAACCAATGTAATCAACCAAACCTACTTGATTTTTCTCTTAAATGAGCATCTCTTCTTCTCTGCTCATGTTGCAGGCGGCTCTGTGTGAACCACCACTCTCACTGGATAGACAGCCTATGCTTTCACAAGGACGTGTGTCTCCCCTGGGAGCCTCCACATGGCGCTGCTTATTCTGGGACTTTTCTGCTCACGCACACGGTGTTTGCATCGGCGCGGCTTCCAAGACATCACCAGGCAACTAGCCAGCAATCCTGCGCGAGAGGAGGTCACAGTATTATCTCCCGTCTACATTTCACACAACAATAATCAGTATTTAGAAATGTAGAGACGAGGTTACAAATGTGAACTACATGTGGATGGAGCTGAGATAATGTACAACATATTCATCAGCTGTTATAGGCCACTGTTGTTCTTGTCAAAAACATACCTGGAGCTGTGTTCCGACCCACTCGCACCTCTTTGAGTAATCTTTGATTCCCAAAAGCCTATTCATAGCACAGTGGTGACACCTCCCAAAAAAATGGTCTCAACTTATATGCGCTTTTCCACCGTTAGGCGCTTTACAGCAAGTATCCACGCACCCATTCACACTCTCATTCCTACACCGGTGTGCACAGACACTGGAGGTAAGGTGGGTACAGTGTCTTGCCCAAGGACACAACGACAGCGTGCAACTTTAGGAGGTGGGATTTGATCCGATCACGAAACAACCCAAAAAATGTGTCTCTAAATGACAAAAACAAGAACTGCAGAGGTATCGAAGTAGTACAGCCTGATGCAGCCCGTGTACCCAACCACAATCGTTTAAAAATTGCACCAAAAAAAAAAGAGAAAAGAAAAGAAATAGTGGTACCTCAAGTTGTGAATAAAGCTACGTGATGTCCGCTTTTGTTGCTAACTTTGTACTACTGAGAAATGGATGTGGATATTCGAAATGTGTTTAATCAAACAATGAGGTAATCTTGCAAAACAAAGAAAAAGACTTCACTTATCTCAAAGGGAAGTTTAGGGAGTTACTGTGACCCGATCTGACATGAAGCTGGAGTCCCAGCGTGTTCCACTAATGGCTATTTCCTCCAGCAGCACCATTACACTTCCTTATGAGATGAGCTCTGCAGGGGATACGAAGTCATTAAGAGAGGCCTAGAAAAAAAAAGAAGTGGGATTAGATTTAGGTTACGAGAGTAAGATTAATCTATAATTAGACCAGAAGTCAAGCAGCAATAACTACATGGCAAAACACAATGCAGAACCTAAGAAACTACATTAGCAACAACACTGCAACTAGACTTCCTTCAGGTTGATAATATGTAATACAGTACATCATAAAACACCCTGTAACGTCCCCATGAAAAGGCACATCTCAGCGCCGCTCTCAGCGACTGTGCGCTTCCTCTCCTTCTCACTCTGGAGGTGTGAAAGAGCTGCGATGGAGACAGACTCTGATCACTGTATCCACCGCAGTGACGCACTCAGTCAGCGCTCGTGCTTCTGTGGAAGGGCTCCTGCTTGTGGACCGGCCTGTCAATCAGGACCGAGGACAGCACCCCGCCAGCTGATCCCCCTCGACTCACAACCGAAGAGGTCAGGCCGACCCAGCGGACCGCAGGTTCACATATACTGTATATGACCAGTCACGAGAATATAAAAAGATGTTATTACCACAGAACCGAGACTAAAATGATGACGCTTAGAAGCATCATGTGTGCATCAGTGGCCTGGATCAGGGACTGGAGCGAGGGTTCCCAAACATTTCTTGCCACAACCCCCAAAATAATGTGAACAATCTCGGATCCCTCAAACTTCCTTCATATTAAAGCTTACTTTATTATTGGATGTTGATTCAAAAATATATTTATATATATAACCTGAATAGTCTGTTTAATTCAAGTTCAACAAAAACCTCAGCCATTTGTTTTTCCATCAATATGTGTCAAAACAAAATTTAAGACATACCATACCAAGAGCAAGGCCAGTCTTAAATGGAACTAAATTAGGAAAATCTAATCTTTCTTTCTTTTATTTTGAACATGTGAGCAACACAACACACCTTTACAAAATTTTAAACGTAAAGGCTGTTACAAATCAAAAAGACAAAAGCAAACTTGTCAGTCCCCTTGAAAAGCCAAATACAAATGCACATGTCCAAAAAGGAGTGAGGAGAAGTTTAACTTATTTAACCCCACCCCCTATTTCAAAAACAGACTGATCAATTTCCTGTTCCTATATAGTTTCTCAAAACTCAAAATAAAATAACTAAATAGCAAAAATAACAAGGTAAACTATTATCTGAATTCTGAAATTTCTGAGATCTTGCCAACAAGCTAAATTGAATTCACAAACACTATCATATTACAGGAGTAAAATCAGGGCTAATATAGAACTGAACATTTAAAATGCCTATGCATTTTTGTTTTAGGCTAAGTAAGCAAAAAACGTAGTATTTTTGTGGTGTATTGTAGTTTCTTGCAGTTTGAATATTGCGTCATCTAATGTTACAATGACAATAATATTGTATCTCCATTGTGTGATCAATAAAGTCTAATCTTACCTTACTAAAAGGAGTGTCAATATTTGGGACTCCCATCCTAAAGCCTCACGATCCCCAAAAGTGTCATGACCCCAATAATAAGAGGAAAGAAGAAGAAAATCATAAATGGCATCATTTAATAAAGTAAACACATATATGTTCACAATAAATGTTTAAGAAACACTCAGCATGTCATGTACATAAGGATATGACCCCGAGGCGCCGGCTCAGACACAGGTTTTGCCCACTTCCATGCATGGCTGCTTTTCCAAACTGTGCAATATTATTTTTAATTTCCTTGGCATGAGCAATGAGCTAACTAACTCATTTTGTGTCCACTGACATTCTATTCTGTATTATTTTCCCAAAAAAACAAATCACACTGTGCCGCGAGAGCCATATGAAACACTCTGCCATATTTCGTTTCCCAAATTCTGAGGCACAAATCAGCACAAATCTGTTGACTGTCAAGGCCAATAAATCTGTGCTCCTTTTTCTAAATGTTGTCTCAATCTTTCATCACTGCAATTCAGCGCTGACCACTGGAGGAAGTCAATTATACTCGGCCACCGCTTTACAGCCGCGGGGTTTGATGAAAGAGGGTGTCAGGCGTGGTGGCATTGAGGCAGGCAGGCAGGAGGGGGGGGGATCAATTCTGGTGATGACTTGCTCCAATTAACCACCGCGTACAGTAAAAGGGTGTGTTCAATCTGGGTGCTCCACTGGCCTCGCGCTGTCCTCTTTCTCACACAAAAGCAAGTGAACTCACAACTCCAAACTGAGGCAAAACTGGACTGGACACTGGACTTGAATACATTACTAAAGCATTTGGCCACAAAAGACCGTCTGTCATTTTCTCTCATCATCTTGTATTAATGATGGGAAAGTGTGACCTCGTGCACAAAGCCTTCTCCAGCACATCCCAGAGATCCTCAATGGGGCTAAGATCTGTCGACTCTGTGTCTCATGCTCCCTGAACCACTCTTTCACAATGTGAGCCGGATGAATCATCTTGGAATATGCCCATGGGAAGAAGAAATCCATGAAACTAGTACTTTCCATAGAAGGAAGCTATAGTCGCTCGGTTTGAACGCTTGCTCCTCCAACATGATCCAGTTTGGGCCCTGAGCACAAACTACCCACTTATGGGAACAATTAACTTTGCATCACAAAGCCATGCACAACAGACGACCGCTAATGATTCAGGCGCGTTACAAAAGCCCCTCAATGGACACAGAAATAGAATGGAGTAGAGTATCGAGTGAGTCACACCGTGTCCTCTGTGACGCGGGCGGAAGGTGCGTGGGTGAGCGGGGGTTTATGGGGGCCGAGAGAAGGGGGGGGGGGGCACCCTGTCAGCCACGCACTTCACTCGTTTAACGGTTGCTATGACACCACATGGAAGATGACTCTCCAACCACAAGAGAGCTCTTACGTTTACAGACAATTTATCTTTTGTCTGAAATGTATAGATGAAGAAGTGTAAAAAAAAATATTACACATACACAAAATCTTTGAGCCTCGCTTAATATCCAAACTGATGTTGTGTCAGTCACAAAACCACAAAACCTGTCCACAGTAAGTGAAAGGAGTTGGAAAAGGAAGTTGTTCACTCCGATTCCTATAAAAAGTGAAATAGAGTTCGGGAAAATCCACAGTTACCATGGAGATCCGCCATCTTTGCAGCTGTTAGCATACATTTTCCATAGAACATTGGATGAAAAGAGTATAAAAAGTGGAGAAAAAAGGAACAGCTCCGTTAGCTGCTGAGTTACTGCTGGTAAATACATCTAACTCACTGTGGTGTCCAAGTGTTTTAATGTGAACAATAACTCCAGTATTTTAACTTTTAAAATCTTCTCCACTAGTTTACAATTGCTGCTAATCCCATAATGCTTAGCGATATGACATCACATTCCCGAACTCTATTGGGACAGGTTAATTGGGAGTGGTTAATATACACTGCCTGACCCCCCTCCTTTAGCTTTGAGTACAGTAATGACTGACACAATGTCAAAAGATCCAGTGTTGCATCAATTTTTCACTGAGGTCTTGTATTGACGATGAGAGAGTGTGACCACTGCACAAAGCCTTCTCCGGCACATCCCAGAGAGATCCTCAATGGGGATAACATGTGGACTCTGTGGTGGCCAATGAATCCTGCGGCATTGTCATCTTGGAATATGTCCATGTCGCCGCCGGGACCTGGGCACGTCCAGAACCATTTGATCGGCAGACCGGAGAGCTCTGCTGGGGCGATGTACGGTCACCAACTCAGTTAGATATAACCGAGCGAGACCATGAAGGGCTTTAAAAACAAACATTAAAATTTTGAAATCAATCCGAAAACGGACCGGGAGCCAGTGCAGGGAGGAGAGGACGGGAGTGATGTGGCTGTGTCTGGATGAACCGGTGAGAAGACGGGCTGCTGCATTCTGCACTAACTGTAACCGGTGGAGTGACGACTGTGGAAGGCCAGAGTAGAGAGTGTTGCAATAGTCCATTCCTTGGGCACGCACGCTGCCTTCATGTGGTCTCGTAAACACCACTTGACTTGAAATTGCACATGAACGCCTTCTCATCTCGTATTCACCACTGGGAAACCGGGAAATCGTTCTGATGCCCGAGTTCCAGAGATGAAATAACCTTTGACCTTACAGCACGATGATAGGTTTAGCTGACAGTGATGAAGCAGACACTATTTATTACGCAATTTTGATGTCATCTCTTTTTCCACTTGTTGTCATGCAAAAAAAAGGTAAATGTGCTTTAGCGGGCAAAAACACTGCAACAGTAGGACAGCGTCTGTAGACCACTTTCTCAGCTGAATTTACTTCATGGTGTAATTGTGTATTTCTTACTTACACTTTGTTATGGCACAATGCATTTGGAATTTCCACTTTCCCAGAGCACATGAAGTAATAGTGTTGCTGAACCTAGACCTGACCAACCACAGCAACCACAGATCAGTCAGGCAGTGTGTAAGCATGTATTTAGGCTAAAATGAATTCAGAATATAAGGTGCGTGGACTCCCGCCGGGTGTTAACGAGAATTCAGTTACAGCAGCTCACGAGTGCCAAGCCTGATTTACAACTACATTCATCATCAGCCAAGGCTATCGTCGAATCGAGACCATTCACACTCCAGAAAGAACAGCGCTGAGGCAATTTCTCTGGTGGCAGAGAGGAGAAAATTGAAAGTGACAAATTGCCCCATTGCAGACGGGCTCTGGATGAAATGGGGAGTCATTTGGAACACTGGGTGCTTTTGCTTTTTATAAGAAAGGCTTCCAGGGAGGTACAGACACTGATGAACGTCCTATGAGTGTGAGAAGAAGTCTGGAAAGATGCCCCGCCCGCAGCATCTTACACCATACAGACTCCTGAGGTGACACATGCTCAAATTGTGGCTTATATTATTATTATTATTGGAGGCATTGCCATCTATTTTGTTGTTTTAAAGAAATTGACACAGATACAGCAATTATTGGCCAGTTGTATCTTGCTCATGTTTACCTGGCAACCAACCCTAAACATCAAATGGCCTTTGTGAGTTCTCCACTCATCATTTTATGAACAAAACGGCTTCCCGTACTTATAGTTTATCACTTTTGTAGCAGAGCGGGGTGATGTTTACTAATTATTAAAATAGGAGGTTGCCACAACGCCACCCAGTAGAACTGGGAACATACCTTAACAACATAGATGAGAAGGCACACAGGTTCGAAATTACTGATGAGGCAGAGACGGTCACGATCAGTTTGACAAGATTTATTAAGGGCTTCAAGTTACTATAAAATGTATTTTTATTGTATTTTTTAGTAGTAATTTATATCAATTAAAAAAAGGTGAGGCACTAAACATTAAAAAAATGCAACTGCGTGCAAGAGAGCTGAGGCTTGGCCAGAGGTAGGGGGACAACACAAAGGGGCAGAAACTTAAACAAGAAGACACACAAAACAAAACACACCAAGTAAAAGTGCACCTCAAACCAAGTAAAAGGGACCACCACCAACGAAATCCACCACCACCTCTGGGACGGGCCAGCAGCTTCTGGGCACAGAGACACAATTTTAGTTTGCATGTCACAACCATTGCAAGAGGACTCGTAAACACTCCACATATTCCTCAAACAAAAACAGTGAAGTAACAGAATCGACTATGCGCCGAGCAGCTGGGCGTCTCTCCAGGTGATCGGACAGGGGAGATCTCAGCGTTCAGCTGTTGGTGCAGTGCAGAGTCAGATGTTGACTTGTGGAGTCAACGGTGGGCAAAACAGCGGCATCTATGTTAAACAGGGGGTATTTATTAGAGGCTGCCTAAATAGAAGCTCCACCCAGGGAGTGCATTAGCGCTTACCGCTTTTGAGGCTAAACGCAGCTCCTATGACGGGGAAAGGTGAGCAATCGGGAGACAGCCTAAATAGAAAAGCCACGTTACAAAAGCTAGCACAGATCGCGTTAAACGGGTTGGAGCTTACCATTACGGTGGAGCGCACAGCGCGTCTGTCCCTTCTCAGACGAGCGGCGGCCTGTACTACAAGTAAACGTCAACATTAGCACCAATAAACCAATTAAAACGAAAGGTACCGGTGCGCGTCTCACCTGCCATAGCTACACTCAACCCGGAAGCTGGACACGGAGGCGGAGAAAGTGTGCGAGGTCAGAGGACGATAGACCAGGAGCCAGACATTTTTATAGGTCGCTAGTCACGCAAGTGACCAATCAGATGTTCCCTTAAAGTGGCAGAGCCCGCCTGCAGGCCATACTGCCACACTTTGTTGCCTTTTTAGTGAGTGCCTGTGACAAAAAAGTCACACAGTTTGAAAGCTAGACACTTTTGCTGTGATCTAAAAACCTGTATTTGAAGATAGCGGCCCTGGCTCAGAGCCCTACTAACCTAACAGAGCTCTCCACAGGCACCTTCCTGTGTCCAAAATAGGTACGAGGTCCAACAGGAGGTGACGAGGGACAAAGTAGGCCAAGGACTTTCACAGAAAATAGATTCCAACTCACCAAGGGCCTGGATCATCTTGGGAAGGAACAGGGAGAGACAATGTGGGTTAAATAGGATCCTAGAAATAATGGGATTCCATTACGCACACACACATATTGTAATTTTGTAATGCTATGTATAGATTTATGGTATGACCAAAACGAAGGTCTGGAATATGGACAAAACAGTGTAGTCTTTGTCAGATGAGAGTCCGCACGCACTTCCCAGTGAACTGCGTAAGACTGCCAACAATGATCTGGACAGGGCCTGTTCAACACGCTTCTGTAGCAGAGCAGACCGGTTTATCCTGAGGGAAAGTCCACACACCCAGCCTAGTCCTCCTGCTCTCAGGTAGAAGACGGGACTCAACTCATGGGCTCTTCCGGCCTGCCACAGGGAAACACATGTGGAGTCTCTGTCCATGCCAGGTCCAAAAGACTGAAGGGCCCCTTCATCCACTGGGACCCCAAAAAGTGACGTGACATGTAAACAACTCGGACCCCCATAAAGTTCTTACTCTTTAGGCCAGGAAAATATTTTAAATCACGTTAATATATATTTTGACAGTCTATTTTGAATTGATTTCACAACATATAGGTTGTTTTACACTCAAAAATATACCACAAACAAAGTACAATTTTTCAATTAGTTTCATTTTGAAATCATCTTGGAACCCCCACCCAAGGCCTCACGATCCCCAACTTGGGAACCATTGCACTAAACCATCATGACAATACTGTCAGGGAGCGGAACTCTCCCCTTCCCTCCCTCTGCTGCGCTCTATTATGTACATAAAGTATGTGTTTGATATTGCTCTCTATATAGTATTGTCTTTTTGCACAACTGGTTTGACAGTAACACAATTTTAATTATCTGTATGTGCAAATTACATGTTGTCGAATTGAAACACAATAGCCAATAGAACGAATGCAGAAGACTATTAGGTGATTGGCAATAGGTGTGTTTAAGATGAGCGAGGCGCTGCAGGCGGCTGCAGGCGAGCGGTGCATGCCGGTCAGAATCGCTCTGACGTCACCTGTGCGACGGTGCCCGTATTCTCGTGAGACCGAGGCGGCTGGAGCGCCTTGGGGAGGCGAGCGAAGTTGCTTTTCTCCGCCTCGCTCGGCTGGCTGAACTACAAAGGCCAAAGGGATTGTGGGAAATGAAGTGCCGTAAACACGTACGCTGACAGAGGACTGACAGATGATTGGATATGAGTTGTGTTTACATCGGAGACGTGTTGCCCTGACGCTCCGCAGCTCCTGCCTCATCTTTTCTCATCATAGATCTACTTAAATCTGCAGAAATGCTTCATATTTGACAGAAAGTGCCCGTGTGTTCAACATATGGCCTACATTTTAAATACGCATAAGTTTATTATTCTAATCCTAAACTGTAGGAGGAGAGTCGGTTATTGTAGCTGTAGTGATGAGGGCGTCTGTCTGGTGTGTGGGAGAAGCAGAAATGTTTTCACAAACTTTTATAATAGTTTTATTCCCAAACTCTTTCTAACAAACGCGAGACGCTGCGTGATCTGAGGCTCCTCTCTGTTCTCGGGGCTGAGATGTGTCTGCCTTGATTAGAGGCGCCTTTCTCCGCCCTCTGACGCCACCGCCTGGTCTCGTCTGGAATCGAGGCGAGGCGCCTCGCATCTTAAACACACCTATTGTTTGTTTGGGAATCTCTGCTGACGCAACATTCAAGCAGTCCTTCCTATTGAATACTAAAGCTATAATATAGAATCATTCAAGTCTATGTAAAGCAAACTGAACGGTGTATCGTTAATTAATGTTAATCAATTAAGCATTTCATTGATTCTATCCCAGCTCTGTTTTGGGGGGTTGCCCGATACCTGCAGCATTCTTCAGCAACAGAAGCACCGGTGGGATAACACACTATTTGTTAAACGTCACCTCAACACTCTGAAAAGTGAAGAGTAGCCTGATCGACCACGTGTAGAAGCACCTACTAAACCAATCCAGAGGCTAATGCACTTACATTTGTCTACTTCGTAGCCTGGTGCGCGGTGCGCCCCCATGAGGACATTACTTTAACAGCAGATCGCGTGGACGATAAAAATTTCAGCCCATCTTTATTTACAACATATTATTACGACACATTAACAAGCAATGGTTGGAGACTCACGGTAGTGCAACCAAATAGAACAACCTTCCAAACAAAGAAATATATAAAGATGTCACCAAGATAAATGCATAAGGAGAAACAAAAAGACAAAGGTCACGGTTTGTTGTGTTCTCACTCAATCTCACCTTTGTAGCTGAGCAGGAAATATTATATTCAACCAAACAAAAACAGAAAAAGCCAAAACACACTCAAGGGAATCTAAGGAGAAATAATGGGCAAATTATGGGAATCGTTTTTGCACCATACAACTATCTACTGGAGACTGAGTGGGTACTTTAGTACTTTAGAGTGATTTACATATAAAAAGAGGCAAATAAAAAAAATGTTTTAAATCAAGGACTGTTAGGCAGACAAAAGGGAGTAACGGCTGGGGTGGATCACAACAAACCAATGGCACAAAGAAACTGCTCTATAGCAAGCACATTTCAGAGTATTTCGTTCAGTGTTCCCAGGGTAAACCACTCAAAATAGGCATATGAAGTGCCATTGAACAAGCAACACAATGCATACATTTGCACTCTTAAAATACTTTTTTTTCATTCAGTACACATTACACATCTTCAAGTATAACCAAAGAAAAAAATGTTGCATCTTCTAATTTGGAAATCTGGCAATAACAACAATGTACCCAGTCATAACTGTCCAAAATGTCAAACAGCAGTTCTGAAGATGTTTGCTTCTTCTGTTAGAACTACGGAGGCCACTAGAGTTAGGACCAAGCATCGTCTTTTCTAGTTCTGCTAGACCATTGCATTCTTGGCTAGGAAGAGCAGAGTTTGTAGCATGTTGATCCATGGCAGAGACCTAAAAATACAGAAAGGTTAATCTAACAGCATCACAACCCAAAGCTTAAAAAGGTGAAAGCAGTTGTGTGTCAGGACCTACATGGAGCAGGTTAACCGTGGCGACAACATTTGGGATCAGGCTATTTCCGTTTTCCACCTGCAGTATCCTCTTCTTTCAATACAAATTTTCTTTTCAGAGCCTCAGAAATTAGGGTGGCTGAATCTTCCTCTCGTAGTGATGTACATCCCCTGTTGTACCTAAAGAGTAGAATTTATAACATAATCAACACAACGCAAAGTAAAGCTTTTCTAAATCAGGGCCTGTATGCAATGGATATGGATAAAAGGAGCTCAAACACACAGCTTAGGCCGAGGCAAATCAGTAGATCTGAACAATATATATTTCCCGATCATTTTACCTGTCTTTGCTCATCTTCATGCGGTTCATGTCCTTTAGGATGTCCATGACGTCGGCAAAGCTGGTGGACTTGGACAGAGAGACAGTGTCCTCCTCTGCCTCTCTGAAGTCCATGCTGGGTCTGTCCAGGTCAAAGGTGGCGGACGCCGTCATGGAAACGGGCGGCAGAGGGTCAGGCACGAGCTCCGATACTATAGAGACCATATCTTTGTCGTCTTCCTCTTCTTCCTCCTCCTCCTCTTCCTCTGTAACATCACTGATGACGAAGGAGGCGGCAGCTGTGGCAGCTGGCTGGTAGGAGGAGGTCTCAAACGGAGCCAAGGAGAAACTCATGCTGGTGTCATCAGGAGACAGCAGGTCGGGCGTCATGGGGTTCGACCCTGGAAGGGATTGAGAAGAAAGTGAAATTGTGAACCACTAGACAATTAAGAGGTATTATACATTTTACATATATTTCTGCATCCAAATGACACATCATTAAGAGGACAAGAGGTGGAAGATCTTTAAGCTGTAATAATAGTTTGTTGAATATTAGTGTTTTTTTCTCATGTATAATTATGTCTGCAAATTACCCAATTAACTTAACCAGGGATAGAAAGTTCATCAAAGACAATAATGTAAAGTTTACCTTAATGAAATAACACTGGATGCGAGATCACAAAGGTAAAACTAGGGCCAAGGAAGTCCCCTTCACTTATGGCAATTACCATTAAAGCTTTAGGACAAGTCAGAACAGCTGATGCATCCATTTATCCCTCAGAGTTACATAACCACGTAGTCTGATAAATTCATGATGCTGTCACTTTGTTTGCTTCTGGATACTTGCAATCACTTTGTAATTACCTGTGTCAGTGGCCACAATCTTCGCAATCTGTGCCCGCAGTTTGCTAAGCTCATCCTGCAAAGCTGTGGTCCTGTTCAGAGCAGTAACACCAGGCTTTTTAAGGCCTTCCATTCTTTTTAAGCCCTCACGCCTGAAGTTGGGCACAGAGGAGTTTCTATGAAGAACTAGGAGAGGAGTTGGCCGCCATTCATGTTTCAGTGGACGAGCGTCACTCCTGGGGAAAAAAAAAAAAAAGTAATTCAAGTGAAGCTCTAGCTGAGTGACATCTCAAATCAAACTGATAATGACTGTAAAACCATTATGGCAATCTGAAACACAAATGACAGTCAGAACATTTACTAAGAATCACCTGACTCTGGCATACGTTTCCTCTTCATCTGCAACAATCCAAGCTATATCTGCTAAAGTAGGAACCATTGGCCCATCAAAGGGACGAAGAGGGGGCAGGCCTGGAAGTTCCTGTTGAACATCATTGAACATGTTATGTGAATGTTTTGTGCTTTGAACACATAACCCCGGTATAATCTATCAATACCTGAAAACATGCCCTCTGTGGAGGTTTGAGTGGAAGAGTAGAGCCGATTCTTCTCACTACACTACGTGTGGACCCATGGGGCTTATTTTGCCAGATAGGTATTACATCCTGTAGAGTAGAAAGATAAACAGACATTATTTTAAATAGCATTAATAATAATAAGTGCAGACTATTTCATGTCATAGTAGTAATGAGCTTTTATACTCACTGCGTCTGTCTCCATGCTGCTAGGTCAGTAGGCTATCACTCACAGGGACAGTGCACAGGCTGGTACAATGTAACTGAAGGCAGATCACCTCAGTAAGCAGATGTCATCTCTGGTTGTTTGCCAAGTCCTGGAATGAACTGCACTCATTAAAGTGATAGTCTGTAAGTTTGCAAAGTGAGGAAATTCCTCCCCTCTTTAACTTAGTTTGCAAAATGAGGCGAGCAGGGAGGATCCTTGATTCTGATTACCATAGTTGCTAAGATCTGGGAGGGAGGTACTTTACAAAAAATGATATATTAGTGGTGGGACTCGACAAAAATTAAACATTTTAGTCGAGTTAATTATGGCCTTTGTAATTAATTAATTGCATTTAAGCATCATTTATTTAGGGGTTGTATTTCTTTTTAGAGGTAGATGCTTCTTTGTATTGGAGATGTAAGTGGAGATGTGGGGCCTGTGTGATCATTTCAGACACTTCAAAGACAATAGCAGTTTTATTTATTTGGGAGAATGATCTTTGTAATAGCTTTATGTCGGCTTTACTGTGTGAATAAACAAGTTTGTCAGTTACATTGTTTTTGGCTTTACGTGTTGTTTGTGCCTAAGCAATGTCTGCAAGATAAAGGAAACTGAAGTATCAAAAGGAAAGTGTGATTAATTTCGATTAATATTTTTAATCGCACTAAACCACATGTCATTAATTAATCGTAATTAATCGGGGGGAAAAACCGTTACATCAAAATGCAAAACCAGGTGGTCGATTTTGCACATTTTATAAAATTAACAAAACACTTAATAAGCGAGTGATGAAGCGGTAATGACAATGAGCAGCCCTATAATAATCCATGAAATATTGAAAAAATATATATAGGCTACTGTAGTATGTAGGCAATTTTTTAAAGTAGCTATTCATTATGTTTTCTCAGTTACTACAAAAACATAGTTAAATTTTTTTTATTTGCATCTAGTCTCTTGTATTTCTTTTTACTCAAGCACATCTAATGTGTGCATTTAAAAATAAACATGGTAAGTAAATAAGAAAACTACTCCTATTCTTCTTTAGATAGAAATAAAATGAAATGAAATCGCACCTCTTGGTGAAACAATTCAAAGAACAATTTCATGTCAGCATCCGAGCATGTGCATAGTACAGCATGACTACAAAGCATAAAAACATATACACAGTATCAAATATAATACAGTTACAATTGCAAAAAGCGACATTGTGTTAGCGTTAGCATTACGGCCCTGACCTCACCTTCGATCTGCAAACCTAAACAAACTTGTATTTTGGGAACTGTACGGATGCAAAAACAATCTAGACACGCACCTCAATATTGGCTCTGGTCACATGTAAAAAAGCCAAGGCAAAGTTAGTTTGTGACAGATTCTCCTCTTCGTCTTTCAGAGTTGTGTTTTCGTTCTTTAGGCCGCCGGAAGCCCGTGTGTCCGATCCTGAGATCTGATTGGCTGAGAATGTGCACATCCTGTTTTCACCGGTTTAGCGCAATGTCCATAGACCATGAATGTAACATTGTAATAAAAACATTTAATATAAGGGTGGTGCATCAGTAATAATTGTTCAATATC
The DNA here is from genome assembly GCF_951799975.1 of Gobius niger. Taxonomy (NCBI): domain Eukaryota; kingdom Metazoa; phylum Chordata; class Actinopteri; order Gobiiformes; family Gobiidae; genus Gobius; species Gobius niger. The sequence continues at coordinate 9,588,067 of NC_136867.1, forward strand.
TGTAATTAATTACTATGGTCATTCCACAATATTGCGAGTTTGTTAGGGGGTATTTTCCCGTCTTATGAAGGCCTGGAAATCAGATGACTCTGTTACACTTACTTCCGGCAACGTCTCTTGTCCATCTGTAAACAAGTATCTTGACAGAAATACTCTTTGAGCGCTGGGCTGGGTCTGACATGAACTTGCGCCGACGCACAGTGTGGTGCCGTTCTGCAGTAATATCAAAACACTGCAATAGTCCCCTCCGCTCAGGTGACTGCCATCTCTGAGATGTTACAAGATTATTTAGTGTATGCAGGTATGTAGCCTACCTAGTGTCTCTTTCTGCATGGAGATAATGTATAATGAGCTTCTGTTGCTTGTGTTTCCGTTATTCCAATAGGATGCTCAGTCTACTTCTGTTGAAGTCCGCCTACAGTTGGCTTCCTGAAGGATGCAAATAGCATCTTTAAGCTAATATTAATTAAGCTCTCATTCTAAAATTGTTAACTGCGTTGATTTATGGGCAAACTAAACGTTTAGAGAAAAGGATCTGAGGCAGCAGCGTTTCCAAGTTCCATATGTTTTGGTGTAGCAGACACATGATCTAAAGAGGCCCAGTATGAGAAATGTGACCATGTGTAATAATTAATAACAAACCATGAATGGCTCTGTGCATAGCTTGCCATTAGTTGGATTAAAACTGTAGCCAAAAGACTATGTGGCTGACTGAAGAAATCTGATCCCTTTCAGTAAGAGCCCCTGAGTTCTGCTCACTTCCTTGTATAATCATGTGGATGACGGGAGAGCTATTATCCCCCTTTTCAGCTTATACTCAAATCTGTGATCAGGATTTTTACTCCAGTTTGTGTAGGTGCTGTAACTGGGGCAAACGACAGACATGGGAAATAAAAGGAAGAAGAAGGATGCAAGTACCTGATCTTCTCCACCACTCTGCAGCAGAAAAAAAATGCCAATGGCTCCATCTGAAATGAGGCAAATACTTTAGGGCCATGGATCACAAGCTTCAACAAAAAAAGACCAGGACTAGCTACTTTGGCAACGTCAAAAACAGGTCACACATTCTTTGCAGATTTCAAACTGTGTTTTGCAGTTTTAAAGTCAGTGATCTAAAACTTTGGTGTGTGTCTATTTTGTCATCTTTAGACTGGGGCCTAAGCTGCCGGCAGGTGTCTCTCAGCCTCCACAGTTCACTATGAGGACATGGGAGGTCCAGCCTCAGGCCCCAGCTTTGCAGCAGTCCACATTGAGCAGGGAGAGGAAGCAGCAGCCCATATCAACCAGACCATTGGCCCACACCCCCTACATCCGAAACCCCAAGCTTCGCCAGTATTACCTGCAAGGTACTCAGCTGTCTTAGCAGTAGTGTGGTCTTTAAAGCTTTGTTAAGAGTTGTTGTTGTTGTTATTGTACAATATTGGCATTGAGGTACTTAAGATTTACTGCTATTTAATGTTACTGCTATTTCTACTCATTTTTGTGTACATTGATTATCATTTGTGATATCAAATGTTTTGTCTTGATGCATTGATTCCACTCTGCCTCTGACAAACCTTGCGATGTTTTGTGTTTTTTGTCGTCTTTTTTCAATAGGAACACCATGGGAAGGAGGCTGTGCAGATGCGACAAATTACCAGGTTTCATGCATCAGCTCGTTTTCAAGGGGGTCCTCAGGGTCACATCCACAGAAAACAAAACAAATCAGCAGAGTAGATACACAAATTCAAATAATATGTGTTATATATGAGTTAGTGGGCAAGACACTTCCGCCACCAGCCTGCACTGTTAGTGGCAGTGAAGTATCCCTGAAAGCAGACTGCAGTGAGGTTTCCTAACAGTAGGTGGCATTGTAACATAACAATAGCACCACAGCAGCATGTACTTGGGCGTTTATGCTCATAAAAAGTTCAATGTTCAGTATATTTGTGTGAGTTGTCAGTCAGATAATGGCACTATGGGGAAGCAGAGTCTATTACACAGCTTGTACCTCAAATTCAACCGCAAAAATATAGCTGAACTCAAGGTATGTGCAAGTAGGTATTGTTCATCTGCTTCACAGGTGGTGAATGTTGTTTATCAAAATGAACAGCAATCATTGCGGATTAGCAGTAAATTATCAGCCTGGTCAGTCAGACTAAGCTCACGCAAAGATGTGTGAAAGCAGGAGAGGCAGCTGGCCAGGCTACAATACTAGTCAATTGTATTCTTTCTGACAGCATTCAGACTGTATTCTGTCACACAGGCTCACTCTGGAGAGACAGTTTTTAGTGTTTCATCGCAGTTCTGCAGCTCATCTCAGTCCTCCTCATCGGAAACGCTCATCCCTCGGGAGGTGTGACTTTGTTTTTTAAATCCCAGAATAGAACTGTCACGAATGTAAATGTTGTGAAAGAAGGATTTGCATGCGTGGGTGTCTGTCCCTTAGCTTATTCTATAATGTTTAGTATGTGTATAAAATATGTATACTTTTCAATGAAAGTAAAAATCTTTTGCATTTACAAAAAATGTCCAGAAAAATTTGAACATATAACTATTTAATTTATTTTTTATTTTTTGCACACTTTATTTCTTATCTCTACCATTTCATTGCCTCAACCTAATTTGCAAACTCCAGCTTTCCTTTTGGCAAAAACTTTGCCCTGTTGCAGCCAATCAGGTGATCATTACATCATAAATCTTATTGCCATGACACAAAAGGGCACTATCTTTTGTTTTGCTGTGTGACTAAAAAGCCACATACTGGCATATTGTTAGCCCTAAACAAGAGATCTGTTGATAAACTCACACCTCATGCAAAGTGCTGTGGGCGCCTGGAGGTTTAAGTCCAAACACATACATGGAGGAGATGCAGGCAGTGGAAAAGGGAAGTGGTGACTCCTGTAACTCAGCCTTGTCATATTTACCGTCACAGCCTGAACTAATCATGGCGTCCTTTCTCAAGCAGCTGCTGGTCGTCCCCAAGGAAAAGGTCATATCTAGAACTCAAGAAGAAACTGGCTCCAACCTGGATATTAAAGCAGGCAAGCAAGAGCTAAGGGCAAACCCAGAAGCAGCAGATCTTACTGCTCAGCCTCAGTCACCATCACCAGAGGCAGAATACGACAAACTACTGGTAAGAACAAATCTCATGTCACTGTAATATCTTTGGATTATACTGATACACATGCAAAGTGTGAGCTGTGCCTCAATAGTGACTTATTTATAGGCAAGTATACGCTGTAGTAAGTTTGTAGTGCGAAATAACTAGTCAGCCCAATACAGATACTTAAATACAATGTAAGCACAGGCCCATTTTATTTGTTATTAAAATGTACAAGAACGTCTCCCCTCATAACAATGCAGGCTTAGATGTTAGAGAATTAACAATGGTGTTCGAGAGGATAGATGGAAAATAGGCAGCAGTCTGGATGTCTTATACAGGAGAAGTTTATTTACCATCAGTGCGAGACCTGGAGACATGAACTCGAGACATTGTGCTAGTCCTACCATTCAAGTCTGGGATAAATACCTTCTCAGAGCGTCATACTGATAAGCAAACATTTAGTGGCTGAGAGTGGGCGCCTGAGCACCACAGTCAAGGCTATGACAGAGATAGTACGACTATACAGCTTGACCCAGTATGATAAATAGCGATTTAATGTTATCCTCTAACATAGTTGTGCTAAATATCGGTTATGTGAAATAGTTTGTGTTTATCTAACAAGGGGAAGAAGCACAAAATTTGACAAATGTTGACATATTGTTATTTAAATTGTTGTTTAAGATTGTTATTTACTGATTTATATACCGGTATATATTTACAGCAAACAACTTGCATCTCCATTCATTTTTAGCTCATACCACCTGGCTGCTCCAATATCACTGGTGTGTCATGCAAATGATTTCACAAATACATCATCTCTTTGACAGGATGTCGAGGCGGTGCCGTTGCCCGATGGACAGCTCTGCTTACTGGCTCTGCCGCCCGAATGCTGTGAGTGCGAGGGAGCGGACGCCACATCGTATCTCAAACTGTTTTGCCGCTACATCACTGACTGCAAGGTTGGAGCTCAAAACACTTCGCATAGAGTCTGCTGTTGTATATGTGGATGTTCACTCTGCCGGTCTCTTTTAGGGGGTGGTTTCAGGGATTCTTCTGGTGACTTCCAATAAGCTCTTCTTCGATCCGTGTAAGACCCACCCTTTGGTGAAGGAAAATGGCTGTGAAGAGTACGTTCTGTCCTGCTCAGTGGACAGCCTGGCTTCTCTTTCCTTCTATTCTGATATCTCCCGTGTTCATTTCAGCACTTCGCAGAAGAGGTTGGTTCTCATTTACACAAAAAAGCACACACTTAAAGAGATATTTCAGGTTTTTTGACATATTGCCACATTTCCCAGTTATCCTAGTTAGTGCTGTTGATTTCTGGAGAGAAGATGTATTTTTTTTTAATTCATGCAGTCCTTATATTTGAAGAGTCTAGTGGTGCTAGGCTAGTGCTAGGCTAGCGCATGTCTATGGTAACTAGTAGCCTGCATTAAAAACCTCTTCAAAATCATGGGGTAGTCCTCCAAATTTTGCCATAGCTGATTTGTAGAAAGCTCCTTTGTGAATTCCATGTGTGGTAATGCCACCACAGGTAAACAAACTGTTGTAGATTCGGTAACCTAGCAGATCACTCCGTCACTGCGTAGTTTACAACCAGGAAGCTGATGCTGCTCAAATATAAGTTATTTTAAATGCAAAATGGTTATATTTCAAAAATTATTAACACAGGCATTTATATTGGTAATCTGGTTTGCCTCAGGTGCTCTGTGCTTGGGTCAGACTGTTTTTAATGCAGGCTACTGGTTACCATAGACATGCGCTAGCCTAGCGCTAGCCTAGCGCTAGCCTAGCACTAGCCTAGCACTAGCCTAACACTAGCCTAGCACTAGCCTAGCACCACTAAACTCTTCAAATATAAGGACTGCATGAATAAATAAAAACAATATCTCCAGAAATTAACAACTGGATAACTAGGAACATTTAAACGGATATTTCAGGATTTTTGACATATTTAAAAAAATGGACAAACTTGTAGATGTCAGCTATTGAAATTGCAGGAAGAAGGAAAGGAGAAAGCACATAGTATAAAAATGAGAAGCAAAAGAGTGGCTGACTGTGGCGGTCACATGATAGAAGGAAGGAAATTAAGTCTTCCCGGTTGAATTCATGCCTCAACTTCAAAGCTTTTGAAATATTTGTGTATTTTAGGAGAAAAGGACGGACCCTTCTCCAAAGGTTTAAACCCACTAAGAGCCAAACAAACCGCTTCCCGAGCCACCGAGAGGATGCAGCATTAGTGAGTGCTGCTCTGGCAGAAGGCTCTGATGGGACGCCCCGTGTAGATGTGTGCGGTGGTGATGATGATGATGATGATGATGAGGAGGAGGAGCCCCACAGCAGGGACATGGCCGAGGTGGAGAAGGAGCTGGACGGTGGGCAGCTCGATGGCCTGTATGAACCCACTGTAACGGCTGCCTTAAGCAGCACCGCTAGCTTCTGCTGTGGAGAACCAGAGGACACAAGTCAGCAGAGGAGGGAGGAGGCGGCGCCAGCTGTGAAAGAGCAGAGTGCAGGTAAATCAAACAGGTGGCTTTGGATTCCTCTTTGGGTCAAGTGTAGAGCTGAAACACATTGGCATCAGCCTTCACTCTCCACAATAATATTACTCAACTGTTTTTCTCTGTTCATGCCTTGACATACAGTAAGTTGTGAAACAGCCTCCGCAGACTGACATTTGCTCTCCACTGTAAACACAATATTTGCCCACGGTTTAGTCTGTAGCTCGACTGACTGCATAACTTCACTCTTTCATCCTAGTGTGTGGAAGGCGGTCGGCGGGCAGTCCCGGGCGCCTCATGTTTGTGCGGCTGAGGGCTCATTTGCCTGCAGCGAGGAGGAAAGGTGTTGGGCCAGCCAAAACACTACCAAGGAGAGACACTTGGCTCGCGCTGTCGCAGGAGAGGTAAATCACTTTCCTCTTTGTTACAAGACTTTAAAACTTGTTTTTTTTTCAATTTCTCTCTTGTCCACACAACAAAGAACACATGCAGAAACACCTTCTTAAACAGCTGTTATCGTGTAATTATTTATTTCATCATAGTGCTTGCATATTCAAAGTTATCTTTCTCTTCACAAATTGAAACCGGGCTCTATCATGATTATCAACAGCAATGTGTTTATTTCCCCAAAAGCTAAGGAGCAGAAAACGCGCTGACAAAACGAGTTTGATTTGCAGAACAGTTTTTCCGTTCATTCTTTCTTATAGCCTAAATGACATCCTGGCTTGCTTGAAAACCCAAGTGCTCAAACAAAGAAAGAAAAAAATAATAAAGTCTGCATGGGCCAATAGTCCATAGCCCGAAGATAATCAGGACTCACTTCCGGAAGGTGCAGACAAATAATATAAAAATTAAACCAATTCTTGCTGTACACTCATCTTCGTGTTTCCATTTTGAGATACGGTTACAACACACTTAATAACCCAGGGAGAGTCCCAAATGCAAATATCCAAGATGCTGCTGCTTCCTAACTTTGGTCTGACCGTCCAAAAGTGAAAGCTAAACATTCACCACATGGTCAACAGCTGATTTTACTTCCTCTGTATGGACAGAGCTCAGAGGCCAATTGGAGATGGCAGGCTGTATTACAGTCTATTTTATTCATTTGTTTTGGATAAAATGTATTCCCCCTTATGCTGTTCATAAATAAAAAAGACATCATATAGACTAGTTATGTAAGTCTTTTTTTGTATTTACGCATGCATTTACGGACCCACCTAATGGCCAAACTTGCATGCATAATGTCCTTGACCACTCCCATAACAACCCAGGCACTTGAAATCAAAGCTTACGGGGCCTGCCCCTCCCCAAATGAACCGGTCTCAAGTGGCCTGTCCCGTTCTGCTCCTGTGGAAAGGGGGCTTCACAAACATTTAAGTTTACACACTGACCCTTATCCAAACACTCGCACCACTCAGACTAGCTATGAAGTACAAAGGTAACTGCAAAACACTTAATCTTTGACATTCTGTTGATTTCAATGGAAAATCCTCAAAGTGACTCATTGATGGAGTGCCCTTTTAAACCAAGGAAAGCAAAGCCACTTTGCAAGGCAAACCACTGCTTTCTTAACCAAATGACTGAAGACGGCTCATGCGTCCTACTCCGGTAACACCTCCTTTCGTCCCCACAGCTCGGACGAGTTATACGCCTACCTGGCACACTGTCGTCCAGACCTGTGCCTACTACAAGGGGATCAGGAGGGTGAGGACGCGTTTGTTCTTATTGAGGATCAAGAGCAGGGGAGCGAGGAAGAGGAGGACTACTTTCTCCAGAGGCAGCGCAGCTCAGGAGAAGACTGGGAGGTCAGAGGAGCACTCAGCCTTAAAACAACAAGGAGTTTACGCTTTGTAGCAAGAATTTGAAATGAAAACAACACCGATGTGTATTTTTTAGATGGTGGTAATGGATGACGACAGGGAAAAGCCGGACCTAGTCATTGACAGGGAACCAGAGGGACTTCAGAGTATTGTGGAGCACAGCCAGATATTAGAGGCTTCACATGTCGAAGAGGTGAGTTGAATAATAATAGTTTGTAACAGCACGCTACACATATACATTTTTCAAATAGCAAAAATTATAGCAAAAAAAAATATCAGCAAATATCTATGATCAATTTGAATTCACTTTAAGTATTATTCCAGGTTGTGAAAATGATGTTAAACACATCGGCCTCATTTACCAAACTTGCATACGGTGAAATCAGAGCATGTGTGACATGTATGAAAAATCACCGCCTGTTTTAGCATTTATCCATCTGGACTTGGCCTCAAAGCCTACTCCAGGTCAGGAGGTGGTTATTTCCATTGAACACAAACTGCGCTGGAAACCCTTATTGGTGCTTTAAACATGAAATTAGGCGATATTCATGGACAGACTTTCTTCAATTAGCTGCATCCTTCACCACATGCTCATAGCCTATAAGCCAAGCAGCCCGGACCAGACACACGAGAACCTGGGCAGCGGTGGCACAGAGACGCTCATAGTGTTTGGTTGTTGTACCGTAGCCATATGGTAGATTTTGTGTGGTCGGCTTTCCCACAACACACGTGTGTCTGTGAGTGAAACAAGCAGAGGCACCGCTGCAGTGTGTCTGAGCCAGGCCCTGACTGCAGTGTTTTATCCACGCTTTTTTGTATTTACAATCTATTTATTAATAAAGATCATTTCTCATTAGTCAAATCCTAAAAAAGATTATTATGAAATCTTGGCTAGACTATGCGGTTAATGTGGGCCGCTGAATGATAATCTTAATGCACAAAAAATTATGTTATTCGTTGTGTTCAAGACAATAAGGCCTATTATATATGTATCATTTCCTTGTGAGAGAAAGGGAGTATGGCAGGATTAGTGCAGTGTGCACAGATAGTGTCCTCTAGTGTATATCAGAATACACTAAAATGTACCCTACACCATTTCTGTGCGCAGTGTTGTTAAATGAGGGCCATCGAGGCCAAGCACTAACATTATTCATTACAATTGACTTTTTATATTGAATTTAAATCAATAGTTCTCTATCACAGATATTCAAGCAAATTCAGGCTTACAGTGTTCACATACTGCATAAAGTATTCCCTTTACTTTAAAAGAGGTCTAAATGGATGTTTTACCACTATTGTGAGAGACTTTTTATGTTTTTTGCTTTGCACCATTTAAACTTTTGTATCATAGTTTTGTATTCTATAAATCAACATTTAGACACATTTAACAAAGGGCTCACCCAGAGCATGCAGCCAGCCGAAGTGGTTTCCACTTCCTTCCGTTTGGACTTTTATCGCCTTTCTCTGCTTTGATCTTTACCAGCTCTGTAAGGAACTGCCTCCCAGGACTGTGGGCCACAACTGGAAACTCACATACAGCACTTCAAACCACGGATCCAGCCTGAAGTCTCTGTACCGTAAAGTCAGTGCTTCAGATTCCCCTGCACTCATCGTCATAAAGGATGCACTTGACGAGGTGTGTGGTGTGCGGCTGTGGATTCTCTTACAAAGCTGAATTATTTTAATGTTGTTCATATTTATACGATTTAGGTCTTTGGTGCCTTTGTGTCCCACCCTCTGAGACCCAGTGAAACCTTCTATGGCACAGGAGAAACTTTCCTCTTTATGTTGCATCCACGATTTAAGGTAAGAGGGAGGTTTCCTGCCACTGAACAGTGCCTGTGATTTAACATATGCAGTTATTCTGGGGAAAACTAATAAATCACAATAATGAAAAGTGAAAGTGACATAAAACTCTCTAAAGTGTGATTGCTGTGTCCAGTGCTTCAGATGGACTGGAGAAAACTCATTTTTCATAAAAGGCGACTTGGATTCTTTTGCCATTGGGGGAGGAAGGTATGTCACTATGTCTATTGAGCATTTTTCAATTTGTGATTTTAAATAGAGTGTTTTATTACCACATACAGATGTGGTAATGAAATGCAGAACCTCGACAAAATAAACTCAGGAAAGTGTTGCTTTTTGAGATTACAAATAGTGAAAGTGTTAGCCTTTTTTTTTAACAGTGACAGCACGGAGACACATTTTCTTGACTGTTCTTTTCTTTTCTGTTGTGTTTCTGTTCTCAGTGGTCACTTTGGGCTGTGGGTGGATGAGAATCTGTACTTGGGCCGCAGCAGCCCCTGCTTCACCTTCAATAACTGCTGCCTCTCAGAAACAGATGACTTTCGAATCGTGGAGCTGGAGGTGTGGACTTTTGGCTGAGACACGGCTCTGATCAACAGCTTTTAGCAGCACAAAAGTCATCACAGTGTAAACATGCTACACATGCCCAAGACTTAAGGGAAATGAATGCTGTGAATAATCTTAAATAACTTTAGACTGACCCTGAACAGCATACTGCTCCTAGAGACAAGACTCATTCCTGTGGGTTTGGCGTGGAAGATGGACTATTTGTGGCCTGGAGCTTTCCAAAAGCATTGGCCATTGGTTTTTAAAGTACTGCTCAGAAACATATTTATTAAAGTGGATTCTGATCAGAAGGAACACACTCGCCCCCATCGACCTGTATATGCGGACATATTTGCAGACCAATGAAACCGATATGTCTTCATTGCTAGTGCACATGCAAAGATGGCATTTTTCACTAAAGTAAGATCTCCCCATTATCAGCCCTGCTCCCACATCTGGGAGGCCAACTCTTTCAGCATCAGGCACCGCTGCTTTCTGCCATCAACGCAGCTAAATGTAGAACAGAATTTGAATGTGTGTATATTGTACAGCATTGTAGAAATGGAAGTGACATCATGCAATAATATAATCCACTACTGAGAATTAAAATTTGTCTCTAGAAAAAGGAGGAAATAAAAACTCAATTTAAAAGAACTGCATTTCCCAAATATACAGATTTGTACATTTGCTTTTCTCTTGAAAAGACAGAAGAAGGGATATGTAGTTTTTGTACACTTTTCATTTATTTGTTTCATATAGAGTACAAAAGTTGATGATTTCACATAGAACAGTGCAGTACTGCATGTTGTGGTGTATTTTATGTCCCTCGAGACAAAGATGGGCGTTTCCTGCAGCTGGATCAGCAATAACATCAGGTCTTGCCCAGCCAAGAGGGAGCTTTGAGGCCAAACCTTCACAAACACTGAAAAACAACTTCAGGCCCCAGCCCTGTCTCTGAGGGACCGTAACCCTAAACACGCTTCAGTTCTTCCCTTTTAGGTCACTGTATTTTCAGAAGCATCAAACATTACATTATTTAAAAAATAAATAGAATTAAAGATGATAAAAGAACAATCATAGGGTATTTTAACAAATGAGTCTCTTGGGCCCACAACCTTAGTGTGCCCATATTATTCTCTCAGGTACTGCTTGGCCTTTTCCAAGCTCTCTTTCAGGAAGCTAAGATAAGTGGACGTGGAGGGGTCCTCAAAGCTTCCAGAGAAGCTGAAAGTGGCTCCTTCCTCTTCTGGCTTCATGGCAGTCTGGTCCAGAAAGTAGTTTGCATTAATATGGTGAACCTAGGCAAAAAACACAGTTGTCAGTCACTATAGACTCATCAAAGCTGCATCAAGATAGTTTGTTTTAAAGAGAGCAATATTTACAATGGTTCCATTAGGCAGTGCCACCATCATCTCCACAGGAAAGTTGTAGCTCTCCAAGTGAAGGCGGGCCTTTTCACTCAGCACAGGGTACTTTTTATCAGCCTAATGAATTCAGTTTTTATTAACATAACATGAAAAAGCCATGTCAAATATGCAATAGAAATATGCAAACCTGCAGGTCCTCCAGCTCTTTGACTAGAGACCAGCTGCTGATGAAGCTCTGGTTGAGGAGGGCCAGAACGGGCGAACTTTCCAGGACTGTCTCCCGGAGAGTTCGCCCCGAACCTTTATACAATCACAATGTAACTATAGTTACTGGTATGGGGATTATTTCTATTCTATTCTATAATTGTTACAAATAGTCATAAAAGTTCCCTTTTAGCTGCTGTGTAATACTAGAGTACAGCAGCTTAGTTAGCTCGACTTAGACCTGCAAATTCAGTTATCAATACCTATACAAATGTTAAATACTGAAGAATTGTATAAAAGTGTGATTACTTGTGTTGCACAAATGTACCGTGGATCTTACCTCAGCATGACTGGTCATCTAATGCCCCCCAAAGCAAAATGGAATGCACTAGCTTGTTTTCCACTTCAGCGCGTTCAAAAGCATCAGAGAAAGGGAGGTAATCCACCTGAAAGAAATGGAAAAACACACTACTTTTCACACTGCAGGTGTGTTTGTGCTTACTATCTGATGCACAATGTTAAAAAATGCTGACCTTCTTAAAGGGGTAATAAGTGACCTCTATCTGGTGAAGAGCTTCTTCTTGACTGATCTCGGAGGACCAGATGATGTCCTCAAAGACAAACTGGATTGGTTCATGGCTGCTCTCTTTATTGTCTATGACATTACCTTCCTCATCTACAATAATGGAGGGAGTGGACGGACCAGTGGACATCAGCTCCATCTGCACACATGGACAATGAGAAATACTGATAACTACTACTGGAACTACAAACACTGAAGAGCCAGTCTGCAGTACAAAACATTGCTGAACCTGTGGGAGGAATCCAATGTCCACTTCCATGTTGCTGCTTTCACTGGCACCATACAACCACTCCATGTCCACATTTAAAGACCTGAGAACAGAACATAAACGTAAGACAAATGACATGTAGCAAGGATGAGTTTTGCCAACACTCTATATTGGACCTGTTATTAGGGACGTAAAGATGGAAGTGCCGAACATGAGAACCATCTTTTGAGAGGACAATGTTGCCGGTGAACTGTCCCGGTGTGAACCAGAAGGGGAAGTTTGGCACTTCGTTCAGCTGGAACTCTGCATGAATCCTGAAATCAGAAAAAAGCAGGTGGAAGTCATGACTGCAAATTGTATATATTGCAATGCTATGCAATATAATTTGGGCTGATGGCAAATTACTGAAACATAGTTGCTGCTAAACTGTGATTACCTAAAATAGATGTCGAAATAAAAGTCATTGCTTGCACGAATGCAAGCCACAGCGCCTTGAGGAGCAAAACGCGATTTGATAAAGGGCCGAAAGTGAAACATACTCAGCAGGGAGTGAATGAGAACCTGAAAGACAGTTACACAGTTACAACACAGACAGGATCTTTCCCCTGTTTTATTTAATTTTGCTATTAGCATACCTCTTTGCCCTTCGGAGTAGGAGGGTGGTAGCGATTGTTGGGTAGATAACCAGTAAAAATGTTGAGTTCACTTGGAATAACCCACCATGTGGCACCCACATCCACTTTGTTCTTTGGGGGCAAGAAGGCTCTGAACTGGCTGGATGAGAAGAGGGAAGAGGGCTGGGCTGGCGATGTCCAAGAGCGCAGACCACTCAAAGAGCTGTGGGAAACCTGTAAAAGCAATTCAGTTATTCCAATACAATATTGTGTCAATGGATTTGTATAAATCTTAAAATACATTCTCATAGTATACAGCAATAACTGATCATTATAATGCATTCCAAAGTTATCTCACAATTTATTTGCAACATTTTGATAGCAACCCTGTATATCTTTCTGTCATGAGGAAGATTGTAATACCCCAAGAAAACCGTCCTTGCTCTTTGTCATGGAGTCCAGCTGAAGAGGCTGCATTTTTGCCACCAATGTTAAAGTCTCTCCATTGGGGTCATGGATGATCTCCTCTTCCACATCCACTGGGGGTGTAATTCCTTCATAAAAAAACCATATACAGTTTGTCAGGGGATTGTGCTCCCCTTAGGGTGATGAAAATGTAGATAGGTAGCAGCGTTTGGTACCAGTGAGCTTTTCTACAATGGGCTTAAACTCCTCCGGACTCAGATAAAAGTCATGGTCTGTGTCCAACGAGGAGAAAAGGAAAAGTCCCTCTGCGCCCAGAAGCCGCACACTGTCCTCCTGCAGACAGACACACACATCAAGTCTGTTAGACTGACCCTATTGTCCTTTTGCTTGCTTCAGGGAATCAGTGTCACGTGCTGAATCAAATCTGGGACAAGAAGCCAGAACTCCAGAAATCAACATTAACACAAAAATGTCACTACATAATTCTCATCTCCATTACATATTTTTAGGACTGGCATAACCTTGGCAGTTGGCACCTCTGTCTGATGCAGACAGCAGACAGATGCGTGCCAACTAGTGCTCTTACAATGGTGGAAAGGGGAGGGAGGTTAAACAACTGGAGACCCACTGAGAGCAAACTGTGACATTAGGGGGTGATGATGTCTGCCAGCTGGGACACGTCGTAGCCTGAACATTAAAGGGCTGAAAAGTTGTAGCTTACACAAGGTGTTTTAAGAGTTGTTCGAGTTTTCTTTTTTTTAGGAAGCCAATATTTCAATTAAAAGATCTAGGATGTGAGGAAAGTAGTTTCTAAACAATAAACTGACTGCGGTGATGTGTAAAACTTTCAAAAGTTGCATAGACGCGCATCTTACATGGCGTTTCACCATCTGGGCATCTTGGTAGTACTTGATCCCATAAGCGACAAGAGGCGCAGCACCAACAATAAACAGGACCCAAATTCCTCTCCAGACCCACGATCCTGAGCGGGTCCCCGGGCGAGGTGTTCCATTCTGTCCGGGATCTCTGCTCCCATCCTCGTCCTGTGTAGATTTATCCACGTCTGCAGCCATTCCCCACTGAGGCTAATTAGAAAGCATGCGCTTTAACACTGGCGTTATTTTGTTAAGTTTATTTTAACATTTTAAAATGGCAAAAACTGTATGGGGGCAGCAGCTAAGCTCTCATCTTCTGAGGCAACAGCTAGGACGTGTCTGAGGGCTAGCTTCAAGACCAGGCTTTATTTCCCACAGCGACCACCACTGTTCAGCCCATACGCAGACGCTTCTGTAAAGCTACAAACACGGGACAGTAGTACAAATACAAACCGGAAACTATTTCAAAATAAAAGCCCTATTGACTTTGCACCATGAGAGAAACATTGATGATGACGCTTTAATCTTAAGGATAAACCGGATGTTGTCATTAGATAAAAAAACACAAAAAAAGTAAACCATTCCAATTACAGGGTTTCTTGCCAAAACAACTGAAATGCACATTCCTCAGTTTTTAGGAGGATAGGAGGAGGGGAAAACAGAAATTGGATTATATATTGACATAATGTAATTAATTACACTACAGGCATATTTTGCACCTCTATAACATGTATTGTTATAGAGGTTTTAATGAAGAATTAAGATTGTTGTTTGTTGTTATTTATTTAACATGTTACTCATTTAACATAACAGTCTATTTAAATGTCCTGTTGTTAAGTTTCACATGGCTTGTTGGTTGTGTAGGAATAATCAATGGCAAAATACTCAAAACTCAATTCAAATCATTCACGGGAGGGGTTACACCTTGTGCTCCAGACACTCAATATAACTGCTTAACTCAGTATACATACAGTATGCATAATTATAATTAGGTCATTTTAGTCCATGTTTGCCAAAGCTCAGTTCATGTCTTCTTCCACCGGCTGCGTTTTCACTTCAACTTTCTTTGGGGGGATGTAAGAGCCCATTCCTGCAGCTCTTTCTGCTTCTGCCTGGGTGTATGGCTCTTCACTCAGCTGCTTCAATCTGGACAGATAGAGATAATTACTTACCAACTTGTTTGGTCTAATGAACAAATTTGAAAATGGTTGTTTAATATCCACACTGAACCATATAGCATGCATTCAAAAATAAGCAATGAAACTGTGTTTAGCATCAGAATTAGCAAATGTTAACACCCAGGTTTCAATCCACATAATGTACTGTATCAATGCAATCTTTGCAGTATTTCAACAAATTTTATGTACTAACCTCCTTTTGTGTACTTTAGTTTTGAAGTGCTCTTTCATGGACCTTAGGTCAACAAAATACCTCCTGTAAAACAAAGGACAATAGATCTGGAATATGCACTACAAACCACGAATATCTTTGGCTTGGCTGCTCACACTGGTGGACTGGTACTTACGCGCAGTGCAGGCAGTAGTGCTGTGCACATCCCGTTACGTCATAGTCCACCTCTTGCTTAAGCAGTTGGGCTGCCACCTCGGGCTTCATGTCAGCGTGGATCTGGTCCAGGTCCTTGGTCTTTCTTTTGGTCTTCCATGTCTTCGCAATGTGCTTCTTCTTGTCACCTTTGTGGTTTCCATATTGCTTGGTCTTTACCATTCTTGACACATAATTTGAAAACAGTGAGTTATTCATATTATCCTGTTTAATGTTACCTTTTACTAGTGGGCTAATAATATGCAATATAACTTTAGCTATTATGATCATGTTGTATAGCTTTTCTCTCATGTAAACATCTCCAGAGTCGACTCTCGTTTCATTCATTTTTGAGCACGCAAATCTAATTCTCATGTGCTCAATCACTCTCATCTGCTGATATGGTGATGCTCTGTTTCTCCCAAAACCTTTAATGCGAATAGTTTCACTGTAATTGATTAATTTAATGTTTTATTGATTGTATGTTTTCTTGTAATGTTATGCTACAGTGAAGCACTTTGAATTGCCTCGTATATGAATATTGTGCGCTACAAATAAACTTGCCACTGTTTCACTGATGAAAAATCACTGCTCGATGCCCAAACACATTTAAACGACCTGAACACAGTTTGTAAATGCGTGATCAAGTTGTGTCTGTTACGACGCTCTGCCCAGCTGGTGCGTTGAAAACCCAAACACCATTTTAAACATTCAAAATAACTTGATCCTACGTATGAAGAACAAAAGGCATGCAAGAGAACATTCCTGACAAAACCGTGACCCTTTTCAGTGTAATTACTTGTGTAAAATAAGAGTTTGCAGCGAAATGTGAGTGGTTGTTGACGTGCTTGCTCACCTTATTCCACACGTGCACCCAGCCAAAACGTTTCCGGGTCAAAACAAAGGCTAATACACGCAGCTGCCAAAAGGGGGCGCCAAAAACAAATGGACAGCGCCATAAGTATGCGCTGTAAAATAAATAATAAAGATAAATGGAACCAAACAACACATTTTGAAATCTCTGAAAGGCATAAATGTATATGCACAACCACAATAAACGAAGGGCGGGTTGTCACACTAGTGGTTCTCAACTGGTGGGTTGCGGTGCGGATCCATTAGGAAACATTTCTGTCAATATTTATACTGAAACGTATTTATAACAAATCTGTTTATATTACTTGATTTTTAATCGTGATTAGCTTTGTTCAATGCTTAAATCAAGAATAATCTGTGGGGGAAACAGTATTTTGCATTGTATAATAACAGATTCCAACTTCACAGATGTTTCAGTCAAGCATATAAATTGTCTTCTTAGCGCAATTTATGTTTATTTTATACCCGGTTTGCTCCTGATTCAATTTGATTCAATTTTGATCTAGTTCCGCTGTTATTTGGCGTGAAAAGTTCGAGAACCACTGAATTTAATGAATGATTTTTTTGTGGGGGTCGCAGTTGTGATCCTACGGTCAGGGTCCCGATGCCAAACCGGCTGTTCGAGATAGTCAAGTATCCACTTTGTCTTTTTGAAAGGGCGAGCTGAACTTTGCGTTACAAACACAACAAAAGGTGGAGATTGCTGTGTCCCGCTGACTTATGTTTATTTAATCCGAGCGCACGTGAAGGCGGCGCCAGGCTGCTCTCCCCCTCTCGTGCATACGCGCCGTGCCTGAGAGCGAAGATGGCGGAGAATAATGTCGACCCGGAGCCCGAGTGGAACGAGCGGGCCCTGGACACAGCGGAGGACACTCTGGTGGCCATGGAAAACCTGCTGGCCACGCTGAGAGCCTTCGAGGACGTGCTCAGGCAGCAGGACATTTCCATAGCATCATCGACTGAGTATTGTGACAACTTCTGTCAGGTAATGTGTGCAGTAGCAGCCCCCGATGCACGTTAGCTTGCCGTTAGCTGTTTGGGAAACCCTGCATTACAACCAACGTCGCTGCTTTTGATTTGCTACCTTTACAAACATGCTAATCGCAGAACCATCCCGCCTGTGTTTTTTTTAAATGTTTTCTTTCTTGCACAAGATGTTTTGCTGTGCAGAGTTTGTGTAGAGTTATGATGCTATTGTGCTAATGCGAGTCAGCTGCCTTCTTTGACAGCTGATTGACACACAACTTCCCCCTGTGTTTTCCTCTCAGCATCGCAGCCTCCATCAGATTGTTTGCAGGAAAAAAAAAGTATTTTAAATTTGTGTGCATTTTTAGCCATAGCTTGAACGTTTGCATCTGAGTGGGGCGGGGCGTGCGATTTACTATTTGTTTACCAAAATATTCTCTATTTATTCTTGTCCTAAACCAACTAAAAGCCCCTATTTGATATGCTGATGATATAATGACACATTTACTGGGTATCTGTATTTAATACAAGTGTGTAAAGGCTGTTTTGCATTGTGAAATTGAAAGTGCAAGTACAACATGGGTGTACTGTACTTTCACAATGGAGGACAGTAAAGGACAGTGGTTGTTGAGGCTGGTTTATTTAGTTGACTCATCCATGTTGCAAATTAAAAATAAATACATATTGGAAATTTATTTGATATACATTTCTTGGACAATATAATCGTGCATCAGTATATACTTTTTGAAATCTTTAAGTGGTGCAGAGGCAATTAGCACACTGATGTAGGTCTCCAGAGATAAAACCTGATTCTTGTCACCTAAAATGAGTCCCTGGTATATTTAGACAGAGGGGATTCATTTAGCACCTCCTTCAGCTGTGCATCCGAGTGTACCTGTCTGTAAAATGTGGCCCCAGGGGCCGTTGATAGTAGTAGTACAATCCCAAATAGACACGAGAACGTTATCGGCTTATGGCTGGTGACATTCTAATGATTAAGTATTGGCTGAGGGTATTAAATCGAGCTATGGTAACTTCCCATAGTATTAACAGCATTCACAGTTTTTGTGACGTTAATTCAACTGACAGTTCAGGGCTATCGGGGGCTTACACGAGTCCCTCATGAATTGATCAACCGTGGTTAGCATTGGATGTGTGCCCTTTGGGGGCAATCAACTTCAGACAATCCCAATCCCTTTAGGTAGGATCCCCCCTTACCCCAGTTAACCCTTACATTTTGTTGTGGTTATGTTGTTTATTGTACCTGTCTTTGTGTAGGCACTGATGCACTACGCAGGCAGCAGAAACTCCATGGACCACGGACTACCTCTTCTGGAAGTTTACTGTCTTTCCATTAACTGCTTTGCTTCAGCCCGTTCCCACCTCACAGCAGAGTCTGACAGAGTCGCCCTGGTTTTGAAAAGATTAGCTTTGTAAGTATTACATTAATACAAGACTGCTGCATTGATAGACCTGCACTGTCAAAAATATATATAAAAGCACTTCATAAAACAGAATTTCCCAGAACTTACAGATTTTAAAGCATTTGTAAATGTACATTCACTCTACATTTATTTATCTTTCATTCATTTACAGGAGTTGCTTTGAACTATTTCTGTCCGTGTCTGAGCTTGAGATCCCATATGAGGCATGGCTTCAGTTCCATCAGTCTGTCCAGGTAAACACTTTTTACAGCAATATCAGCGCGAGCCCACCATCTGTGGTTAAAAACTGAGCTTCTGAATGAAAAAATACTCTGAATCTACAACAGATCAAAGTTGAGCATGGTTAACCAAAGACGGTAACTGGGTGTTATCAGAGCGTTACATAAATAAGCAGCACAAACTAGTTTTACCAAGTTGTATACAAATACCCTCAACATTTAAGTACACCCAAACCTCACTTATCAATTAATAAATGGGACAAACGGATGCCGCCAGTCCTAGCACAAGATTGTAATAAAAATTAACATAAATTAACAAGAACTGTTGAGACTTTTTCCACAGAGATCCATCCTGCTATTTTGGTGTTGTGTTCAATACATAATGATTTGCCGCAGTAGTTATTGAACCAGTTATTTACAAACCCATAGTGCCATGATTCTAGTCTGTATTGTTGTGTTGCCTTACAGCTTGCCCATGACATGCTGTTGGATTATGGCAGCACAGATCTACAAGCTCTGCTCCAGATGACAGGCGAAGGAGGTGCCTGGTCTAACCCTGTTCTTACTTCACTTCTCACTGGGCAGCTCACCGACCCAGAAGAAGGTTTCTTTTTCAATTAAAATGAAATATATATTACATTTGCTTGAAATATGCCAATCATATTAATTATTATTATAATTTGATTTCATCTGCACCTTTCATTTATAGTGGATGCCTACATAAGCTTGGAGGGGGACGGTTTCATGGAAATGCGAGTAAAACACTTGGAGAAGATTGGTGAAGTGGCCAAAGCAGTCGTCCTTGCCAAAGCCTGTGCCGAATGCAGCTTCATTTCAAACAAATCTAACTTTCGTCAAACTTATGTCTCACTGCTTTGCCAGCTTCTGCCCAATGAGGAAGCGATATCTGAGGTATTGTCAATCTTCTTTTGAAGAATGTTCAAATGTTATGTTGCATGTCCTTGTGTTACTGCTATACTGCATTAATGTAGACGCTGTTTTCTGACCTTCACTGGCTGCTTCTGCGTGTTGTTTTCTATTGTAACAACCAGTCATTCTTCTCACAGATCTCCAGACTTGACTGCAAGGACGTACTGGAGATTACGTGTAATTTGGAGAACGATGGAGAAGAGAACACAGCATTTATCTTGTGTACAACCTTTCTCACACAGCAGCTGCAGCAGCAAAATCAATACTGCTCCTGGTCAGTGCAATTTGCTGGATATTAATTAGTATTAACATCGGATGAATATGTAAAACAATCATTGTGTTTTTGTTTTCATAAGGGAGTTGATTCTCCTGTGGAGCAAGCTTCAAAGAAAGCTTGATCCCACATTGCAGTCATTCCTGGATCGATGCCTCCAGCTTGGTGCAATTGCCAAAACAGTCCATCATTTACTCTACCTTGTTCGAGTTATCCAGACAGAGGTGAGTTTTCACCCATATTTAGCCTTTTTTCATATTAAGAAATAGGATCTGTTAAACTCAACCCTCAAGTTTCCTCAGCTAGCAAGAAATTAATTGCGTATTTGCATTTACAGGTGGAGGATCTGGGTGTAGCACAGTCGGTGGAACTGTGTGTGAAAGCGCTACAATTGCCAAAGCAGGACGATTTGGACACACGGATCTCTGTCTGCAAAACCATATCCTGCCTTCTTGCAGATGACCTTGAACTCTGCCGGGCCTGTCTGCTTACAGAATTTTTGCTCGGCCCCAGTCAAGAAGTCTTCCGATCTCTGGAGGAACTGTACCTGCGCCCAGATCAGAAAAGTGACCTGGAGAATGCGGTCATCCCCAACTCCCTCCGATGCGAGCTCCTGTTGGCTCTTAAATCTTATTGGCCCTTTGACCCTGAATTTTGGGACTGGAAAACTCTCAAGCATCAATGCATCTCCCTTCTTGGCCTACAGCCAGAGTGTGAAGAAGAAGAAGAACAACAACAATATAAGGTAGACGCACAAGAAAAGTGCAAACTAGCAGAGCTGCAAGAAACATCTGAAGTGCCAGGGATTCAAAACGGGTTCAATGGAGTTCCTAAGTCAAATGCACTGAACAAAAACCATTCTAATTTATCAGAAATACAAAATCCTCCAAAATCCAAAAAGAACAGGTTTCAGTGTCAAGTTTGTAAGAAGTTTTTCACTGACTCTCAACTTGTCTACCATTCCAAGAGACATTCACAATCGAGTATACATCCATGTCCTGTTTGCTTGAAAAGATTTAACAGCAGAAAAGAGCTGGTCCCTCATTTAAAGCAGCACACTGCAAGGGCGGTTTCTTTGAACAAGAACAAAGTGAAGGAAGAGCCGGATCAGAAGCACAGTGATGAGGATGAGGACATGGAACCAGGAGAGATCAATGTTGACCCTTCTTTAATGATGTATTACAAATCCACACATGACCCTGACGTATTGCATCACATTGTCCAACAAGCCAACAGTTCCAAAAAACACATGGACAATGATGAACACATTACATTCGATTACATTTCTAGACATTATAATCTGCAAAACAGAGAGGAGTGCACATGCCCAGGAACAGACTGTCCTAAGGTTTTTAAACACTCAAAGTACCTCTATGTCCATTTAAAATCGGAGCACAAAGGAGACGAGAACGTCAAGTATTTTCACAAAATGAAGGACAAACGGGAGAAGTGTGTATTTTGCAGGAAGCATTTCATGTCAACCTACCATTATCGGAAACATCGCAAAGGTCACTATGGGGATCAGCCATACACATGCCTGGTTGTAGGATGTGGAGCACAGTTCAGATCTTCAAATGAGCTTGGTCTGCACAAACAGACACATGGCTATCAGCTGAACTATCAGTGTGCGCTCAAAGGCTGCTACGTGACCTACTCTGACCTCGGGCAGGTCTACCACCATGAAGCAGAGCATTTCCGAGATGCCGCATTCACTTGTACAGCCCCAAAATGTTCAAAGTATTATTTATCCAAAACTGCGTTTACTGAACATTTAGCCACACATAACATTTACTTCACAGAACACGACTTTGAACTCCAGAGAAAAGCCAAAAGAAAATATTTCAAGTCTTCTGCAAATGAGGCATCGGCCTGTCAACTTCGGTCCCCGGCTCTGAACGGCGACGCACCCCATGGTAGCTCACTGCCGGAGCCAACGGAGAACAAGCAAGCTAAAACTACTTTAGTTGCAGTGTGTTTCGATGGAAGCAAGTTCACGTGTGGGTTTGAGAAATGTGGTATGACTTTTTCCAGAGCTCGCGATGTTCAGAGACATTTGAAATGTGCACACCCAGAACACCTTAAAACGGAAAACAAAGAGCATAAGCATGACAGGGAGCGGGGCTTCAAATCCAAAGCGGTAAAAACTGAGCGCAATGAAGGCGCTAATAAACAAGGACATAAGAAATCTAAAGTGCCACTTTTGCACATAAAGGCAAAAAAGGAACCAAAAGCATCCCCTCAAATGTCAAATCCTGAGACAAGTGTTCTACATGACGCACTGACAGAAATAGTTGTGGGACTTTGTAAATTGGACTTGAATTATTCGTCCTCTCCGAATGAGCCCCCAGAGCTTTCCCCAGAAACCACTCCCTCAGAAATGTTCGTTCACCAGGTGTCCATGCTTCAAAAGGAAGCTGCTGTTGCTGTAGAAAGGGATAGTACCTACAAGTCAACATCGGACGGAGAAGAGTGTCACGAATCACTTGCCAACGCCAAGCCTTTTGTGTGTGATGTGAAGAGCTGCGAGTTTAGAACAGCAAAGGGTTACAGCTTACAACGCCACTACATTAGAGTACACCGTCGTTCATCAGAACAGGCTAAAAAACTGACCTCTCACAAGCCTTATATTTGTGATATTTGTTCAAAACCTCACAGGGAAAAGGATTTATTAAGAAATCACTATATTCAAGAGCATAAGATAAGTGAATCACAAGTCAACCAAATGAAATGTGGGTGCTTTCGCTACGAAGGAACCAAGACCACAGAGAGGCCGTCTCCACATGCCCACAGTTCAAAGAGCAAAGAGGCCAAACTGCTAAAGCAGCCAGGAACAGATAATGAACAAAGTGATAATGAGACGCCTGAGAAAGAGCAGGTTAGCGTCAAAGTAGAGCAAAACGGTGAGCAGAAAGAAGACGGTGAAGCAGAGGCAACACATCAGGGCAGAGCTAAACGCTTGGCAGCTAAAAGTAACAGTAACCTGTGCTATATTCTCGATAGGTTCAGCAAACCTTTTCATTGTGTGGCAAAGAACTGTGATGCTGCTTTCTCCACCCAAGCGGGCCTTGTGCGGCACCTACAAATGGCTCATCATTACAACAGATCGCAGCTATTATTGGAAAATGAAGGAAATGAGCAAAGTGCTGAAATAAAGAAAGAATCCCCCAAAAAAAGACCTTTACTAAATTCAGACGAGCCTCAGCCACAATATAAATGCCAATTTGCAAACTGCCACGCCTCCTACCTTCTTAAAAGCAGCTTGGCCCGTCACACGAGAGAGGTCCACTCTCATCCAGAAGTGATTCGATCTAAATATGAAGGTTGTACAAGTGCTTTCAACCATGACGGTGAGCAGAAAAAACATGCCCTTTATAACCATTCTGAATATTATGATTCACTAGTTGTGCGTCTGCAAAGCACTCAGAAAAACTCTCTTAATGGATGTCAGAAGAAACTTATCGTCTCAAGTCAAAGCCCTCAAAAGGAAGACCCTGAGTCAGCAAACTCTCAAAACGCTCAGACACATTTGAACACAGGGGAAAATGAACCGTCTCTGGAGTTGAACCAAAAGCGAACAGCAAAGACTAATATCAAAACACAGAACTTTAATCCCTTCGTCTTCAAGTCACCTGAAGAGGCATTACAAATGTGCCAAGACCGCTGTCTTCCTGAAGCCTACCCCTGCATGATCCAGGACTGCGACACTGTGGTTCAATACTTGAGCAGTTTACACAGACATTACATAAATGTCCACCGCATGCGAAGAATAGACTTTGACAAAGAAGGAAATGAGCTTGTTTTAAATGCAGAGCAGCTGGAGGAGGTGATTCAAAGGAAATCAGTGAGATCTACAGGAGTGACTTGTCCCAATGGAGTTCTCAAAATGGAGTATCAGACAGAGGCAGAAAACTCAGGAGACCTGTCTGCACCTATGAGTTTACACAGCATCAAAACTGAGACTCAAGTTGAGACCACTCCCGATCCACTGGGATTCCCTGTGGAAGAGAAGGATGAGGAGCAGCCATCTGTCGAGAGGAAGGGTGTCCTAGTGGGCGCAGATGAGGTGCTTTATGGTGAACCCAGCACTGATGGGCACAGCGAAGAACCAGCTGTTGTAACACAGAACTGCCAGAAACGAGAGGAGAGACTGAGCCTGGAACAAATTAAGCCCTTTCTGCGTCCAGTTACGGTCGACCTGTCTCCTCCAAGTTCTCTGCGCTTTATTACAGAGAAGGGCTTTGTAGATCTGTCAAACAAAGATAAAGCTATGATAAAAGAAAAACTGAAAAACAGGAGAGTTTCTGTGTCCATTCCTCGTATCCGGGAGCCTTTGAAAAGAAAGAATGAGTTATCTGAACAACCTTTAAATGTAATGGATTCTGCTCACAACACGTCCACAAAGTCTTTCGATATAGCTCTGTACAAGCCAGTCGGTTTTGAGTCGTCCTTCCTGAATTTCATTAATGACCGTGTGCCAAAAGATAAAACCGTGACGTCCTCAAAACGGCAGAATTTCTCCAGACGCAGTTGTTCAGTCAAAGAGAACAACCAGATGGGCATTGCTCAGTCTCGCAGACGTACTCATTCCCCACTGCTTAAGTCTCATGTTGTATGTGGGATTACTTCAATTCAAAACTTGAAGTTGGACAAAGTTCTGGCAGGTTGTGGGGACCTTGCCATCAGACAGCTGCAGTATCTTAAACCTGTGGTGGTTCTGTACAGACCTGTATGCTCCACTACTCTGCCTGATCATTATCCTGCAGACACTAACAAGAGTAAACTGCTTCTTGGAAGTTAAAATATTTAAGCACCTTAGACAAGCTTTGAAAATGCCTTTGCATCTTCAGAAGTAATGAATCAGTATTGCTCTTTCTTTGGACATTGTGTTGCCTCTTTACTAGAAAAACAGAACTTACATCGAACTGAATTTACAGTTTATCTCCTTATTATGTAACTGTTAAATTATTTGTAACAACAAAACTGCAGTATGTCAGTTTTGAAGCAGACATTTGAATATGTATCTGATTTTCTGGTGTTGAGTGAGTGTGTGTATATAGTTCAAAGTGTACAGAATAGATCTTAATATTCTTGGTGTGAGACAGTAGCAAGGGGACTGAAACACCTCTGACTTTATCCCCTTTTTTTCCACTTGAGTTTGGATTCTGTCAGTGTTGGGTGTGGAGTGGACACATTTTGCCAGATGTGTATGTATGCAACAATTTCTAATAAAGTGAGAAAAATAATCTGATTTTACTGGTGACAATATATTTTGTAGCTCTACTAACCAAAACCACATACAAGTACATATCCTGGTATAGATTTGAATCACACCAGGTTTAGTTGTTTTAATCTTGTCTTTTTTCCAATTAGTCCTTACTCTTATATTCTTTACTTCGCTTGGAAGCGTTCAAAGCAGAGAATTTATGTTTTTTACTTCTTTGCCTTTCAATTTCAGGCATTCTTTAAAATGACCAATTGTATTAACTTTGTATTTTATTGTAAATGGAACTGAAAGGATTATTTCACAACTAGGGTTTGTATTTTTCTTTTTTTTACCAGTCTGTATATTTGTATTGCAGGGTTTCCTTAGGGCTTCCGTAATTTTCGATGTTGCCACATTCTAGAAATATTTTAGCTGGAATATGAAACCAAAAATGATTAGGATTGTTTACCTTTTTATTCATTTTAATTCTAAAGTTCCATTCATAGCTTCAAAATCCATATTTTTTTGGACCACATGAGTAATGGGTTTAACTGCATACATTTTCTAATGTACTGATGTTTATTTTTACGTGTAAAATAAAAAAATGCAGGGTAAATAAATCTTGATAAAGCGTTACTTTTGGAAATCAAAATTCTAACATTTATAAATCTTTGTAACCAAGAATTTAAAATGTGTTGTATTTTGGTAATATTGTTTTTAATGTTCAGGAGTTCTCTTCTTTTCCAATCTTCTGATAATGCAATTCCCAAATATTTAATTTAAGTAAAATATTTTAAGATTTAATTGTAACCCAGATGCTCTGGAAAACATCGTGATTTTACAAAAATGTGTCATCGCCTACTGTGTGATGGTTAGAGGCCTGCCCAGAACATTTTCAACAGTTTCAAATCTATACTGTTTTTTTTATAGATCAAGAACATTTCCACAACTACAATAAAAATCAGCGGTGAGCATGGGCATCCCTGCTTCACCACTGTTTATCTGGAACCTTTTGGTTGTACCCACAGGTAAAGACACTGACTGTTTATATTCGTGTACAACATGTTAATCATGTCAATGAACTTATAACCAAAGCTGAAAAAATCAAGAGAGTTCAAAACAACAGATCAAAAGCTTTAAATCAAGGAATAAAAGGAAACCTTGACCGTCAACTAAATTGTTGTAATCCAATAAGTCCAAAACTAATCTAATGTTATTGTGTATTGATCTGTCTTTAATAAAGCTTGATTGAGTTTCACAAACAATATCACCTATCCCAGCCTTTAATCTATTGGCTATCATTTGAGTGAAAAATGTATAATCTACATTTAATAAGGATATGGGTCCGAGATTTTCAATATACCTTTTAACTATTCCTGGCTTTGGTAGGAGAGTAATTACCCCTTGCCTCATAGTTGTGAGGTTTTTATTTTCAATACATTCACTGAAAACTAAAAAATAACATTTGTTTTATGTCTTTCCAGAAAATGTATAAAAATTGGATGTTAAACCATCTTGACCAGGGTTTTTCCCAAAGCCGTACGGTCAATAGCAGCGTCAAGTTCTTTGTATTGTTGTATTTCAGCATCACATAACCATTTAAAACCCTGTTCAACTTGAGGAATATTTTGTCCTATATTCTCAAGAAAATTTTCATTACTCTCAGAAATGTAATTGGACAAGTAAAAATTTGAATACAATTTGTAAGTCTCTTCAGCTTCTAGCATCCGGGTACTTTCAGAGCGATGGGGAAGGGAATCTTATTTGTATAGCGCTTTTCATATGACACAAGTCACACCCAAAGCGCTTCACACATGAAAGGAGGGGGTTCATTCACTCCATGCTGATGGTGGTAAGCTGTCTAGACTGACAGAAGTGAGGCTGCTCACATCTGCGCCAACTGTCCCTCCGACCACCATCAACCACTCACACATAGGCATTGGGTAAAGTGTCTTGCCCAAGGACACAACGCAGGTGAAAACAGCGTTTTTGCCTGTGAATGACAGATTTTGTTTAATAAATGGAGTTTTTCTCAGTAAATCAGGCCTAAAAGCTTTTTACTAGGCTAATAAGTCCAATTTCTATTTATATCAGACTTTTGTCTAAATAGGCAGGTTATCATAGTAATCAAATGACATTTCATCACAATCCGACCATTATTCACCTTAATAAATCCTCTCAAATCCAATGACAACCACCCAATGCCAGCAAACTCCCATTGTTTTCAATGATATTTTAACCCCTCATCCTCGTTTTCCTCATTATTTTAATGATTTTCTTTTAAGCTTTTAGATTTGGATAAAGCTCAGTTAAGGCGGGGGGTAAGAGGTTGAGAAAATTAAGAGGCCAGACCGGTGGCCCTAGAGCCATGAAGTGCCCCTTCTGTGCTCTTCCAGAATTTGCTTAATGACATTCTTTGTCAATCATTTTTAATATATCCAACTTATTATTTTCCTGTCTTCTTTTTTCTAAATGGTAGAAATAAGATTTTTCTCCCCTTGTTCTATCCACTTTGCTCTGGACCATAGAAAGTTGGTCTGCCTCCATTGGTCCAGCCATGCAATGCCTGTACTCTGTTCTGACCTTAGGCAAGATGTTGTGTGTTGTTCACAAAAAAAATATCTTTGTGCTGCACCGTGGCTATATATATATATATATTGCAGCAGAGCAACTTTTTGTTTTATTTTTTCCCTTAATTATCTTTTGAGCACACAATAGGCTATATATTTTTTCTCTTCAGGGACCTTTTAGGGTTTCCGTAATTACCACTTTAAAAAGTGCCAAAATTATCGAATTTGATTCCAACCCATTGTGTCCAGTTTGCATTAAAATTAGGACCAGGATTTTTTTTCCGATTAATTAGGTTTAGTGCGATTAAAAATATTAATCGAAATTAATCGCACTTAACTTTAGACACCTGCAGACGTTGCTTAAGCACAAACAATACGTATATATACATATATATATATATATATATATATATACATATATATATATATATATATATATATATATATATATATATATATATATATATATATATATATAAAGGCTTTGCTGGCCTGTTAAATTTATGCGGAACTAAGTTATCACTCTGGTTGTTTGTTGGGGAAGGACTTTATTGACGCACTTCTACAGCTTGACTTTTGAAAATATGATATAATTTTTCCTTGTTGCAATGATTTAGCAGTCTTTGCTTTCCGTCACCGAAGGGAATTACCATCTACATTGAAGTGTTATTTTCATGTACTTGACCATGTCTCCTCTGGCCATTATTTGATATTCAAGCTGATTTCTCAGGCTGTTCAAACGCGGAAGCTATTTAGCTGCTAGCCTGAAAGTAGTCGGTCTGGTTGTTAGCGTTAGCCGGTCACTCTAGTAAAGACTATTTAATACAGAATATATAGAGAGCATCCTTAACTGACATAATTATGGAAGGTATATCTGATCTTCCAGTGGAAATGCAGATATTTTATGCCGTGCTTGGATTTTCATGGACTGTGTATCTATGGGAGGCATATCTTTCTTACAGACAGGTGAGTTCTAATTTGCCTATTGTGTGGATAATACCATTAGAGGAAACACTTTTTGCTTATCCATTTGTATTTTCATTTGACCAATTCCCTGTGCATTTCACAGAGGAAAATGTATAGACTGACAACACATGTGCCACAAGAACTTGGGAAAATAATGGATTCAGAAACATTTGAGAAATCTCGTCTTTACCAGCTGGACAAAAGCAACTTCAGCTTTTGGTCTGGCCTGTACTCAGAGACTGAAGGAACGGTAAAGTAGCCCTTTTTTGTCCTGTGAAAGGTTGCAGGAAAATACTAACCAGCTTGATGTCATATTTTCCAGCTTATTCTGCTCCTGGGAGGAATCCCCTTTCTGTGGGCTGCTGCTGGTTCTGTCACAACCCGCTTTGGTTTAGGTCCGGAGTATGAGATAACTCAGTCACTGGTGTTTCTCACGCTTGCCACCCTGTTCAGTGCGTTCACTGGCCTTCCCTGGAGCTTGTACAGCACGTTTGTTATCGAGGAGAAACATGGCTTCAACCAGCAGGTACAACAAATCTTTAAACAAAAGCAACAGTATCTGCTAATTTCATTCATTTCAAATGTATGTTTGCTTTTTGTGTTCCAGACATTGGGCTTCTTTTTCAAGGATGCTCTCAAGAAATTTGTTGTAACTCAGTGTATCCTGCTTCCTGTGACCTCACTACTTCTGTACATTATCAAGATTGGTGGAGACTATTTTTTTATTTATGCGTGGCTATTTACCCTAGGGGTTTCTCTGGTTAGTTTTGCAGTTTTTTAAATTTTACACTGTTCACTAAATTATGTGTTTGTTTTTATATTGTACAAACTAATTTTGTATTATCTATGTATTTACACCTCACTAGGTCCTTGTAACCATTTATGCTGATTACATTGCTCCACTGTTTGACAAATTTACTCCACTACCTGATGGAGAGCTGAAGAATGACATTGAATCGATGGCTAAAAGCATCAGCTTCCCTCTCACTAAGGTCTATGTAGTTGAGGGTGAGTTGTCTAAAATACTTTAAATACAGTAAAATTCCTAACAATACTATTCTCTCAACAAAACTGTTCCTCTCTTCAGGTTCCAAACGGTCATCCCACAGCAATGCGTACTTCTACGGCTTTTTTAAGAATAAACGCATAGTGCTGTTTGACACCTTGCTTGAAGACTATTCACCGCTCAATAAAGCTGGCGAATCTGAGACTGAACAACCGGAAAGCAATGACGACACTAAAAGCAAACCCAAGGTGACCACATTTACCACAATAGTGAATAGGGGTGGGCCATGTCATATCGCATATCGTTATCGCAATATAATTTTTTTGTTATATTATTGTGGACACTATATAAATCTTATTACACTCCGCTTCATCAGAGCAGCACAAACACTGACTGTAGAACACGGGGACAGGCGCTTAAACAGTCAAATGAAATGAAGGATGTAAACTGCTTGAGTAGATCATATTTGCGAGGAAATATATAGGAATATATATGCCCTAGTATACATTTAGTTGAAACAAACCTTCACTAGATTATTTTTCTTGTCAATGTGATATAGAACCTAAACTATATTTTTGGACAAAGTTACTGTGTGTTTTCAATGTTCATGTTTTTGTTTTTTCCCCTCTATTTCACCTTTTCTTCTGTTTGTCAGAACAAAAAGCAGGGCTGTAACAATGCAGAGATCCTGGCTGTTCTGGGTCATGAGCTTGGGCACTGGAAGCTGGGTCACACTGTCAAAAATATTGTTATCAGCCAGGTCAGTATTTATACTTGTGCTATACATTTCTTATTGTAATGGGAAAAAAAAGGTTATTCACAGCTACATTGTGAGACTTACATGTATTTTATTTTATTTCTCTGCAGATGAATTCCTTCATGTGCTTCTCCTTATTTGCCATTTTGATTGGACGAAAGGAACTGTTTGTTGCTTTTGGCTTCACCGACAGTCAGCCCACACTAATTGGCTTGATGATCATCTTCCAGTTTATCTTTTCCCCTTACAATGAGGTAAGATTAGTGTCGGGTTCATGTATGTTGAGTCCGTATATTCAGTAATCATCTAATCATCAACTGACTTTATTTTGCAGCTCCTCTCCTTCTGCTTGACAGTGCTAAGTCGCAGATTTGAGTTTCAGGCGGATGCCTTTGCACGTAACATGGGTAAAGCCACTGAGCTGTATTCAGCTCTTATCAAGTTGAACAAGGACAACCTGGGCTTCCCTGTGGCTGACTGGTTGTTCTCCATGTGGCACTACTCTCACCCTCCCCTCCTGGAACGACTAAGGGCTTTGGGCAACACCAAACAGGACTGACGTGATGGAAAGGGAGAGCGGCGCCTGCTGCCTCCTCCAAAAGGCCTCCGCAGACCCCTACTCACCCTCTAATGCTCCTTCAATGTTTCTGATTTCATTTTGCCCTTTTTTACATAATTATATGCCACCTTTATGTGGATTTTACCCTTAAGTCTTTTTTGTTTTTTTATGATTCTCAAAGGAGCTTGTGAAGGTTTTGAACAAGTGGTTTGCCAATCTGTTAAACTACTGGCTGCAACAGTTCCATCAATTGCAGATATTGTTTTAAGAATTGTTCCACTTTCTTTATGTATTAAGCAAGATTTGTTGCCTTGAAGTATCACTGCTCTCATTTTCATAAACCAGTTGTTTTTCTGTGGCATCAGAGTGCCTCTCAGATCGGTGTAACTGAAGCTTTTATGGACACGGCAGTGTTTTATATCCTTTAAATCTGGCTAGTTTTTGTTTTTCCAAGTGGAAGAAGTGGAAGAGGTTGTGAGGTTTTTCCCCTCATTATTTTTCTATGTACATGTAGGAGTCCAGTAATACCTGTACATATGTTACTGTGCAGTTATGTAAAGGAATAAGAAACTGATACATATAATGCCTTGAAATCTGTTATGTTGTTTGTGAAAGTTGGGGCATGTCTGAATTTGGGGGGCATAGTTTTGCAACAATAAAACGTTGACTGAAAAAATACACATTTTTTTTTCTTTTTATTAATACCCGTCATAGTCCCAATCTGTAAACGATACTTAGATCCTACATACTGAAATAATTGTGCATTTATTTGTTACCAAAATGTTCCGTATCCGCGTTCTGGCCGCATGCTATTCCATTTGGGTGGGACCATTCTGATACAGTGGGCCATGTCCCTTGAACTTTATTTTTATGTCTAATGTTAACACTTGCAGGGCATATCTGAAATTGAATAGCTTTCATAACATAAAGCAACACATCGAAAATATGTATATGATTAACAACTATTCGATAAACTTAGGAGTGTCACCCCGTCTCGTCTGCAAAATGGTTGCGCCCCGTGTATTTTGGTGGACAAGGCAAAACCAGGACAAGGGCACGCGCACTGTCACTGACTGCGTTGTTTTAACTTGTTTGCAGAACTCGAGTCATGGCGAGGTTTTTGAGGCCTAATGTCAGAAATTTTGTCACTACACAACTGAGAATGTCCGACCAGGTAAAGCTGTCTATTTGTGAAACAACCTTACAAGCTGCAGATGTAGGAGCTACATTAAAAATCAGATTAGCCTGGACGGACCTGGTGGCAATTTGGCACCATTTTGGTCAGATGGTAATAATAAACATTGATAAATATACATTGATTTAATAGATAAGATTAAGATGCACATTTGTAAGCCTAATAAATGAATTCAGTGTGAAGCTTTGATATTCCCTGTAGCCAAAGGAATGTATGTTCTTCTGTAGTAACCTGGTAAATAAAAATGACCTTCAGAATAGATTGTGTCTCTTAAGTTCTGTTGGGTGTTTTTGTTTGTTTTTGTTTTGTTTCAATCATTGGTGCAAAAACAATTGAAGCAATAAAGACACCAAGCTCTGTTTCTTCGTCAATTCAAACCAGAAGTGTTTGTGAAACTTAACTTTTTACCATTCCCTCCTTGTTTCAGCTTGGTGAGCTGGGGAAAGGTGCTGGGAAAGGAGGAGGAGGCGGCGGTGCCATCAGAGAAGCAGGTGGAGCCATGGGAAAGAGGCAGGCAGCTGAGGAGGAGCTGTACTTCAAGTATGTTTTGGGGAAATTCACGCTCCAGTGCTACTGTAATATCTTCAAGACTGTCCTGTCCATTTCAGACGCAAAGAGCAGGAACAACTGGCCGCCTTGAAGGTGCACCACCAGGAGGAAATCGACCACCACAAGAAGGAGATTGAACGCCTACAGCGGGAGATTGACCGTCACAAGGGAAAGATCAGAAAGCTTAAACATGATGATTAAGTTATTTATTTTCTTTCCGTGCCAATCATGCATGCACAGTGTGAGGTACAAATGTGGGGATGATAGTTCTTTGAATACTTGATTAAAGCTGTTCTTGACTGACAACTTTTTGCACTGCCGATGCAATGGATGTGTATACTTAATATGCTTAATATGTAAATAAATGTGTGGAAAACCTCTGGAAAGATCATCTGTGCACAATAGAATAGACTATATGTCAAAAAAAAAAAAATCAGGTTTATAGCATTCTTCACATGACTGCCTCAAATCAGCAATGCGTTTAGACAAAACATAGACATGACGGAAAACAATGGAATGTTCACAACAGGCATACAGATAGTGGGACAAAAAAGGACTATGGTTTGTTTTACCCAAACAGTGGAGAACAGATGCGGTGGCCAGAGGTCACAGGCAAACTCACTAGAAAAGAGTCAGCTTTATTCTGTGTATTTTGGGGGCCACAAGAACCACCTTTGTCTGAGTATTGTTCAGAACTGTGTTTGCATTAAACCAGCCAATAATACTAATATTATTGTTATACAATGATTATAGTTGTCGTAGATGAAGTCTAGTGTACAGGCTTAGTAGTATCCAACGCTGTCAATACATTAAAAAGTCCAAAGACATGTCTATGTAATGCCACAGTAGACCGGTAGGAGGCGAGAGTCCTGTCATAAGGCTAAAGAAGAAAGAACAGTCGTGTCGTCATTTCCGCCTGCCCCTGCCATTTACCACGGGCGGCCCCGTGCCTCCTTCTTTTCGCTCGTGATGGCGGACCGGTTCAATAAGGTGCGTGCACGCAGTCACGAAACAACCCTATTTTCTGTCTTATTTAGGGAGAAAACGAGCCTTTGTGCTCATACATCCTAATGCCTTAAACTCATGCGCTCCATTTGTGGTGGAATTGTAGTTCTGCGATTTTCTGTACGTAACTTATAATCGTGCAAGACCAAGCGGGTACATCATGCCGTCAAACATGGCAGCTCCCTGTAGTATTCAACGCTGCTATTTCCCATAGATGTACTAGTAAGTAACTGATCATCCTTACTGCAGTCCAAATTAAATTGAATTACATTGGTCTGTGCTTTTTCACACGCTTAAATTAATGTATGGTGAGCTGTGGACTTTTAATTTCGCCGTTTTTTATTGTTAGCCTGTCTGCTATGTATGCCATGTGGCTATTAGCATACAGAATCTGCTCCGACGTCGTGAGGCTTAAACCTTGCACATGGTTAACAGTGATACGTTTCATTGTTACTTTGTGTAACCTGTGACTGACCAGCGTATGTATTTCTAGGTTCTGCTGCTTGATGGCAGAGGCCATCTCCTCGGCCGGTTGGCTGCCATCGTGGCTAAACAGGTCCTGCTGGGTATGTAAAATTGTCCATCTGTATATTTTGTTACAAGTTGTCAGTGATGATACTTCTCATTTAGTTTTGAGTTTAACGACCATGGGAAAACTTTACATGCACTACCATCTGAGACGATGTAGAAGTCTTATTTTAACTTTATGATTTTCTTAGTAGTTTTATTGATTGTGTTTTGCCTGCATTTTAGGGCAGAAGGTTGTGGTTGTGAGATGTGAAGGCATTAACATCTCTGGCAACTTTTACCGCAACAAACGTAAGTAGTTGCTGCTTTATTGTCGTCTCAATGTATCGTCTATGATGATTCCTACAGTAATTTTCGAGTTTAACTGACCATGAGAATACTTTACATGCACTACCATCTGAGACTTTAATGTGATCAAGTTACCCTGAATCATACAGGGTACCTTTAAATTAAAATACTCTTTTGGTTCTCTTCAGTGAAGTACCTTGCCTTCTTGCGTAAAAGAATGAACACCAACCCCTCCCGTGGACCCTACCACTTCAGAGCTCCCAGCCGCATTTTCTGGAGGACTGTCAGAGGTGAGGCAGAACGACATATCCACAAATGCATTGATTAAGTCTGCAATGCAGCACTAAAAGTTTTGACAGTGCGTCAAATTCTATCTTTAAAGTGTTCTGTATATGTAAACTTTAAAGTAGAATATCTATGGTCTGGTTTTCACCCACAAGTTCTAACTCAGTGATGAGCTCTTTATCCCGAAGCTGAGCCTCTTGATGAGACAAACCTTACGGATCTGACTACTGAGTTGAGTTGGAGCGTGTGCCAAGGCTTGATCTTCGACGTTATTGTTCATGATTGATAAGATTGCTTTTCCCTCTGTTAAGGTATGCTTCCCCACAAAACCAAGAGGGGTCAGGCTGCTCTGGATAGGCTGAAGGTGTTCGACGGCATCCCCCCACCCTACGACAAGGTGATTATTTGAACTAAACGAACATTGTCCTAGGTGCATATCCACCATGTTGTCTGTGATGAACCTTTACATTATCTACCTTGTTTGAACAACAGTGAAAAGAAACAAAACTGAGACAATTGTTCATTCTTAAATGGGAGTTCTTGTTGTTTTTCCCTGCTCATTATGTGTTCTGTTCACAGAGGAAGCGCATGGTGGTTCCGGCGGCTCTGAAAATTGTGCGTCTAAAGCCTACACGCAAGGTGAGTTTAAGACATGGTTCATCTACAAAAGCTTATCGTGTGGCTTTTATTAGCCACTACTGCAGTTCCCCCTCAACAGTGATGAGCCCTTTATCCCGAAACTGATCATTTCTGATGATAAAAACCTTACGGATCTGACTACTGAGTTGAGTTGGAGAGACAGTCTTCTGCTTGTGAACCTTGATTGTACAATCGAAGTTAAGATGTTAATGTGTTCGTCTTTTTCCAGTTTGCTCTTTTGGGGCGTCTGGCACATGAGGTCGGCTGGAAATACCAGGCAATCACCGCCACTCTGGAGGAGAAGAGAAAAGAGAAGGCCAAGCTCCGCTACACCAAGAAAAAGACAGTGACCAAGCTGACCAAGCAGGCAGAGAAAAATGTAGAGAGCAAGATTGCTAAATACACAGATGTCCTCAAACAATATGGTGTCATCGTCTGAGCTGGCGGTTTCTGC
Organism: Gobius niger; assembly: GCF_951799975.1. Classification (NCBI taxonomy): domain Eukaryota; kingdom Metazoa; phylum Chordata; class Actinopteri; order Gobiiformes; family Gobiidae; genus Gobius; species Gobius niger. Next base: position 9,624,354 of record NC_136867.1, read on the forward strand.
CTAATAAATGTGTTTGTATAAAGGCCTATGTTCTGCTCTTGTCTGTCTGCTACAAATCAGCACTTGACATAACTACTTTGAGTTGTGGAACAAATACTTAATCATCAATTTTGAACCCTTATTTATAAATTGCTTTTCAAAAGGCTTTTGTGGACGTGTCTTAAATATTCCTCCAAAGGCTAGTTTTTAGAGTAAGACTCTTGAACTTGTGCACAGAATGAACCATTGCCATAAATCACCGACACTCACTTGAGTGTGGTGATAGTGGTTTGGGACCATGGATCTATTAAACGATTGGGACCCCCGGAAGGATGCATGATGAAGTATCTTTTTAATTTTAAAGTGAAATTAGGCAAAATATCAAAATACAGTATTCAAAGAATGGTATTTATATTTTGCACCTTGGATTATAATTCATTACATTTTACAGAAGGGTTGCCAAGGGTGATTTTGGGGATCATGGTCTGAAAAGTTTGAGAACCACTGGTCAAAGGTGTAGATGTGTGTACTGCTCTTGACCCAAACGTTACTTCGAAGTTACACTGAATTAATACTGGATACACTTGAAGTGTATGACCAATTTTTAGTCATGTTATTGCACAATAGTACCAAATTCCACCACCAGAGGGCAGTGTATGTCTTTTAAACTGCAAGGGTGTAGTTCAACCTTTGGGATCCAAAAGGTTTCCCGATCCTGCCCGGAACATACATTATTTCCCATTTGATTTGTGCGTTTAGGCTACTGTTAAAATGAGGACAAAACCAACACTAAATTGAATCTAGATTAGTAAAATGACTCCAGAATAGACTCCAGGCTCAAGCATGTCCAAACCAAGACTTCTACAGGCCGTCTTTCTCTAGGGTCTGAAGAGTGGAGCCTGACTGGATGTATTGGGCTTTAAACAGTACAACAAGAGGCAAATCGGTGAAAACCTTAGGCCAATTTTCTGTAAGTTCAGTGCTTAATATGTGAATTAGTAGTTTGGGGAACACTTTTGGATTGATGGATTTGGGGAACAGGCCAAAACAGTTGCTGGAAAGCTCATTAACCACTAATATGTCATCTCAAACCTTTGCCGGCTCCTGCAGAATAGTTCCCGGATCCTTTACCCTGAAAAACATTCCCCCAAACAGGAGATCAGATGAAGCACTGGATAAGTTAGGCTACTGTATAACTGGTGCACAAGTTTCCTCTATTTGCCCTTGTGATCCTTTGCTAAGATATATATATAGGTCTCTCTCTCTAACCTACTTTAACAGAAAACCTCCTATGGCAATTAACCATGAACTCGATTCCACTACATTTCACTTCGCACACCTTTCAGCTTTTCTCTTCTCATTTATTATATGTGGCCAGAACAGTGGCAGTGGGTTAATGCTGTTTATCATTGCTCTACGGTGAAAACACAGTTGGTTGACTGTTGAAACTGTTAGATCTGATAAGGTGTAAATTAAATTAAACTCTTCTTGATGCTTGTTTGATGAATGCATCGTCTGGTGCTGAATTTGTTTAACTTCTTCCACAAACGTCTGGAAAAACTCGCCCGCAACCAACTTGAAAGAAAAAGATTTTATCAATAACACTAAATACTATCCTGCAGCCTCCTGGGCTAGGACCAAAAAATACACTTTACATATAATTGCTTACTGTATCACAATACGCATCAGATCGGCCCCTGAGTATCGTGATACGTATCGTACCATGACTAAAGTGTATCTTCCCAGCCCTATTTCCCATACTCAGTGATCGATATAGTAACACATGCATTTCTGATTCCCTCAGCAGAACACGTTAGCCCAAGTTCAGCTGCAGATAATCAGCCTGTTATATCTGCTGAGGCCCACAAAGCCTTCAAAAGTGCTGCCAATTAACTCTGGACTTCTCCTTAAGCTCATCAGCTGCCTCCTCTCCCCGCTCCTTGTTTGCTTCTAATCCCCTTTCTTTCACCATAATGGGCGCGCGTGTGCTGCTCTTCTTATACTGTACGCGCCACATACCACCACATATATAACTCCCATGCTGGATTGGGGATCTGAGGAGCTGTCTATACTCTGCTGCCTCAACAACTCCTCCAGGCATCTCCCAGCGCCGCAGAGATTGGTTGCGCCGCAGAGGCATTGTGCAGGTGTCATACGGTGCTCTTATATTCAGAGGAATGGACTCTAAAGCGGAACATTGGTTATTTTACTGATTAAAGCGCTCGGGCGGTGGAGAATGTCTGTGGATGAAAGCACACTTCCTTCTCGGATTTAGTTTGACTCGGCCCACCCATGACATATATACCGCAATCTCCATTCAGCACACTTACTCTACTTCTTTTATCAAATGTTTGCCTTCTCCTTTTACTACCCTACAGTTATTGGGTCAATAGCCAAGCAACGGTGCCACTTCACTGACTGGCATACTATAGACACCATAGCTATCTTGTTTGACAGGCCCTCACCCTTGTAAATATATGCTAGGTTCATTTATGTCTAAATTGTCACGTTTTTAACATGGAAACATTCAGTGATGGGATTAACGGCTTAACGGCTGCCCCTTCAGAGCAGGAGCATGCCCAGATTTGAACACTTTCCTGATGTTCTGCGTTTTTTCTCCCCCCGAGGACAATCAGACCTGTCCAACCAAAATATCCACTCATAAAAATAAACCAGGTGACACTGCTCGGGGACACCCATTTATCACACTTCCTACCGAAGCCAATCTAAAATAATACACTGTTTCAACCGTTGACCGTTACAGACACTGACTCGCTGTGACAAACATCTGACAAATGTGATTACAGTTAAAGCGATACATTTCAGAGGTAAGGTCACCGACAGCAGCAACCTCCCTCTCTCTCCGTACGGCGGCATTTTTGGCATTTTTCTGTGAACTGCATTTGTGGTTTCTGTGCTCCACATTGTTTTACTGGTTACTTTCGTATGTCTTTGTCAAGTTTTTGTGGGGTTCGGGGGATTTCTTTTTACTGCAAAGAGTCCATAATGGTCCTGAAGAAAGCAGCTTTTAAAAGTAAACAGCTAGCTTATCAACTAAACCCTTTTGAGACCTACACATTTCTTCTTCTGAGACACTGGAGAGGCACCAAGAGCCCCCCACACCTGCAGCACAGTGGAGGTGTCACAAAAGGCGAATCAGGAAACAAAGAAGGGAAAAACGAGGAGATGGTGAAAGACTGTAGTGGAGCGGAGGGAGCTGCGCAGGAGGTGGAGCTGACCAGTGCAGGACACCACTCTCTGAAACAGGGACAAGCTCAAGAGGCGCTGCACCGTTTCAGAGGATCAGTGGAGCACTGAAGGCAGCCAGCCAGGTTTCCTCCGGGTGCTACGGTTTCCACGACCTCTGAAAACATGCTGGTCAGGTTGGCCCACAATGGCGGCACGGCTCAGTCACAGTGGCTTAGGACTTACACCTGAACAATATTTTGTTGTACGCTTGTACAATGACAATGGCGGGGCTTTATTGTTTAGAATATTGCAAAAATTAAACATTTGACAAAATCTTGGTAAGAATGATAAGCCTGTGTTCAACAATGACTCAAAGAGGGGCAAGAAAGTTTAAATGGAAGGCCCATTATGGAACTTCTGGACCCGTACAGTCTTTGGGTACGGTATGTCACCTTTTTTTCTTGTAAATGTGTCATAAACATGGCCCATTTGTGTCCACATATCAGGTAAACGTGTTCAAATCTGCTGATTTATTTGAGGAGAGCAGGAACAGAACTCACAAAGGTAAATGATTAAGCTCCTCCCCCTCCTGACTGGACCTGACAGGCCAGTGCACTGGAAAAGCTCGTCTCATCCGTCAGAGTTGTATCCCGGGGATTCTGATAAGTTGGAAATGAACATGAAGTGTCTCACCTGTACTTCCAACCTAGCACCTGTTTCCAGGAGAGTTATAATGGAACTATGGAGGTTCTTAGATTTCAAATATGCGCCTTAAGGCAACCCAAGTTCAGTGGTAGTGCCACTTTAAAAAAAAAAAACAAGAACATAAACTGTCTGTTTTAAGCACATCCCAGTAATTATCTAGCACACAAGTTGATATTTGAAAAAAAGAAAAGAAAAACAAAATTCTGCCCCTGGTTTGGTCGTGGCTACAAATCTGTCTAACCCTGCCTTAGTTAGTTTCCAATTTGGACTCATGCTACTTTACTATAATCTACTTTTTGTTGTTTTGGGTAACAGCGTACTGGTTTTAGGAACTATTATTCTGTGGCCCATTCCTCCATTCAACTTTCATTAATGAATCCTGGGCGTGTGGAGTTGCGGAGCAGATGGCGGAACACGGTGACGTCTGTTTTTAGAGACTGCTGCCTCCATGGTCTGTTCACTCCCTCTGAGATCCAATTGCATCTTTATTTAGGGCTCAAATATGGCCGCCTTTTTTTTCTTTTTCTCTTCTGTGACAACTAATTCCACCAAGAGACCTGAAGAAATTAGGAAGGCGTGACAAACCAACGATGAAACGGATTAACCTGATGTGCATTAGCTGACCGTGGACTGTGACTTCCTGTCTTGTCTCTTAATTGCACACAGTTTAAAATGTTTGTATTCCCAATGCGCTCAAATAACACATTCTCAACAAATGCGCCGTTTCATTTTGTGCAATTGGTAAACTATTATACACATCATTATTCGTTCTCATTCAAGAGTATCAACACCCTGCAGCGGAGTCCCACTTGTTTACAAAGAGCAACTTTCCCGCAGACGGAGCTGGTACATAGGACTTTAATATTTTATGTTTTACAAAGCCATGAATAAATCATCGTTTCACTAGCCCTTAGTCTGCTGGTGGTAGATTCTGTGGGTTTTTTAAAAAATGAACTGGACCGTACACTTATGGGGATTATCATTGTACTATAATGGAGTCTATCGAGCGGTGCAGAAAGGAGCTCACATCAGCAACATGTGGACAAATGATGGGGCATTTATTTAAGAGGAATTTGTCTTATTGTCACTAAACCGCTGCTGACCAATCATTTCCTTTTCACCTGGAGCTTCATACATGTACGTACTGTCCTGTTCCACAAAGACATGCAGGCCAAAAAAAAAAAAATCATTTTCTTTTTATTTATTAGCCACATGTCATACCTACAGAAACATGTGCAGATTGTTGCCCACTGACAGACACTAGAATTGCTCCAGTTTTAGTAAGCTCTTATTTGGAGTTTTACATTTTTTCAAGTCGACATTTGTTCTGGGTTGCTTTTGATTGAAGACATTTAACTCCTCCCCCTTAATGCTTATTTAAAGCAGTACTAAGTAACATGTTTACCTTAAAGGGGGGGTATTATGCAAAATCAACTTTTGTTATTATGTCATTCCCTCATTAAAAACATGCCTGAAGTGTTGCCTTGGCACATTCACGTGTTTTTGAGTAATCTGTAAAAACTCCTTAGGTTTGCCTGAGTCCTCCTTGGAACGCCCCCCACCTCCGACCTTTCGTCACCAGCCGAGTAACCAACCACTGCTCCTCAGCAGAACCCCCTCCTCACTGATGCCACAGACAGCGTGTGGAGGGGGCGTGTCTGAAAGGGTCAGAGGTTCTTAAAGAGACAGAGGCCTATTTCAAGACATTCGCTACAGCCATTTTGAGAGAGCAATTTTCTACAAGGCAGTTATTCTAATTTACTGCATTTACAGACCAACAGAAGGTTTCGTCATCATTGTAGTGTGCTATAGACTGGTGCTATGTGATTGAAAAAAGCATAATACCCCCTCTTTAATAAGTCCTTTTCGTAGTCCCTCTGGGGGTAATACAGTGGCGCTTATGGCCTCTGGGGGCATGAGTTCTACTTAGTACTGCTTTAACTCAACTGTTTACTACTGGTTACTAGCTGGACCCTTATGTCCAGTCGGGCGCCACCTTCTTGCTGTGATGCAAGAGCGCTAACCTCTTATTGTGTTGTCCCCCTCTTATTGCCCCATCCGTTTATGCCAATGGGGAAACTTGTAAGGGCTGAGTTGTCACAGCAACTGTCGGTGTTGTATTTATATTATCAGAATCAGAATCAGAGTTTTATTGCCATTGTCAGTGAACAGGTTCACAAACTATGAATTTTCTATTCAAGGGTTAATACAAATTCTTCAAGGTGAATTCCTCAGAGCCATTTCATTGAATTAGTGCTTCTTGCTGTGAGTCTGGTGTATATTTTATAGTAGTTAGAGCCTCCTCTTTTGGCCTTGAGAACACTGTTCACTCTTTAAGCCCTTAGGTGAGACGTATCGCTGAAGTTTCTGGCTCAATACCACTGAACCACTCAAGGTGCATTTGTAGCATGAATTGTTTATGCCTCTTACACATTTTGAAACTCTCACTTGTTCATGAACTACAGTATCTTCAGTCCATGAGTAAGACAAGAATTTGATGCACAGGTATTCACTGAAGTAAGCACAACTTGAAAATGTAAGTACAAGGAGAAGAAGAGTTGATTCAAATAATTGCTCAAGTACAAGTAAAAAACAACAACTATGTTTTAGAATGAATGTGATTTGACATCACAAAACTGCTTTTTCTAATTACCATAAAATAACATATAAAAAGGAAAAAAAGGCAAGATAAAATACAGGAAGAACAAACGTTTTTATGCAATTTATATTTAAATGAAGCTTCAGTGCAAATTCAACCTGCAGCCTTCATTCATTGCCTGATCAGCAGCAGCCTTTACCATCCAATCACAGCCCCAGCTCAAGCCGCACCTTCGCATCAGCCAATCATCGTCCAGGATCCCCTTCTTAAGCTCCCTGGTCAATCACTTGGCCGTTCCCCAGCCATGCTGCGACCCTCCTCCGCCCCTCCTCTGCCTGGTCTCTCCTCGGCTCTGCTTGTCGTCTCAACTGGCAGCCCCGGGTCTCGTCCTTCCACCACCAGTGTCCGGCCTCTGGTGGAAGATTCTGGCTTTCATACATCAACACTATGTCCGCCGGGATCTGAGCCCAAGTCATGATTCAGGTTTAATAAAACTTTCCTCACACATTCTGTCTCTGTGAGTCTTTTCAGGTTCAATTGACTGTGTCATCATATTACTCTTAGAAGTAAAATTTCTTCAAAAAGCTACTCAAGGAATGCACCGATTCCTACATCACTCCTCTGTCTGCACCTGTGCACCTGAGGGACAGAGCCATAGGTGACAAAATTGCTTTTATAAGTAGTAGAAATATTGACTTTGTCATAGATCAATAGTACACACTGTCAGACACACTTACTCATTCTCGATATGGGCTTAGAGACCAAATGGCACATAAGAAAAATAGATTTAATAGTAGCCTACCCATGGTAAAGTGGGTCGTCTGCATTTGACCTATTATTCAACAAATACGCCAGAGCAGTGGGGCATTCAAGGGCATGGATTTTCGTTTGGAAAGAAAGGCCTGCTGATTTGAACAAGTTCGAAATTGGCTACAAACAAGCACCGATAATTTCAAAGAACGTACAAATGAGAGGTCTCCACTCGTAGCTTTGTTCTCTGTGCGTCATGGTGTGTGATCTATCCGTGCATGTTTACTCCCGTTTGTAAAGCTGAAGGGTGAATTTCAAATATTATGTTAATGACAATATGCGCAAGAGCCACATGCAAATAAGGGACGCTAATGTTTTTGCTAAAGGGGAGAGTCATATTTCCTCTATGTGAAAAAGCAGAGTCTCTCATACAGTGGAATCTTCACGGAATCATTTTCATTACTGACTGCATAACAATTCTATCCCATTTAATCACATGAGTGAAGTCAAAATATGTCAATAATTTGTTCCTTTTATTGTTTTTCGGGAAACAATACCAGAATGACTAACCACAATATGCCCTTTACTGTTTTCTACTGTGAATTTTCCACTTTAGCTTCATTTAAACCATTAATTAAGGTGGAATTATCTGGACATACATTATTTTGAATTTACTTATAAAAAATACTAAGGCCTAAATGTCCATAGATGGTAGTTTGCCAGAATAAAGCATAATATAAGAGCTTTAAAATCAAAACATGCTTCTGAATTGTTTCTCATAATACTTCTTTGTTCCTCTTTTGTGCCACCCGGCCCACAGCTCCGCCCGAGGATGACGGACAGGAGCTATTTTCAATATCGCACACCGGGGAATAACAAACAATTGCAGCTTATTGATTGTTTAGCGCACATTTCTCTTCACGAGGGCAGCGGCGGAGCGGCACTTTTGTAAGCCCTGAGCGTCTGCACAGACCGGGGGTACATGTCAGGGAAGCTAATTTAGACATACTCCTGTGCGTGGTTGTTAGGACAAATGCAGCTCACATGTTCAGATAATGGACACACATGCTTTCTCCCGGGACTCAAAGAACAACACAGTGAAATGGGAGACTAATGAGGGTGGACATATTTCCGCAGATTCTTTTTGCAGCTTCCCAACTGGCTTTGTGATTTGGAACAATGTTAAAATGGATTGACTGACTGATAATCTTTCCATTTAAAGGCTAGAGTTGGTGTCTGATGCCCTCTGCTGGCAACTACGGGGAGTGAGGATATTTGAAATGAAAAGTTAGCAGCATTGCTAATGTCAGCATGATACCAACAAAAGCATCATTTTGTGAAAACAGTTCAAGGGATTTCAGCAAAAGACACATAGATGAAAATGTGGCAGCTGCTCGGTTGGTAAGAAGGTTCACTGATCCAAAGGTCGGCGGTTTGATCCCAGTTAGGGGTTAGCGGTTAGGGGTTCAGGGTTCAGGGTCTGGGAAATACATTATGTCTATGAGTGTCCTCACTAAGATAGCATTACAAGATTGTGTGTGTCTGTGTGTGTACAGTGGTGTTTGAGTCAGCGTGTGAGCGGTCAGTGGTCCCTTGATGGCGAAGCGCTTGTTCGAAAAGCACTGTAACTACATATTATCACTCAATTCTGAAAAGCTATCTTAAAACATGATTAAATTAACCTCTCAACCCCCTTAACCGAGCGCTTTTGTCTTAAAGCTTCTTGACTGCAGAGTCTATAGCCTTTTAACCAGTGTTTGAAAGTTGAGCCCTACAAAACTGATCCAAACTGCGTTGACGCTGCATTTTCATCACATTTTTTGTGGCTTTTTCATTGTGTGATTGTTGCTTTTCCAGCTCATTTTTGTTGTGTTTTTGACGCTTGTTTGTCATGTTTTCATTGCTTTTTTGGGGGGGTCACTTTTTCGTTTACAGCAATACCTCATTTGAAAGCTAAGACCAACAAAATGTATCTAGACTTTTTTGTCGCATTGCGTTTATCACACTTGCTCCTCTTCTTTACTTGCTTTTTTCTCATGTTTTTGTTGCTTTTTTACTTTTATTTTTTTGTGACGCCTCATTTGAAAGCTTCAAATGAGCTTCGCTTCTGAAAATATGTGTAAGAAAAAACACAACTTACAGGTTGGTGGACGGCAGGGAAGGGGTTGATATCATTGCATGTGAGTTCATTCCATCCCCACAGCACTTCCACTGAGTTGCATATAGTTCAGTATAGCAGATAATATACATGGCCAGAGATTACCCACTGTTCTCTCTGCCTCGGGCTCCTGTCACCCGGGAAAGGCTTGAGGCTGATTAGTTGTTTGAAATTCATAAACGAATGAATGATTCTTTTGTCATGCTGCAGGCCTGGAGGTGTCCATCTCTCCTTCTAAATGCGCTCAGATCCTCCGACACAGCCCTCAAATCCCTTCAAAACAGAACAATACTTCATTATTTTTAATAGCATTAAAAGGAAAAAGCACATTTTACTTATGAATACCAAATATCTCCTGGCACCCACTGCATGCGATAGTCCCATCAGCCCCACCCACACCACACATACACTTCCAACTTGGCACAGTTTGAAGAGTACTTGCTTGAATCCGTTCCCCGGAGTCCTCCTCGTGCACCATCCAGTTTATTTATATCTCCGCAGACTAGAGGTCACCTTAACAACAACATCTCTTTTTCCCTTATACATATCAGCATGTGCTACTCCGATTGGCTGCGGGTGCACGCGCGCCGCACTTCCCTGGAATCCTAAGAAGATTGTTGAAAAAGCCAAAGTAGCTCAATAGTCCAAAAGTTTTCAGCCTCTGATGTGCGCAATTTGCATATCATCCCCGGTGAGGCGGCACAGACCGTATTGGAAATCAATGATTCGCAGTATTTAATTTGCGCAGGTGTTTTTTGATGAAGATATGACAGAAATCACATTTGAAATGAGACGGCTCCATATCTGGGCGAGTGGCGGCGGAAAGGACAGTTCTATATGGGTAGTATTCAAATCCGGAGAGATTTTGATCAGTATAGAGCGGCCTAATGAGATGCACGCGGCGCAATCTGCACATTTCATTAGAAAAACAGCCAGCTCGTTCCCAAGGCCCCCGGTAACGAGCGGCGCCAGTGTTGCTGCAGTTTGTGCGCTTTGTTCAGAGACCCACGCATCAGAGCGCCTTTTACAGCTCCAACAACAAGCTGTGCGAGTATGTGAGATTCTTTAAGGCAAGGGAACACTGTAAGACCGGATCTCTGCTGGCTTTTTGTCACACACAGCACCGTCAGTCCACAGCAGTGCAGCGAGTAAGTATTTTCACACCAATCAGAAGAGTTGCCATGATGTGATGTGATTGTGCCATTTATGCCCATGAAGAACAGAGTAGGTTACACCAACTATTTGTCTCTTTTCTCTATTCCATAGCCAGGTGTTTCCTTTTTCAGTAACTAAGGAATATGGATATTACTTAAAGGAACAGGCCACCGTTTTTTCCATACTGAGATATGTTCTCACCTGAGCTTAGACGAGTTGATACGTACCTGTCTGGTCTTTGGGGCGTGCCTGCGGACGAGCGTGGTCGCTTCTAACTTCACCCCCGTTTGGAGCTGTAGGAATATGCTGTGAGTGGCCAAATGCTAACGACAGCTTTGGTCGTTTTGCGTGACTGAGGACACGCACAAAGGTCACACAGGTACGTATCAATTCATCTAAGCTCAGGAAAGAACAAAATAATGCCAAACGTTCCTCCAAACAAAATGCAGCATGCCAAATCAAGTGGGATTTTGGTGTATGAGATCTGCAGTTGTGTGAAGTTTATGTCGTCAAAACAGAGAGAATGCGGATAGCAAAGAAAAAGGAAATCGTCAAAAGTACTGTCGAGCAGTCAAAAGTAACTCAGAAGTATCTCAAAGTAGTGTAACTTAGCTAAAAAAAAAAGCAGTATCTACTAATATAGAATACATTCATACATACATAATAGTGGATAGTAATGACAACAAGGAAGTGGCAAGATGGCAGAATATAAAGTCCAATATGACTATAATATGAAATCGGACATTCACTGATAATGACAAGAATGAAAATCGTTATGATAAATAACAATAACTACTAATCACATTTATGACTATTTTTTATTAGCATGCTGTGTTAATGATATGAACTGGTAAAACCTCCTTGTTTGCCAGTGTTGCAAAAGTCTGTTGATTGTATGTTGACAATTGTAACAACAGTAGGATAAACCTTAACTCACAAATACATATAGGTATATATTTGTGTTCTGACACTGATATAGAACACTCAGAAAGGATTGTATTTTGTTTATTTAATGTAAATGTAAAAGTAATGTATAACTGTAGCATCATGAATTGCAAATGTAATGTATATGAACAAGGGGTCGGCACTTATAAGCTTTTGCTTCAGTCGACTCCCTTTGAGCTTCCACTAACTGTATGATTGTGAAACTCTGGAGAAAGAGAAAATGTTCAAATAAACTACACAAACAAACAAACAAACAAACAAACAATACATTACAATTTTAAAGTAACTTGCCAAACACTGGTTGCAAGGTTCCTTCGGTCAGACACCAGGATTAGAGATGGTACATTTTTTTTGCCTTTACGTGTTTCAGTTGTTACCTGCGAGCCTTCGAAGTATCCTTCTTTCCTCCAAGGCGTGGCCAGTCTAACGGTCCTGAATCAAAAAATGGAGAGTCAGAACAGGAGAATAATATCACTGCAAAATAAATAACCATATCATGTATGAGGTGAGGCTTGGGTCATCGAAACTGAAGCCAACAAATTGAAGCGCTGCATAAAGGAAGCCAATGAAATCAGTTAACGGAGCACCGACACCATCAATTGTGACGACACCTGGGACACCTTTCTCCAGAGATCAAGCCCCCCCGTCGCCCTGGGACCACCGGAGAAACTCTTGCTTTTAAGTGAAATACAGTTGAGCGCCATTTTTACAGCTTCATGACCAGCTGTATGAACCAACCCACCAATGGAGCAGCTCAGTCTATATGTTAAAAGAACTATACAGCATTTCTGAAACATACTTCAAGCTGGTGATTTAACAGATTTCCGCAATGAACAGAAAGTCATTTTAGCCGCCTGAGTGAGAAGGATTAGGGGAATTAAAAGTGTTGACACTCTCCATCAAGGGACGGGCTTATTAATTAGCTCGCCTCATTAGAACGTTGTTTGTGGAACTAATGTGAGCAGGGACTGGTTTATGGTTTAGCTCCTCAAGCCTGTCTTTGCACTGTAGCTTTGAACCCTTCAAAACAGGCTTCTTGACGATGCGCATTGTTGTGTTATTTTAGTTGTGTCTATGTTTCAAAAGAGTCTTCAAATAGATGACAGTGTGGAGGTGGACTCATGGGCCCGCCCGCCTTATCGGAAAAGACTTTGTCCAACTTTTGAAAGCCCGTGTCTTTGTAGTTGCAGTTGCAGCGCGGCCCTCGCTGACCTGTGAGGGACTCGTATCTCTGTCCTGTGTGTGGGATCAGGCGTAGCACACTGCAGGCCATCTGTTAATGAAGCGCACACTGGCTGCGGAATCAGACGCACGGGGTGTGGGCACAAACACCAGAACTGACTGATGTTTGGTGCTGCGGTTTTTTAAAGACTATATAGGATCTTCTGAATTTTGGACAGATGAGTCCAAGATAAACACTGCTTTGGGACTGGTGCAAAAATCGTTCTCAAAACTTCCGTAACAGGCCTTCAATATATTACTTGCATTTTCACAGGTATTTAAGAATAGATCATCGTGCGCTGTTTGGTAAGCACATGGATGCATAGTACTCAAGCTGGAAAAGTGTTTTTTGACACAAGGTTTTGAGAAGAAACTAGACCAGAGTCAAAGAGAGAGTTCACTATGAGGACAGGGCCGAGGAGGATACGGAGGAGGATATTGATATTTGGACAGATCCGATTTGAAAGCATTCACATGTCCCGGAGCAGCACGGGTTTGGCCTGGCTCTGTGCCCAGGAATCTGACAGTCCAAATGGGTCAGACACGCTGCTCTTGGACCTCTCACAGTTTGGCCCCATTGCAGTTGTGCCACTATAGAGAAACTTGTGGTAAAAGGCCATATACTGTGTTAACAATTGTTATGCAAATTGTACTTCAGTGTCATAAAGGTTAAAATAAATAAATAAATGAAGCTCATGGATGGTATTGTGTCTCAGGGCTCTGTGAATCGCTAACATAAATCTATTAAGCAGACCACCATTTTCAAGCAATATGGGAAAGAAAAAGGATCTCTCGATGAAAAGCGTGAAATAGTTGAATGCCTTGGATATTCGATATTTCATGAAATATTAAGCATAATCATTGCACTGTTAAGAGATTAGAGGCTCTTCAGAGCACACACAGGTTTGTGCAGATAAAGGCCCGAAGACGGTTTCAGCCAGACAAATACATCAGATTAAGAGAAGAGCCGTTACAAAGCAGCAAACAGGTATTTGAAGCTGCTGGTGCCTCTGGAGTCTCCCGAACATAAAGGTGTAGGACCCTCCAGAGGCTGCAGTTGTGCATAAACCTTCTATCCGGCCTCCTCTGAACCGGTAATTGAATGTTGACGAGCAGAAACGGCTGCACTGGACCCAGAAATGCATGAAGACTCATTTTCAAACAGTCTTGTTCATTTATGAGTGCTGTGCACCAGAGGCACTAGCAGCTTCAAATACCTGTTTGTTGCTTTGTAGCAGCTGTTCTCTTAAGCTGATGTATTTGTCTGGCACAAACCGTCCTCATTGTGCATTTATCTATTTCCCTTAACTGGGCTTAACCTGACAACTAATCACCCCAGGCGTCGGAGATTGATGTCAGTCTGATGAAGTTGTCATTTCATTGAAACAATATTTTGGCATATTTCTTTATGGCACTGAAATACAATTTGCATAATAATTGTTAAAGCAGTATACACCACATTTTTCACAAGCAATAAAAAAGGAAGAGACTATGTTGAATAGAACTGGAGAGGCTTCACCTCACATTCTTCATTTTGCACATTTTTTTGGTTTGCAAACTTGTTAAAAGGTCAAGCATAATTTCTACCATGAGTGCCATCTGGTTCAGACCTCCTGTATCTCTCTCTGAGAGATTTGTATGATTTGTATAAACACACTCTCTCCCTCTTTGTTCTCCTGCCATTTAGCCACTACAAGCCACAACTCTCCCCTGCGTGCATCAGAACCCTCAGCCTCCGCAGCCTCTGCATCTACCTCCGTTCACCATCATTAGCATGTGAATCTCCGATTAATTCCTTACCTCTCACATGTGTCTCTGTCTGTTCGAGTCTCCTGGCTGACTTGCATGTTACATAATGCCAGTTACCTTTCCCGTAGTAGTGGTGTTGCTCATTAAACGCCAGCGCAGCTCTGCGGCTCACCCTGGCTCTTGCTATGATGAAAGAGAGAGTGGGAAGGCCTCAGCCCATTTCTGACTAACTGGAAGAGACAAACATTGACAAGTATATTGTTCAAAAAGGACATTACCTCGTCACCTCTTCATGCGTGGGATAAATTCAGACTGGATTTCTCTCAACTTTTTTTCTTGAGCAACAAACAAAACTTATCAAAAGTTGATTGTTGATGCATTTGTGGCAGTCTTCCAAATCCGACGGGTCCTTGGGCCTGGCTCGTCGTCAGGAGAACCTATAGCTGGAGAATTGTGTTTTTGGCTTGATGGAGGAACCAGACACAAACATACACTGGGAATGCAACCATGCGTCTTCTTGCAGTGAGGTGGTATTGCTATAACCACCCAGCCACAGCGCTTTGCTGCAGAGAAGGCAATGAAGCAGATGAATTACAGCGGCCACTCTCGAACACACAGTAAGGATTCCAAGTTGCGTTTTTTGTTGTTGTTTATGTAGCTTCGCCTGAGTCTGTAAACAGCTTAGCAAAGTCATAAGCTTATGAAGGTGATTTATCTGTCCACATACTTTGCCGTAAACGCAGAATTACCTTGCGAGTGGAAACATGCGCTTTCTCTCCCTGTAATGCTGCAGAGGGAACGCACCTCGCGCTCAATTTATTCATGATGTTCCCAAGAAATGACTGAATATAAATCATGCCTGCTCCTCTGGCCCCATGTCCCCACAGCGCTCCGGAGTTTGGGACGGGAGCCACGGAACCAGCGGCGTAGGACGAGAAAGAAAGAAAGAAAGAAAGAGAGGGGGAAGTAAAAGTAAGAGGAGAGAGAAGGGAAGAGAAAAGGGTAATAACTATGACTATGTAGGTTTGTTGGATCACTGTTTCAAGGCGTGGACAAGTGCAGCCACAGTTTTAAATGAATTGATTCATCTGTACAGAATCGGAATATAAGGCTAATTTCTTCTTACGTTGAGCACTCTTTCTACATCAAGATGCTAGATTTATACACTTGACACCAGCGGCAAGGTGAAGAAGTGTCTTATCCAAGGACACTTGACATTAGAGTCTCCATTTTGTCAATCAGGACGACAATGTGGTGCAGCTGAAAGTGCTCGTCTGAGATTTGACCCTTCACAGTCCTGTACCTTTCACTCAGAGAGGTGTAAAATGTGCATGTTGCTCAGTATTCTATTTGATTCATAATTGATAAGAAAGAACGGCATGTTGTGAGGATATCTCTCCACCCACCGCGGCCAATTCAGCTTTTTGCACGGCAAATCTGGGACCTCTTAGCCATGCAAAACCACCCCCCTTTCATCTCCCCCCATGTACCGCCTGTTTACTTTTACAAATACATGGGTTTCGTCACATCTCAGCCCCACAATGTCCCCCTCATCCCAGCGCTCCGGGGCTGGACGTCACCCGCGTCTTCAGTCCTCTCTGGGAGGATTTCCTGGGAGATGCCGGTTGCTTCAAGCCTATGCACACTAACAAGCACAAAGGCAGAGCGCTGCGCCCGCCCCAAGGCTCCCTCTAGGCTGCGTACGACCGGGGTCAGAAACAAAGGAAGCGCTGTCACTCGTGAGCCGCCTCTACCTGGATCATTGAATAAAATATACGGGATGGGGCTTCTTTGCATCCCATGTCCCCGATTCATTTGTCAGTTTGTGTCGCGTTCACTACTGTAATTTCCACCGGGATGATGTAGAGCAAGTGATTTTTCAGCAATTGTAAATACTCTGTAGAGTTTTTCACTATTTACGTTTGTACTGTCGAGTAGTAGAAAATGCTGACTAACGGAAAGAGGCGGAATCCTTGGAGATATGGGCAGTCAGAGGCTGGAGCGCATTTCAGTAATATCACCAGTAATAGTAGCAGTTGCAGTAGCGTCATCTGGGGGAAAAGCTTCTGCTGCTGTGGCTTCAAAGTCTGGATAGTGCCCTGCAAATATAGCAAGCAGACTATATCTTTTTCCTATATTTTCCTATCTAATGGAACTCATCAATGGGCATGATTGTCAGGAGGATAAATCAATCAGTGTGCTCATGTGACTTCAAATCTGCCAAACTTGGTACATGATTTGACACTAAACTTGTGAGAGAAATCATTTGGCAATAGTTCCGGATAAGATTGTATTTCCCATCTTGCTCGTTCAACGACTTAACACCGAAGCAGCAGAACCACCGGCCGCCTCAGCCTCTCCAACTCCTTCCCACCTCCACCTGTTGTCCAAGCCCTGGAGTGTGTGAATTATGATACGAATTAATCATACTCTCCCCACTTCACTCCCTGCTGACGTCTGTCTTCGGGACGTGAATGGAGCGGAGAGTGGAGGGAGCATCGACAGTAGCTCCATTGTTCTTCTACTGAGCTCGTGCAGCAGTAGTATATGCGCTGTATCCACTCGATCATAACTCGACTGTAGAGAAGAAGTCTATTGTCTGTCCAGAGACAAATGGCATCATTGGCGTGCTGGGACACCGCTGCAGCTTATAGCAAACAAAGTGCTTGTGGTTTAGCTCACCTGGGTAGTCATTTGACTTAGAAATGTATGACACGAGTTCACATTTTTGTTACTTTGTTTTCACATGGGGTTAATGCAGTCAGCCGACCTTAGTTATACAGGGTGGCTGGATTTTTCAGGCCATCCTGCCTTTTTTCTTTACGTGTTTTTCACTCTTTCCTTGTGTGACTCAACAAACTTGAACTAGTGAGGAGAGATGTGCAACGTCAAACATCACTTTCTCTTTATTTGGTAGGTTTACAACATATGTTCAACTTTATTAATGCCATGAAACCAGCCCTGACTATGAGTTAACTACATGGCAGACCTGATTTTTGGTGAAAATGTTTTTTTTTTTTTTAAGTCACTGTGTCATTACATTTCCTACAGACAGTTTTACTATCTGTGCAAAGAATGCGATGCCTCATACAAAGACCAAGACAGGCATCATATCCTTCGTCCCACGCAGTATCCAGGTTCCCAACAAAAAGGGATGAAAGACCACACTGACTGTCTTTGCACGTTTGTGTTATGTTTATGTAATGTTTAATGTATTTTAGGACCTGTTCAAGACAAATTCACAATGTCCATTTTGTAATATCTTTTTTTTTTTTTTTTTTTTTTCAAATCACCCTTTAATTGTGCTTGGTTAAATTAGAATTGCATATGTTCCAATAGCGGTTTGTTCAAAAAGTAGTAACCCAAAAACTTGACCAAATTTGTCTTTACCAAATGAAATAATGAGCCATTTGGGAATGATCCGGCTCACCAAAAAGCTGAAAATCCCCTCACCACTGCAAATCCAAAATACTGCAAGGCACTAAAATGGATTTCACTTTACTATTATTTACAAAATAGGCACAGCCCTTATATTGACTCAAGAGGTAGCAAGTCTTGTTTAAGTGTTTATACAAATTTAAGGCTAATTTGGATATAAACATGACAAATTCTGTTGCAACTCATACAAAGCTGAGCATAAGTGCAGCGGTATGAGCCGCAGCTGCTTGTCTTACACTTGTCCGGAGTGTGTTCTCATCCCCATCTGACTAGTCAAATGACGAGGCCAGCATGAATATTTAAACATGGAATTTAGTGCCGTGTCCCTGCACGCGCCAGGAAACTTCTCAGGCTGAATACGGCTATATATCAACATCTCCTGCCACACATTGGCACTCAAAAGACATCAGAACTGAATTGTGTTGTGAAAAAAACATATATCGAAAATTGTAAGTTTTAAAATTGCTTAATCCAAAGTTTTCCTGCATGTACTGTGCAAAGTGATCGAGTCTATCTGACTCTGGGAACTGCTCTCGAGTTCAATAGTCAATAAAGGAGCTCCATCCTCTTCTATACAGTATGAAATGAATGCACAGCTCAATGGCTCGGAAACGCAGTCGGTCTGAAAAAGAATATAATTGAAAACATTGGTCAAAAGGAAAAAGAGTTGTACCACGAAAGAGATGAGGTGCGATGAATAATTTGTTGAAAGGGCTGTGGTTTGAATCCAGTGCCAGGCGGGGCCTTTTTTTGTGGAGTCTGCATGGCCTTTCTCTGGGTGAAAAGTAGGTTAAAACATCCAGCTAGGTAGTCCAGAGTCCAGACCTGTATCCAGGCTCAAGAACAGGAGATAGGTCCAGTTGGTGCTAGGTGCAGTCCACCACTGCTCTTGGTTGCATTGAAGCACTGTTTAAGAATGGGTCAAATGCAGAGGACACATTTCCCTATATTTGGACAACAAAGTTTACAAATGAAGCGTCTGTGCAAATTCAACCTGGTAGACCTACCTGCAGCACTCACTGTCTCATCGTCGGCAGCTCCTCACCAATCATCCAATCACAGCCCCATCTCCTTCACAACGGCCAATTATTGCAGCTGCTTCAGGCATTCATCGCCCAGGATCCCCTTGTGGAGCTTCCTCGTCCACTGCTTGGCCGTTTCCTAGCTGTGCTGCAACCCCCCTCCGCGGGTGGGTCATTTTCTTAGTAGCAGCACTGAGAGAATATTTATACTTCAACAATGTCATGCTAGCAATAAGTCAGCATGCGGTCATGTATGATTAGCTATAGTTTCCCTCCACACACTTTCAAGCCTGAGGCGTGAAAACCACCATGACACCCATCTTCTCCGAATGCAAAACGTGTTCTCTACAGTCTGAGGTAGGTTTGTGCGCCATGACCCCGCTATATATACCCCGCTATATATTCTTCATGCTTCCACCATCCCGCTGACGCAATGGGCTAATCTTTCAATCAGACCCAATGAAAAATGCATGAGTGAGTGTGCGAGGCCTAATGACAGTAGATACATGTGTGTCGCGTGTGACAGCACATACAAGCGCTCTTCCTCAGCTGTGGGACCACTCTCGATTAAGTCAGAGGCCAATAACATCTCCATTATTAAAGATTTAATAACCTCACTCCAATTTACTATACTGTCAAATCATGTGTGCTCATAATGTGGCACTTCCCTCATATAAACACAGACTAATAATAATTAGATGTGATAGTAGTGAGCCTGTTATTGTCTTATATCTGAGATGCCCATTTTAGTTTGTATGGGACTGATGTCTCCAACTGCTATTCCAAAAGAGCCCATATTGTGCTATTGTGTTTATTTAGAATCCCCTCAAACTGTTTTTTTTTTTCCCCTTTTACATCTTTGTTCGCCAATGTTTACAGAAGAAGAATGAATGAGACATACTTTCATCCCAGCGGTAGTTGGACTCTATACTCAATATTTTTTTCAATCCCATGTTGACCTTCAACCCACTCTACAGCTCGGAAGAAAATGTATGTGTTATATGTCAAACGTGTATTAGTGTACATATGCTCTCATGCAGCCGGCTGAACCTGGGACTGTTTCTATGGACTAAATGTAACAGAAAATACCCATGTAATCCATCACAGAGCAGCAGCACATGCACGGTTTGAACCTCATTTAGACCAGGAACATTTCCACAGTGGATAATTTCCATTGGATAATTACTTACTTGTGAACACTTACTACTCGTATACATGTTATAGACCGAGAGTGTTTATGGAATATTTTGCAAGTGAAAAAAGCTCAACCTAAGTCTTCATTTAACACAAATTTGCCCAAAATGCCACTTGCGCTTTAAGACGTCATCCTTTGAGTGGCATCATTCAGACGGCATTGCTTTCATAAGCCTTCTCAACGTGCATTTATAAATATTTTTGGTAACAGCTGAGGGTGTAAGATTAATTTCTTTAGGGCATCCATGCATAAGCTGTCTTTTTCAGCTATTTCAGATTTCAATTGCTCAGGTCTGCACGTCGGTTTTAGCCAAATCAGTTTTTTGTTGTCATTCCTCATTGACTGCTGGATCTAGTTGCTGTATTTAAGGCCCTCTGATTTGATTTTCTAGTTGTGGAAAAAAAATGTTTTAGAATGATCTCGGGACCCCAGGTAAAAAGTGAATATTACTGACATCCCCCGAGTTTCTGTCATCTGTCATGTCAGTAATTTGAAAATTAAGAATTCCCCAGATTTTTACCTTAGGTAATTCTGCAAACTCCGAGGTCCCCAAGTGATTCTAGACCCGTGTGAATACTTAATGAATTGTTAATGATGAATTAAGTGTTAATTCATCATTTATTAAGGTTAAATAAGGTGTAGTTACAATAAAGTGTTACCAGTATCTTTTACTTGAGCAAAATTATTGGAAAGTCACTTATACTCTTACTCTCTGCAACTAACCTACTCCCTTTTTGTTGTTTGTAAAAAAGAAAGAAAAAAGAAAACATGCTCCTAATGACACAAAAAATGCTACTTTTTTAGGGGGTAATCAAAGAATGGTTTTAGATGAGGACCTAACCCATAATTTAATCTCATATTTGGCTGCCTTTAGTCAACATCTCCATGTAAAGTTACAGTCAGGTCTGAGGAGAGTTGAGCCAATCACAACAAACATGCATGTCTGTTTGTTCATTTATGAGGTATTTGTTCAATGAGAATGGGGTTAAAAGTTACGCAGTGTTGCTTTAAGTTCAGTAGCAGGACCAGACACGTACGCCCGTTCCCGTCCCTCTCTTCGCCAATCCCAATTCTCGTTGGATGCTTCCTTACAAAATCCTGCCTCTCCCATTGATCTGAACCAGCTCCTGCCCTCCAGCTCAGACTCTAAAACACGATCCACATAACGTTCGATCCTTGGACAAAGTGCGATGTGCAGTTCAAAGATGACCGGAGGTGGATTTCCAGTAGTTTGACAGGTTGCGTCAGCTTGGTGTGGGCCGAGGTCGGTCCTAATCAACGTCATGTTCGCCGCGGCTAAAATAAGACACTACTAATGTTAACATGAGCGAGATGAAAGGGGACCCGCTTTTGATGTCCGTGCTGTGTGGGCCAATTCAGAAACATGCTTCGAATCAAAGAGGGAGAGAACTGACCTGCTCGGAACACCCAGAGAGCCCATATCCATACGATTATTTCTGATCTATTACGTTATCATGGCAACAGTTGCACAGTGGTTCGCTTTGGAGTGCTTGCCCGCTAAACCAGGGGCTCGCCAGGTCGAAGCTCATCCCAACACACTTTTTTGTTTTTCGATAGATTTCCCTGCGTGGACATGGCCAAAGACACTCATTTCAATCCTGTCTGAGTTTCGTTGGAGACAATTGTTTTGCATGCACACACCGCTCTGTGACAGGGTGACGTGATCCCGTAACCATTCACTGTTATTGAACATAACAATTGATTGTGCTACGGACACCTTTCCCATATGTATGCATGCGCTGTTGTCTTGCCCCGCAGTTTGCCCCGAATACTTGATTTGATCAGAGCACATTTGCAGATAACCATTCCCCTGGTGCGCTGCCACTCGCTGAACTTCATAAATCAGCGGAAGACATTGTGGAGCAGTCGTGTCACAATGAATCTGATTAGGCACCACTCTGGCAGATTAAAATCACATTAAGGCCCATAGACTTTAGGCTTATTGCACATTATACAGCGTGGATAATATGAAGCTCTCCACAGACGACAAATCTTTAATGCAGTGGACTTTTCGATGTTTATTATGTTATTCAATCAAGGGGTCACAAGACATAATGTTGCTTTTCATTGTGTTGTTGTCAATCACTTCTGAAGTTTTCTTATTCCCAAACTTTTATAGTTAGTCACATGAAGAATAGATGTCCATGTTCATTATGGTATTCCCAGTGAAGGATGGAGCGGGTTAATAAAGTATACATTACTTGAGATTTAGCATAGTTTAAGTTGATGTATAGTTACACAGATCTGGTCCACTAAATATTATACAACCATTTAATTTTCCTTCTTTTGTTAAAATGTGTATTACTTTTATCGCGCTGTTTCATGAGGCTTCTCTTCATTGATTTGTTCTGGAGCTCATGAAAAGGAGTGCATAAAATTTACATAATTTCTTAGGAGCTTGGATCTTGACCCCATGTTCATTTTAACAAAATTAGATTTAAATTGAATAATAGTTTCAGTTCTCATCAGTTACTTGTAGGTGCTATAGTAAAACTAATACAGTGCACAGTTATTTAGAAAATCAGTATTAATATGTTAAAGTAAATGATATAAAATCTAAAATGCTGAAAGTATAAGCTGTGGAATTCCGCAGGGATCCATTCTTGGACCTACATTATTTATTCTCTATATACTGTCTCAAAAAGGCCAAAATCTGTTTTGTTTGCTGAGGGCAACACCTTGTACAGTTCGGGTGACGATCTAAACCAGCTCCTAGAAATGGTGGAGAGAGAGCTACATAGGCTCAAAGTCTGGTTTGATATTAATAAATTGTCTTTAAATATAAAGAAAACAAAATGTATTATTTTCTCAACAATATGCCATTAGAACGAGTTTATGAGAACACATTTCTTGGAGTTATAATTGATCATGATCTAAATTGGAAGTCACAGACTAATATCAAAATGAAATCATCAAAAGCAATAGCATTATTATATAAATCCAGATATATTTTAAACAAAGAGAGCTTTGTTCTTTACTCATGAATCATGCCATATGTAACATATTGTATATACATTTTGGGAAATACTTAAAAAATTAAACACCATAAAAATGTTCACCCTGCAAAAAAAGGCGATAAGACACATTCTCAACCAACCAACCAACCAACCAACCCATTCCCTATTCATCATGAACCTGCATTGAAATTCTATGATTTAGTAGACTTGTGTACAATAAAAATGATGTTCAAAGTGAAAAATAAACTTGTTTCACAAACACTATACAAAATATGTTCACAATCAGACAGAGCCAGTATGAGGAGTAGAGGTGTTTGTACAGAAAACATTTCAAACAAACACCATGAGATTTTGTGTTTCTGTTAAAGGGGTCGATTTCTGGAATAACTGCACAGAGGATCTCAAATTATGTCACTCTCTCTTCCACCTAAAGAGAACTTGGAAAAACATGAACTCTGTTTGTTTATGACTGTATCAACCTACTTAAAAAATCCTTATGATTGTTTGATGTAGTGTTAGAAAGTTAACAAAAACACGTGCTGTAAGTTGTTAAAAAAGGGTAGTCAATATAATCATTAGCTTAAAGGGGCTAGATGCAAGTTAGTCATTTTATACTCACTACTGCCACCTCTGGTCATATGCGTAACTGCACCTTCTATATTAAGCTCGTGCATGATGGCACTTTGGACCCAAATTAACACCTTTTTTAGAGGCAGTTGTGGTGAACAGGTCTGAGCTCATTCTACACATTAGGACATGGCTGGAACATGTAGGGGGATGAAAATACTTAGTTTTAACATTTTTAAACTCTGTATAGTCCCTTTAAGCCTATACCTTTTTGGTCAGTTTGTATGTTATGAAGAAGTATGCTATGAATGTAAATCATTTGTGCATATTTTTGACCGAATAAACTGAAACTGAAACACTGACAAATAATATATTAGACTAAGACCAAACACAGTGAGATTTCATTGATCGGATTCTGTACTGTCCCTGTTTTGATAAAGCAGCTCACTGGCGTCACCTGAACACTCCTCACCACAAACACAAACACAAACATAGCCCGCTGTAGGCTTGGTGAGATACCTCACAGTCGATTTACCTTTTAAATTCACTGGGGCCTGATACACTACGCTCTGCATGAATTTTTTACTGCATACTTTGCATTCTGCGAGTGGCTTTCCACAGCTGACTTCACTACTGCTACAGAACTGCAGTTCTATTAGCAGCACTCAGAGCCCGGTCACTCTGCACTTTTATTGACTCCTGTGTGTTTCTGAAGCTGGAGTTAAACATAACATTACCTTAGGCAGTTTTCAATCCAGAGACCAGATGTGGAGCTTTAAGCTGCACTTCACACAGATATGGTAATGAATAAACGAGTCTTTAAAATAACATTACAACAAAAACAAAGCCAGCTGTGGGTCGCTCCATGGGGTCTTCATCCATATTTTTTCACAAACTCAAATTCTACGGTTAATATTTGTTTTGTTTGAGATAATAAACATCTTAAAGTGGTACTAAATAACTCATGCCCCTAGAGGCCATAAGCGCCACTGCAGGTGTTGTAGAATATTGCTTTTTTTAACTTGTTAATTTTCCGCGAGAGTAAATACTACACTGACAGAAAAGACAAAGGGAGAGAGGGATATTGTACATCCAATTACACAATGGAGATCATTTTTTTCACTCAAACTTGGCTGTAAATACTGTTTAAGGGATGCTAGCCCACAGTTAGCTTCGCCCGTTAGCCTGTTAGCTTCTTCTTCTTCATGATTCTAGTGTATTGGGGCTTCCGACCTGTTGGCAGCAAAGTTGCAATTGTGTTTTTTTGGCCAGAGACACCAGGGAGAGATGAAAGACCCCCCATCATCCCATTAACACTTGTATTACTACAAAAGGATATATTAAGGTAAACAAGTTACTTTGTATTGCTTTAAACATGTTTCTCAATACTGACACTATTTCCTTAACCTCCACCTGAACCAAGCACATTTCCTCCCGTTTGGCTTTACCCAAATCTAAAAGCTAAAAAAAACAACAAAACAACAAAAACATGACAAAGGAACTTTTTTTGTTCAATGCAACAAAAAAAGCAATAAGCAACTAAAAGCGACCAAAAATTACAAAAAGTGACAAATACGTGACAAAAACATGGCAAAAACACAACAAAAAAGTATTTAAAAATTACAAAGAAAGTGACAAAAACACTTCAAAAAGGTGACAAAAATACGGCGAAAACATGAAAACAAAGCTACGATCACTTTTCTAGGTCTTTCAAATGAGGCATTGCACCGTTGCTCTCCAGTCGAGAAGCTTTCAGATTTGGGTAAAGTCGAACTGGAGGAAATGCGCTCGGTTCAGGCGGGGGGGGTAAGAGTTTAAAGGCACGTTTCTGTTGCGTTTGTAAATATTAAATAAACATGACCTGTTTAAGTTCCCAGATACAACACAGATATGTGTTTGTGGTTTCGCTGACAACAATCGTAATGCTGATTTATTGGGGTCACACGCAGACACGTGACCAGCTGCGCCCGCTGAAGCCTGACGTGCTGGAGAACGTCACGTCACACCTGGCAACCGCCGTGTGGATTACTGCCACTTAACAGACGCTGAGAACCAATTATCCTACTCATGCGAAAGTCATAAAACGCTGAATAGGAAGCCATTATTTGGTGGAATTATGTCAAATGAACAATTTGATCTGTTGATGTAATTATGCGGCTGGTTGTGACATGTGGATTCAACCGATTACGGAAATATTTCAAACAATATAAAAGTTTAAGTAAAGACAATTATCCAAACAGAAAGCAGACTGAACCAAAACAACCTTAACTTTGAGATGCCAGATTTATTTATTCTTATTCATTTATTCACGTAAAAACAGCAGCCATGGGTATTTTTGCATCTGTCCCACGGTCACACTCATAAACACTCTCTCATTCGTTGTAAATCCACTTTGGAATTGAAATTAGGGTCTCTCTCCAGTTTCCACAGTCTATAGCACCCGCCCCCAATCGAGTCATTATCAGTGCTAGAGTAGTTCAGTAGTTTATTCAGCCTCTTGTAAATCAAACATATTCAAATGTCGAGTTATTCCAGCGATAAGTGAACACGTCATTTAGTTTAAAGAAGAGATTTGGACCATTACGTGTGCTACATTTCAGCTCTCTCTCGTTTTTCATCATGAAGTTTCCCTCGCCCTGTAGGAGTCTTCACTTGTGTGTGTCCAAAAACCCACACGGACTGGCAGGATGGACAGAATGTGTAATGTCAGGTTCAGGATTGTTCCCACTCACACAAAAAGCAGTGCCGCACAAATGGGACTTCAATCGCTCAATCTCAAGTTTTTTAAAACTTTCTTTTTCATTTAGAGGGATCTTGACATCTTCAGAATTACCAGACATGTTGGCAGTTGCTGGCCAAGCGTCTTGGTTTAAAACTCCAAAAGCGGCATCAGAGAAAAGAGTCTGACGGGTGGAACATGGGAGCACTCGGCTGGCTGCTCATTTCCAGTTCGTCAGCGAGTGTCAAGCTCTTGCACTGAATTTAAATACTCCTCCAACACTGACCACTTTTGTTTGGGGTTATGTGTCTAACAGAGAACAAGCGCAGATAGTTCTGAATCCTATAGCTCTCTTCACACCGGCATGGAACTGGAGAGCGGGGAGAGAGGGCTGTGGTGAAGCTGATTAAATGAAAGAGACTTGCGTGGCAGGTGCAGTTGTGTGGAAAACATTCTCACCAGCGCTGACAGAACGTCACGGGGACATTTATTCTGAAAAAGGAGGAGAAGGAGGAAGAAAAGAAATCAATGTCAGGGACAAAACGGCATCCCCAAATAAAGACAAGACATGAATGCATAAGTAAATAGGCTGTGGGTGCACTGGAGGAAACAGTCACTAACAGCCATTCAATGTGCCTGAAATCGATTTCATGGCCAACTGTCACTTGTGACAGAGAAGTTAATACCTTTTAAAAGAAAAGCATTATGACCGTATCCTTGACCGGAGCACATGTCAGTAATAACAGCTCACTTGTCATGGGCACACAGTCTCCTCTCCGCTTATATCCCCACCGGCTTACGCTGCCAAAGACAGGGACATATGGCTGAGTTTCAATCTCCTGTTTTATGGTGAATGTAGATTTACATACATTTCTTTGGGGCAGAATTTTGCAGTCATTTGCATCAGACCCGCACACTGCTGGTTGTGCAGGTCTGTGTACTATAGGCACAGTGCATACATGTCATGGAGTTCAGCTAAATGCTAACAGGCACCTGCGATGAGGAAAAGTGTGCTGGAACAACAGCTCATAATAGAGTGTGTATGCGCCGCTGGTGGGGTGACACCCCCATTACCCCGACAAGTGGAGCGGGTCGGAGGCTGTGTCAGCACCAAGGCACTGCTGCCAGCTACAGCCCTGCCACAAACACTGAGACAAGAGCAGTTTATATGATGCAAATGTGCTCTGGGAAATACAAAAGACATGTAATAAGACCAGAGTCAAGGATTTTAATATAAAAACATTTCTCAACAGCAGATTCCCCTTTCACTGACAGAGCGCTCACAAAATGTGGGTGTCTTTTATATTATATCACGAGATTTAGCTGCAGAAGACAAAATGATACATTTGAAGGTCATCATTTTGTTGTTCAGTTTTCTTATCAATCTTTTGTCTTTGGCTGATGTATGTCCTTGTGGGAGTATTCTTCTGCGGTTGGAGAGCCGTAGGATGGGAGAGTTGTTAATGTGACTGAACAGAACAGGCTAACAGGATGTGGAGGAGAATGCCTGGCTTCATTGTCACAGCGTTGAATGCGTCCAAGCCTCTCCTCGAAAGGACAGATCTGCTCCTACTAAAGCCTATAATAGACTGGACCATGGCTTTTTAGCTGGGAAACACCTGTAGCAAGTCTTTTTGGATCTATATCAATCTATAGTTTGCACTTTTTAAACCATTTACCAAGAAAAAGCTATTACATTCATGTTGATATCAGAAATGGTTGTATCTTTGCTTCAGAAATGCAATGAGGCTGTGGTTGAGACCTGTGCCTGACATCGACGAGCTCACGGGCCCAGCTTCACCTCACACCTCCATTAGCGCGTGCTCTCCACGGGCGCTTTTCTTTTAATCACAGCCCGGCGCGGGAAACGCTCAGCGGGCTGTGAAACGAGGCCTTGTCGTCGAGGGCTAAACATATGCGTCTGCAGCCGAGTGAACTGTACGTGTTGACAAATGACTTCTTGTTTGCATAGCACGGCGCTCAATCACACGCGAGACCGGTCCTGACGACCAAAACAACCGGCGCTTTCGGAAACTGGACTCCCTGGACGTCCTAGCCCAGGCGGCAGGCAGGAGGTGTTAGCATGTGTGTATGTTTCGTCGCTTTCTCATCAGGGCTGTCCTTGAAAAAGAAATCAATAAGAAAAAACACGGCTACAAAAGGAATTATGGAGCGCATTACAGTGCACGTGTGCGGGAACAAGGACATTTCAGCGTTTAAAGACTGAAACAGGACGGGAAAGGTATACGATGTGCTGGGGGGATACAGTGCGCTTATGAGAATCGATGTAGAAAAGATTGGCTGAGAGACAGAAGGTAGAAAACTGTGATTGAAGGTCAACAAGTGACAGGAGCTGGGAACAAGGTAAGACTTGCAGCACTGTTGGCTGAATTTATGCTTCAGTTTGATTTGATTTTTTTCTTTTTTTTTACAGCTTCAAAGTACACTAGTCAGTATCTCAGCTCTTCACTGACTGCTGCTGACGTGATGGACCTTTATTAGTTGCTACAGTGCATTCTGTCAATTGTAAAGAAACAATATCGCCGTTCTTCCTTCCCCTGGGGGCAAACAAGGTCTGATATACTTGAAGCTCAACATTTTGGGGGCCATTTTTGGACCTTTCCACCAACGACGGATAGTATAATCTTTCAGAAATGTTTGGAATCACATCCGCGTCTGTTTTAATTTCGCAGGATGTTTGCAATTATAGCAAAAGTGTTCAGTGCATCCTCTCTTTATGAAAGATGAAAGCGCGCGCACTCCTGGGTAAATTTGTCAGCAGAGACTAAAGGGCTCCTGGGGGGTTCTGACAGCTTTGGTGAATTAGACCACCTCAATGTGTCAGCCATTCTGAGGCCCGCAGGAACGCAATCAGCTGTGGATTCAGCCGGCAACACTCCACCAGACGAGAAGGAGCAAATTACACTTTCATCACGGATACGTCTCTTCATGTTCAAAAGGGCCCCCAAAAGTTCGCCATCTTACCTCGACACGTGCATTAACAAATTGACACAACAACTGAAGTGAAACATCTTCAGGTCTCTGTGCTTTATTCAGACTTTTCATACTTCTTAGCCTTGATATCTTTTGTAGTATAAGTTAAGAATAGACCAAGGTTTCATGAGACTGGACAAAGCTCCAGCAGAGGGCGCACTTCCTCGTTTTTGTCCAGCAGCGATGCACTTTGTAGGTTGTTGATCCATAGCTCTGCCCTCTACATTCTATTAGCCTGCAATGTAATTACTCTCTGGATTGAAATTGGCTTTTTGAGCGTTAATAAGCATCTCCAAGAGCTGCATTTCCCCTGGTAGTGGTCGTGTGATCTTTGTCCCATGCAGTTGTCTCACTTCTTCTACTCCAACCCGTGTTTCTGATTAGCCGCTAACAAACCATAGTGTACGTTCATCATGGCTGCCCTGCCTCCACACACTTGTGTCCTGTTACTCTATTGATGTTTTTATAATTAGCTCCCATGTTTCCGCGATGAAACGCACAGCCACCCATTCAGCCGCATCAACCAGATTTATAGCAATACAAGAAGAATTAACTTCAACCATGCATCATTTTTTGGCTTCCTTCAGAATTCTGGCCGTAATTGCGTTTTGTTGATAAAAATCGGGTTTCATCTGGATTGGACGGATATAGAAAATGAACAATCCCGTATCCATAACACTCCATAATCTCCCCTCTCAGTACAGCCACTGTCATCTGGCCTCTCTTGCAGCTATCGGTCATTACGTTTACATGTAAAGTCTAGTCCAATTACGCTAAAGATTTGAGTCCAATCAAACCGGTCTCTTCTCGATGATCGCATTCCCTTTCGGAGCAGCACAACTCCCGGCCAGCAGGGGGCAGGGTGTTAATGATGCACCTTTGACTTGCTCACATTTGTTGTGACAGTTAACCACAGTTAGCCCGAACTGCTTTTTGGGGGTTGTCTGCAATGTCGTACGGATCTTAAAACAAACACACCCATAGACTATGCCAGGGTCTCTCCAATGTTTATGCTCAAATCCAACCAAAAGTGTTGAACAGAGGTGTTTTAGCACTCGCAGCTCGTGGCTAAACGGTATATACTATTCTACATGAGGCTATATTAAAAAAACACAACTCAGTGTGTCGTCTTTTCAAAGGCCACTTTATACATGTGGAAATGATTGACCTCATTGATGCTTGGTTCTTCTGTTGGCGGCAGCTGTTGTTAGCTTTGATGAGTATCTTCTCTCTGTCTCATGGCCCCAGCCACATTCTCGGCGCTGATCCAGCCATTAAAACTACCTCCTATCATCCTCGTTGGACAAGTAGTGTGCGGCGTTGCTGGACAACAGCATCTCTGAAATAGCCAACACGATGATGTGTTGTTCTTTTTGGCAGACTAACATTCAGCACAGAAACTTTGAACCAATTCAATGCGCTTTGATTCGGCTGTTACATTCTGCTCTAGTCTGACTACAATGGGCCCAGGCAGGTTTCTGTAATGGAGTGCAGTGAGGGTTCTCGGCGCTCCATGCTGTCTGCTTCTAGAAGATCATTAGGAGCATGGTTGGTACAGGATCTCTCACTTGTTTGGGTTGAGCTTTACAACGGTTTTGTTGACATTGCAACAAAACAACACATAACCTGGAATTTTCCGCAGTGTGCCTTTAAAGGGGACGATAGACCAATGCTGAAAAGTGGCCTTCAATGCACTTAATCCATCAGTGTTGATGTTTTTGTTTCCTCTGAGGACTTGACCTGAGTACAGCGGTCACAACCACAGCACTGAGACTGTCTCCAAGGGCCATGTTTACCTTTCTAATAAGTGCAGCATGCGGATGAATATACAAGTCTTGCACACCGCCGGCAGCAAAAAGCTAATTAGTTTTGAGTCAATAGCCTTCACCTGAGTCTGAAAAGCCAGCTGTGCGTTTTATAGAAATGTAATGACTTTAAGGGGATTATTAATTCAGCCTTGTACATATCCTTCGTAAGCGTGTATTGGAAGGAGCCAAAAAAAACAAAACATCAGTGTGTAAATAATGGATCATTCTGTAGAGATTTTGCTGGAGTGGTTTGACACCAGTAAGACAATTATATGTTTAAAAAGTGGTTGCCAGTTCAGAAAAGCTCAAAAAGGATCATACTGTTTGATAATGCTTTTTTAAACCTGGTTATTATGTGATTCTGTTAGATGAAGTGCACCCATTAACAAGCTGCCTTTCATTTTCACATTCATCCACACGGGCCTCTTTGATCCGTTGATCTGGATGTTTTTGAAAGGTGGAAGGATGCAATAGTCGCCACAGAAACAAACTTTGTCTAGAGAGATGCGCTGATATCATTTCACCGATCTGTATCACATTTTTAATCCTATTCAATTACATTAAATTAACAACTCATTGCTGTGAATGTGAAGACAAACATGTGGAATGACAAGCTCGCGTTCAATGATGACTTTAAGAGGGGCAAAAAGGTTTCCATGCAAAGTCTATTAAAGCATGGAACTTCTGGAGCCTGCTACCTTTTCCTTTCTATAGGGCTTGAGGAAGAAGGAGGCTATAATTATTGATAATTATTTATTTATTGACCTTTATTGATATACTGGCTATGGTACAATTAGGCCTGACATTTCCAGAAAAAGATTCTGAATCTCAATGGGACTTTCCTGATTAAATTAATCCATAATAATAAAAAGAAATCTTAAAATAATATCTTAGCTAAATCACATAATACAAGAATTGATATTATTACAGATGGAAAAAACCTAATAAATGACCAAACAAACGTGCTGTTTGCTGTAATTTACAGGGAGCGGAGACATCTTCAGCTCGTCTCCATGGAGATGTTGACTAGAGGAAGCCCAGTATGAGATTTAAATAGGGTTGGTCCTCATCCAAATCCATTCTTTGATTACCCGCTGCAAAAAATTGCATTTTCTTTGTATAGCTGGTCATTAGGAGCATGTTTTGTATTGCTGGTGGCAACCGTGAAATCCAAAATGTTAGGCAGTGTGCACCAATAAACAAAATTGAAATACAAGTCTTTATTTTATGAAAGACAAACCTGTGCTGTTGCTGTGAGCGGCTCAGCTCAGACATGATTTTAACTTTACCGGGAGTGGGTATGTCTCCAGCTCGTCTCCATGGAGATGATGAATTGCAGAATTTGAGACTTACGGACCCTCATCCAGGTCCATTCTTCGAGTACCCACAGCAAAAATAGCATTTTCTGTGTTGAGCTGGTCATTATGAGCATATTTTGTATTGCCAACATTATAGTCCATAAAGTTACGCAGTGTGCCTCTAAAGCAGTACTGAGTAACTTGTTTACCTTGATAAATCCTTTCCGTAGTACATCTGGGGGTAATACAAGTGTTAATGGGATGATTGGGAGGGTCTTTCATCTCCCCCTGGTGTCTCTGGCCAGAAAACCACAATTGCAATTTCGCTGCCTCTGGGTCGGAGTCACCAATACTCACTAAAAGAATCACGAAGAAGAAGCTAACAGGCTATCGGGCAAAGCTAACTGCGGGCTAGCACCATGGGCTAGCACCCCGTATTTACAGCCAAGTTTGAGGGACAAAAATGATTGTGTAATTGGATGTACAATATCCCTCTCTCCCTTTGTCTTTTCTGTCAGCGTAGTATTTACTGTCACGGACAATTAATGAGTAAAAAAACGCAATGTGCTACGACACCTGCAGTGGCGCTTATGGCCTCTAGGGGCATGACTTAGCACTGCTTTAAAATACGACTCAATTGTTTTTTTGTTGTCTTCATGTTAATGGCTAATTTTGGCAGCTCTTCCCTGTCAAAAAAAAGAAGTAACGCTTGTCCCAGATTCTTGTTTGGCTAAAGGACATGCATTTAACTCATCCTCCAGTGCCAATGAGCCAACCAGTCAGGAGGAACAGCAACAACCACAGTACAGGAACACATTTCCGAATCTTGAGCAACTGGTTTGCAAATGTTGTATGTGAAAGGGTTTGACTCGAGACTCAGTTCTAGCGTCCAGCACGCCGCCATTAATTGGTCCACATCTATTCATTTGTCCATCGCATTGGCTTTGAAACTGTTAAGGTTAAAAGCTGCAGGGCTTTGCTTTAGGTTAGCTTACTCAGACTCAAAGGCATCCGTAAAGTGCGCTCCAGAACAAAGCCCCTGTAGGAACCCGCAGCTCAGCTCACATTTTGACATAATGCCATGCTGCTTAGTGCACAGTGAAAAGTGCTGACAGAGTTTCCAATGCGCTCCATATCCTCTGTAGTGGTGCCCAGACAGCGTAGAAAGTCTGGTTGGGGGTCTGCAGACATGGGACCTTCTAACGCTCCTCATAAATAATAATGGCCTTCCTGCTGACATTGTCTGGCCTTATAGCCTCAGAAAACTCAGCCAGATGCAGAGAAAGGTGCTCACTTGACACCGGAGGTCAAGCCAAGCATACGTTTTGGCTCAACAAACATGTTAACAGTGGGAAAATCTATGATCGACCAGACCTGTCATTACTCACATGTGTCATCAGTAGTAACCTGTCAGTGAACAGTAACTGAGATCATTTTTTATGGAGCCTGCAAATCAATAAACACCTAATGTATTTTATTGATCTGAAAATTCATCCTGTCATGACTGTGGAGAAAAATGTTGTACGACATCAGCATAATATATGTGACAATGCGCTTAACAGGTTGGGGCAGGAGCCAGTATTCCTGTATCGTACATGACCTTTTTGTTAGAGGTACTGAGAGTGTAGCTTGTAGCACAAGGTTAGACTCTTGCACTGGCCTGGGAGGGAGGGATTTACCGTGTTATTGACTCCTATATAAGCAATCTGCAAAGCAAGCCACAAAATAAAGCTATCACTTTCTGCACATTTGACTCATTTTGTTTCATCCAAAGTCCGATTTGCACTTCAAATCCCCAGTCTGGTCGGGGGAACCGCCGAGCCGCAGAGCTTTCCCATCGACCAATAATTCAACAATCCAAAGAATAACACAAGGTAAGTCTATAAATGTTAAATTTGATCATTACTATTTGCGACGAGACCTATAAGTCTTGCTACCGGCATCAAACACATCACAAAATCTGCATTCCATCCAGCACTCTGTCTCAATTCAATAATACAAGCCCAAATGTCGTCAAAATGATGCCTGAATAAAGGTATTTCACAAATTTACATATTTTTCTACACTGTCCTCTGTGAGAAACAGTCTCTCTATTTGAAATATTACCATCCATATTCATAAATCACTTCTCATTTTTGTTCTTAAGAAATGTAAAACATAGACACATCAGCCAGCACTTCGTGTTCCTCCCGGAGAATAACACTGTCAGAAAGACCATACATTCATAAATCTGCATGTCAACAACGTACTCTTATTAGCATACCGCAGTTAGCGTCGCGCCCAGAGGAACCCTACTGTAACAGTGATACATCGGCTGCTCTCTCACTGACCGTGAGGACCCATGTTTCCTGCATTGTATGTGCCTTTATATATAGAGCTACACTGTGTAGTTTTAGGGTTTGTTTTTGCAAATACAGAAAAGATTCAATCCAGATATTAAACCTGGCTAATGGTCAAAAACCTCTTGCAGGAGGATGAACCTATTGTCCGTCAGCAGTGAAAATCTACCAAATAATTGATCCTGGAGCGTTATGGAAAGTAAAGGTGCCAGGCTGACCACTCATACAGCCACTTGGTCACTACAAGGTCAAATACGCACAAACATGAACTTTATTTTCGCATAAAAAGTTGCATAATGCCCCTTTAAGCCTTTCCACGGGTCAATAAAGCTGTCTGCAGCTTTTTATGCAACATAGGCTATGTTTGGCTTATTTCATGATAAAAATCACCATTTAGAATAACAGAATCTCAAATCCAAAGCTGCTTTTCCAGTGAGAGAGCGCAGGATGGGCGGTCCCACATCATTGGAGGAGCGCAGTGGCTTTAAAATACATTAGGAATTCCATCCGCGCCATTATGGTCGTTGTTTTTTATTTTATTTTTGGGGACAGGTTTGGCTGAGAATAGCGACTCCGCTTCTTATTTCACTTCCTGTGCCAGTTCCCATGAAGCAAATTATAAGCATAAAAAATGTCATACCAGGGAAAAAGTGTGCACATATTTGAGTAAATATTCAACATGGGCAGTTTCACTCGTCATGCACTTTAATTTACACACCTTGAACACACACATTTCTTCCATTTCCAATAATCCACTGGCGAAACAATGAAGATCTCTAAATGAAAACATCTCAGCTGGTATAGCTCATAACAGTTTGCTGATAATGAACAGTCATCTGGTCACGGATTATGCAGGCTGTAATTGTGTCCTAACAAGGAGGCAAACAAGCCGGAGTCCCATGCACACATTTACGGTAATTGACAATCATAGCGGAGAGGCATTTCATTGGCTGATTCATTTGCTTTCACTTAGCTCGCTTGGTTTAATCAATCAGCGGGGAGGCTTTGGAAGGTGCGAGAGCCGGCGGCGCGACACCAAAACTCATCAGCGACGGCGTGCCGCGATAAATACACGGCTTCATCTGCATTCAACGCCAACATCTGCCTACTTACGCATGAAATGACTCCAATCTGATACACAAACGTGATAGACCAAATGCAGCCGCGGATAATGGACACAGTTAGGTCTGTTTAGGTTTGTAATTACAGATCAGGATGAATTTCCATGGATGGCACTTTGTCACTTACGTTGAAGCATGTCTGAAAATAGTATCGTTTAATGGCAGGAGTGCAGCAAAAACACGGTGGAGATGTGTGTGTGGGGTTTTTTTTTTTGGTCAAAGTAATTAAAGTATGATTCATCTGCTGTGGGGTTTGAGAAAACTTCAAAAAGACAATTATTATAGTCTGCAGTAGTTTATCATTCAAAGGCTCTTCCACTGGAGAGGATCAGATATGATTTCAAATTACGCCGAATCAAAACATGGTCGGAGCGGGGCTGATGGCGCAGATTGGCCGCCTCGCTTTTCGTTAGTCTACACCGGGGCGGCTGTGGTGGCGGAGAAGTTTTTCACAACCGAGCGAATGAATAATGGTTCCTCGTGAAAAACATGCTGTACAAATAAATTCCCTGCCTGAAACAAAACATAACTCCTG
The DNA here is from genome assembly GCF_951799975.1 of Gobius niger. Taxonomy (NCBI): domain Eukaryota; kingdom Metazoa; phylum Chordata; class Actinopteri; order Gobiiformes; family Gobiidae; genus Gobius; species Gobius niger. The sequence goes on from NC_136867.1 coordinate 9,660,818, forward strand.
CTCATACGCGAGGGAACTCCATAAAAGATTCAAAAAGTTTATTTCGTGGAATATGGGCCCATTACGATTGCAGCCTCTGCCTCACAGCCCTTTATGTGTGTTTACGTGCTTTTTAAACGCCTCCATAAAAGAACGCTTTGCCCATGACATGAACACTATGTGCAATCTCACATTATAAGCACGACTGACATTAAAGAAGCGCTTGGCTCAGCCGTGTGTTCATTTCAGAACATACTCAATTCCATGTTTTGATCAATGGATTTAATAACCAAGCATGCTCCGAACGCTTTAGGACTATTTTTTAATGAGTTTTCTTTTCTTTTTTTTTAGTTTTAAGTGTGGCATTTGAAAGCAATTACAAATCAAATGGGGGCTAGTTTTCATACTTATCCTGTGTGCTGCATCTAAGCCGTCCTCATTATTTGGACTTGTTTCTTTTCCTGTGCAAATGTTGTGTCGAGCAGAGAATATTAAACATTACAGGAGCGTTTTAGCGCTGTAGAATAGAGAGGTGGTTAAAAAGAGTCTTGGAGTGGACAATAAAGAAATGAATAGGATTATTCTAACCCGCCACCGTGGCCAGCAGTGTTTCCACAGATTACTTGTAAAAGTACGCTGATTACAGATTCCTGATAACTCCTTTAAAAAGCAACTTTACTGATCACTTCATTTTAAAGGTAACTAAGCTAGGTTGCAAGTTGCTTTATTAGTTACATTCTTCAGCAGCCGGAATCACTTCCCCTGCCTCAAAATGCAAATCAACCAGTTTTGCCAATACTCGCGTTACTGGAAGTGCATTTTAACAGCAACATCAACAATGCTGCCATAGATTCAGAAAAGTGACGTATTTCTATATCTCTCCTCCTCTAGTAGTCAGATTACTGGCATCACTGGTGGCTACTTAGAGAGACGGCATTGCTGCTGAAATATTTTGGTGGGTGTTAATAAGTTAATAGGTATATAGGTATATAATAAGTTAATAAGCAACCGGTGTAACCACAGCTGCCCTGGGATAGACGGACGGAACAGAGGCTGTCAATCTGCACCAGTGGCCCCACCGACGATCACAATCCACTCACACACTTATTTTGTCTCCTACAGGTGTTTACGTGCATCTGTGAACAGTCTTTGTGTCATTCTCTCTCTCTTTCTCTCTCTCCCTCGCTCTCCGGTCATCGCGGACAGCCGGCACGCGCCACACGTCCAGCCTCAGCATACTGTATGTGTGAGCGCAGCTGTGAACGGAGCTCCAAGCTGATTAACCTTTCAGCTCGCACCCACTGAATGCCGCTGTTAAATGCCTGCCTTTAAGGCCTTCCACGGCTATATAAAAACTCTGCTGTGATAATGTTATGCTCCCAGTTAAAGCAGACAAAATCTCCCCCATGGCGGATGACATTTGGGGCTGTCCTCGCTCTGACCTGCCACCACAGAGGGCACACAGATCCTTGGGTTTAGCACTCCGCGACACAGTACGCGAATCAAACAGCACTTTCAAATTCACTTTGGAAGAAGTACTTTTAGTCGAAGTACGATTTAGCAGTTCATTGTTGATTCAAATCTTACAAGACCAGTAAAGCCTCGATGTGTCTGACTGCTTCAACAGGAATGGCACCTTGATGCGATACAAAGCGACTGGGGAATTTATATCTCTGGATGAATAAAAGACAACTCTGCGTGAGAAAGACACCTTCATGTCTCTTGTTGATTTATTTTATACCCAGATCGATACCATGAAAGGCGGACATGCCCATTGTCGTCACAGATGTAAAGCCTGGACTTATCTCTTCATTGATTGCGTGAATGGCCTCTCCACAGATAGAACCACAGATGTGTGCAGTGGCAAAAGGACCAGACAGGTATGTGCTCCACTGGGACAACTCCAACTGACTCCAGCCCTGAGAGAGCAGTCTGCCCTTTAAGGAGTGAGAGTTCACCTGAAAAGGGCAGATTTGGAACAGAGTTGTACAATTCCTGAGAGGGCGCAAATGGACACTGACTGAATGCTTGACAAGCAGACGGTCCAGTGGCAAAGGGCTGATATTAAAAATGTAGTGGAAGTAATAGTAGTCGTTGATAGTAACTGATGGCACTGGCTGACGGAGCAGGTGAAATCTGCTGTGCAACAGCCTGAAAAGGCCCATTTGCTTCCTGCCCTGGGGGTAACTACCCTGCTATTCTCAGTCATGATCGAGTCGCTCCCCTACTGGGCTATACCTGCCTAGAAGCCTGCACCTGCATGACCACCATAGGCGTCATTTACTAGGGAGGTGCAGAGAGAGGGGTGGACTGAGGTTAAAGTGAGCCATGAGCAGAGAGGTACAGTCTCTACAGTCTCTTCTCTTCTTTGGTGCAAACTGATGTATTGGGCGGCACGGTAGCACAGCGGTTAGTGCTCATGCTTCACAGCTATAGAAGGTCCGGAGGAAGGCTACCACTAAACACATGTACAATAGGCCTGAATGAATGTAATGAGTGAGTGCTTGGTGGTGGTCAGAGGAGCCGATGGTGCAGACTGGTTGCCTTGCTTCTGTCAGTCTACCCCTGGGCAGCTGTGGCTACAATAGTAGCTTACCACCACCAAGTATGGAGTGAATGAATAATGAGTAAGGCGTCTTTGCACCTCTTGTTTTTTCAGCAATTTATTTATCGTTCATAGTTTAATCTGCAAAGTCTCCCTTAGTAAAGGTGATGACTTGCCCCTCACTTACTTGACCGGGCTTTTGGTTGGGCTAGGATCTTAAAAAAAAAAAAAAAAAGGTTCAAAAAGAAAATGCATTAGTGGTGTTTTCAGCTGTTGCTTTGCAGCTTTAATTTAACATCAACAGCCCCATTAGTCAGGAGGAGCTAATGGGGCTCTCACTAAACTAAACTCCAAGAAGATTTCTGTTGCCAGACTTTACAGGGTTTACAAGGTCACCAGGTCTCAAAGTCAAAACCAAACTTAACTCCCGAAATACAGCTCAACCAGAGCATGGCACTTTCACCTTTTTTCATGTTGTTTTCAGTCGGATTCATTTTCATTTAGACTTTGACTAAGTTCCCAGTTCACAAATCAAAGCACTCACAAAGCATCATGTCCTGTACGTTTGCCTGTACAGCATTGATTGTTTTAAACTTGACCTTGACTCTGGTCATCTTGGCCGTGATCAGTGTATCATTTAGCCGTAAGCCACAGCAGCGACAATCCCATCACATATCTGGAGTGAGCAGTAGCTAACTCTGTCCTGGTGTGGATTTATGAGCGTGGTGACCGGGGAAATAAAGTCGAAAGAACTGGCGCTCTATCTAGCAGAATGGAGATGGGCACAGCTCTGTTATTAGTATTGACCGCAGTAAGCTGTGAGTCATTATGAAGCAAACAGTCTCGGCCTTTACACTGAGGCACAGTGAGTCCAGCAGCATCGCCCAAACTTCAGTAACTACACAGGGCTATAGCTCTTGTTTAGCACATAAAGTATTTCTGTAATTATGATTCAAAGATTACTCAAAGATGCATGAATGGGTTGAAACTCAGCAGGTATATTTTTAATGAGGGAACAACATTGTAACATGGTAAAAAGCTCTAAAAGGGGCATATATTTCAATAAATATATCACACAACAAGGATCTTCTGTCATGGCCAACCAGCTAGACAAAGAGATCGCGATTTAATCAGTATCAGGAAAGTAAACTCACCAAAATCAAACATTACAATGGCATGAAACGCTGCGTATACTGGATATATTCAGTGCCTTGTTGGAGCTGAGCATCACTTTTTCATGAGGCTCGGTGAACATAAACTCCCATGGGTTCCTCAGCCGTGTAGTCTCTGGAGTGTGAGAACTGGAGACCGCACACTTTAAATATTTCAGGGGAAATATCTATTCATACAGTATGTGTGTTTTAACAGCAAAGCCAACCAAGGAGAATGTGGTTCACATGATTGTGATGAACACTGACAGCAGGATATTCATCTTAAACTAAACATAGATCATATACAAAGCTTTAAGTGTGCCCTATGTCAAACATTATCAACATGGACTGTACAGAAACAGGAAGTGGCGAGATCCAACATTGGGAGTGGGTAAAGGAGAGCTTATGACAGGATGTATGAAAAAGTGTGAAAAATAAGTTATCTAGAGCTTTGTATGAACCCTTTTATTGAGGCATTGCAAATCGATGATGAGGAAAATTGAACACGGCCAAGGTAGTCCGTGTGGTGCAGTACATAATTGTCTGTCACTGGTACGGTATGTTCTTCTACTGTAAGTATCATTCGTCTCACGTGTATGGCTCCCATGCTACTCACGTGCATGCTCTCGGCGAGTGACCTTGCTCCTGTTTTTCCCTCATGGAGGGGTCGATGTGGCAGTCCCTGCTGGAACCACTGTCAATAGTGTGAGGTATTGGAGACTTATTGAGGATCACAGCCTGAACACAACAGGAGCCTGTCCAACGCCGCTCCCGGGGAATTAAAGGGACCTCGAGTGAATACAGAGCATTGTGGCGCACACAATACGGGTTATTCACCAGTGACACCCGCGTGACCTGTCTGGGGGCGCAGCATAAAGGCTCAGGACAGGTATCTATCGGGAGTCGTTGCGCAGAAGTACTGATGAACTGTATTTTTGTTCTTCAATAATGTGATGTAATGTTGCCGGTGTCAATGAAAGGCATATAGCAGTATGTCTATTGTTCCATACTGTAAATCAGTGCAAGTGTGGCCTGTTTTAATGGAGCCACCTCTGATAGAATCGAACTCTATTTCCCCATGCACTCACCTCAGCTTATTATGGGAATACCTACACAAGACAAAAATCTATAATACAAATCTCCGCCTCTGTCCCGGAGAATGAGGCAATTACAGAGCAATGCATGCATATATTTTATATCTTATATGTTTTTCTTTCAGGTATATTATGCATTATGTGAACTTCTAAAACAACATTTGGACACCATATAATTGTGGTATTCCACACTGATGGACACATGCAGAACAAATCAAATCACCTCTTGCACAAATCAAGCAGCGGGTGCTATTATAATCTTCACCTGCAAATGTAGAGAAAAGTTAAACTACTGTAGCAAGTCAAAAACAACGGCTGCTAACTTGCTCTGGTCAGTTAGCTGCAAATTGTAAACTAAAGAATCAGAATGAGTCTGGTGAATGAGTGTGTGCTTAGAGGTACCAGTGAAGGAGTGTTTCACTGGTTTACACCCTGTTCCAAATTATTATGCAAATTGTATTTCAGTGCCATTAAGGTGAGCCTCAGGGCTCATTGAATCACTGACATCAAGCTCAGACACCTGGGATGATTCATTGCCAAGACTATTGAAAAAGGACATTCCACATTATTAAGCAGACCACCATAAACAAGCAATATGGGAAAGAAAAAGGATCTCTCTGCTGATGAAAAGCGTGAAATAGTAGAATGCCTTGGACGAGGTATGAAAACCTGCGATATTTCATGAAAGATTAAGCGCAATCATCGTACTGTTAAGAGATTTGTGGCTGAGCGCCCATGGTGCAGATAAAGGCAAAATGAGGACGGTTTCTGCTAGACAAATACATCAGATGAATAGAACAGCTGCTACAAAGCAGCAGACAGGTATTTGAAGCTGCTGGTGCCTCTGGAGTCTCCCGAACATCAAGGTGTAGAACTCTCCAGAGGCTGCAGTTGTGTTTAACCCTTCGATTCGGCCTCCCCTAAACTGTTTATTGAACAGTTTAGAGTAGAAACATCTGCAGTGGCCCAGAAATACATGAAGACTCATTTTCAAACAGTCTTGTTCACTGATGAGTGCCCTGTAACCCTGGATGGTCAGATGGATGGAGTGGCCACCACGTCCCAACAAGGCTGTGACATCAGCAAGGAGGGGGCGGAGTCAAGTTTTGGGCTGGAATCATGAGGAGAGAGCTCGGCCCCTTTAGGCTCCCTGAAGGTGTGAAAATGACCTCTGAAAAATATGTGGAATCATCTTCATACATGACAACACACCATGTCAAACTGTAAAGAATACCTCTGCATCGAATAAAAGGGGAGAAACTCATGATGTGGACCCCATCCACCCCTTTCCTCAACCCTATAGAGAACCTTTGGAACATCAACAAGCAATACTTCTATGAGGGTGGGAGGCAGTTTTCATCCAAACAGCAGCTCTTGGAGGCTATTCTAACATCCTGCAAAGAAATCCAAGCAGAAACTGTCCAAAAACTCACAAGTTTAATGGATTTAAGGATTTTGAAGCTGCGATCACACAAGGGCTCCTATGTTATAATATACCTTGACCTGTTTATATGTTTTTGATTGAAATAGCTTTTGATTTCAGTAAATATGACCTCCTAATGCTACAAATTCAACAAATGACCATTTTCAGTTAAAAACAAGCTTTAAAATGTATTGAATGTATTGAAACCATGAGTCGCATAATAATAATAATAATAATAATAATAATTTTTATTTTATTATTGACCTTTATTTAACCAGGATGGTCCCGCTGAGATTAAGAATCTCTTTTTCAGGGGAGTCCTGGCCCCAGAGGGGAATCTGTTGTACATGTTTTTAGTGGTAGGGGAAACCGGAGTACCCGGAGGAAACCTACGCAGACACGGGGAGAACATGCAAACTCCACACAGAAAGGCCCCGTCCAGGTGGGAATTGAACCCAGGACCTTCTAGCTGTGAGGCGTGAGCGCTAACCGCTGCGCCACCGTGCCGCCCGATAATAATAATAATAATAATAATAATAATAATAATAATAATAATAATAATAATAATAATAATAATAATAATAATATTTTTGAATAATCACTGGGAGGTTTTTTCAGCCACATTCATATTATCTTCTAACAGTTAAAGACTTGAAAATTATGCTGTCTCTCATTTGAGTTGATAATTTAGAAAATCTTAGAAAAATGTCATTTGCATAATAATTTGGAACGCGGTATAAGTCACATGATGGTTATTACATTGTTATTTTTTTAATAATTAAAATGAGTTGTGGACAAATTTATTTGTAACCTCCCTCATTAGTAACATCCCACTTTTTCACAGGGACGAGTTTATGGGCAGCTTTCACCACTTGCAGGGTCACTTTTCAGGGTCACTTTCACAGGAATGCTAGAAAACTATCCTGCTAGTTTGTACAATTGATGGACAGCAATTTTTCCCACAAATGTCTAAGTTTAAAATGTACTAAAGGTGGAGGAATAATGTGTCATCCCTGTGACGAAGTGACTTCACTTGTCCCTATATGTATACACATATTAACCTCCTGTACACACAAGTATCTAAGTTAAGTGTATTCTTTGTGTTACTTACCTTTGTTTCTTTGTTTCTACTTGGGATGTGTTTGGGGAGGGGCCGCCCAGACATCTCCTCCTTTTATAGTTTCCAGTGGTGATGTCACTGATGATGTCATCAATACATCATCAGCCTGTACCATTTTTGAATTGTATGTTATTAAGTTAGTGTGGCTTATCCGGTTATTGTTTTATTTTGTTAAGTAATGTTAAGATTTCTAATACTGCCTGTGCAGTTGTGTGTGAGACCCATGGCCTGAAGAGATGTCATGGGTTATTGTAATTTTGTCAGTGAGGTGGAATGGCCCAACTGATTGGCCATTGTTTTAGGCAGGTGTGTGCTGTTTTTGGGGGGGAAAGGGCTGGAGGTGAGGGGAGACCTGTTAAAAGTCTGGAGCCGATCACTGTAAATAAATCTTTGCCACGCAGCAAAAATGAACTTTGTCTTCTGACATTTCCTTTAAAAGCCACTTTTTGGCCACTCATCGCTACACTACCTCACAAATGGTGGCAGTGGTGGGATCCAGTTCATAAGAAGGAAGATGCCTCCAAAGAAACCTAAAGACCCGCAAGAAGAGGAGAATTTAGTTGGTGCTGGGGCAGAACAAATCACTGCTCCAACCCCAAGTCTGGCTGAAATATCAAACCTACTGAAGGGCTTGGTGAGAAAGCAGAATGAACAAGATACCAGATGGGAACAGGACAGGCTGCAACAGGAGAAGCGGTGGACAGCCATGGAGCGCAGAGTGGATGAGCTTCACCATGAGGTCGGGACAGAGCGCCAGGACCCCCAGTTCCAGAGGGGACGTGCAGAAGCAGGACCATCTCCGGAGAGCGCTGCGTCACCGGCTTCCAACGCCAGTCTGGTGAGATTACCCAGCTGGAAAGGTCCTAAAATGCAGCCCTATCAAGAAGATGAAGACATTGAGCACTATTTAACAACTTTTGAGAGAATAGCCAGAGCTTGTCAGTGGCCACATGAGGACTGGGCATTACACCTGGCCCCACTGTTAAATGGCAAAGCGCGAGCAGCTTATGTGGCTATGGACATCAATGACACGATGGACTATGACAAAGTGAAGAAAGCGGTTCTAGAGAAGTTTGAAATCAGTGCTGAAACCTACAGAATGAGATTCCGGTCCATTGTCGTGAAGGAGGATGAGACACCCAAGGAGGTGCTACGTAACATCATTGAGCCGGAGCTGTTCAGCACCAAGCCAGGCTGCACATCTCTGATTCAACATGAGATCAGACTTCGGGATCTCAATCAGCCACCCATTAGAGACACCACCTCAAGAATCCCTGCAAAGCTGATGCCTGCACTGAAGCAGGAGGTGGAGGATATGCTGACTATGGGGGTGATTGAACCAACTAGAAGTGAGTGGTGTAGTCCGGTTGTTTTAGTCCCTAAGAAAGATGACCCGAGGCAAAGATTTTGTGTAAAGTTTTCAAAACTGAATGCTGTTTCTGTTTTTGATGCTTACCCGATGCCTAGGGTGGAGGACTTGATTGAGCAGTTGGGTAATGCGAAATACCTCACTACGCTTGATTTATGCAAAGGCTATTGGCAAGTACCACTGTCGGAAGCTTGTAAGGACTTAACCCCCTTCAGGGTCCCAAGTGGTCTCTATCGTTTCAGAACCATGCCTTTTGGACTTCACGGAGCACCAGCTACGTTCCAGCGGCTGGTAGATGAGGTTCTCAGAGGGGCGGACCTTTACACAGCAGCGTACATTGATGACATTGTTGTTTTCAGTGAGAGCTGGGAAGACCACATTGAACATTTGAGAGATGTGTTCCACAGGATAAAAGAAGCTGGTCTCGTGATGAATGCTCGGAAGTGTCACATTGCAAAGACTGAAGTGGAGTATCTGGGTTACATCATCGGGGGTGGGGTTATCCGACCTCAGATGAACAAAGTTGAGGCCCTCGCTGCGTACCCCCCTCCTACAACAAAGAGGAAAATGAGATCATTTCTGGGTTTAGCCGGTTGGTATCGCCGCTTCATCCCAGATTTTTCCTCTCGGTCTGCCATCCTCAGTGACATGACGCGGAAGTCAAGTCCTAATACGGTCAAATGGACTCCAGAAAGTGAGGCGGCGATCTCAAAGACTGTTTGTGCAATGGCCCAGTGTTACAATGCCCTGACTTCTCTCGTCCCTTTACTGTGCAGACAGATGCTTCTGGAGTGGGGCTCGGGGCTGTGTTGCTGCAGGGGGAGGGGGTTGACCAAAGACCCGTGCAGTATATAAGTCGGAAGCTCTTTCCCCGGGAAACACGGTATTCGACTGTTGAGAAAGAAGCTTTGGCGGTGAAATGGGCATTGGATACCTTGAAATATTATTTGATGGGGGATGAATTTCTGCTGGAAACGGACCACCGGGCGTTACAGTGGATGAACAGGATGAGGGACAGTAATGCAAGAATTACCAGGTGGTATTTGTCACTGCAGCCTTTTCGTTTCAGGGTCCGATATAGGCCTGGTCATAAAAATGTGGTGGCTGACTTTTTGTCCCGGTCCTTTGAGGAGTGACATTTGTAAGGGGGGGGGAGTGTGACGAAGTGACTTCACTTGTCCCTATATGTATACACATATTAACCTCCTGTACACACAAGTATCTAAGTTAAGTGTATTCTTTGTGTTACTTACCTTTGTTTCTTTGTTTCTACTTGGGATGTGTTTGGGGAGGGGCCGCCCAGACATCTCCTCCTTTTATAGTTTCCAGTGGTGATGTCACTGATGATGTCATCAATACATCATCAGCCTGTACCATTTTTGAATTGTATGTTATTAAGTTAGTGTGGCTTATCCGGTTATTGTTTTATTTTGTTAAGTAATGTTAAGATTTCTAATACTGCCTGTGCAGTTGTGTGTGAGACCCATGGCCTGAAGAGATGTCATGGGTTATTGTAATTTTGTCAGTGAGGTGGAATGGCCCAACTGATTGGCCATTGTTTTAGGCAGGTGTGTGCTGTTTTTGGGGGGAAAGGGCTGGAGGTGAGGGGAGACCTGTTAAAAGTCTGGAGCCGATCACTGTAAATAAATCTTTGCCACGCAGCAAAAATGAACTTTGTCTTCTGACATTTCCTTTAAAAGCCACTTTTTGGCCACTCATCGCTACACTACCTCACAATCCCATTACTAAAAATAAAAAATCAGATGTAGTGCCTTTAAGAAGCTTCAAAGCTGCAGGTCCCGTTTTAGCCGTGGCTTCACCCCCACACACACATTTACATGAATATCTCATACCTCATAATCCTTCAGGAAAGTAATATTGCCTTAAATTATCCAAATGCGAAACAAACCAAGCTTTTTTTCAAGTGTGGCGACGTTCAGTCCCCATTCTCATGCATGATTCATCTTAAAGCAGAGTGCAGGTCATACTGTATGTGATGGGGAGCATTAGCATGTAGCGTGGGCGGCACATGGACTTTCAGAGTCATGTGGATTCCACCATCAATACCATTACACAATCCTGCAATGTGTGGGTGACTCCGACAAGTTTCAACTCAACAAATTTGCAAACTGAAGGTCAGTTTGTTTGAACAGGCTTATTTCCAAAAGCCTTTTGGTCTGGAAATATCTAAGAAAGTATCTAAATGAGTAAAACGTCTCAAGCTACAAAGCAACTCGCTGAACTGAAACACTTTGTTCCTTTTACACGACTTTACATACAGGACTAAAGGAACCATATGCTGTCAGGTTTAGAGCAGACAGATCTAGCACAGACTCTGCTCCCTGCCGGCCTTTTATCTTTAATATTCTGTCCCCAAAATGCCAGTCGTTGCCCTCGTGCGTGCCCTCTCCTGACTGTATGCATGCTCTCAAATCTCTGCAGACTCTGGCACACACAGTGAAGTGGCTCGGCGGTTTCAGAGAGCCGAGCGAGGGCGGGAAAAGCCGATGCATTATTTAGACGGGCCGGGTGAGAGGGTACAGACACTACATGCATAAAACACCACGTTATTTGAGGTGCTCTGCCGACTGCCACCGTGGTCAAACTGGAGCTCATCCACTCAGCCCGAGCTCTCCAGTCGATGCCGTAATGATCTCGGGAAGAATCGCATTGAAGGTGATTGCTTATTATGCGGCGCGCTGCCTTTAAACGGAGCCGCGGTCAGGGGAGAGCGCCGGCGTTTAAGTCGCTTCTACTATAAAAAGCCGCTTCGTATTCAAAACAGGCGGGCCGCTATGTCCCATCATTTATTAAAGACGAGTAATGACAGTTTTAAAAGTGAAAGAATGAAATCTAACTTTTTTGAAGATAATGCTCAGAAAGATCCAAAAGTTGTATTTTTTTTTTTACCTTGAGATCCTTTGAAAACTTTGTCCATTATTTCGCCTCTTTGAAACTGGCACCAAGGACAGAGACAGTTTGGTACAAAGCACAACAGAAGAATTACCTCTTCCCTTTTACAAACCAATTCTGATTCTGTTTGTGCTACAATCTTGCAATGACGTCTCCACCGCAGACTGCTCAGCCTCTCCGTCTCTGTCCCTTCACCTCCAGCTAAGCCCACCATTCTCTTCCTGTACTGCAAAGATTTTTCCGGAAAAAGTGCCAAACTTGATCCAATACCCTCGTTTGTTTGGGTTATTCGTAGCTGTCCAACAGATTTTCTTTTGCAGGCACTTTGAGTCATTGCAGATGTCAAAATAGATTGTCGCATGTGTTGGTGGTACCATTTTCAAAACAGTAATTCCACATGCTATTAACACCGTATTGAAAGGTAAAGCAGTCTTTCCCCTCCTAGTATGAAGGGATCCAACCCACTGAGAGGTGTTGAGCGATTCAAAAAAAGATTAAAGGTGTGGCCTGCATTTGAACGGCTCACGTGTTTTATTGATGGGAGTGTAGTAGTGTTTTAGTGGCATGTTGTGGAGCGCTGTCTGGCTTGACGATGACAGCCTTGGGGCCCGGGGACGTCAAATTTCCACGACTAAACACATGTGCTTCCAAATGGAACGTCTCCCACTGCATCTCCACTTCAGGGCCGAGCTTAGCAAAGAACGAACAATGAAGCGGATCATCCATAAACATAACACAATCTCTTAACCTTCAGGTGGTTGCAGTTGATAATGTGCTTTCACATTTAAATGTACTTTTTCATTATGTTGAAGTCCGATAATAACAATTATTATTACCATTATCATTATTTTCATTACAACTTAAACTCAAGCCTATAGGAGCTGTTCTTTTGTGTGTCATGAGCACACCCTATATGATTGAGAGCAATGTTGTAATGTCTTTTTAAACTTCTTTTGATATCAGACTGCAACCTAATCAAATAGAATGAACTAAAGGTGCACTATGCAACTTTTTATGAAAAAAAAGTTAATATTTGTGCGTATTTGACCTTTTATTGAACCAGCGGCTTCTTGGCTGGTTAGCATAGCATTTTTACTTTCCATGACCTACCACTGAAAGGTCAATTATGCACAAATATTATTATTATTATTTATTGATTTTTTACATTAAAAGTTGCATAACAGAGGTCAGAGGTTTTCTAATTTAACATTTGTATTTTCCCAAGCAGATGCACTATATGCCAAAACTTTTGCGTTTCTGCCAGGATTAGGCGAACATTCATCTTTGTGGGCCCCCAGGGGCAGGTGTGGGACTCATAGTTTGGTTTTAGCAGTAGACGGCTCTGTTCACTTTTCAAAATGAGTGGCTTCAGCTGATGTGCCTATTTTGGTTGTTTGCAGGTGCTCGAATACCAATGGCAATCGGACTGAAAAAGCGGATATGCGCCACTTGTGGAGCCCGGCCTCCTCAGGGAACACCCAGTGTTCTGTTTCATCCCTATATCATATTCATAGCCTTTTCATAATTACCAGAGAGAAGAAAAGACCCTGAATGCATCACAAATGAAGTTTGTATAGCAGGGATCCAATCAATATGGAAAACCCTTTTTATAGAGCTATTCATTATATAGGGAAGTGATGAACTATGACCACACACACACACAGAAAAATGAATGAACTTCGAGCTGCATCTGCTCAATGAAAAGAATCACTGACCGTTTACAGACTTACAGACATACTGGGAATTGAACCTGGGACCATCATGCTGATAAACAACAGCCACCGTGCCACCAGTGAATGTACAACATACAGTCAACGTACACTGAAGTTATTCGACTTTTTAGCACATTAATGTCTTAAGCTAATGTTTGTTAGATATACCCGAAATGATGAAAAACATTCCATTCTGAACTCTATCAAGCCATAGAAATAAAACGGAAGCAGCGTTTTTAACGTATACAGACAGTTAGCAAGCTAGCCTGGGAACGTTTTCAGAGCTAGCCTAAAGTATTGTTCCTATAGAGTTTGGGAACGTGACGTCATATCACTAAGTATTGTCAATCATCCAAAAACATCCAAAATTATGAATGATCCAGATGTTTTCAGCAACTCATTGATCACATTGAAGTGATATCAAAGCCTATTATACTTTTGAGATTTAACTTTAGATACAAATTAGCGAACAAAAGTGGCCTTTGAGCAAAATACAAACTCATATTCAGTTACATTTCTGCTTTTTGTGGAGGCGGACGCACACCCAATGCCCACTGAACATGTGATAAAACATTAATGAGGGAGAACCACAGAAATTGTTGTGAAAAGGATATGACATTTGCCATATTTTAATATAGGGATTGGCTTCTCCATTCACTTATATGAGGATAGAACGATGTGAGCATGTGCAGAGCCAATTTTCCAGCAGATCAGGTGGCCCAGCAGTTGGGCCTACAAATTTGAAGCAACAGGCTCAGATAGCTAAAGGCACATTTCTATGATTTCTATGGCTTGCACTACCAGAAATGGTGGATCTCCAAGGTAACAGTCAATAATATTTAATATTTAATAACCTATACTCTGTCGGGCCATTAATCTGAGAGCTGATTTTTAGAGCCATTTGGGTGGAGACAAGGGCCTGTCTAACTCCTCCCCGCACTGAAGAAGCTTGTCAGATCAGAGACGAAACGAATTCAGTGGAAAAAAAAAAACAAGTTGTAGTAAACCCAGAATCTACTTAAAGGCACTTCCTCTCTCTTTTTGTCAGAGTGAAATCACAGAGTCCCTTTGCTCTCGTCCTTGTCACCAGTTTTGATTGCATTTCCCTGCCTGTCTTTAATCTACCACTGTTGAAACAAGTAGTGTCCCATTCATTACGTGGACTCTGGAGGCCTTCTGTCAAAGCGGCACTATGGCTGCTCAGGGTGTCTGTGTGTGTGGGGGGGGGGTATCCATGTCGTTTCACAGCTCTGTGCTTTTTCTCGCTTCACAGCACACACTACACACGTCCAGGTTACAGAGAGTATGACAGACCATGGGAGAGACTAGACTGGTCCTCGGGGGGAAACCTCTGACAAGCGGCGCACTAATGAAAGCTGTGAAGGGTTTGATGTCCCATGTCAGCAAAGGAGAAGGGAAGATGACGGAAAATGGAAATCGGAATTTAGCTGTGGCGCTTGTAATTATGATTGTGTGAACCAGAGGCGATTCTGGCCGTGCGAAGACTACGCACATCTGAATGGCCCCCCAGCACAGGAGGTGGTCTCAAGTTAGGAATGTGCCAACTTTGTTTTGGGCGTCTTTTGGTAACAATATCGAACTCTCTAAGTACCCGAGCTCACCTCTCTGCCCATTCAGAGCTGGCGTCTTTCCGCGTGTATTTCCCTCTGCACACGCTGATTTGATGCTGAGTGCAGCCCTGCGAGGCAACTCCTGTTGTGACATTGAGCAATACAAAAACGTATTGATTTGATTTCAACCAGCTTCAGCTGCACTTGGATTCACGACAAATGTAGTAGAAATTCAGCACAAACACTGAACAAACCAGCTCAATACATAAATACCAGCTATGTTAGCAAAATAGCTGGTTCTATTTCTATTTCATTCACACCTGTCAACAGAAATGTGGAGTTTAACATGACATCAGAACGTCTGACAGACATTTGTGGTGTAGCATTTTTGGGTTTTCATTCTAAATCTTCAAAGCAACAAACGTGGACAAACCTACAGTTTCCCCCAGAGGTTGCTTTGCTGCAAACAGTGGATGAGGACGTGGGAGTAATGTATGCAGCACAGTCAGACGTACATATGGGGGGACTCTCTATAGGCTCCATGAGAGTATTCAAGTGTATTGGCTTGTGTGGGGTATAAAAAAGCCTTACAGACAGGAGCATATCGCCTGGCTGTTACCCGCCCCGGTCTGAACACATAAATAAAGAAGACGTATGTATAATCGCCATGTCAGGTCCTGCTGACATGGTGGCAGCGTAGGTGGCAGCGTGTAAATGTACTGTCAATGTCACTGGCTCACCACGAAGAAGGTTTGTCCCTGTTGTGTGGGCCAATTCAGGCTCACAGTTCATGTTTTTGAAGCGACAAAGTCATTATTTATAACACTCATTTGAATAAAAGACATAAATGAGGGTGAAAATGCAAAAAAGAGCAACAGGAAAGTGACCAAAAAAACAACAAAAAAGTGACCAAATCGCAACAAAAAAAGAGACCAAAAAACAATAAAAACGTGATGACAACGCAACAATGCAAGGAAAAGTCTTCGCTCAGTTTTATGGGTCTTAGCTTTCAAATAAGCTCACTGTAACAGTTTTCTGCAATTTCAACAGTTGTCTCTTGTAGTATTAACAGTATTATACTGTAAATTGCAATTACACTAAAATACTGTAATTCACAAATGATTCTGGGAAATGGTTTAGTGGTACATTAAAGGGACTATACAGAGTTTAAAAATGTTAAAATGATGTATTTTCCTCCCCCTACATGTTCCAGCCATGTCCTAATGTGTAGAATAAGCCCAGACCTGTTCACCACAACTGCCTTTAAAATCCTGCACTGTCACTCAAAAAGGTGTTACTTCGGGTCCGAATTGCCGTCATGCACGACCTTAATATAGAAGGTGCAGTTACATGTATGACCTGAGGTGGCAGTAGTGAGCATAAAATGGCCAACTTGCATCTAGCCCCTTAAAGGAATAGGCCACCGTTTTTACATACTAAGATATGTTCTTACCTCACTTTAGTCGAGTTAATATATCCCCGTCTGGTCTTTGTCCGCGCGCTCTGTCACGCAAACGGAGCACATACGCAGCCTCTCCCACATGTCACATAGCTCCAAAAAAGCTCACGATAGAAGCTACCAAGCTCTTCCACGTGTTCCCTATTTAAATAAAGTTACGTGAAGTGTTTTCATGCGAAGTATATTCACACAGAAATGTAACATGTCGATTTTATAAGCAAATAAAAAGGGGGACTATATTGTGAGGCGTAATGATACGAGGAGCACAGCGTCCGCGCAGTAACTCCTAAAGACTTCCCCCGCTCACTTCCGTCAATAACCTTTAGGAGTTACTGCGCGGACGTTTTGCTCCTCGTATCATTACGCCTCACAATATAGTCACCCTTTTTATCTGCTTATAAAATCGACATGCTACATTTCTGTGTAAATATACTTCGCATGAAAACACTTCACGTAACTTTATTTAAATAGGGAACACGTGGAAGAGCTTGGTAGCTTCTATCGTGAACTTTTTTGGAGCTATGTGACATATGGGAGAGGCTGCGTATGTGCTCCGTTTGCGTGACAGAGCGCGCGGACAATGACCAGACGGGGATATATTAACTCGACTAAATTGAGGTAAGAACATATCTTAGTATGTAAAAACGGTGGCCTATTCCTTTAAGTTACTGTAAAATACAGTAGCGAGTTTAGACACTGTAAATGTTACAGTATAATCTAGCGGGACTCCTTACTGTCCCAGTAATTTTACAGTACTGAGTTTAGGCAGGAGCTGATGTTCTTCACTTTCCTTTTGCTCGAGTTGAAGAGAAGCAGCATTTCTTCACAAGAGATGCTTTGTGAGTAAATGTACATGTTGTCATTCTCACTGTGCCTGATTTATTTTCGTAACATATCCTGTGGAAAAACTCAACAAAGTTAAACCGTTGACAGCTGTTATAGGGGAGAAAATGTGCTTGGTTAAGGCGTGGGTGAAGGGGTTAAATACTACTTTAAATATTTGCCCAGGAGTATTTGTGCTTTGACCACCATGTTCACTACAGCAAACATAGCTTGGTACAGTATGTTCTGCAGAGTGGGTTTTCATATTAATATTCTAAATACATTGAATACATACTGTAACAGCATATCCCATAAATTCCCCTCTCTTTGGCCGTCAGTAATCTCCGAGCGTGCTAAATGAACGGAATTAGATGAAACGATACTTCTCTTCATGTATACCGCCACTCTCCCGCTCCTCATCCGCCTGCTCAGTGATGCGTTGCACACTTCCCCGGTACATATGTATGAGAGCACGCGTGTTCAAACTGTCACGGTAGAAACACGCATATAAAGTGTCTAGTCTGCTTAGTGTGTAAGAAAACATAAATAACATTAACTCTGTATTCTTTATGAGGCTGTAAACTGAAATTGCTGCGTAAAATTTGATTATCCGCTGCTGGTGAAAGCAGGAAAGTAAGTCCTGGCAGTGTTTCCAGTGGGAGCTATACGACTCGTGACTTTCCTTTTTTTTTTTTTTTGACAATATCAGACATAAAAGACAAACTTATACATTCCACAAGCAAAAATGACAAAATGACAATGGACAACATAGGGAGGGAAAGGAGGAGTAGGTTGGCAGACAGAGTACAACTTACAAATGCCCTAAAAAGACAAAACACACCTTCCCACATATTGACGCCATACCTGTCAACAAGACAAGCCAAGACGGACAAATCATCATGCAGACATTCATAATTTGTTTAGCTTATTTTCACATTTTCCATAAAGGCCATGAATTCTATATATGTGTTTGTTTTAGTGCAGACCATACTAAGTTAAATATGTTAGGGGGCTCTTCGCTCAAGTCTTCGAGCGCTAGAGCTGCTTGTTCCATGGTGAGAAGATCCAGGTATTCTCCCAGCCATTTATCAAGCTGAAAACTATTTTGTTTCCGCACCTTCCAATTCATAAGCTTTGCTGAGAGAAACGCTGAAGAAAGAGTCCACACCCTCCACATTTTCCCCCCAAAATGGCTACTAGTGGGCATAACTGGAATCTTTTCTCCAAAAGTTTTTCACTTCAGGGCGTTCCCAAAGTAGATGGATAAGTGTCCCAGTCATGCCACAGCCATGCCAACATAAATCTGGGGCACTACTATTCATTTTATGTATTTTCTGTGGGGTAATGTATGATCTGAATAGAATCTTGAGTTGTATCAGCTTGTATCTCACGCATTTTGAGCTGTAATTTGACTGTCTCCCACTCTTCTTTGGTTATATTTGTCTCTAGATCCTTCTCCCATTGTTCCATAATAACCCCGCAACATTCAAAAAAGTCATGACTTAACAGCTTATACAGTCTTGAAACAGTGTTACGGCCATTTACTGCAGTTTGGAGTTGGTGGTCCAGGTACTCATTTGTATTAGAAAATTGGAAACTAGAAAGAATAGCTCGTGACTTTCCTGCTGTGAGCCGAGAACGCTAACCACGCTTAAACCCAGAGCCGGATCGAGTGGAGAAATTGCTCAACCGACCATCTGGTGAATGGGCAGCGTGCCTTACCTCGTGCGGCACTCTACCCCGTGATGTTTTATTAATTAGAAGTCAATGATGAAGCGGATGGTGTTGACAACCCTTGTGAAATTTGGAAACCAAGCTCATTGGCGCGGCTACTGTCACTAATCCATTACTAGCTCTGGGCTTATCTATTTCCCAGCTAAAAATACTTCCAAGAAAGTTCATCATTCATTATTTTACGTTCCAAAAAATGAAAAATATGTGAAGGCAGCACCAGATATGGATATGCCTAAATTAGGGCACAACTTTCGAATGAGTTTTTCATTTCGTATCGCCCAAATCCACAAAATCCCTCCTACTAAACCTGATTAAGAAAGTGACTATACTTCTACCCCTTTGGTTTCTGTGTAATATGTTAGCTCGGTTTAGCACCACTGCTTACCCCGTATCACTGAACCCGCGTGCAAAGTCAGCAGCGTGGAGCTTTTGTGGAACGAGGCGGCGCTCCCAGAAGTAAACCCGCGCACATGCATTTGACAACGCCGTGAACCAAGATGAATGACCTTATATGCATCAACACTAACAAGCCGGAGTCTCAATCCCTGCAGCGATGCGCTTCACAAGTCGTTCCTCCTCTGTCGAAACCTTCAATTATTTCCATTAGCATAGCTCGCCCCTGCGGCAGTGCGCCTCCGATTGTGCGAGCAGAACTCTTCCTCTGTCATATGGTGAGACATGAGCTGGTCTGGTAATGAGTCCGTAGGGCTGTGGTCTTCTGCTCAACCCCAGCACCCCCCCCCCCCGGCCCCGGGATACTGGTGGAACTATCACAGTGACACGAGCCGCGGCTTGGCCTGGGGGGACGCGACTGCTCTAGAGAAAGCAAAGGCCACAGAATATGAAATAATACAAATCTGTTCTTCCTCGTTGCAAAACCCCAATGATTTGGAGCTTTTGGTTGGCAAAAAAGAGGCACTGGAGCTTTTGATTATAACATATTATAGCAGCACACGTACTGCCAGGACCTCCTTTAGCTTTGATTACTGGACATTTTAATAAGCTTCTGCAATGTCAAAAGATCCATGTGCTGCATACATTTTTTCTCCAAGAGCTTGTATTGATGAGGGGAGAGTGTGACCACTGCGCAAAGCCCTCTCCAGCACATCCCAAAGATCTCAATGGGGTTAAGATCTGGACTCTGTGGAGGTCTATCCATGTGTGAAAATAACATTTCATGCTCCCTGAGTCACTCTTTCACAAGGTGAGCCCTAACATTGTCATCTTGGAATATGCCCATGCCCTCAGGGAAGAAGAAATCCATTGATGGAATAACCTGGTCATTCAGGACGTTTATGTTATATGTTATATGGCCTCCCTGCTGCACATCAGTAAGTCCTCACTCAGCTAGAAGAGATCACCCTACATCGTAAATCCCACTGTGGCATTTGACCAGTCCGGTCGCGCAGGTGCAGGGGTGGATCTAGAAAAAAAATCACGGGGGGGCAAGCAGGGTCAGGGATAATTTCTTGGGTGGCAACACATTTTACAATGTTGAATGTTTATAGCGGGGGTGCGTAAGT